>NC_064922.1:640000825-640658325 GCF_023897955.1 Schistocerca gregaria | reverse complement strand
GAACTATTTGAAACAGTTAATGCAGAACAGGGAATCAGCGATCATGAAGCGGTTAATGCATCGATGATTTCAGCTGTAAATAGAAATATTAAAAAGGGTAGGAAGATTTTTCTGTTTAGCAAAAGTGACAAAAAGCAGATTACAGAGTACCTCACGGCTCAACACAAAAGTTTTGTCTCCAGTACAGATGGTGTTGAGGATCAGTGGACAAAGTTCAAAACCATCATACAATACGCATTAGATGAGTATGTGGCATCAAGACCGTAAGAGATGGAAAAGAGCCACCGTGGTACAACAACCGAATTAGAAAACTGCTGCGGAAGCAAAGGGAACTTCACAGCAAACATAAACATAGCGTAAGCCTTGCAGACAAACAAAAACTACCCGAAGCCATGAATTCGAAAGTAAAGTCCTATGTACTGACTTGGCAGAAAATCCTAATAAATTTTGGTCTTACGTCGAAGCGGTAGGTGCATCGAAAATAGAATGTCCAGACACTCTGTGACCAAAATGGTACTGAAGCAGAGGATGACAGAGTAAAGACCGAAATACTAAATGTCTTTCTCCAAAGCTGTTTCACAGAGGAAGACTGCACTGTAGTTCCTTATCTAGATTTTCGCACAGGTGACCAAATGGTAGATATCGAAACAGATGACAGAGGGATAGAAAAACAATTAAAATCGCTCAAAAGAGGAAAGGCCGCTGAACCTGATGTGACACCAGTTCGATTTTACACAGAGTATGCAAAGGAACGTGCCCCCCTTCTTGCAGCGGTGTACCGTAGGTCTCTAGACTAGCGTAGCGTTCCAAAGGATCGGAAAAGGGCACAGGTCATCCCCGTTTTCAAGAAGGGACGTCGAACAGAGGTGCAGAACTATAGACCTGTATCTCTAACGTCTATCAGTTGTAGAATTTTGGAACATGTATTATGTTCGAGTATAATGACTTTTATGGAGACTAGAAATCTACTCTGTAGGAATCAGCATGGGTTTCGGAAGAGACGATCGTGTGAAACCGAGCTCGCGCTATTCGTCCACGAGACTCAGAGGGCCATAGACACGAGTTCCCAGGTAGATGCCGTGTTTCTTGACTTCCGCAAGGCGTTCGATCCAGTTCCCCACAGTCGTTAAATGAAGAAAGTAAGAGCATAAAGACTATCAGACCAATTGTGTGATTGGATTGAAGAGTTCCTGGAAGGAAGAGTGATTTCAGGTATTCCGCAGGTGAGTGTCGTGGGACCGTTGCAATTCACGATTTACATAAATGACCTTGTGGATAACATCGGAAGTTTACTGAGGCTTTTTGTGGATGATGCTGTAGTATATGGAGAGGTTGTAACAACGGAAAATTGTACTGAAATGCAGGAGGATCTGCAACGAATTGACGCATGTGTAGGGAATGGCAATTGAATCCCAATATAGACAAGTGTAATGTGCTTCGAATACATAGAAAGATAGATCCTTTATCATTTAGCTACAATATAGCAGGTCAGCAACTGGAAGCAGTTAATTCCATAAATTATCTGAGAGTAGGCATTAGTAGTGATTTAAAATGATGATGTTGATTTTTCGTAATGCAGAATCCTAAGGAAATGCAATCCGAAAACAAAGGAAGTAGGTTACAGTACACTTGTTCGCCCACTGCTTGATGCTGCTCAGCAGTGTGGGATCCGTACCAGATAGGGTTGATAGAAGAGATAGAGAAGATCCAACGGAGAGCACCGCGCTTCGTTACAGGATCATTTAGTAACCGCGAAAGCGTTACGGAGATGACAGATAAATTCCAGTGGAAGACTTTGCAGGAGAGACGCACATTAGCTCGGTACGGGCTTTTGTTGATGTTTCGAGAACGTACCTTCACCCAGGAGTCAAGCAGAATATTGCTCCCTACTACGTATATCTCGCGAAGAGACCATGAGGATAAAACTAGAGACATTATAGCGCACACCGACAATCTTTCTTTCCACGAACAATACGAGACTGGAATAGAAGGAAGAACCGATGGATCTAATCAAAGTACCCACCTCCACACACCGTCATGTGTAGATGTAGATGACATCAATACATTGGTTTGTTTGTACTGTAATTTTCTGCCATGTTTGCGCCGTGAGGCTGTAGTCCACGGCAACCGTGCCACCTATAAACGTTGCATCACTTGTGCTATGAGTCAGTACGAGGGATGTGCTGCTTCAGGATGGTTCGGACAACAACAAAGTACGGCCAGAGGCGCTGTATGATCACACTAATGAAACATGGAATGCGACAAGCGAATGTCACAGCGGAGGCTGCTGTCAAAGTGATGTCTCTAGAAAATGGAACCACTTTTAGCGACAGGGTCAGTTGAGGTTTGTCTCGGAAGTGGTCGCGGAAGGAAAACAACAGGTGGTGTGGAGCACCGATAACTGAGGTCAACAGCAACGCTAAACGTCTTGGGCGGTCATTCCCCAACAGCTACAGGACTGCAGGTGGCAACACAAGCGACATGAAATAGGCTCTGTGGTCAAGGATTACGTTCCAGAAGACCTCTCAAGACTCCTGCTCTAAATCGGTTTCGGATTCCTGGACTACGCAGCAATGGATCACAACGTACTTTTCTGATAAGGCCAGTATTAGCCTCCACGCTGAAAGGACTGATGTTCGTGTGTGACGGCAATGAGGCGGTTCAATCATGATTTGGGGTGGAATCATTTATGACCCACAGGACACTCCTTGTGCCAATACACGGGAGGATGACGGGTGTGAAGTATGGGGACGACATCCTTGCGAGCATTGTGGCTCCATTTGGTGAACATATTGGACCGAGATTCACTCTGACGGACGACAACGCATGCACTCATCATCGCAGTCTTGTGAACAACTTGGGAATGGATTAGAGAATCAACCTGATGGAATGGCCTTCTTATTCTCAAAATCTGATATGGGCATCAAAGATGGGCGAACTGAAAATAACACCTTACGTCTCACCGTCGGCTGCAAGATAGTGTTAAATCTGTGAGCTACTTGCCAAGGACGCAGTGCCAAGTAGCGCGGAGAGGTTCACAGCACCCAGGGACCACATACTGCAGCCGCAGAGTGTCTCGTGCACTTGGCGCTAATGACAGCTGGGTATCGCGTGCGACACGATTGTGGCTCGTTTTTCATGGCCATCAGAGCAAGGACACAGAGCAGTGCAGCCGAAAATGTGGCAAGTGACAGCCTGAAACACAAGGAAAGTTCTCACATGGGAACACGGCATGCACGCTTTCCCTCTAAGGAAACCACCTATGAACCTCTCATACACTCTAAGGCAAATAAAAACGACATACCACGAAGCAGTTATCCGAACGGGACGCTTCGCTGGTGATGGGGCTCATTACGAAGCAGGATTCATCACTGAAGAGTCAATGAGATTTTAGGCCGGAAACGTGTCTTTACAAGCCCCAGACTGCGGTCGGATACTAACTTGACTGTCGCTCGCCATAGGGATCGACAATCAGGAGTGATTGTCTGGAGTGGCTGTTCTTTTTATAGCAGGACTGCTTTCGTTGGCATTCACGACACCCTTCCAACACAACGATACGCCGACTATATACTACGCACCGTTTTGTTGCCCTTAGTGGCAAGCCATCATGGCTTCACACTTCAGCAAGACAGTGCCCGCCAGCACTCGGCGAGAATTCCTGGTACTGGACTTCGCGCTTGCTCTCACCTGATGTCTTCAGTCTAGGCTGTTTATTTTATTCAGATGGGTTGTGACGTCATTCCGACAGCGTTAAACAAGCCGTGCGTCGGTATTACAATTATGAATGATAAGTTTCATATAATTTTAGTTACGCTGATGGCCAATTATATGGATAGTTTGGTGCACTTAAGTGAAATTTCGAGTTTCTCGCGTATTGCTAGTTCGCATCCAAATCATGTTTATAATATATTGATTATACCTAACTGGACGGGGGCTGGAAGGGCTAAAAACAAGCGGAAACAAAAATCACTAGAGAAATGCAAAAAAAAAAAAAAAAATCAAACAGATTGTGAATCTGAAATTTGATTAAGGTAGTTACTGGTGTATCTTTATCGATGTTTTCATCAAGTGGTAGTAATTGAAACAGCATCTTTTCAGTGAAACTGCAGTAGTCAGCAAAATCGAGGTATTCTGAGGTATTTTTGAGGTACCTAAGTGCCTACTTCGTATAAAATGCTTTGTTAAAAAGGTGTCAAAATTAAGATTAGCAGTGTTCTTCTATCACGCATTCCATATTAGCTCATGGAAGCTACCCCCAGAAAAACTGATACACATATATTTATTTTTGATATATTTTTTTGGCAAGCTTAGGGCTTCCAGGCCCTCTCTTATATCCAGTAAGACTTACTCAGTAAACACTACAATCTGTACTAAAACATGATCAATGTATAATGATAACAACAATAAAACTTTAATAATAACAATTTTAATAATAATAATAATAATAATAATAATAATTATAATAATAATAATAATAATAATAATAGCAATAATATCTATATTAAGGAATATGAGGAAGTCAAAAAAATCAGTCTTATTAACATTAAGCAGTTTCTCATTACGTTGCTGTCGAATGTGGCAATCAGATGCCACGGAGTGAGAGATAATAGGATAAGCTTAGCAGATGAGATGTAAAGAAGAAAAACAGAAATAGAAAGGGATGAGTAATGCATTGTGAAGGAAGCTGCTCCCAGAAAGCAGAGCGCATTTGAATAAGAAAGAGGTTACAGGGAAGTTTCTTCCGTAGTCATGCGACTCAAATGGAGAAATATTTAGTGTTGTGAAATGGTACAGCCGATATGCTTGACATACACTACCTGACCAAAAGTACCCGGACATCTCCGAAAACATACGTTTTTCAAATCAGGTGCGTTGTGCTGCCACCTGCCGCCAGGCACTCCATATCAGCGACCTCAGTAATCATTAGGTATGGTGAGAGAGCAGAATGTGGCACTCCGCGGAACTCACGGACTTCGAAGGTGGCCAGGTGACTGGGTGTCACTTGTCTCATACGTCTGTACACAAGAGTTCCACGCTCCTAAACATCCCTAGGTCCACTGTTCCCGGTGTTACAGTGAAGTGGAAACGTGAAGGGACACCTACAGCACAAAAGCATACAGGCCGACCTCGTCTGTTGACTGGATGAGACCATCGATAGCTGAAGAGGGTACTGTGTAATGGGCAGACATCTATCCAGACCATCATACAGAAATTCCAAACTGCATCAGGATCCACTGCAAGTATTATGACAGTTAGACGGGAGGTGGCAAAACTTGGATTTCGTGATCGACCGGCTGCTCATGAGCCACACACGACGCTGGTTAATACCAAACGACGACTCGCTTGGTGTAAGGAGCGTAAACATTGGACGATTTTAACATTGGAAAAACGTTGTGTGGAGTGGCAAATCATATCTCACAATGTAACGATCCGATGGCTGGCTGTAGGTATGGCGAATGCCCAGTGAACGTTATCTGACAGCGTGTGTAGTGCCAACAGTAATATTCGGAGGCGGTGGTGTTAAGGTGTGATCGTGTTTTTCATGGAGGGGGCTTGCACCCTTGTTGTTTTGCGTGGCACCATCACAGCACAGGCCTACATTGATGTTTCAAGCACCTTCTTGCTTCCCACTGTTGAAGAGAAATTCGGGGATGGCCTTTGCATCTTTCAACGAGATCGAGCACCTGTTCATAATGCACGGTCTGTGGCGAAGTGGTTACACGACAGTAACATCCCTGTAATGGACTAGCCTGCACAGAGTCCTGACGTGAATCCTATAGAACACCTTTGGGATGTTTTGGAACGCCGACTTCGTACCAGGCCTCACCGATCAACATCGATATCTCTCCCCAGTGCGCCATTCCGTGAAGAATAGGCTGTCATTCCCCAAGAAATTTTTCAGCACCTGATTGAACGTAAACCTGCGAGAGTGGAAGCTGTCATGAAGGCTAAGGGTGGGCCAACACCATTCTGAATTCCATCATTAGCGATGGAGGGCGCCAGGAACTTGTCATTCATTTTCTGCCGGGTGTCCGAATACTTTTGATCACATAGTGTATAAGATCTGGTACTGCAGTTGTGGAATGACGATAGGTGCTTCATATGTGAGGAGAGATACTGGGAACCACAGTAGCTAAGAAACAGATAAGTTCACAGAGGGCGTGAAAGCCGCACCATCTGTCTCACCGACGTGAATATAGGAATGTCTGTCAGGCAGCAGCCGACCGCTGATAAATAGCAGAAAGAGGGAGCAGGAGCAAACAACATACTTCCATATGTGTGATTTAGTAGTTTAATTTTTGGATCTCTGCATATTAAACGTCTGTGTCGGATAATAAATCAGTTTTGTGACATTTTACGAGTTACTAACCAGGAACGAACTATTTAGTCTCTCCTGCGTGCTTTGGTAGTTAAGTTTCTGAATGTCTGCTTGTGAATCTAATTCATTAGACACGGTTCGTGCGTTCTCGTCAGTGTCTACAGTAGAGTTCCACAGCATGTGTCGATAGTCTTTTTTTTTTTTGTCTGTGTAGCGTAGTTTCCCACGGTCTTTTAGTATGAATAAGAACTGTGATTATATGCTCAAACTGTGATACTACCGAGGACAACACTCAATGAAAATATGAGAAAGCACCAATTTTTGGTGGTTTATACATCATTCCAATGAAAAATTTCGGCTTAGATACATTTACATAAAAATTTGCTGCCCTTCCACAATTTGTATCCTATGTCCTTAGTTATAGATCATCCGCAACACCACCACAATTAGTTGCACGGTCAACGTTTACAAATGTTTAACCTTTGAAACGTACAGAGTCGAAGGAGATGTGTAGTTTGAGCGACATGTCTGATAGACACTACTATTCTGCAGTTGTGAGTCCATACATTTTAAATAACCAAACTTAAGATGGTGACATTCAATAAATTTAGCCTTTCGCATATGAGATCTTCCGTGCGAGTAACTTCTGTCTGGACGATTTTCCTCTTCTGGCTAAACTTTTCCGCTCTTTCCCAGAACGATATAAATGTAATTACTAAGTGCCTGGATTTCGTGGCAACTGGTAATCTGCATTACAGACGACGGCTTCTGTCGACATCCGCAACGTTAACCTGCACGCCAAGTGTCTCACGCGCAGTACTGATAAACATATAGCTTTCGGTCATTCCGAACAAGCGCAAGTTGTAGTTCTCTGGTATTGCTCTAGCTCGCCGGTGGCCACGGACGGTTTATTTTTTAAATCGTCAGACTTTTCCTCGTATTCAGCCTAACACTTCCTTACAGGTCGGGTTTCGGGCCTATTACGTCCGACTTTCTCCTGGATTATTGTCCATGATCGCTGCCGTCACAGAGTCCGTGACTGGTTCTACAGTGAGGTCTCTCGTGTCGCTGCTGCGCACCGCGGTGCCACACATTAGGTGGGACGGGACATGAATCGTTAGCGCTAGGATTTCACCTGGAACAAGTCCCGCCCATTCACCCCCGGCTTTCCCGGTCTTTGTTCGGCGCCTGGGCATCGCTTCAGTTGACCCACGTGGTTTACCGCGTTCGGCTGCACTAGGAGTGAATGTTACATTAATATCTTGCTAGGTCTTAAATTTTGCCAGATAGTTAAAAGACACGTTACAAAATCCGTGCACAATTGGCCTCAGCTGTGCCAGGTACTTCCACAGCAAGCATAAGAGGAAACAATTTAGCACTGAATTCTCTAACTACGGGAACTCAGTATTCAGATGAATAGCCATATGAAGAAACATACTTCTATGTGAGAAAAAACACCCAAAGCTACAAATGAAAAACCTACCTAATTTGCTTGGAGAAACAGGAACCACAGCACACTTGACAATTGTTTCAGAACTCAGACAGTATATGTGAAACAAGCACCAACTTTCACTATACTTCCAGATGGCATCAAGATTATTTCGTTCTTGCTAGATCGGTCCTAGCTGTTTTGCGTCTTATTCACTGAATAGTTTTGCTGACAGGTTTTAGGGGTGGAAGAAGAGCGAGCACAGCATGAAGGACGTTTTACAGCCGCGAAACACTGCACTGTGCGGCTGGTCCCGGTGGAGGTTCGAGTCCTCCCTCGGGCATGGGTGTGTGTGTTTGTCCTTAGGGTAACCAGTGTGTAAGCTTAGGGACTGATGACCTTAGCAGTTAAGTCCCATAAGATTTCACACACATTTAAACATTTGAAATACTGCAGCATTTATATCCTCCATAAGTGCTCTGTGACAAACATACACATCATCATTATT
Organism: Schistocerca gregaria; assembly: GCF_023897955.1. Lineage (NCBI taxonomy): Eukaryota > Metazoa > Arthropoda > Insecta > Orthoptera > Acrididae > Schistocerca > Schistocerca gregaria. Next base: position 640,650,069 of record NC_064922.1, on the reverse strand, counting down.
ATTTTTAAGAAATGGTTTGAATGACATTTACGAAATTAATAAATCTTTTGGTTAAAAACAGACAGGAGAAAGAATAACGACAGATTATTTTCCTGAGACGTTTGCAACAGCATATAGGACACTAATCACACAGAAACAGCCACAATTCTTTATAACCTCGTTTATAAAGCGCATTTACGGCATTGGAAGAATTTACAAGTTAAAATTCACCCATTACCCATGCAAATACTAACGAAATACGTCATATAAGCAAATATCTTACTGCTTTCATTAGGAATTTCTACTTCATGGCATTCTTATATTCTTTAATTTTCGTGAGCTTCTATGAGGACCTACATAAACAAAACGACTTTCACTTATTTCTATATAACGCTGTTTTTAGACAACAGAGTTAGTCGAGTGCATCTGTGGCTTTACTACCGACATGACACATACAAGACCATTGTTTTCGCACGGTATGTTTGCTCTGCTGTTTCCCTCAAATAAACGTATTATAAAAGTGAATTACTTAATGAAAATTTGTCCCTATTGCTCTTAAATAACATCACGTTATTTTTTGTTTTCTGTTGCTGGCGATGCTTTCAATGCTCTATAAATACTTTCATTTCTTTAATAATGCACATTCATATTATATTACTATCCAGAAAAACTTAAATTTCTTATCATAACAGACTCTCTTCACAGTGTAACGTGTGTTGGACTGTGACGATAACAAGTTTGATGTAGCTTCCAGTTTGTGGAACTGGCGGCTGTTCAGGGGAGAGCCTTACGCGTGGAGGGGGGTGAATGGGCGGGACTTGTTGCGGGTGAAATCCTGGCGCTAAGGGCACGTGGACGGGACCAGCTCCACGATGTCGGGCAGCGAGCCCCCCCCCCCCCCCCCCCCCCCACCACCACCCTCCACCAGCGGCGCTGGGGCCACTCCTGCTGCTACCACCCCTTGGTTTTCCCGTAACAACACGGCTATCATTCGGCATATCCCACTGAACACAACACAGCAAAGCAATCAGCAATTCTGTGACATGTCACACGTGTAGTGAACTACCGTACTGCTCTATAACACCACATCTTAGTAAGGCTGGGATGATTTCTGAAATAGAAACCAAACATTAAAACTTGAACCATAGGAAGAAAGCTGATAAAGATAATGGTCGATGTTGAAGGGGACGGGTAAACAAGCAGTTTTGTGCAGTGCAGTAAAGTGTCTATTACGTTATCTACACCACTCGATTACTAAAATTTGGAATGGCCACAATCCTTACCAGATTTACAGCGAGAACGGACAGCGTTCCAAGCTGTGTGGCTTCGAAACGAACTGCCACAATCCAATTTTATACCCCGCCTATGTCTACAGCATCGATTTCATCCCTACTACAGACGTGATTCTACTCTGTATTCACGATCACAGTGAATAGATTAAGATTGGAATGGAGCAGCTCAACTTTACTTTAATAAGAGTCGACTGCAGACACAATACGAAATATGTGCACTTTCACAAAGACACACCAGCGTATAAAGAACGAAGATCACAAAACTCCGCTACAGAGTGAAAACCTCATTCTGGAAACATCCCTCAGGCTCTGGCTAAGCCATGTCTTCGCAATATCCTTCCTTTCAGGAGTGCTAGTTCTGCTAGGTTTGCAGGAGAGCTTCTGTAAGGTTTGGAAGGTAGGAGACGAGGTACTGGCAGAAGTGGAGCTGTGAGGACGGGGCTTGGGTCGTGCTTGATTAGCTCAATCGGTAGAGGACTTGCCCGCGAAAGGCAAAGGTAGCGAGTTCGAGTCTCGGTCCGGCAAACAGTTTTAATCTGCCAGGAAGTTTCATATCAGCGCACACTCCGCTGCAGAGTGAAAATCTCATTCTGGGAACGAAGATCATAATTAATTGAGGTAAAAAATGCACTGAAATATGTGGAAAAAGTGTCTGGATACAAGAATGTTATCACTGGAGCGGTAGACAACGCTCAGTCGACCAAGAAAAAAGAGGGCACAAAGTAAAATGAAACAGGACCAGCGAGAGTCTGAGTGAAGATGATGGTGGCAGCCCCCCCCCCCCCGCAGGTTATCTTCGCGACTGTATAGGAGCTTGGTGCTCGGGAAGCGACCTAATTGCGACTTACGATCGTAATTCTGGATTGTCAGACTGGCGTAACTAGCGAGCTGCTTCTCCAACCAACCTACGATCTTTTAACGAACTTTCCGGAGTCTAGCGTTCAATCAAACTCTCACAACTTGACGCCTATGCAGTGCGGACATGAAGTTAGGAGATAAACTATATCAGCATCGGAAACGCATCTTGAGGGCAGAAGAACTCCGGGTGCAGTAAAGGACAGTTCTTGCTGTGAGGGTTATTTGACACCTCGGGTTTCGAAGTAACTATTCAACTGCGAAGGGGGCTCTAATTTTCGGGGCCAACCTAACAGTGCTCATTTGCACAGAGAGATGTCTTAGACACACTTCTTCCAATGGCCAGACTTCTGTTGTGACTCTCTGTTTTGTTGATCTGCGAAGCACCATTCGAACTTAACACGAAGGCCTTCCTCAGATCGGAAAGCGCCATCTTGGTGAAAGTGACTAACTTATCAGTTAACTGCAATTACGATTAGCAAAAGAGGCAGACAATACCTTTATACTTAGGCATCATTACTAACTATTTGTCAGTTCGTCTCATCTATTGGCTATTGACAGTTAATCTTCTGGCGCCCTGGTAGACATGACGTCTTATGTTACAGGAACGATGTTTTGTCGAAGTATGATGTACATAGTAGTTTTAATTTTGACATGCCATCGCATCGCTCATTTCATGTTTTATGTACCTGGAAATTCAATGGAAAATTTTGTTTGTAACTGGCACATGTTCATAATAACCTTTATGTAGATCTGAAGATGGCAACTTAGTTTTACCGAAACCGGTTACCTACAATTAAGTTTTTTATAGAGATTTCGGCTAAGAAGTTCTTCTTCTAAGTAGATATTTAATATCAATATTTCCTATTTCATTACGGTCTACAATCATATAGTAAAGTTACCAAGACTTTTGGAGTATTGAGTCTTCTGACAGATTTGGTTCGGCCCGACACTAATTCCTCTCCTGTGCCAAACACTTCATCTCAGAGTAGCACTTGCAACCTACGGCTTCAATTATTTGTTATATTTATTCTAACCTCTGCCTCCTCTACAGTTTTAACCCTCTACAGCTCCCTCTACTATCATGGAAGTTATTCACTGATATCTTAAAATATGTTCTACCATCCAGAACCTTCTCCCCGTCAGTTTCTTCATACACACATTAACGTTTTGCATCACCTCGGTTCCGAGAGTTCCGGAATCTGTACAGAAAATTGGAATAGAGATCAACATAAACATCATTTCTGCTCTTTTTATTGCTCATCAAAACCACACATTCCATGTGTTGTACCACCATACAGCGTGACCTTCAGAGGTGGTGGTCCAGATTGCTATACACACCGGTACTTCTAATACCCAGTAGCACATTCTCTTGCATTGATGCATGCCTTTATTCGTCGTGGCATACTATCCACAAGTTCATCAAGGCATTGTTGGTCCAGATTGTCCCACTCCTCAACGGCGATTCGGTGTAGATTCCTCAGAGTGGTTGGTGGGTCACGTCGTCTATAAATAGCCCATCTCAATCTATTCCAGGCATGTTCGATAGAGTTCATGACCAGAGAACATGCTGGCCACTCTAGATGAGGGATGTCGTTATCCTGAAGGAAATCAGTCGCAAGATGTGCACGATGGGAGCGCGAATTGTCGTCCATGAAGACGAATGCCTCGTCAGTATGCTGCCGATATGATTGCACTATTTGTCGGAGCCTGGCATTCACGTATCGTACAGCCGTTAGCGCGCCTTCGATGACCACCAGCGGTGCACTAAATGCCACCCCAAAACAGCAGGGAACGTCCACCTTGCTGCACTCTCAGGACAGTGTGTCTAAGGCGTACCGCCTCACCGGGCTTCCAAACACGTCTCCGACGATTGTCTGGTTGAAGGCATATGCTACACTCATAGATGAAGAGAACGTGATGCCAATCCTGAGCGGTCCAATCGCCATGTTGTTGGGCCAATCTGTACCGCGCTGCATGGTGTCGTGGTTGCAAAGATGCACCTTGCCATGGAGCTCTGGAGTGAAGTTGCGATTCATGCAGCCTATTGCGCACAGTTTGAGTCGTTATACAACGTCCTGTGGCTGCACGAAAAGTATTATTCAACATGGTGGCGTTGCTGTGAGGATTCCTCCGAGCCATAATCGGTAGGTTTCTGTCTTCCACTGCAGTAGTAGCCCTTGGGCGGCCTGAGCATGGCATGTCATCGACAGTTCCTGTCTCTCTTTATCTCATCCATGTCTGAACAACATCGCTTTGGTTCACTCCGAGGCCTGGACACTTCCCTTGTTGAGAGCCTGACCAGGCACAAAGTAACAATGCGGACGCGAGTGAACCGCGGTATTGACCGTCTAGGCATGGTTGAACTATAAACAGCACGAGCCGTGTACCTGCTTCCTGGTGGAATGACTGGAACTGATCGGCTGTCGGACTCCCTCCGTCTAATAGGTGCTGATCATGCATGGTTGTTTACATCTTTTGGAGGGTTTAGTGACACCTCTTAATAGTCAAAGGGACTGTGTCTGTGATACAATATACACAGTAAACGTCTATCTTCAGGAGTTCTGGGAACTGGGGTGATGCAAAACTTTTTTAGATGTGTTTATTTTCCTTTCCTCTCTATCTGTAGAACATCATCATTCCTTACCTTAGCAGTCCACCTGCTTTTCAGCATTCCAGGCCTCTCTGCTGCCCTTGAAGTGGAAAACTACCCCTAAAAGGCAGAAGATCAGCAATAATCAACGGCATGAGGATGCAGAAAGCATGGGAAACCACTGCATTAAAGATACATAACGTGTATCCCCAGGACATGTGGCCTGTAATTGTAAAAGTGTCATGATAATTTCTCCATTGGCAAAAGATCCCAGACTAGTCCCCCACTGGAATTTAAGGGAGGAGACTGCTAAAGCGGAGGTGGCCATGAAAGAAAGATCGAGTAACCTTCGAAAGGACCACGTACTAGGAGTCGGAACGTGAATTTTCAGGTCTGAACGTGGTAGGGAGGCTAGAACATCTGAAAAGGGAAATGCTAAGGCTCAGTCTAGATATAGTAGAGGTCAGTAAAGTGAAATGGAAAGAAGACAAGGATTTCTGGTGAGACAGTACAGTGTAATATCAACAGCGCTACAAAGTTGAATAACGGGAATGGGATTTGTTATGAATAGTAAAATAGTGCATAGTGTGAATTACTATGAACAGTTCAGTGAAAGGGTTGTTCCCATCATCAGAATCAATAGCAAACCAACACCAGCAACGATAATTCAGGTATACATCCGGCGTCGCAAGGCCAAAGTGAAGAGATAGAGAAAGTGTATGAGGATACTGATCGGGTAAATCAGTATGTAAAAGGAGATGAAAATCTAAAAATCAAGGAGGATTGGAACGCAGTTGTAGGGAAGGCATTAGAAGAAGAGGCTATAGGAGAAAATGGTCATCGTACCAGGTATGAGAGTGGAGAAAGACTAATTGCGTTGTGCGATAAGTTCCAGTTAGTAACAGCGAACACTGCTCAAGCATCAAGCGCTGACGAGAAGGTATACTTGGAAAAGGCCGGAAGACACGGGCAGATTTCAATTAGATAGCACCATGCTCAGGCAAGGGTTCCAAAATTGATGCTAGATCGTAAGGCGTACCCTGTAGCAGATATAAAATCAGATTACAATTTAGTAGAGACGAAGAGTAGGCTGAAATGAGGAAGAGTGAATGCGGAAAGAAGTGGTATATGAAAGTGCTAAGGAATTAAGAGATACGCTTTACGTTCTCTGAGACTATAGATACTGCGATAAGGAGTAGCTAGTAGGCACTTCAGTTGAAAATGAATGGACATCTTTAAAATGAGCAATCAAAGAAGTCGGAAAGAAAAACATAGATACAAAGAAATACTTCAGTTGATCGATGAAAGAAGGAAATACAAATAATGTTGAGGGAAAGTCAGGAATACATAAATGCAAGTCACTTGGAAATGAGATGAATAGCAAGTGCAGGGAAACTAAGCGACATGACTGCATGAAAAATGTGAAGAAATCAAAAAGACATGCATATCACAAGGCCTGACTCTGCATATTGAAAAGTTAGAAGAACCCTCGGTGAAATTAAAAGCAAGTGTTTCAACACTAAGAACGCAATTGAAATTCCGCTATTAAATGAAAAAGAGAGAGTAGATTTTTTGAAAGAGTAAAGTGAAGACCTCGTGCAACGAGGAAACCGAAGGGTAGGCAGGATTCCATAGAATTTCTCAAATCTTTGTGGGAAGTGACAACAAAACAACTATTAACGTTGGTCTGTAGAATGTATGAGACTCGTGACGTAATATCTGACTTTCGGAGAAACATCATCCACACAGTTCCGAAGATTGCACGTGCGAACAAATGCGGGTATAACCAAGCAATCAGCTTACCTCATGCATCGAAGCTGATGACAAGAAAATGTACAGATGAATCGAAAAGCGAATTGAAGATGTGTCGAATGGTGATCAGTTTGGCATTAGTAACGGTAAAGCACCAGAGAGGCAGCTTTGGCGTTGCGGTTAATGATGGAAGCAAGACTGAAGAAAATTTAAGACACGTTCATAGGATTTATCGACCTGTAAATAACGTGTGAAAGAATATTAATGATAAGATCCGCTGATGACATTGCTATCCTCAGTGAAAGTGAAGAAGATTTATAATATTTTCTAAATGGAACGAACAGTCCAGTAAGTACAGAAAATGGATCGACAGTAAATCGAAGAAAAAGGAAAGTAATGAGAATTGGCAGAAAATAGAACAGCGTGAAACTTAATATAAAGATTGGTGATCAGGAAATAGATAAAGTTCAGCAATTCCTAGGCAACAAAATGACCCATGACGGTCGGAGGGTGGAAGACGTAAAAAAATACAAGCACAGCCAAAAGGGGCTTTCCTGGCCAGGATAAGTCTGCCAGTGCCAAACATAGGCATTAATGTGAGGAAGAAATTTCTGAAAGTTACCAACGCAAATCGTCATTTCGTAGCATCACGTAGATATATCACAAAATTTGTTGAGAAGCAGTAGCAAATACACTCATGGAAATGGAAAAAAGAACACATTGACACCGGTGTGTCAGACCCACCATACTTGCTCCGGACACTGCGAGAGGGCTGTCCAAGCAATGATCACACGCACGGCACAGCGGACACACCAGGAACCGCGGTGTTGGCTGTCGAATGGCGCTAGCTGCGCAGCATTTGTGCACCGCCGCCGTCAGTGTCAGCCAGTTTGCCGTGGCATACGGAGCTCCATCGCAGTCTTTAACACTGGTAGCATGACGCGACAGCGTGGACGTGAACCGTATGTGCAGTTGACGGACTTTGAGCGAGGGCGTATAGTGGGCATGCGGGAGGCCGGGTGGACGTACCGCCCAATTGCTCAACACGTGGGGCGTGAGGTCTCCACAGTACATCGATGTTGTCGCCAGTGGTCGGCGGAAGGTGCACGTGCCAGTCGACCTGGGACCGGACCGCAGCGATGCACGGATGCACGCCAAGACCGTAGGATCCTACGCAGTGCCGTAGGGGACCGCACCGCCACTTCCCAGCAAATTAGGGACACTGTTGCTCCTGGGGTATCGGCGAGGACCATTCGCAACCGTCTCCATGAAGCTGGACTACGGTCCCGCACACCGTTAGGCCGTCTTCCGCTCACGCCCCAACATCGTGCAGACCGCCTCCAGTGGTGTCGCGACAGGCGTGAATGGAGGGACGAATGGAGACGTGTCGTCTTCAGCGATGAGAGTCGCTTCTGCCTTGGTGCCAATGATGGTCGTATGCGTGTTTGGCGCCGTGCAGGTGAGCGCCACAATCAGGACTGCATACGACCGAGGCACACAGGGCCAACACCCGGCATCATGGTGTGGGGAGCGATCTCCTACACTGGCCGTACACCTCTGGTGATCGTCGAGGGGACACTGAATAGTGCACGGTACATCCAAACCGTCATCGAACCCATCGTTCTACCATTCCTAGACCGGCAAGGGAACTTGCTGTTCCAACAGGACAATGCACGTCCGCATGTATCCCGTGCCACCCAACGTGCTCTAGAAGGTGTAAGTCAACTACCCTGGCCAGCAAGATCTCCGGATGTGTCTCCCATTGAGCATGTTTGGGACTGAATGAAGCGTCGTCTCACGCGGTCTGCACGTCCAGCACGAACGCTGGTCCAACTGAGGCGCCAGGTGGAAATGGCATGGCAAGCCGTTCCATAGAACTACATCCAGCATCTCTACGATCGTCTCCATGGGAGAATAGCAGCCTGCATTGCTGCGAAATGTGGATATACACTGTACTAGTGCCGACATTGTGCATGCTCTGTTGCCTGTGTCTATGTGCCTGTGGTTCTGTCAGTGTGATCATGTGATGTGTCTGACCCCAGGAATGTGTCAATAAAGTTTCCCCTTCCTGGGACAATGAATTCACGGTGTTCTTATATCAATTTCCAGGAGTGTACTTACATAATACGAGTACATGTTCAATGAAAATTGAAATGAATGCGTTGTTCCGTAATTTTTCAACTTTTTAACACTGCGTTACATAAAAAGAAGTTAATCGATTCTTTGATGAATTTTCATATCGTTACTTCTAAAATATTATTCAGAAAGTGAAAAAAACATGCCTCAGTCTACAACTGGTTATTTGGATGATTCAGGTTGCCATTTTTTGACCTATAATGCCAGCAGAAATCTGCCAAATGTTACAGAATTTTCTTCTGAAAAAAAAAAAATGAAATTTCGTCGGTCATTCAAGCCTGAGATCCTATGATGTATCTACAACCTGATTTCACTATAAATATACTTTCCTGACAAAATGTGAGTTTCTATGGCGATCATGTTGTAAGCCTTTTACTAAGAAGAATCGTCACTTTGGAAACAAAAGTACGAGTGATCTTTGAAATTTTAGTATATCAGCACGACACATTTACGACAAATGTATGTTTAAAGTGTTACGTACAACTCCGTAACAAACAAGCTTGTGTTACAGCTTCAAATCGATCTTAAGAAGCTGTGAAGTGACCACAGTCAGCAATTTTAGATAACTGGAATGCATGAGCAGGTGTAATTATATTCAACCATTGTCAGGCTCGGAAAGAAAATGCAGAACTTTACACATGCTGAGGAAATTCATATCCTCATATTGACACCGAGGTTTTTTTTTTTTTCCCCTCTTCTGACTGGTTTGATGCGGCCCGCCACAAAGTCCTCTTCATCTCCGGGTAGCACTTCCAACCTACGTCTTCTATTATTTTCTGGATGTATTCCAATCTCTGTCTTCCTCTACAGTTTTGCCTTCTACAGCTCCATCTAGTACCATGGAAGTCATTCCCTCATGTCTTAACAGATGTCCTACCATCCTGTCCCTTCTCCTTGTCAGTGTTTTCCACGTATTCCTTTCCTCCCTCCTCATTCCTTACCTTATCAGTCCGCCCAATTTTCAACATTTGTCTGCACCACCGCATCCCAGATGCTTCATTGCTCTTTTGTTCCCGTTTCCTCACAATCCATGTTTCACTACCATACAATGCTGTGCTTCAAACGTACATTCTCAGAAATTTCTTCCTCAAATTGAGGCCTATTTTTTATACTAGTAGACTTCTCTTGGCCAGGAGTGTCCTTTTTGCCATTGCTAGTCTGCTTTTGATGTCCTGCTTGCTGCGTCCGTCACTTGTTGGTTTACTGCCTAGGTAGCAGAATTCCTGAACTTTATCTACTTCAATCCTGATGTTAAGTTTCTGGCTGTTCTCATTTCTCCTATTACTCATTACCTTCGTCTTTCTTCGATTTACTCAGAACCCTTACTCTGGATTCATTAGACTGCTCATTGATTTCAGCAGATCATGTAATTCTTCTTCACTTTCACTCAAGGTAGCAATGTCATGAGCGAATCGCATCATAGATATCCTTTCACCTTGAATATTAATTCCACTCCTTAACTTTTATTTTCATCATTGATTAATCGATGTACAGATTAAAAAGTAGGGGCAAAAGGCTACATCCTTGTCTTACATACTTTTTAATATGAGCACTTCGTTCTTTATCGTACACTATTATAATTCGCTCTTGTCTGCTGTGCATATTGTATACGACCCGTCTCTCCCTACAGCTTACACCTACCTTTTTTTAGAATTTCGGACATCTTGCACCATTTTACAATGTCGAACGCTTTTTCCAGGTCGACAAACACTATGAATGTGTCTTGATTTTTCTTTAGCCTTGCTTCCATTATTAACCGCAACGTCAGAATTGCCTCTCTCGTGCCTTTACCTTTCCTAAAGCCAAAATGATCGTCATTTAGCCCATCTTCAATTTTCTTTTCCATTCTTCTGTATATTACTCTTGCAAGCAACTTGAATGCATGAGCTGTTAAGCTGATTGTGCGATAATTCTCACATTTGTCAACTCTTCTAAGGCGCTGCAGTCATGTACTATACGGCTGGTCCCGGCGGAGGTTCGAGTCCTCCCTCGGGCATAGGTGTGTGTGTTTGTCCTTAGGATAATTTAGGTTAAGTAGTATGTAAGCTTAGGGACTCATGACCTTAGAAGTTAAGTCCCATAAGATTTCACACACATCTAAACATTTTTTTGTCATCTCTTGCCGTCTCCGGAATTGTGTGGATGATGCTTTTCCGAAAGTCAGATGATATCTCTCCAGACCTATATATTCTACACATAAACATTAATAGCCGTTTTGTCGTCACTCCCCCAATGATTTTAGAAATTCTGATGGAATGTATATCTATCCCAATATCTGCCTTATTGCATCTTAAGCCCTGCAAAGTGCTTTTAAATTCTAATTCTAATACTGGATCCCCTATCTCTTCTAAATCGACTCCTGTTTCTTCTTCTATCACATCACACAAATTTTCCCCCTTCATAGAGACTTTCAATGTATTCTTTCCATTTATCCGCTCTATCCTCTGCATTTGACAGTGGAATTACTGTTGCACTCTTAATGTTATTACCCTTGCTTTTAACGTTACCGAAGGTCGTTTTGACTTTCCTGTATGCTAGTCTGTCCTTCTGATAGTCATTTCTTTTCCGATGACTTCACGTTTTTCCTCCATTTCGTCTTAGCTTCCTTGCAATTCCTATTTATTTCATTCCTCAGCGACTTGTATTTCTGTACTCCTGAGTTTCTCGGAACCTTTTTGTACCTCATCCTTTCATCGATCAATTGAAATATTTCTTCGTTTATCAATGGTTTCTTCGCAGTTACCTTCTTTGTACCTATGTTTTTCTTCCCAAATTCTGTGATGACCCTTTTTAGACATGTCCAGTCCTCTTCAACTGTACTGCCTACTGAGCTATTCCTTATAGCTGTGTATATAGCCTTAGAGAACCTCAACCGTAACTCGCAATTCCTTAGTACTTCCTTATCCCACTTCGTATTGATTCTTCCTGACTAATGTCTAAAACTTCGGTCTACTCTTCAGCGCTTCTACATTGTGATCTGAGTCTATATCTACTCCTGCGTACACCTTACAGTCCAGTATCTTCTTTAGGAATCTCTGTCAGACCCTGATGTAGTCAATTGAAATCTTCTCGTATCACCCGGCCTTTTCCAAGTATACCTCCTCCTCTTGTGACTCTTGAATAGGGTATTCGCTATTACTAGCTGAAACTGAATTAGTCTTCCTCCTCTCTCATCCCTTTTCCCAAGCCCATATTCTTCTGTAACCTTTTCTTCTAGTCCTTCCCGTACAACAGCATTCCAGTCCCCCGTGTCTATTAGACTTTCATCCCCTTTACATACTGTATTACCCTTAAAATATCCTCATGTAATTCCTCTAGCTCTTCATCTTCAGCTTGCGACGTCGGCATGTGTACCTGAACTATCGTTGCCGGTGTTAGTTTTCTGTCGTTTCTGATAAGAGCAACCCTGTCACTGAACTGTTCACAGTAACACACCCTCTGCCCTACCTTCCTATTCATAACGAATCCTGCACATGTTATACCATTTTCTGCTGCTGTTGATATTACCCTATACTCATTTGACCAGAAATCCTTATCTTCTTCCCACTTCACTGACCTCTACCATATCTAGACGGAGCCTTTGCATTTCTCTTTTCAGATTTTCTATTTTCCCTAGCAGGTTTAAGCTTCTGAAATTCCACTCCTCGACCCGTAGAAAGTTATCCTTTAGTTGATTATTCAATCTTTTTCCCATGGTAACCTCTCCCTTGGCAGGCCGGCCGCAGCGACCGAGCGGTTCTAGGCGCTTCAGTCTGGAACCGCGCTGCTGCTACGTTCGCCGGTTCGAATCCTGCCTCGGGCATGGATGTGTGTGATGTCCTTAGGTTAGTTAGGTTTAAGTAGTTTAAAGTCTAGGTTACTGAAGACCTCAGATGTTAAGTCCCATAGTGCTTAGAGCCATTTCGTTGTAATGTTGTGCACCAACCAAAAATTACCTCTTCATAATGGCAAAGTGTGAAGTAAGAAATTTTGAAACAAAGCTTTGTATTTCAGACTGTTTTTAAGATTATGGTGCTCTTCCATTACATAATGTAGGTTCTTGTCTATACTGTCATGTTTATTCGTAATTTCAAAATATGCGTACTGGCCGATAATCCAAGTGCAGCTGTTGTTCTTTGTTTCAGGAAAGAAATGTCAGTCTGATTGAAGTACTTCTTTGTTATAGCAGAGTCTGTAGTTCTAGTAATTATTGCGAGTTTTTTTCTAGTCAAGTACCATATGTGGCATTGGTCTCGTCAGATGTGGATGTGTGCCGAGGTATCTACAGTATGGCAATGATCGAAGTACGGACTCTGCTTCAATTTGATATTATGCAGTTTTTCGCCCGTGGGGACCTTCTCGTTTACAATGTCATAGCCTGTGGACACTACTTTGGAGTGGAGGATGGGATTGTTAATATTTTTCCAGACGCTTCTCCAGTTGACCTCTGGATATTTCGCTTCCATGGGGTTTTGCCTATGGTGTCTCGTGAGGTGTTAATCAATCTGTCTGGTGTTAAGCTGCTGTGGAGTATCTTGAATATAGCTCATATCCAGACAGTGAGTTCGGACGTAGTCGAGTTGAGCGCTGTTGTGACCAGCATCGACTGGAGCCTATTTGCTTTGTTTTGTAATTGTCGGATGGGGTGTCTACAGTATTTTGCGGATACGGTCCATGTCTATGCCAGAGAATTGTTTCTGGATGTCTTTGACGGCCAAACAAGCAGCAGGGCGGGTTGACACTGTGGTTGGCATGTTGACTTTAAAGATATTTCCGCTACAGATGAACCAATACGCTGTAGCCAAAACCTTGTGCACTATATCGTTGGATACTGGTGACACTGCTGCGATGTGGTATATTTTGCTTAGAGCATAGCTGTTAATCAAGAGAGTATCCAATTTAGTGTTCTAGTTTTGAGTTCACGGCGAGTAGCCCTGAATATATTTAGTTTATGGTCCCTGTTGGCAACTTTCATCTCTCATGGGTTGGACATTTAAATCATTATTAAGTGATTCGTCTTCTCTGTTCTTGGTAGCCACGTTATTTGAATGTTCTCCATATGGGCTCCGAGAGGTAAAACTTTAGATTTCTGTTCATTGAGTTTGGCTCCAGAAGAAGTGGTTTAAGCTTGGATTATTTGTTGAACAATTTCAATATCTGACTGCGTGTTAACTGTTGCACTGCGGTAATCCGCATAAGCGTGACACACTGTTTCTGTGCCCAACACCTGTAGACGTTGTAACCTGTGATGCAGGTTTAACAGTAACGGTTCTAAGGCGATTGCGCACAGCGTCATAGAAAGGAGGCAGCCTTGTCTCACTGACTGCTTGATCGGGACTGGTGAACTGAGTTTGCCATTAATTTTGATTCGAGAGGAAGTTCCGTATTGCGTATGATCTGAATAAAATGAGCACTGGATCCCATCCGCTGCATTATAGTTAATAGAAAGTGGTGGTTGATGCGGGCAAATTCCTTACGAAAGTTTAAAAACATGAGACCAACATTGCATTTACATAGCCACGACAAATATATAATATTTCGATATTCATATAATGCATTTGACATTGATCTCCCTGGGACAGCACTCATTTGATAAGGGCCAAGTTCCTTCCGCAGTACCGTCTTCACTCTACGATTTATGAGTCCGGTGAAGATTTTATAGTCGGAATTGAGCAGAGTTAATGGTCGAAAATCCTTCAGCGTAGTGCTACGTGGTTTTTTGGGGATCAGGACAATCATTCCTACCGTAAACTGATATGGCATCTGCACTTCTCCCAATAATTCATTGCATATTTTGGTGAACCCCGGTCCTATGACGTGCCAAAAGCAAGCATAAAATTCTATGGGTAGGTCATCTAAACCAGCCGATTTCTTTGTAGGCGAATCTTTGAGTATGGTAAATACTTCTTCCTCAATTATGTTGGCTACAAGGTCGGCGTTGTCAGTTGGATGGACCGTGAGTTGAATGCAGGATAAAAGCAGCTCACTTGCCATCGAATCAGTCTCCGACGGGGCGTAAAAATCTGTATAACGTTCTACCACGTAGCTTTTTATTGTGACTTGTTGATCGTATTCGTTTCCCCCCGTTCATTATTGAGAGTATGGAGTAAATTTTGTTTACCTCTCTTGGCTTCCCGGATCGCGTGATATACGGACTATTCTCCTGCGTCATTTCAATTGGAGGACGCGCTCAAACTTTTTTTCCCTCTAGAGATTGTCGTACCAACGCTGTTATTCTTGCTTTAGTGCGTTTTATTCTACAGCTGTTTGCTACTAATCGCATCAGGTCATCAGATAATTCGCGGGGGCAAAGAAAGTGATCATCCAAGGTGCGATTTCTCCAATACGCTTTCATGCGACCATATCTGCTGTTTTGCAGACTGTGACCACCACATGATGCGTGTCGGATATCTGGATTGCATCCAAACACATCGTTGCCATGTATCATGGATCTCCTGTTTCAGTTTGCGTCCTCCAAAAGTGACACGTTTAACTGCCATACGCCCCTTCCCAGGAATGTTTTTTGTGCAGTGTGCTGCGCTGTTATATGAAATGCGCAGTGATACGAGTAGTTAAGACGCCAAATTTCGCAGTTAATTACATTATGGATAAAGTCTGTCTAGTCTGCTTGCCGAATTACGTGTATTCTTGGGTGTGCGAACGAAGACGGCACCAAGTAGCTATCATATCTAGTCCATAAGTTAACAACAACAGCTCCCCGCAAAAGTTGAAGTTCGAGACTTGATCTTCTGGACGCAATACGCAGTTAAAATCTCCACCCAAAATTATGTGCAAACAAGTATCCGTTATTAATGGGATAATTTCGTCCCTAAACGGGTTGCTCCTTGCTCGTTTTTCGCTGTATCCAGAGGGAGCATATACATTAACAAGAAGTAGATCATATATTTTGGCAGTTATGTCTTGTCCAGATTCAAGTATAGGTTGTGCTGTACATGGTATGCCGTGTTTGAACAATATTCCGGTTCCACATTCATTGCGTATGTTTAAGGTTGCCTCATATCCGTACACATCCGCTATTTTCGTCGTAACTACCTCTTGTATCATTGTTATGTCAATGTCGGCGGCATATAAATAGTCCTTCACAGATTATAACTTTACGCCAGAAGCTATTCTGTTTACATTGAGCGTGGCAATTTCATACGCCTAATCGCGTTCAGTGTCGTCAGACCATGCGGTCCCCTTCCATTGGTTCTTTAATTGGAGGGGCGAGGTTCATGTGTACGTCCTCATTCGTGTTTGAGATGTCTGTTTTTCCGAAGTCTACCACGTCATACTTTCCTCTTCGATCTGTTTTTAGAATATTTTTGGTACGTGGTTTTCTCCAGGTCCTGAATCTCTTCAGGGCTTTGTTTTCGTGTTTGCCGTTAAGGTTTCGCCGGCTGCTTTCTGATGTTGTCTTTCTCGGTATTCTTCAAATATTCTGAGAGAGTGGTGTATCGAGCCAAAATATCACCAGTGATCTTAGTGGATGATGGCGTCACCAGAGAAATCGGTTCACTATAAGGTTGCTTATTCAGGGTTGGTTCTTGCGTAATGTCAATCTCAACATCGGAGGAATTGGAGAATTTGCGGTGATTGCCAATATCTTCCGGTGTTTGCTGTGTTGAAACCGCCACAGCTGTACGGGTGGTCTCCCTTTTGTTGTGTCAGCAGTGGTGGCAATCTGGGCTTCTGGTCCGTGTTCGCATTAGGGCTTTCGGTCAGGATTTGGCCCCGGGCAGCCGTAGCGTAAGTTGCTGGCAGCGCAGTCATAGCGGGCAGTCTCGGCGACTCGCCAGCCGGCAGCTGCGCTACTCGCCGCTGTAAACACTGAGCTCGGACGTGACCGGGATAGTTGCACGTCCTCTGCTGGCCGCCGTATACAGGATGGTCCATTGGTAATGACCGGGCCAAATTTCCCACGAAATAAGCACCAAATAAAATAATTACAAAGAACGAAACTCGTCTAGCTTGAAGGGTGAAACCAGATGGCGCTATAGTTCTCCCGCTAGATGGCGCTGCCATAGGTAAAACGGATATCTACTGCGTTTTGCGTTTTTTTAAATAGGAACGCCCATTTTTACTACATATTCGTGTAGTACGTAAATAAATATGAATGTTTTAGTTCAACCACTGTTTTCGCTTTGTGATAGATGGCGCTGTAATAGCTACAAACGTATAAGTACGTAGTATCACGTAACATTCCACCAGTGCGGATGGTATTTGCTTCGTGATACATTACCCGTGTTAAAATAGACCGTTCCCCAATGCGGAAAAGGTCGATATCGTGTTGAAGTATGGCTATTGTGATCAAAATGCACAAAGGGCGTGTGCTATGTATGCTGCTCGGTATCCTGCCCGGATCGTTCACCGGATAATTACGTTATTTAAGGAAATAGGCAGTGTTCAGCCACATGTCAAACGTCAACCACGACGTGCAACAAATGATGATGTCCAAGTAGGTGGTTTTAGCTGCTGTTGCGGCTAATACGCACGTCAGTGGCAGACAAATTGAGCGAGAATAGGGAATCTCAAAAACGTCGGTGTTGAGAATGCTACATCGACATCGATTGCACCCGTACCATTATTCTATGCACCAGGAATTGCATGGCGACGACGTTGAATGTCCTGTACAGTTCTGCCACTGGGCACAAGAGAAATTACGGGACGATGACAGATTTTTTGCACGCGTTCTATTTAGAGACGAAGCGTCATTCACCATCAGCGGTAACATAAACCGACATAATATGCACTATTGGGCAACGGAGAATCCACGATGGCTGCGACAATTAGTGCATCAGCCACCTTGGCGGGTTAATGTATGGTGCGGCATTATGGGAAGAAGGATAATTGCCCCCATTTTTTCTATGGCAATCTAAATGGTGCAGTGTATGCTGATTTCCCATGTAATGTTCTACCGATGTTACTACAAGATGTTTCACTGCATGACAGAATGGCGATGTACTTCCAACATGATGGATGTCCGGGACATAGCTCGAGTCCGGTAGGAAGCGGTACTGAATAGCATATTTCATGACAGGTGGTTTGGTCGTCGAAGCACCTTACCATGGCCCGCAGGTTCACCGGATCAGACGTCCCCGGATTTCTTTCTGTGGGTAAAGTTGAAGGATATTTGCTATCGTGATCCACCGACAATGCCTGACAACATGCGTCAGCGCATTGTGAATGCATGGGGGATCGTTACGGAAGGCGAACTACTCGCTGTTGAGAGGAATGTCGTTACATTTATTGCCAAATGCGGACATATTATTGAGCACTTATTGCATTCATGTGGTATTTACAGGTAATCACGCCCTAACAGGATGCGTTCTCAGAAATGATAAGTTCACAAAGGTACATGTATCACATTGGAACAACCGAAATAAAACGTTCAAACGTATCTACTGTATCTAAACGTATCTTCTGTACTTTAATTTCTAAAAACCTACCTGTTACCAACTGTTCATCTAAAATTATGAGCCATACGTTTGTGATTATAACAGCGCCCTCTATCACAAAGCGAAAAAAGTGGTCCAACTAAAACATTCATATTTATTTACGTACTACACGAATATGTAATAAAAAATCGGGGTTTCTATTTTTAAAAAACGCAGTTGATATCCGTTTGACCTATGGCAGCGCCATCTAGAGGGCCAACCAGAGCGCCATCTAGTTTCCCCCTTCAAGCTAGACGAGTTTCGTTCTTTGTAATTATTTCATTTGGTGCTTATTTCGTGGGAAATTTGGCCCGGTCATTACCAATGGACCATCCTGTATACGGCGGCCAGCAGAGGACGTGCAACTATCCCGGTCACGTCCGAGCTCAGTGTTTACAGCGGCGAGTAGCGCAGCTGCCGGCTGGCGAGTCGCCGAGACTGCCCGCTATGACAGCGCTGACAGCGACTTACGCTTCGGCTGCCCGAGGCCAAATCCTGACCGAAAGCCCTAATGCAGCCCTACAGCAACCTACATCATTCTGAATCTGCTTAGTGTATTCATCTCTTGGTCTCCCTCTACGATTTTCACCCTCCAAGCTGCCCTCCAACGCTAAATTTGTGATCCCTTGATGCCTCAGGACATGTCCTACCAACCGATCCCTTCTTCTGGTCAAGTTGTGCCACAAACTTCTCTTCTCCCCAATCCTATTCAATACTTACTCATTAGTTACGTGACCTACCCAACTAATCTTCAGCATTCTTCTGTAGCACCACAATTCGAAAGCTTCTATTCTCTTCTTGTCCAAACTATTTATCGTCCATGTTTCACTTCCATACATGGCTACACTCCATACAAATACTTTCAGAAACGACTTCCTGACACTTAAATCTATACTCGATGTTAACAAATTACTCTTCTTCAGAAAGGCTTTCCTTGCCATTGCCAGTCTACATTTTATATCCTCTATACTTCGACCATCATCATTTATTTTGCTCCCTAAATAGCAAAACTTCTTTACTACTTTAAGTGTCTCATTTCCTAATCTAATTCCCTCAGCATCACCCGACTTAAATCTACTGCATTCCATTATCCTCGTTTTGCTTTTGTTGATGTTCATCTTATATGCTCCTCTCAAGACACAGTCCATTCCATTCAACTGCTCTTCCAAGTCCTTTGCTGTTTCTGACAGAATTACAATGTCATCGGCGAACCTCAACGTTTTTATTTCTTCTCCCTGGATTTTAATACCTACCCCGATTTTTTCTTTTGTTTCCTTTACTGCTTGCTCAATATACAGATTGAATAACATCGGGGAGAGGCTACAACCCTGTCTCACTCCCTTCCCAACCACTGCTTCCCTTTCATGCCCCTCGACTCTTATAACTGCCATCTGGTTTCTGTACAAATTGTAAATAGCCTTTCGCTCCCTCTATTTTACCCCTGCCAGCTTTAGAATTTGAAAGAGAGTATTCCAGTCAACACTGTCAAAAGCTTCCTCCAAGTCTACAAATGCTAGAAACGTAGCTTTCCTTAATCTTTCTTCTAAGATAAGTCGTAAGGTCAGTATTGCCTCACGTGTTCCAGTATTTCTACGGAATCCAAAGTGATCTTCCCCGAGGTCGGCTTCTACTAGTTTTTCCATTCGTCTGTAAAGAATTCGTGTTAGTATTTTGCAGCTGTGGCTTATTAAACTGATAGTTCGGTAATTTTCACATCTGTCAACACCTGCTTTCTTTGGCGTTGGAATTACTATATTCTTCTTGAAGTATGAGAGGGTATTTGGCCTGTTTCATACATCTTGCTCACCAGATGGTAGAGTTTTGTCAGGACTGGCTCTCCCAAGGCCGTCATGGATGCATAGCGATACAAAAAATGCCAATACATACTGGATTTCTCTATACCACGACCGGGCTATGAGTTTTAAGTACAAAATCATAGGTAAATCTTTTTTTTTCAAGAAATAGACGTGTGGGGTTTCTCAATATTCCCATTCACTTGTTCTGACTGCACTCACACCACAATTACAGTCGCTAAATTGTCACGAGCTTATACGGTAATTACTGATTCCTTAGAGAACGGTCCCTCGTTTTAATTCCGTATCAACTTCCCCTCTACGAAATTAGTCCTGAGCTTCAAAATTACTGTTTTATTCACGGAAAGTTTTCTCACATACATACTCGCCCAACTCGTTTAATGGCTCTCATGCGACTGGTTCACTCCTGCTCCAAACTATCCCCAGGAGCTAGCTTGTCCCCTCTAGACCGATGGAACATTCCCGTCAGCGACGTCGCTTCGGTGAAGCACAGAAGTGTAAGCTGTATGGTTTCTAGCATATTTTTGGTATCCAAGTAAATTGATGAGCTCCATTTTCATTCCATATGTCATCCTCGATATCTGCATACTGGATATTTTTCAAAAAAGAGGTTTTCAGTAATCAGTATGTTACGCTACAGGTTTCTGAGTACAAGCGATGTGAGCTTTGGTTGCTAGTGGCATCGTCGTTGCTGTAGCATTCTCAGATAAGTAAGATAAGCAGGTGAGGGAGTCGAATGTTGGCTACTCTTCTGGATGGTCTGCAACAGCTTGCAGAGAACAGAGACAAAAATACAGAGGAAGATGAATTTTGGAATATGTTATGGTAAATATTAATTCGATAAATAAAGACCTGAGATAATGTTGTTGCTGTACTGCTTGCTTGCAAGTAGTTATGATGTGTTTGAATAACAGAAGGTTTTAATGGAATTTTCTTGATTCGTTCCGGCTAGTTAGTTTCATTGTTCAAACATTGAATGGTGACTGCCGGACATTTCGGGAAAGACTGGACCATGGGTTTACAGACTTTCATTCATCTTTTTGTTACACAGTTTTATTCACCAATAAATTTAAAAATTTACCCAGCGATTAAATATCTTTGTAAAAGTTTTACAGGTTAAATAACTACACACAGACATTTTGCATGCTGTAAGTTAAGAAAAAATCAGTTAACAGAGAAGGCATTTAAATCCCAATGAAAGAAACCCAGTTAGTCAACTATAATTATAATGTTAATTTAATCTTCTATAAGCACCTGGAACAGAATTTTATCATAAAAAGCATATCTTAAGGCTTCTACCCAAGACAGAAGAAAGCAAGGTCTAAACTTAGGATAAGCAGCAAGGCCGAACTATTTCCGGTATACAAACACTCAGGAGTATATGAATTTTACATTGCTATTAATGAGCAGAGTAACAAGATCACCAATACTGCTCCCACAAAGGGAATTTTAACATACAGGAAGAACAAGGTACACAGTGACTCCATTAAAGGCATACAAGCTTATGGCCAACTTAATAACTGATATCTACCTAGTTTAGGACCAGCGGACCCTTGGGGTGTTTGAACTCTAGTGGCTTATCTGGAAACGACCCGGTAAGCAACTTCTGTCCCGGAGCCGCAGGACGTTACGGCATGGTTTAGTCTCAAGTGCCACGACCGAACACAGGACCATGGAAACGATAGCACGGGCGCAACTAGTCCCCATGGCAGTAAAATTCCTTTCGACCGGCCCCGAAAGACCAATCAGGAAATGAAATCCTCAGAGAATTTTGCTAACGATATGCGCAACCATCAATCCGAGATAGGACTAACGTAATCGTGAGGCGGCTACCTGGTATACAAACCACCGATCAGTACATTTAAATAACAAGGTTAAAGTTAGCATACAAGGATCAGATGTAAGAAACAAGAATCCAATAGGCAATTTATCATAGGATTCAGCACTTGCGGCCACCCTGATCCACTGACTTGTAACCGACACCTGAGAAGCATTAAGTATTTACATGGATACACGATAAGCAGATTATACTTAATAAGAAAGTTACTTCCGCGCTGAGGTGAACGGAATATAATATTAAATATGACTCCAGGTGAGAGTGCTTGACCTTGTACAGTACAGATTGGCAATCATTTATAAATACAAACATAAATATAAAAACAAACTTTAAAACCACTTACGTGACCAGATCTGATTATTATCCTGGCTTATTTCAGAGTCACACTAATACCAAATTTATGTAATTGAATGCATATACACTTAAACCGTTGTGTTAAATGTTACACACGATAACTGTCCACAAAGGAAGGAAACGTAGTCAAACATTTTAAGCTCCTTGAAGGAGAGAGAGATTAACAAATATAGCACTTGCTTCTCGCTGCACAAAATAGCCTGTAACAGCAAAAACAAGACTTTAGAGAGAAAAAACACTTAAGCAAACGAATTCGTAAAATATAGCATATGAATGCTAGCATATGACAAACAAAAACTTAATAGTGTTACAAATCGCATGACGTCACTGCTCGGGAATAGGCTAACTGAAAACTCACTTCCTTTTCCCGTCGCAACATAAAACTATCAGTCTATTCAAAACGTTGCGATCATGTTAGAGACAAGTACACTGCGGTCGTAATTACGCAGGCCAAAATATATGTCACTGGAAACAGAGACAGTCACTAGCACCTAAACGCGTGGCTTCAGCTTCACATGTGGCAATCTCACTGAAATCAACAGCATTCCTTGAGTGATGTAAGGTACCAGCTACACTCTATCTTTCTGTCTGTCTGTCTCTCTCCCTCTCAACCACGGAGCGATCCATTTCTCTCTGTGACGTTTGCCTACTCTCGTCTTTACTGCGACGGGGCCTAACTCTTAGCTTCCCCCAGACGCCTCCAGAACGCGCCAGCACCCGTTTACCACTCCTTCGTAGGGAAACCCTGCACTTAAGTGAAGAACTGATAAACAGAGAGCCACAATGGCTCAAACGTGATTCAGCAAAGTTATCTTTTCACTTGGGTTCCACTTACGGGCTACAGTTTACCATTCCTTTACTCATTCAATAATATTAATTTCATGGTAGAGTTTCTTATAAAAAGAAACATTTTAGAAAGATCACTGTAATTCACAAAATATGAGTTTTAGCTTGCGCAACACAATTTTTAAAAAATTAAATTTTTTCAATCATTTAGCAAGTTCAAATTTCACCGTCAACTCATGACAGTTTTTTTCTAATTATTATGCGTGTTTCCGCATTGTACTCTGAGGAATACATTGACTAAAGTCGAAACATGATCTACATAAGAACAGTTGCATGTCCTTGTATTCCATTGTGCAAGGTCTGCTCTACTTTCAATTAGGTTGCCGCTGCGCCGTATTTTTTGTGTTCATCTCTTTGAGCAGTATCGAGCTCCTGTAGCTGCAGACAAGCCATATAAATTTATTAGGGTCAGCCTTCCCGCATGGTAACACTGGTCCCCTTCAGATCACCGAAGTCAAGCACTGTCGGGCTTGGCTAGCACTTTCATGGGTGACAGTCCAGCTCTATCGAGCGCTGTTGGCAAGTACGGCGCACTCAGCCCTTGTGATGCCCATCGCGAAGCTACTTGTTTGGGAAATATCGGCTCCGGTCACGAAAAGTGACAGCGGCCGGGAGAGCGGTGTGCTGACCACGTGCTCTTCTACATGCGCATCCAGTGACGCCATCCTGAGGATGACACGGCGGACGGTCGTTACCACTGGGCTTTCAGAGGACAGTTGGAACGAAGCTTTACATTGAAACTACCTCTTTAAATATTTTTTTACTAAACACTGACCTACAGAATTTTCCCTGACAAAGACAACTCAAACTTAACCTATTCATTTACTACGCACAATATACAAGCCCAATGCAAATTGACTGCTATACATTGACAACATGACGTCCAATAATCTACACAAAAGAAAGGCCCTGGACTGCAAGAAATCCTAACACTAACACAGATTCAATAAAACATGAAATTAAAGAAATACGAAATTACCTCCAACTCTGATAATTGCCTAAACTCATTTCAATTACGAATCCCGATAGTGGAAAACCCATTCTTTCTCTTAAGTTCTTTACCTCAGAGAAAATCTTCATAACGCGATCCACAGCAGCTAAATAAAAAGATTCTAACTACTATAGACTCTAACAAGTAGGAGGCATATGGTTACCGAAAAGAAAGATTTTGTTGAAGAGCAAACGATGTATTTAGAAAACGTTACCTTATTCATGTGCCATCCGGTTCCAAAAATTATATAGTTGTCAATAATTCCACTACCCAAACATTATCAACAACACCCATCATCATACGTTTCCTTGCCTATTTTGTAACAAACACATCATTTCATCTCTCTTTACAATGGATGTCCTACCAACACAGAGTCTCCACTAAGAATATCATGTCCATACACTTCCCTGGCCACTCGATAACTGCTATTTCGTCCAACCACAGAATCTCTTCCCGAGGGCGCTGCGACATTAACACAATCCATAGCGCTACCAACATACAAACGGGTTACTTACATCAGTTATGAAACAATAAAACCATTCAAAATTCGTTTCAAAATTAATGTCAGGGTCATATGAGGTGAAGCTCATTTCAGATCTCATTTCGTATGCAGACAGTTTTATTCTCACAGTGTCCGCCCCATTAGCTGAACGGTCAGCCTGTTGGAATGCCACGCCCGGGGGCCCGACACCCGAGCACCGTTTCACCTGCGGGGATGCCACCAACATGTGGGAAGCATGCCAGCAGATGGTGGCCCACAGAACGGCGCCGGGAAGCGTCGCAGTGGAAGCAATCACCATACGATCATTTCCATTTTATTCTCACAGTGCAGTGTTACATTTGCGTGTGTATCATGCAGCGTTTGGAAATTTGTTTAGGCAGTTCGCGCAAGTAAATTCACAGGATTTTTAATAGAAACATTTTACTTATTCATTCTTTCAAAATTTGATTGGTAATTTTACGTAGCATCTTTTATTCTGTTAGTTTTGTGTGTTGCATTTGCTAGTCACATATTGGGACGTCTCACATCGTAACACTGATCACTGCACTACGTAATACAGACTTACACAGGATCGTTTCTTTAGTTTACAGTCCTCGTTTTCTAATTAATTTAATAGAAGCTAATTGCAGTACTGATGTACAGTGTTACAGTTTCAGGTAGTTTGGTAGTGCATTCATAATTACATCACTTGCATTGTTCAGGACAATAACACAATGACGAAGAGTTAAAGATAGGAAACCAGTACAGGTTTATACTGCAACATATGAATTTTATTTGTCCGGAAAAGCTGCAAAGGGTAGATTCGATCCGTCAAGTACCGGATCGATATCTGTACCCTTACACCCTGCTACATAGACATCTTCTGTACTTGCAGTGTGAAGTTGGATGCAAAAAGATTAAAGTACGGCTAATATCTATGCGTCGCAGAATGCACAACAACAAGAAGGCGCCCCTTAGGACAGCAGCCACGTGTTTTCTAGGCACGCTCTGAAAACCCGTGCGGAACCGGCAGTGCCTCCGTGCACACGCGATAGCCGGGAGTCAATAGCGCGTGCTTCCTTCCACTAGCCAATTAACACGTAATATTTTTGGACCATTCCTCACAGAAACAGAGCCATGGAGGCAGGGGGGAGGAAGTTCGTTACGCGTGCTGGGCTTGCAGACTTCTCCAAGGCTCTGCCGCCGCCAGGCTTGGCTGCTGCTGTGTGACTGCCATAAAAGATACACGCGTCTGCTGCCGCGTCCCACAACACAGACGCAGATCCTCACAGTGCGACCCACGCGACACCTCTTGTTGTACGTAGCTAACAGAAAAAGTCTTCTTTTTTAAAAACAAAATCACCAAAACACAGCTACGTTTGAATCATGCACCACAGTGTTCAATATGTCTCGCTACTAACTGTTGTATTGTTGCTGAAGACTGCTAACAACTCACCTATTACCGCCTTCAGCGCGTCTGAAGTTGACGCAGAGGAAAACGAGGTGGTGGATGTGCCGTGTCTCTTTGGTAGACTCAACTGTGACGAAAGCTTCGGGAACAGCGATGGACTGATGGGCCGCACTCTTCAGGAAAACAGTTCGCCGGTGTTCAGCGACAGAGCAACAATATCGACGACCGAGAGAGGTGCCAGCAACGACGATGCCGAAGAAACATCCGTAGCTCGAGACGCAAGAGGTTTGTCGTACACTTGTTTCATTAAAAATTCACCTTCAGGATCTACAGAAATCCTTGCGTCTTAGCTTATTGTATTGATACCACTTTTGGGGCGCAAAAAATGGTTCAGTTGGCTCTGAGCACTATGGGAGTTAACTTCTGAGGTCATCAGTCCCCTAGAACTTAGAACTACTTCAACCTAACTAACTTAAGGACATCATAATCATTTACAGGGACGTTTTAAGCCCATTTGATCCAATGCAAGTG
The DNA here is from genome assembly GCF_023897955.1 of Schistocerca gregaria. Lineage (NCBI taxonomy): Eukaryota > Metazoa > Arthropoda > Insecta > Orthoptera > Acrididae > Schistocerca > Schistocerca gregaria. The sequence goes on along the minus strand of NC_064922.1, from coordinate 640,623,781 downwards.
TAAAAAAATTAAATTTCTAGTCACATTAAAAGCTTTTTCAGTAGCGAAGTTATTCTGATTCTATGTTCGCGGATAAATGACGGCTCTAGATCTACATCTTCTGCATGCATACTCCGCAAGACACCATGCGGTGCATGGTGGAGGGTGCCCTGCACTATTACTCGTCATTTCCTTTCCTGTTATACTCGCAAACAGAGTTATGGCAAAACGACTGTATATGTGCCTCCATACAAACTGTAATTTCTCCTATCTCATCTTAGTATTCCTTACGCGAAATGGCTGTTGGCGGCAGTAGAATCATTCTGCAATCATCTTCAAAAGCCAGTTCTCTAACTTTTTTCTGTAGTGGTCCTCGAAAAGAACGTCGCCTTATCTCAACGAATTCCCATCTGAGTTCCCGAAGCAGCTCTGTAATACTTGCTTGTTGTTCGAACCTACCGGTAAACAATCTAGCAGCCCGCCTCTGAATTGCTTCACTGTCTTCCTTCAATCAGTCCTGCTTTGGATTCCAAACACTCTAGCAGTACTTAAGAATAGGTCTTACTAGTGTCTTATGTAGTGTCTCCTGTACATACGAACCACAATTTCCTAAAATTCTCACAGTAACCGAAGCCGATCATTCACCTTCTCTGCCACAGTCATTACATGCTCGTTACATTTCATATCGTCTAAATATTTAAACGATGAGTCCTTGTCAAGCAGCAAACTACTAATGCTGTTTTGGAACATTATGGTTTGTTTTTACCACTGGTCTGCATTAGCTTACTTTTTTCTACATACAGAGCTAGCTGCCACTCACCGCACCCCTTAGAGTAGTTCTCGTGATTTCTAAAGGATAAGCTACAACAAGCGTTAATTTTTTCATGGGCTGCAATCTAGCTTCTTGCCTCCTGGTCAGCCTTACAATAGCTCTCACAATGATAACATTACTTCTCGTGTCTGCTAAAAACTAGTCAAAGCACGCTCATGGTTTATATTGTAGATCTGTGGTATAAATCTCGATTTTTGTAAAATATTGCTCAGTCAAATTACATTTTCCCCAAGAAAAAATATTTCCCCTAGGGAATTGTATCTGCAACAGAAATTATCTATAAATTATATGCATTAAAATCGAAAATTTCTAGCGAAGTTCCATACATTCTCCATGAACGAGTTCGCTTTTTTAAAAATTTGGTTTCTAAGAGTAAGCATCAAAGAGTCTCTTGAGGTAATTAGCGCACAATCTTTCACAGAATTCAGTTTTTCTATCTCTGTGACTTAACAAGATGATGGTAAGCACAGAGCCCTTCGTGAATATATTATAATAGATAATTATGTTCTTAAATTCTATTTGAACAGCCCAAGCTCCTGGACTGCTGGGATGTCCTCAGCTTTTTTGACGTAAATATTCTGAAACAAAATTTTATGAATGTGTACAAAAAGCAACATAGTGTTCAGTGTGGCAAACATAAATATACATTGATTGTTGACATTTAATTACCTCTGTGTGCTTCCATTTACAGTAGTCATATACATTTAGCTAGTAGAATATAATTATGTCGGAAATCAGTAAACTGTAATTTTAAATTAATTTATTGGTTATACGTATTTTTAGGTAATTGACTGTTTTTCCTAGAATTTTGCAGTAGTATGAATACCGGACAGTGGGAGGTGGCATATTGGTTACGAAACTGAATTTGTATTATGGAGGAGCGTTGTTCAAATCCCTTCCTAACCATCTAGTCTTAGATCTTCCATAGTTTCCGCAGATCGACTAAGATGAATTCCGTCATAAATCTTTTGCACGGACGCAGCCGATTCTTTTTTTTTTTCAATGATCGTCGAAAGCGAGATCTAATGACCTAATTGCCGACAGGACAATAAAGACAAACTTTCTTCCTTCGATGCTCAATACAGCGCAGTGACACATCCATCACGTATCTGGGCTTCTTGTTGTACTATATTTCGAGTTTTATGTGGTAGTCAGGAATCACGTGTAACAAGTTGTGGAGTGCATGATTTTTCAAGACGCAGTTGTGACCTTGCTAATGAACTTAATCATGAAAATGTGCCATATCACACTCGAAACTGACAGTAAATTCGTTACTATTTCTTTGCAGTTTTCGAGAGTAACTTACTTTGGTATCATCATGCTTCCATCACCCTCAACGGTCTCTTTGAACTCCATAAACTAAACGACAACGTTGTTACGGTCTCCATTTTGAGATCGAGGTCACATTTCAGAAATTGATGATTCACTTCATAGTAAGTTACTAGATTCATGTTAACGGATTCAGTCATCTTCATGGATAATTTCGTTCCTTCGTAGTTTCTTGTTAGTGAAATACGTAAACGGCGATTCTTTTTCATAACATATGCATTAAACTAATACGGTGTTTGGAAGAGAGTACATCATGTACCACCATCATTTCCACATTTTCTGTCGCATTTCCGAATTGTGTTTGGGAAGAAAGTTTGCTGGTAAGACTTTATTTCGGCTCTAATTTCTTTGATTACAGCATCAACGTCATTTCCCGAGGTAGACACGGGAAGAAGTAATATACTGCTTAACTATTCTCCCAATGTACGTTCGCAGAATTATAAAGGAAAATGACGTCTTTTTTAGGACAAAGATACTATGAACAAATATTTTCCGTAACTTGCAAATATACGATAGGACCATCGTAAAATTATTTTAAATTCAATGCCTAACTTAAATTCAAGAAATCGATACATACAGTGTAATCAAAATTGTTGAAGGAGATTGTTGAGGCTTTCGTAGCCACTTGTAAACATATGCCTGTTGGCTTCTGTCTCAAGAGCTTCGGTCGACGATTGTTTCGCGAATTTCCTGACTTTCGCCAGCACATGTGGTTGTCACTGTCAAAGGTTAACCCCTCCCCCAACCCCAAGACAGCGAATACGTTGTGTTTAAGAAAACTTACTATCGTATAGAAAGACAAAGGGCGACCTACGTAATTTCAATGAAGATGCAAGACAGTATTCTGCGCGCTATTCTGAGACGTTTGATTGTTCCACGTTGAATGATTGTTGTTGGTTTATATTGTACGATAGCACGTTTTTAGTCGAACGCTGAGGGTGTGGTGTTATAGCTGTTTCACCTGAGTTTCTCTGTTTCTTGTAGGACAGCGTTACGAAAGAGAGCTAGTTCAATAATGAAGCATCAAAAAATTGAAATAAATTAGGAAAATCAACTTACACAAAAGTTGTGTGTGGCGTTACAGCAGTAGCGCTGCAGAAATTCATCACATTCAGACTACCGTTACTGGAGTCCACTTCGGTCCTCTGTTCGTAACAGACAAGCGCTATGCATCTCATGCGCCTCCTGGAAAGCGTCCTATTCGCCAATTATGGTTTCCGTTATCCAGTTTGTAATTATTTTAGTGTCGTGTAAAAATTAACCTCACTAATTCATTTATCCAGACATCATATTCGTATATTGAGTGGCCTAAAGCCGAGGATAGAAATTGGGACAGAAGGTGGTCGCCGGATGCATAGGTCTAAGCCTGCAGAAATATCGATGGGTTTCTAAAGCTACACGTTCAGATCGGTAGTGATCTGCTTTCTTTCCTCAGAGACCTGGAGCGATTTAAGGCTGTGGAAACATTGTCTCGGCGACATTTAAGTTCAACCCTAGATAGTACCGACCTCAGAAACCCGACTATGCTGTGCTCTATGGCTAAAGCACTGGTTATCATTTCAGAATGAAAGTCGTATATCTCGCTGTTATTTCAATGAACATATCGCTCAGATGTCGCATCTACATTCGTACCGAACGCCGGAACAAACTGACGCAGTACACGGCACGTCTTCAAATGGGACAAACCTTTCCGTGACTTCGACCAATCAATGAAAACTGGAGAGATTTTTCTGTGTCATGTATAATGACCTAAGCTGCTGCTGTAGCCGTCCATAACTGCGAAGCTGTAGCCGGTGCAAGATTCTGTGGACAAACTGGCCTCTCGATTATGTCCCAAACATATTTGGCAGGATTCGTGTTGGAGGACACTGATGGAAGCCATTCGCTCTAATCGTCTAGAATATTCTTCTAATCGATCGTGAACAACTGTGGTCTGGTGACTTGACGCATTCCCATTCAAAAGAATTCCACTGTTGTTTAAGAACATGACGTCTATGAATAGCTGCAAATGGTCTCCAAGCATCCAGAGGGCCCAGTCCGCTTCATGTAAACACAGTCCACACCATTGTGGAGCCACCACCAATTTGCAAAGCGCCTTGTTGAAAACTTGGCTGCATGGCTTCAGGGGCGACTGCGCCACACCCGACTCTCGCTAAATGAAGTCGAGAAGCAGACCAGGGTCCAGTCGATATGGTCACGAGCCCAGGAAAGGCGCTGTACGCGATGTCGAACTGTTAGCACACACACACGCGTCGGTCTTCTGCTGCCATAGCCTATTAACGGCAAATTTCACCCCACACTCACAACGGATACGTTTATCGTACGTCCTACATTGATTTCTGAGGTTATTTCACGCAGTGTTGTTGGTCTGTTAGCACTGACAACTCTGCTCAAACGCCGCTGCTCTCGGTCGTTAAGTGGCCATGTCGTTGTCCGTGGTGAGAGATAATGCCTGAAATGTGGTATTCACGGCACAACTTCGACACTATGGGTCTCACAATATTGAATTCGGTAGCGATTTCTGAAATGGAATGTCCCTTGCGTCTAGTTCCAACTAACATTCTTCATTCAAAGGCTGTTAATTTCCGTCGTGCGGCCATAATTACGTCGTATACTCTTCCCATGAATCACCTAAGTTCAAATGACATCTCCGCCAGTGAACTGCCCTTTTAAACATTATATAAGCGGTACTGCCGCCATCTGTGTCTGCGCATGCCGCTCACCCATGACTTGTGTCACCCCGTGTATGATTTCTGCATTGTTACACCAAATATAGCGTGATAAACTCGTCAGTCACTTCTCAACTACAGTGCTAACGTCATTAGCTCAAATGAGGTAAACCAGTCCTGAGCATAAGAAATCTGAGCACTGCCTCTCCTCACTGATAACACCATAGTCATTATTCAAAAACTTTATTGTGTCCAAACATTTTGACAGCTGATGCTTATACTTTTCGTAATATGTTTTGTACACACCAACGATTATCTTTTGCCGACACGATGATACTTTCTGTTAAGATCACAGTGTCCTGGCTTTTAGCGTCATCAGACGCGACGCCTTATCTTCTTTCTGTGAGATTTTGTTCGTAATCTCAGAAGACTGAACAGTGAGTTCCGATGTATATATGTAGAAACGAACAGTTTAATCGCTTAAAATATGTACCTAATATATTTTGTGAATTATTGTCTTGATAATAACTTCTACAGTAAAACATTCTAATTGCAAGCTTGACCGCAGTTCGTATTTACACGTGTAGACTGCGAAGAATAGAATTATTAAGGAAGCGCGAGTAGGTTCAGAAATGGCTCTGAGCACTATGAGACTTACCATCTGAGGTCATCAGTCCCCTAGAACTTAGAACTACTTAATCCTAACTAACCTAAGGACATCACACACAACCCTGCCGAAGATAGTATTCGAACCTGCGACCGTAGTGGTCTCGCGGTTCCAGACTGTAGCGCCTAGAACCGCTCGGCCACCCCGGCGGCAGCACAAGTAGGGAAAATGATGTAGGATGAAATGCTTGTTATGTTATACCTCTGAATGTTCGCTAAAAATGTAAAGTTTGAAGTGAGAGGTGATCAAAGTTGGAACATTTTAAGGCCAGGAATTTTCTCTGATACTTCGAAGTTGAATAACAGCAGCCTAGAACGACGTAACAAGTGCTGGTAATGTTAATATCAGGATGTTAAGTAGCACATGGATGTACTGTGAGTGGCGTCACGACCGAGGTATTCTCCTAGGGCCAAGAGGAAGCCAACATGCTGCGAATTTCCACACGCACGCACACGCTGGTGAAAGAACAGACAATACTTTTTTCTTTTAAATTAAAGGACCTATTGAATGTGTGAATGACGATAAACATTTGATAATCTTAAGTAACTGTAAAGCTGTAGAGAGGAAGGGTATGGAAGACTTGGATATGGGTTTAGGGAAAGGATCGAAGTGGGTAGAAAAAATGGTTCAAATAGCTCTGAGCGCTATGGGACTTAACTTCTAAGGTTATCAGTCCCCTAGAACTTAGATATAATTAAACCTAACTAACTGAAGGACATCACACACATCCATGCCGGAGGCAGGATTCCAACCTTCGACTGTAGCGGTCGCGCGGTTCCAGACGGCAGCGCCTAGAACCGCTCGGCCACCCCGGCCGGCTGAAGTGGGTAGAAAAGCATCTAGAGTTCTACAATGTTTCACCTGGTCGCAGGGAACATTCTTTGCCTATATTACAAGAGAAGAAAAGACAAAGAAATAGAGATGAATGCAGATGAGGACACAGATCCAGATCGTGGAGTAGCAGTGATTACTAGCACGCTGAAGATTTAAAATAAACGATTAAGTAAGATACTGAAAATGTATAAGAAAATGAAATACGTCGAAATTGTTGGAGTTTGTAACAAAGGCTATAAATAAACGTGGCAAGAGTAAATGATGGAACTGAAATGTAATAAAGAAGAAATAATGAAGTCTGACAACTGGTCGTGAGCACTGTGACATAGAGCCAAAACTAGCTGACATGGGTAACGCAGGAAAGACACTAACGAATCGATGAAACAATAAAAACGTTATATATGAGAGTGGAAGGTAGTGGTACATGTTTCATAGAGATGGTACTAACAGGATGTGCAAAGAGGATTAATCACAATGAATGACAAAGGAATTTAAAAACTTTTCGAAAGATATGATCGTAGAAAAAATCACTGTCAAAGAGGACGTGTAGGTAAGGGGTGCAATTGCTAAACTTCTGTTCAGAGTAGAAGAAGAGGTGTTATGTAGCAGGACTACACAAAACTTGTCGACGATGGCAGGACCTATGCCATCCAGGGGCGAGTGCTCTATCAACATAAGTATCCAAGTAAGACTGACTACCAATCCTCATAGTCTCCAATCTTCCAAACTTCAGAGAAGTTCCTCTGCGACATTTGCACGACTAGCACTCCTGAAAGAAACGATATTGCTGAGAGATGGTTTAGCCACAGGCTGCGGGATTTTAAAGCATGAATTTTTCACTTTGCGTCGAATTTTGCGCTGATATAAAACTTACTGGCTTATTAAAAGTGTGTGCAAAACTGAGTGTCTAGTCAAAGACTTTTGCCTTTCGTGGGCAAGTGCTGCTCCTACTTGGTTAGTTCAGTTGGTGGAGCACATACCCACAAAAATCAAAGATCTTGGATTCGAGTTCCGGTACAGCACATAGTTTTAATCCGGTAGTATGTTTCGTATCAGAGAACATACCTCTGCTGAGTGAAATATTCGTTCTTGGAACTATTTTATCTGAAATGAAAAGTCAATGATGCCAGAGACTTTAGTCGGATTTCCATGTGAGCGTTATCTTCACACTAACGAAGGAAGTACCAATGGATAATCAAATACTCAGTCTTCGAAAATGTCAGATCCAGTAATAATACTTGCTATCGTGGGAAAAAAGTACAGGGACAAACGGACAACCAGCAGAAACTAAGAGGGAATAAGAAAAGTGAATGATCAAGAAAAACAAGTTTGTGAGAGTGGCAGGTGGGGTTGCAATTTATTCTCACTGCTGGACAAACTGGACGTCGAAGGAACAGCAGTGAAAGTGTGAATGAACAGACATCAAATCTACACTTTGTAGGCAACACATTGCTGTGTGCGGGCATGGTGACGGGTGTCTACAGTGGAAGATACAAGGGTGATATTGTTCTCGAGAGACATTTTAAGATCAATCCCTGTGTCACGGAGCAGGCAGGCGTCAATTTGGACTTCAGATTACCACTGTGGTCACATATTCCGAGAGCTCAGTAACGTGTCTCTCCTTATTTTAGATGCCATGAGATTGATTATTCGTATCGTCTTTCCATGCAGGACTTGTTGCACACCCTTTCAGATGCAATCAAGATGTTACGGTACTTTTGCTGCAAGCAGGACATCCAGTCGTCTACGAGAGAACAATCTATCGCCCAACAAAGCAGTTATTGTTTCAGTCGCTGAACTGTACTACAAGCTTTAGTGTGTTTTGGATTCGTTGAATCACTTAAGACACGTAATTTGTTTCTTTTGCACTATTTCTTTGGATTGTTTGACGTTTTTATCGATGTGAATAAAGTGCTTAACTAGTTATTTTCAGCTTCCTCTTAATACTTACCTGTCATAATTCTGAGGCCACTGTAGAGACCATAAAAAATCTATCAATCTGATTACCGCCTCTTATGTTTTTCATAAGTTTCCCTCAGGTTTGACAACTTCGACATCATTTCACAGATTAGACATCCATTAACACAGACACCACAGAACGAATGCCTGTAACAGAAAAGCTTCTCTCAGTGACCTGTGTTTGTTGGTAAACAGAAACGGGGAATGCATCCTATCGCTATAATGATACTAACAATACAGAAATGCCTTTCCCTGTAACTAGTCTGAGATTCTACATTTTTGGCAGCATTTATACGAGTTTAAACAGATAGGATGTCAGTACCGGCTTAGCAAGGGCTACGAAACTGTACACCCTGCTTTCGGCTACACCATCTACTACGCATTCATAAATGTAGTTATTTAAGATTTGCAAAGTTCTGCTGTACCAAAGGAACGAATGTTATTGTGTAGTGAACTCTGTACTGTGGTATCGTATCGTAGATATAGTATTTTCCGAGCAAAGTGGTGACGTGATTGAATTATATGTGTGTTTGGGACAGAACTTCGTTTCGAACAACTTTCATGAAAAGGAAAAAAAAATCAAAATCCAAAACAAATAACATCCCAAAAACCACGATTAAAAAAAAAAGCGTTCAGCGTCCTGTGAAGTTTCACACCAAACATTCCATCAACGGAAAAAGGAAAGTTTTCACCCAACACCAATGACATATAAAAATTTTTTCATATAACTGACGCTTTCTATTAGACACGTTATGTTACAATCACACTTCCTTATGTCTTTAGTAGTCGCAGTCTGTCGTGTTGAGTGAAAACCCATGACGGTCAGCGCTGGCACACTGAAAAATGCTTCAGTTCTAACTGTTGTTATCATTTTGTCGTACTTTATGCCCTTCCTTTGTAGATATGCAATCGTTTTTCTTGTGCAACCGTGTTTCGTTACAAGTAATACTTTCTTGTATCTTCCACCAACAGTCGACGTCGTAGCTCCAAATTACTCGTAAATGCTTCATCGAAGTATTTCAATTTCAGTGACGTCTTCGACGTAAGAGGAAATTTAAGAATGCAAATCAAAAGTTCCTATTGAGTTCTTCAACTCTCGTAAATTCTATTGTCTTATTAAGTGAAGTAATGGTGGAGTTGCTATACCATGGAATGAAAATAGCACATGATGGACGATTCAGTGAAAGTAAGCGCGCAGCTCGTGGTCTAGTGGCTAGCGTTGCTGCCTCTGGATAACGGGTTCCCGGGTTCGATTCCCGACCAGCTGGGGATTTTCTCTGCCTGAGGACTAGGTGTTTGTGCTGTCCTCATCATTTCATCATCATCACATCATCATTAGTGGCAGTGGCAAAATTGGACTGTGAAAAAATTGGAACTTTGTACGGACGTTGATGACCGAGCAGTTAAGCACCCCACAAACCAATCATCATCATCATCATCATCATCATCATTAGAGAACATAAGCAACAGAATACCACTGACACAGAGAAATTTGCTGTTACTATAAACGGAACTCAATTTAAAAAGATGTTTCTGAGCATGTGCATCTGAGTCAGAGTATTGTGTGGAAGTGGATCATGGACTGTACAAAACCCGAAAAGTATCGAAGAGTTTGAGATATGGTGTTACTGAAATATGTTGAACATTAAGTATATCCATAATATAAGAAATACTAGGACTCTAAGTAGGTCTGGCGAGTGAACGAATATATGGAAAACACTAAGACGAGACCAGATGATCGAACATGTGTTAAAGTTGCAAGGTATTACAAGAACCACAGGCAGCAAAAAGTCTATGGGGAAACAGAGATTGGAATATATACAACATGTTACCTGGAACAAACTGTGCTAATCAAGGCACATTAAATAATAGGATCTTACTAGATGAGGCAGCGCAGGTGCCGAGACACTGACTCATATCCGTAAGGATGGAACTGCTCTGCATGGCCGTCTTGATTTGGGTTTCCGAATCACTTAGGCAAGTATTGGGTTGGTTCGCCAGTCAAGGCCACGGCCGATCACCTGTCCTGTCCTCATAGACTACCTGTTCTATACTCACAAAGCACGTTATGTGTACTGTGTGTTGTACAACCTGACTTACTCATCTGCGTTGAGGTACCTTAACAAATCCTATATGATTGTCAGTTGATCCTTGGATGAGTAAAGACATATAAGAAATTATTATTTATTTCTTATGGCACACTGTGATGGGTACTATAGAATGAATAAATAATTGCACTGCTTGTTAGAGGCTGTTCTGGGATGAACTGACTGACCTAGCACAGTGCTCATATAAGTTTTGAGTTTGTTATATCGTAGTATAGGCAACTGTAATTTTGATTAATAGGAATACATCAGTAACAAGTTATAGTGTATTCATCGACAAAGAAAAGTATCTCTCAGCATTCAGACAATCAAGCATAGTCACAATATTAAATTTTAATTTTAGATGTGTGAACTCGAACGTATTGTATTATCTGTGATTGTTGGAGAACACGTGGCTGATTTCGTAAATATCACTGAAGGAATAACTGCAATCCGACATACTTTTTGAATGAATGATTTATTTCGCACTGCACACTGTAAGAAACCAAGATTTACTGCAAATACCCGCTTCAACCAAAGCTTGCGAACCCACCTTCTTCTCAGTAATGGTTTTGTTTCTCCGTAATAATGTTGTCCTGCAAAAGTTAGTTATCTACAAATTTCACTTTATAATGATCAAAATTCAAAGAGGCGTATGTACCTAAGCAAAACACAGTCAGGTACTTATTTTTTTACATCATTTGTAATTAATGACACGTAGACACGATTACTTTCGAAATGTAATTTACATAATGACAAACAGGACTGTATTGAATATCTAACTGAGAATCATCATTACATTTCAAAAACACATTCAACATCTTAATGTAAAATCTAAAGATAACCTTAAGAAATGGAATATTTTCGAAATTATTAAATGTATTTTATAAAGCAGAAATACAAGTCACTTAGAGATGACATAAATGGGAACTCAAGGGAAGGCAAGGCGAAATAGCTACGTGAAAAATGTGCAAAAATGTAAAAGAAATTATTGTCAGAAGGACTGGCTCAGCATGTAGAAAAGTCAAAACAAACTTTGGTGAAATTATAAGCAGAGTGCTGCAACATTAAGACTGCACTGGGAATTATAATGTTAAATGCAGACAGTTCAGATAGGTGGGAAGCGTACATTGAGGGACTCTGTGAAGGGAAGGACTTATCTGATGTGACAGAAGAAGAAACAGGAGTCGATAGGGAAGAGAAAGGGGATGCCCTATTGGGACCAGAATTTAGAAGAGCTTTGGTAGAACTAAAATCAAATAAGACAGAAGGGATAACTAACATAACATCTGAATTTCTAATATCTTGGAGGGGAGGGGAAACAAACTTCCATTCATTGTGGTGTGTAGAATGTATAAGACTGGCGATATGCAATCAGACTTTGGAAAAACATCATCCACACAATTCCCAAAATTGCTAGAGCCTTACAAGTGTGATAACTGTCCCACAGTCAGCTTAGCAGTTCATGCATCCAAGTTGCTGATAATAATATATAGGAAAATGGGAAAGAAAGTTAAGGATGTGTTATATGACTATCAGTGTGCTGTTAGGAAAGGTAAAGGCACCAGAAAGGCATTTCTTACATTTTGGTTGATAATAAAATCAAGACTGAAGAAAAATCAAGACACGTTCATAGAATTTGTCAACCTGCTAAAGCGTTCGACAATGTAAAATGGAGAAAGATGTTCGAAATACTAAGAAAAATGGGAATAAATTATAAGGAAATACATGCAAGATGCAATATGTACAATAATACTACGAAAAGAATAGATTACTAGTCATTGTTAAAATGAGTCATTAATTTTCAGAGAGACACAACGAAAAGACTGTTACACGTTTAGCTTTCGCCCGAAGTCTTCTCCCGAAAGAAAACATCCACACATCCACACAACCAAGCACACTTCACAGACACATGACTGTTATTTCCAGCAGCCCCAGTCAGAATGTTTTCTGGTCAGAGCTGCTAGAGACAACGGTCACGCAGTCTAGCTGTGATGGCTTTTGTGAACGCGTGTATGTATTCTTTTTTGATGAAGGCTTTGGCCAAAAGCTAAGTGTATAAGAATATTTTAGTCGCGCCTGTCTGCAGTTAAACATGTCATCATTATGGTGAGTAGTAATCTATCCCTTTCCGAACAGTGTTGATATTTTAACCTGGACGTCCCATTGTTTAAGGATTACGACTTTATTATATTTTATAGTCTTTCCTGATTACACTGATATATGCACTATAGGATTTCAAGTGAAAAATGGCCTCTAGATACCAAATTTTAAAGTTATGGTCATGTATGCCGCCATTCCCCCTTTATTTCTGTTACAGAAACCAGTATTATTTCGAAAAGAACTGTGAACATTCTGTTTCCAACGATTATACGTATGATACATTGTATATGTTGGTAACAGTGCAGGTTTCTAGTGTCTGTAAATGAATATTTTTGCTATTATATACTTTTGTTTCGCTGAAACAGTTTGTTCATGTGTTACTGAATGTTCGTTGCCCAAGTGCTACATATATTTGTGGAAGTACATATCCTTTAGTGTGCAGTAAATACGAACTCTGCCATGCATCAAGAAATTCAATTAAAGGAAATTCCGTAGTAACCAGTTCACAAAGAAAGAAAGCCACACTGTTGAAAGTAACCTATGTATCAGTTATTCAGGGAAGGAACTCCCACATGGGACGCCTCCTGGTGATTCCAAATTTTGAGTTAACAATAACGCTGTTTGTAGTTGATTTGTTGTTGTTTCTGTAGAGTCGTTTGAAAAAGCTTGGAGATTGACCAGCAGGCATGTGTCGTTTGTTTCGTCTCGAGGGTTAGCCAGCGTATGCTGTGGCGTCAGACTCTAAGCAGGATTCGCGACTTGCCAGCAAACGTAGTATTTAGAGGAACTTACAAGGAAAACAGCAACGGAGCTATCACAGAAAACGTGCATAACTTCCTGTAATATAACAGGCTAGCAGACGGCAAAGCCTGCTAGGGAACTGTCGCATCAGCGAACAAATAAGTTTACAGTGAATCTTACTAGTAATAAGATTGGGTTTCGCAGTATGCGCCTGTTGGATGAGTCGCGTTTGGCGACTAACAACATAATTGAGCGGCCCTGTATGAAAGGAGCAGGGGTCAAGCATGTGTCTTGCTGTTCGCAGTATGTGGGGGAGCAGTGGTTCTGTAGACGTGGAGTGTGTGGTTGCGGTAACAGGTGGCGATTGGCTCTGGCAAACTGTAGTAGCATAACCGTGTACCAGGAGGACAGAGCAGCCCCTGTAATCTGGGTGACAGAAAGAGTCTGCTGGGGAGCAACGCTACAGCCTAGTTTGAAAACATACACTTGCGCATCTGAGTGGTAGCTGATGGCTGACTATATCGAGAGAGCTTTGCTGGATACAGGAATAGTGGATCGGGTCGTGTTCTGCTCGATCCCAGGAAGATTGTGCCTGGAATGCACAGACATGGCTGTGATTAATCATAACACCTGCAGCTGGCTGAAGATGTTTTAATTCGACATTTTACACACATCAAAAAAGGTTTACATCACCCCAGTTCCAAGAACTCCCGAAGACAGACGTTGACTGCGAATATTGTATCACAGACACAGTCCCTTTGACTATTCAGAGATGTCGCTAAACCCGTCCAAGGATGTAAACAACCATGCATGAGCAGCGCCTATTAGACGGTGGGGGTGCGACTGCCGATCAGTTCCAGTCATTTCCCCAGGAATGTCTGTAGTTCAGCCATGCGTAGATGGTCATTACCGCGGTTCGACCACATCCGAATTGTTACTTTGTGCCAGGAAGGGCTCTCAACAAGTGAAGTGTCATGGCGTCTCGAAGTGAACCAAGGCGGACAAGGAGGAGATACAGAGAGACAGGAACTGTCGATGACATGTCTCGCTCAGACCACCCAAGGGCTACTACTGCAGTGGACGACTTCTACATACGGATTAAGGCTCGGAGGTACGCTGACAGCAACGCCATGTTGAATAGTACTTTCTGTGCACCCACAGGACGTCGTGTTACGACTCAAACTGTGCACTTGCAACTTCACTCCCGACGTCCATGGCGAGACCCATCATTGCAACCACGACACCATGCAGCGCGGTACAGATGGGTCCAACAAGATGCCGAAAGGACTGCTCAGGATAGGCATCACGTTCTCTTCACCGGTGAGTGTCACATATGCCTTCAACCAGACAATCGTTGGAGACGTGTTTTTTAGGCAACCCGGTCAGGCTGAACGCCTTAGACACACTGTCCAGCGAGTGCAAGAAGGTGGAGGTTCCCTGCTGTTTTGGGGTGGCATTATGAAGGTCCGACGTACACCGCTGGTGGTCATGGAAGGCTGTACGATACGTGAATTCCATCCTCCGACCTATAGTGCAATCATATCGGCGGCATATGATGAGGCATTCGTCTTCATGGTCGACAATTTTAAAAAAATGGCTCTGAGCACTATGGGACTTAACTTCTGAGGTCATCAGTCCCCTAGAACTTAGAACTACTTAAACCTAACTAAGCCAAGGACATCACTCACATCCATGCCCGAGGCAGCATTCGAAACTGCGACCGTAGTAGTCGCGCGGTTCCAGACTGTAGCGCCTGGAACCGCTCGGCCACCTATTCCGGCGACGACAATTCGCGCCCGCATCGTCCACATCTTGTGAATGACTTCCTTCAGGGTAATGACATCGCTCGACTAGAGTGGCCAGCATGTTCTACAGACATGGACCCTATCGAACATGCCTGGGATAAATCGAAAAGGGATGTTTATGAACGACGTGAGACACCAACCACTCTAAGGGATCTAAGCCGAATCGTCGTTGAAGTGTGGGACAATCTGGACCTACAGTGCCTTGATGAACTTGTAGACAGTATGCCACGACGAATGCAGGCAGGTATCAGTGCAAGAGCACGTGCTACTGCCAATTAGAGGTACCGGTGTGTACAGGACAATCTGGACTACCACCTCTGAAGGTCTCACTGTATGATACAATATGCAGTTTTTGGTTTTTATGAGCAATAATAAGGACGGAAACCATGTTTTTTGTTGATCTCTATTCCAGTTTCCTATACAGATGCAAAACTGTTTTTGATGTGTATATATTGAACAGCCGGGTTCTCTTAACCGTCTCTATAATGATAGACGTATAGAGACTTGTATTTAATGCTAAGTACTGTGTACACAATATTGCTGAAGGGAGCATTGCAGTGTGTGGTTAGCCTCCTTTGATACTTGTTACGTATTTCGTGGTTCACCACAGTTAATTGGCTTAGTTGTGTGCTCATTGTGTTTTGAAATTGTGCTGGTGGTTGTTCACTATCTACTACAAGAGACTGCACATCCAACTTCGATAACACAGTGACCTTACCTACTTTAGTTAGTCTCATTGTTATTGTTTGTAGGAAGGCTTTACGGAAAATTAGTTTTTACACTGTAAAAACATAGTTAATAAATTATCAAGTTTTGATGTTGGTATTTTGATACCTTCCAGTACTGAGATTTAGCTACCTTGATGTCTAGTGAGAGTCTTATAACTTGATATTATTCATGTTGCGATATAACGTGTGTTTGCAAGGAAGGTTTAGAATTTGTGTAATATTTTAGCTTAAGGCTGCGTGCAATGTACAGCATCAGTTATGTTAACATATTTATTCTGTGTAATTTTGCTTTTAATTGAAATGCTATTTTTTATTTTAGGGTTTTAGTGCTGGCTTGGTGATTAGTCTCTGATCAAGGATTTTGAGTATTATTGAACTAGAACGGCTTATGAATTGTGAGACTGGTAATATGCATGCATAATTACTTAGTCCATTGATAGTGAAGTATTGATACTAGTACTCCTCTCAAAGAACATTTTATATTGTTTTTAGGGATTATTATTATTTACTTTGAACTATCAATAATAAAGTTATATTATTGTTTTCTTTCAAACTGATTGTTTTACGACAAATTAATTAATATTTTAGTGATTGTGTTCAAAAGCTGTGTTGCTAATAAACAGTTTTACTGTTAAATCATCATTACATCTTCACAACTTCCAGCCACTTGCATTCCACAGCCTTTGTTCCTGCTAATGCTAATTTTTTACACAATTCACCAAACCATCTGCGAAGATTAACTACCTTTTCAAAGATGCTTTTACCAAAAGTATGAAGTTAAAAAACAAAGTAATGTGGAGTGAGGTACTGGGGCCATGACTGCTTGTCTGAAACATTCGTTGTGACAACCAGTCTGCAGTCAACACCGCTTAACCAGGGCTCTTGGCCCTGGACATTCAGGAGCAGTGGACATGCTAGACCTCATCGTCGACGCTCATGAGCTGGCAGAGAGACAGCTGTGTGACGATGCGTTGCAACGGTGAGATGTTGTGTATCATCTACCTTGCTCCATTGTCGTTGGTTTCTCCCTGTCCAGAAACCGTTCATTGCCTCGCAGCTTTAGTATAAATAATTAGCATAAGACATAAATAGTGCTTCCAAAAAGGAGATGACGAATGCCTTGAGCTTAGGGCGTGACTACGTTAACATACTGACTTAGCTCTTTTTATTCTGGCTTGGGAACTCAAGTGTGTTCCTGTCCTGCACATGCTGTATCAGAATGTAGGGACAGTGCATTGTGCAGCATGATACTGGAACAGGTTTTTAAAACGTCTCAAGCAACAGGTACCTTATAGCATCGTAAACACACCAGAATGTAGTAAACAAATAAATAATAATAAAGTAGAGAGTAAATTGTTGGGAGTCACATCAAACCAGTCACAAGGCAGATGAAGCAAAAGAAATAGAAAGGAAGCTTTAGTGTCTCCCCCACACATTCCTCAAAGATTCACTGTGGTTTGTAAATTTTATTGACTCTGGGACATAACATCTATATTTTTTGTCTCTGTTATTTGCTCTTATAACCTATTTCTTGTTTTGGCAAGTTGTGTGTTAACTTCCATTGTCGCCTCAATACTGATGCTGTGTGACTGCTTCCAGGATACATGCGGCGCGCAAGTAAGGTGATCGCGCCGCTGGTGCTGGGCTTCGTGCTCGCCAGTGTGGTGATGGGCGGCGTGACGACGGTGAAGCTGTTCCTGGTGAAGGCGCTGCTGCTGAGCCAGCTGGCGCTGGGCGCGGCGCTGCTGCTGGCCGCCAAGTCGCTGCTGTCCGCCGCGGGTGGGGGTGGCCACCCCTCGCACCAGCCCTACCTGCACCACGTGCAGCCGATACACTCGCCGCTGGTGGAGCCCTCGCCCTACCACCACAACCCCTACGCAGCTGAACACCACTTCGCTCCCTCTATGGAGGGCTATCCAGACTATGGCTACCACGCAGTTGGAAGATCACCAGAGGCAGTTCCAGTGGAGCAAGAAGATCTTCAAGCGCACTATTCCAATCAAGTGGCGGTAACGGCGCCAGCTGCCGCTGGAGCGCGGAATGCCACCTCCAGGATGGACGGTGAGTGAGCTATAAACCGTCCCCACATCTCTTTGCTTGCTCCAACCTCTCTGTCGCCACTATGAGTTCCTCATGAGATCCGCATTAAGTGTTCTTTATTCCTTAACCACAAAAAGAGAAGCCGCTACTTCATCAATTAAAAAGTGAAGCTGTTACTGGCCCTGAGGTTGACTTGAACATCACAGTGCTTTACTGGTTCTATTAGTGGTATGCGGTCGCCTTCCTGCAACTCATGAATTGATTAAACCAATCATGTAAAGGGAGACCTGCAGTTTTTTCCTCTTCTTACTGGTGACTATTCTCGTATATCTGCATTAATGTTGCTCAAACTGCGACGCAACATTATCTCTGAATCCTCGCTATTCCATCATTAAGATATAGACATTTTCAGCGAAACGGTCTACTTCGTAATGGAATCTGTTTTTCAGGATATTAGTGAAAGAACGAAGTAACATACCAGTAGAAGGGCCTTAGGGAGAATCGGTTTCGGTTCCAGAGAAACGTTGGAACATGTGAGGAATACTAAAGCTAGGACTTACCTTAGAAGACAGGTTGAAGAAACACAGCTTACTTTTACAGCACTTACAGATTTAGAGAAAGCATTTAGCAATGCTGTCTAGTCTACTTCCTTTGAAAATTTTAAGGTAACGGAGATGGCACTAAGAGCCACGACTTCAGGTGAACATTTGCATAACAAATCAAGAAGGATAACTGCTCTGAGACATCCACCAATACTCTAATCTTCTTACACTATTTAAAAAAACTTTTGCACAAGAATATTAAAATACCTGTACTCACATTATCAAAACATTGGAGCAAAAGATCCGGGAGCTTTGCACAAAACATTCATTGCCCGTCAAAATAAACACTGCTAAAAGATCATGTCAGTGAATAAAACAGCTTGATGCATGGATTCCACTCGAATACGGTGGATGGGGCCAAAACAAATTGTACCATACTGACCCGGTGTTAAGGTGCAAACATGTGAAAAACTAGATTAAAATATCTAAGAGCGCTTATAGCAAAGTTGAGAGATATTCAAAGTAATCTGGATAAACTGAGTCAAGCAAACAGCTTTGACAGAAAGTAAAACCTGAAAATATTTGAGTAAATTTTAACATTCTTATTCAAAAGTTTTCTTAAGTTTTTGAAATTTTAAAACTCTTTAAACAATTTTAGAAAATTATCATATCAGGAGATGTCTCAGGGTAGTTATTCCTCCTTGACTTATTATTATGCAGATTTTCACCTGAAGGTGTGATTCCTAGAGCCACTAAACCGTTATTGATCTAAAACTAAAGGACTAAATACAGCTGAAACGGTTTAGTAATATCCAAGATGATTATGCATATCTGTGGTTGCCCTATCTACAAGGGCATACCTCAAAGATGTCTTAGGTGTAATGTCAACTAGCCATAACATCGATAGTTTGTTGCCCAGTTTGCA
The DNA here is from genome assembly GCF_023897955.1 of Schistocerca gregaria. Taxonomy (NCBI): domain Eukaryota; kingdom Metazoa; phylum Arthropoda; class Insecta; order Orthoptera; family Acrididae; genus Schistocerca; species Schistocerca gregaria. The sequence continues at coordinate 640,604,544 of NC_064922.1, read as the reverse complement.
GATTGAATAGCCTTCAGATTCTTGTAAACATGCTGTTCCCTCACTAAATTATTACGTGTGTTTCTGCGTTTCAGTGCGGCCGGTACCAGCAGGTGGCATCACTCTGGTCAAGAGCCAGTCACACCACGCGCCTGTCGTGGTGTACCGCAAGGTGGTGTCCACGGGACGTGCTGCCACTAGTTAAGAGATGCGAACCATCAGCGCTCTGAGTCTTTCGTTTATACACTTATTTATTAATTAATTTATTTATTTAATCATCGAGTAAACATTTTCTTACATTTCAGCAAGTTGCCCTGAGATAATATTTAATTCCAGGGAACATCTGCTTCAAAGAGTCGTTATGTTGTATGGGCGGGCTGCCATCAGTTAAGGGCAGCACTCTTATGTCTTTCGATTAAATACTTATATATCTATTTATTTAATCAATGAGTAACTTCTTCTCAGCTCACAGTTCAGAAAGCTGGCCTGAGATAACATTTACTTTCAGGAAGCTGAAGCAACGAAACAACTACTTCGGAGAGTCATTACGTTGTATGGGCCTTCGTTTGTACAGTACTCCGTACAAGATACAGCAAGTATTGTCTCTGTCTGATACTGAACTTTGTTCATTACGTGTAATATGTTTGAAAGAATCAAAAACAGTGCCGTTGACTAATTACTGTAACATAATTTTCAATAAACAAGCAGTTTTCTTAATGTGTGTTTAGGGAAAATAATGTATACTAAATTTTCCAAATCCATCACTAAATACTAATAACACCCGTGTTTCTATAAATAGTGCGTGTTGAGAATATAGAAAAAGAATCTTTTCTATTGTTTTACTTTTTAGTGGTGTAAAATCAAAGCATCTATTGGTTTTGTAACTATGAAAGTGAGCATATGCAGTGTCTAAGAACGTAGTAATAGATACAACGATGTTCATTACTGTATTCTGTGAAGAATCTACTTTAAATTTGATGTCTGCATGTATTGTGTGTTGATTTCGGAACTTCAATGTACGTTGCTAAATAGTTTGACATATTGAGACATGTTGGCACCTATAACATCTTATAATGGCTTGTATGGCCCAAACTGGCCATTCATGTGAAACTAAACGAAGTGAATACGTGTAAACAACAGCTGAGGCGGGACCATTAAAATGTCCTTCAACAAATAGTGACGCATTTCACAAAATCAGACAAAGTTATCATTTCCATAAGACTGTTTCGTTAAAATAAGTATTTTATTTAACACTACTAGCCACTGACGAGATTTAACTTGTTTTCAACTGCAGGAGGAGGTTCAGTATTTAGTTTTGGTTTCTTCTGTGGTAGTAATTTTCATAGGAAACATCGCTGCTTTTAAAAAGTAAAGGTAACTTATGCTATGATTCCGTGTGATTTGTAACAAATGGCTTTTCATGTAATATGCTTTCGGTTGCGCTAGTAACAGTCATTTTTGTTTCTCTAAAAACTTATCAGCTAATATATATTGTAGCTGGCAAAATGGCGCAGTATTCTCTGTAAAAATATACAAGATACGTAAATGTTTACGGTGTGATTAGGCATTTTATGCTTACATTCCAACATTCTCCAGAGGTATTCTTCCTTAGACGTTACAAGTTTCCATAGTACATAATTGTAGCTATCAAAACGCGACGTACAGTGAATAATTGCTTCTTTTAAAAGAACTAAAATGCTTTGTATTATTCAGTTTAATATAAAACTGTTTCATAACAAATAAATAAATAAATAATGATGTAAATGGAAATAAGGCGATGAGTGATACATTTCAGTGTGAACTACCATATGAGTGTATGGAATAAACACTCACACATTACAACTGAAGAGCAGTATATCTCTGCGCACAGTGTTGCTTCTTCACAGCTCCCACTCTGATAGTCACTTCACACTTCCTTGTAGGTATGCTTCGAATGTGCATAGATAATTGAGAGCCTAGTTCAATAGCCAATCTTTCCACTGGGCTTCCACCATTGTCCATGTGTAGCTGAATTAATACTGACAGTCACTTGTTATGTAAATATGTTTTGATGCTCATTTGTTTCTCAACAAAAAAGGTGTACTGGTGGAAAACACTGTGTTATCTGTTGTTACCTTGTGAACAGGTCCATGTTTCTGTCACTGGAATGAGATCTTGGGTCAATAAAAGGCATCCATTACTCTTTGAGAGATGGTCGACGATTTAACCTGGAAGAAACAGAAGCAGGCGAATTATTTACTTTGCAACTACACCCTAGCTAAGAACATATGGAATAAAAAGCTAAAGATGTGTTCATCATTCATTTAACGATGAATAATTACCTCTATTTCGCACGGTATTCATGTAACTTCTTTGTTTTTTCAGTATGTCTTAAGCTTTGTAAGTCACAGTTAGATTAAAACAATTTTTTCTATGAGGCTACATTGGTCATATAACCTCATCTTTAACTGGATTCACAACTGATGACCCAATGACGTCTTTTTTGAGTCTGAGCCTTCCAGTCATATACCTATTTAATTCCAATTCCCAAACGATTATTGTAATTTTCGCACTCGTGTATCTAATTTCATGTCAGACAGCGATGGATTAAAACCGTATTAAATGTTTTATCATTGCCAGAGTACACACTAAGTGTATGAAAACGCCACATTGAAAACAAGGTTCCGGGAAATTTTCTGAAGCTTGTATTGTGGTGGCAAGTACATAATCATTGGGAAATATGCCAATGTGCTATTTACCTGAGTAAATGTTTTCAATCGAATTGTTTCCAGAAATTATACTTTCTGTCGTCAGTTCCCAGCTGACAATGTGTTATACTGTCAGGGTTAAAAACTAATCTACGCAGCGAAAGCACTTGCTTGTGTTTTGCTTATAAGAGATATATGTTGCTGTTTGGGGCACGTTACAATCCATTTATGATATAAAAGATGCAGTTCTGTGTATATAAAATTATCATCGCTTCAGAATCTAGAGCTTCATTTAAAACCATATCATTTTGTTTTATTTCATTGGAAAGCCCTTGGTACATTTGACACATATTTAGATAAATGACAGCTACAACTACTTTAGCCGGATCCCTATATACGAATTTTCGTTGTTTTGTCGAAACTTGGTTTGTATCAGCCTTTCAAGAAGCAAGATAGCATAACATCGAGTGCTGCAATTCTGTGGAATCACACAAAATATTGAGTTCTGTATAAAAAAATTATATTAAAGTCTAGTCAGTTAACGTTGAGCTGATAGAAATCGTAGTTTCCAATGAGATGTAGTTGTAGCCGTGTCAAGTGACACAGGTGATTATATATTACGACAAAGTTTTCAACACAAAAATCATATTACCTCTGTTTATGGACGTGACTTGTTTCGAACGATGCGTCACACTTTTTTCTGGCTTCACTTCCAAGCATGTTCCTAATAACCATGAATAACATGAACTACGCTTTTCGACCAAGCAAACTGAATTCCAGCTAAGAAAAGAATCAACTATCCGAGAGCTAAGTTCTTTCACAAGCAGAAACATTATATAAATTGTTACTAAGTGTTGTTTCTTCTTAAATATACTACTTTTTAAATTTTTTTTCCATGCTGCTGGAAAGAAAATTTTTGTTTTTATGTGTATTTGTTTTACTTCCCGACGATCAGCTTTGCCTCTGCGCGAATAATGCCCATAATATCTGTAACTGAATTGCCTTTCTTAAGACATCATAGTATCTTTGAGTATATATAAATGATGAATCCTAGCTCGTTGACAAAATTTCGGAAGTCATTCAGTGAGTATTTGGTATAAGAGAGTCGTGTTATACGGTAGCTCTTAGGGAGTAATAATGTACTTATGAATTGAATACTGAGAAAACCCAGCAGATCTACTAAAGAGACTACATGCACCATGTTTGTTGGCCCTCTTCTGGAATATTCCTGTGCGATGAAGGATCCGCATCAGATGGGACTGATGGAGGACATCAAAAAGGTTCGAAGAAGGGCAGCTCGTTTTATATTATGGCGAAATAGGAGAGGCAGTGCCACGGACATGATACGTGAATTGAACTACAATCATTAAAACAAAGGCAGGATCTCTTCGTGAAATTTCAGTCACCAATTTTCTCCCCTGACTGCGAAAATATTCTGTTGGCGAGCGTCAACAAAGAGAGACGTTATCATCAACTGATGAAAGAAGACAAATCAGAGGTTTTATAGAAAGATTTAAGTGTTGGTTTTTCCAGCGCGCTGTTCTAGAGTGGAACGGTAAAGAAATAGCTTGAAGGCGGTTCAATGAACGTTCAGTCAGGCTCGGAACTTTGAATTGCAGAGTAGGTATGTAGATGTAGATATTCAGTTCGTTACCCATATTACCTTTGTTTCTGTGACAATATCCTCAAAACGGTGAAAAAGCCTGTAATGTGAATCACCATAACATGAAGGGATTCGATTTCCCGCAGGTACCTGTGTACAGATGCAAAAGTGCTTTTACAGGGTTCCCGCCGCTGAGTGAACACCTCGGCAAAAGGTGTTTGAGCAGTTCTTCCACTGCATTCAGGTAACCTACACAGGGGTGGTGTATCTTCAAATTCTTCGTTACTAAAGCTACCCATACAGCTGGGTATTACTTTACTACCGAATCACGATATTAATGCACTTGGCCACCCGCGGACGTTACCGAAAATCACGGCGACCTTACGATAAACAGAAACTATTGCCATTACTTCGACTGTCGTATACACGGAGCATCTCAGAATAACTTCGTAAGCAAGGAGTCTGGTCTCTAGAACAGCAGGACACTTTCTGACGGGTTTCAAGCGCACGGGCGAACGACCGATGCGCCCTTATTTCCAAGTACAACAATTCTGTTATCAATTAATAACGTACAATTACTATTGCCGCAAAAACAAGTCTAACACTGAATCTAGCAGTAGTGAAGGCAAGCTTGAGGACGAAGAGTAAAGTGGGAATCAAAGTAGACAACATCAAGTACCGTGAGTGAAGGGAGAAAGTTTGTTACCGAACAAGAGAGACGGCGCACACGTTCCACGTTTTCACAGTTGTACTGATATTCTCAATCTAATACAGAAACGGAGATAATTGGGAGTGAGAAATCAAAAGAAATGTGATTATTCCGTAAAGAATTACCGGAAGCCACGGGTCTCACATACCAAAGCATTCTTGAAGTATCCCTGAACAAGTTTCGAAATTTTGTCGGTTCAGTTCAGGTTCACCGCATACTTTCTATGATTTGCACTCGAAACAAACACGTGAACACGATATGTACATTCCATCGAATAAGGAAAAAGATTCTTTAACTCAAGAAAAAATAAAAAATAAAATTTATCTTAGAAAGTGAAGCGATGTACGGACTTTGGCTTGCTGCTGTCGAAAGGATGGTGGACATTAGGTATGACGTAATGTAATGGGAAACAAAACAGTGTTCAGATCAAATGAAAAATGTAGCTCACGTTGCTTAAATACAAGATTAAGTATCACCAAAGCTTAAGAAGATGATTGTGTGGAAGCTTAAAAGCATGCAGAAAAATGATACGAATCAGTGGACAAAGTAAGAGTATCTCGTCAAGTTTCGATTCATAATACGCCCCATGGCGTAGTTGCGGGATGTGCCACAAGGGGACAGGCGAGGTAACCTGTAAACAAATCATCTACGACATATTGTCCCATCTAATTAGTTCGCGCTTGCATGCGGACAACCTAATCGAAATTTTTCGAAACCATGCTGCTGTCATTGCACCTTTCTCTTCCGACTTCAATGAATTACGCGTGCTTTTCCGCCAGTATTTGCGTATGTACGCCACATACAGTAGCCACTGTATCGTACTGAACTGGGGACCTAGAAACGACGGAGAAGCTGCGTCCCCGCCGTAACCCTCAGTGGTACACAACAGGCTACAGCAGTCCATTCACCCCACCGCAGCGCCACACCGAACCCAGGGTAAATGCACGGTTCTGCCCCCAGTGGACACCCCCCCCCCCCCCCTCCCCTTTCCCTGGGAACGTCTCACATCAGTAGTGTATGCGTACGTGGAGACAGTGTAGCTCAGGCGGAATAAGAGGAACCAGCCTGCGTTCGCCGAGGAAGATGGAAAACCGCCTTAAAAACCATCCACAGAGTGGCTGGCATACTGGACCTCGACACTAATCCACTGGGCGGATTTGTGTCGGGGACGGTACTCCCCGCCACGAAAGCAGTGCGTGAGATAGCTCGGCTAACCGGGCGGGCTAACAGTAACTATACCGAGAGCCAATAATGTGCGGACATTAAGTGACGCATTTTTCCACTGCTATGTGTCTGTTGTCTGTATGTCTTATAGTTTCCACGAGATCGTTTAATAAATTCCGGGGATACTTAATGAATAACCCTTGTATAGAGATACACTAGCAAAACGAACAAGCAATACCGGAAAGTGAGGGAAGAAGATTCAGTTAGTGTAAGATGTAAAGCTCGGCATTTGTCTTGGGTTGTCAGCATTGTAGCTAATGGCAGACATCTTGGGAAGCCATTGGTCATTTTACGAGGATGAACCAGCTGAACAAATTTGACACCGTGAGTAAAAATACCAGTTATTTTAAGTCAAAAACTCATAGACTCAACAATAACAAAAATCAATGGTAAGAGGTAAAAACAAGGTATTTTTTTCACTACAGAAGAAGTGACACATAGTGAACGACATGCAAATGAGGTAACGTCTCAGTATTGTGAAAGGAACCTGACAAACATTTCGATGCAAATGAGGTAACGTATCAGTATTGTGAAGGGAACTTGACAGTCATTTCGTAAAGCTGAAGAGCAGCGTCTAGCATCCCCACTGCGTAGTGCTAGTTGTCAGTCTATCGCTCACCGTTCTGTTTGCGACGCTGAGCCCTGTAGGCCATGTTGTGTGCTGCTCCGTTGCGTCCCCAGTCGCCGCCACCGCCGCCGCCGCCGCCGCCGCCGCCGCCGCCGCCACCATAACCACCACCATAACCACCTCCGCCACCACCACCGATGTTGGAGTACGAATCACCACCGTACTCTTCCTGATGGGAGTGCGGGTCGGGTTCATAAGAGTCCGGCTTATTCTGCTGAGTCACCACCTGTACAAAGGAATAATAGCGGCTTAGTCCCTCGGAGTTCAGGATCAGAAAAAGAAACATATATACTCGTGCTTATCAAATGCACCGCATGTATGTAAATCACTGGATCGATATCAACCAAACTTGATATATACAGTATATCACTTGCTATGTGGAAATAAATACTGTGCGGACAGAAACGCTCTACCTCTCATAGTGGTGGAGGTGGGAGTTAAAAGGAATTTACAAAGAAGCAAAACTAAGGATCTTCAACGAAATTTTGGATATGCCTCACACATTTTTCATATAAAAAGGCTATGGAGTAATGTACGTGCAGCATTGACCCGTAAAAATATTGGATAACGCTCGATGTAAGTAAGTATCAAATTCATAGTTTTTGGTGAAAGCACCCCCGATGATGTTTCACACGTAGAAAACGGGAGAGGGTTGTATAAAAATACTGTTGAAGCAAGATATCCATACTGCCTCTAGGGGTGGAGGTGCGGAATAGATAGAGTGACGCTTACCTAGGTATACTTACAGATTTCTTGAGGATTGACATGAAACTTAATTCGCTACAGATACAGATGAAATATTTATACAACGGTGTGAAACGTGTATACATGTATTAAATAAGAATATGTGTGAAATTCGTGGTTGCTACAAATGCGTAACAGGTAAAGCTGCAGACAAAAGCAAGTTTGTTATATCTAGGATACAGAATTTTAAGTAAACTTGATCGTTTAAGACAGAAGTATCAATATTGCCTATATATACAACTGTACGAGGGCGTGCTGAAAAGTAATGGCTCCGAATTTTTTATGTGAAAAATCTTAGAGGATTTGAAATAAAACAAACGTTATTAGCTGTCTAAGCCTTGACTCTTCATGTCTACATATCCATGTCTCAACATAGACTCCCTGGAGACGAATAAATTTTTCTTAGTGAGAGAGCAGTTCGTTCATATTGTCACTGTAGAATGTTTGACTTTGTTGACGGACCACGAACCTCACCTTTGCTTGCAAAGCTTCATCACTAGCAAAGTGAAATAGTCGAAGGTATACTTTAAGTTTTGGAAACAGATGAAAATCAGATGGGGTAAAGTCGGTACTGTATGGAAGATGACCGATGACAATGAACACAATGCGTCGGAGTTTCTCTGATGTCGAAGCAGTAGTATGTGGTCTGGCATCGTAATGCTGAAGCAGAGGTTGCTCCATGTGTGGACGAACTTTTCGAATTCGAAACTCGGTTACAGCATTCTGTTTCTCACGTGCAGACATAACAACGTTACACACCGTCATGTTAAACGCTACAATTCGGAGCCCTCTAGCCGCAGAGGGCTGCAAATAAGTAATAAAATGTAATAACTTTGTTTCACATAAAAAGCTTTTGGAGTTTTCGCATAATAAATTCGGAGGCATCAACTTTCCGCACGCCCTCGTCCAAGCGTTATGAAATGTAGTCGAATAAAAACAGCACATGGTGAAAGTATTAAATTAGGAAATGATACGTCAAAATCATTAAGTGAATGTCGCTCTTTGAGCAACAAAAACACTGTCGATATCAGAAACATTGAGGAATTTAAAAGACTGACCGGTAATAGGAATCAAAAAGTTCCTGAAAAAAAGAGAAATTTGTTAACATCTACCGTCAATTTAAATGTTAGGAAGTCTTCTGTGAAGATATTTGTCTGGAATATAGCCTTTTTTGGAAGGGAAACGTGAGAGATATATAGTTGGAGAAGAAGAGAATAGTTTTGGAAAAGTGCTGCGAAATCGAACAGGGAAAAAAGGAATTTACGACATAGCTTGACTAAAAGAAGGGACTGTTCCACAGGACACATCCTGAGGCATAAATGAGCCGTAAAATTGGTAATGGACGGAAATTTATCTGGTAAAAATTGTAGAGTGAGACAAGGCATGATGTGGCAGTCATGTTGGAATAGCTGAGTAGAAATGTAAGGTTTGCGTATGATATGTTGACGTAGGAGGCTACATGAAATCAGTCTTTCTACTGGAGATCACAACATCGGAAACGTTTTACAAAAATAACTGGACGATTTTACATGTGCATGTATTTGCTAACTTAATAGTATATAAGCATTGTGTAGCTATTTTATATCAGATTCAAGAGTCTAAGTTGGTGTTTAACGACAAATGAGTCATGAGTAATGTGTAACGAGTAATGTGTTAGTTGCTTATGATAAATTTTTTACTGAAAGTATAGTATTTGACGAAATGAGGCTGTGACAAGTTAACATTTAACGTCGCTCGGTGAGGAGAACTATTTTTACTGAATGTATTCCAGTCTCTGTCTTCCTCTACAGTTTTCGCCCTTTACAGCTCCCTCTAGTACCATGGAAGTCATTTCATGATATCTTAACGTATTTCATATCATTCTGGCCCTTCTCTCTGCCAGTGTTTTCCACATATCCTTTCCTCTCCGACTCTGTGCACAACCTCCTCGTTCGTTACTTTAACTCTCCACCTAATTTTCAACATTCGTCTGAAGCACTAGATCTCAAATGCTTCGATTCGCTTCTGTTTCGGTTTTCCTGCAGTCCATGTTTCATTAACGTACAATGCTTGTACGTATTATATATTGTATTCACGTCACTCCCCATAGCTTAGCCTATTTTTCTCAAAATTTCGAACACCTTGCACCATCTTACATTGTCTAATGCTTTTTCCAGGACGATAAATCCTGTGAATGTGTCTTGATCTTTTCTTTGGTTTTGCTACCATTATTAACCGCAACATCAGAATTGCCTCTCTGGTGCCTTTAACGTTCCTAAAGCTAAACTGTTTTTCACTCAACACATCTTCAGTTTTCTCTTCTACTCTTCTAATCGTACATCTACATTTACACTCCGCAAGCCACCCAACGGTGTGTGGCGGAGGGCACTTCACGTGCCACTGTCGTTACCTCCCTTTTCTGTTCCAGTCGTGTATGGTTCGTGGGAAGAACGACTGTCTGAAAGCCTCCGTGCGCGCTCGAATCTCTCTAAATATACATTCGTGATCTCCTCGGGAGGTATAAGTAGGGGGAAGCAATATATTCGATACCTCATCCAGAAACGCATCCTCTCAAAACCTGGCAGGCAAGCTACACCGCGATGCAGAGCGCCTCTCTTGCCGAGTCTGCCACTTGAATTTGCTAAACATCTCGTAACGCTATCACAGTTACCAAATAACCCTGTGACGAAACGAGCCACTCTTCTTTGGATCTTTTCTATCTCATCCGTCAACCCTATCTGGTACGGATCCCAGACTGATGAGCAATACTCAAGTATAGGTCGAACGAGTGTTTTGTAAGCCACCTCCTTTGTTGATGGACTACATTTTGTAAGGACTATCCTAATGAATCTCAACCAGGTACCCGCCTTACCAACAATTAATTTTATATAATCATTCCACTTCAAATCGTATTTTACAGAAGTAACTGCTACCAGTGTTTGTTCCGCTATCATATAATCATACAATAAAGGATCCTTCTTTCTACGTATTCGCAATACGTTACATTTGTCTATGTTAAGGGTCAGTTGCCACTCCCTGCACCAAGTGCCTATTCGCTACAATTTTCTAATGCTGCAACTTCTCTGTATACTACAGCATCATCCGCGAAAAGCCCCATGGAACTTCCGACACTATCTACTTGGTCATTTACATATATTGTGAAAAGCAATGGCCCCATAACACTGCCCTGCAGCACGCCAGAGGTTACCTTAACGTCTGTAGACGTCTCTCCATTGATAACAACATGCTGTTTTCTGTTTGCTAAAAACTCTTCAATCCAATCACACAGCTGGTCTGATATTTCGTAGGCTCTTACTTACGCCTTCCGGAAGTCAAGAAAAATAGCATCTACCTGGGAGCCTGTACCTAATATTTTCTGGGTCTCATGAACAAATAAAGCGAGTTGGGTCTCACACGATCGCTGTTTCCGGAATCCATGTTGATTCCTACATAGTAAATTCTGGATTTCCAGAAATGACATGATCCGCGAGCAAAAAACATGTCCTAAAATTCTACAACAGATCGACGTCAGAGATATAGGTCTATTGTTTTGCGCATCTGTTCGACGACCCTTCCTGAAGACTGGGACTACCTGTGCTCTTTTCAAATCATTTGGAACCTTCCGTTCCTCTAGAGACTTGCGGTACACGGCTGTTAGCAGGGGGGCAAGTTCTTTCGCGTACTCTGTGTAGAATCGAATTGGTATCCCGTCAGGTCCAGTGGACTTTCCTCTGTTGAGTGATTCCAGTTGCTTTTCTATTCCTTGGACACTTATTTCGATGTCAGCCATTTTTTCGTTTGTGCGAGGATTTAGAGAAGGAACTGCAGTGCGGTCTTCCTCTGTGAAACAGCTTTGGAAAAAGGTGTTTAGTATTTCAGCTTTACGCGTGTCATCCTCTGTTTCAATGCCATCATCATCCCGGAGTGTCTGGATATGCTGTTTCGAGCCACTTACTGATTTAACGTAAGACCAGAACTTCCTAGAATTTTCTGTGAAGTCGGCACATAGAATTTTACTTTCGAATTCACTGAACGCTTCACGCATAGCTCTCCTTACGCTAACTTTGAAATCGTTTAGATTCTGTTTGTCTGAGAGGTTTTGGCTACGTTTACACTTGGAGTGAAGTTCTCTTTGCTTTCGCAGTAGTTTCCTAACTTTGTTGTTGAACCACGGTGGGTTTTTCCTGTCCCTCACAGTTTTACTCGCACGTACCTGTCTAAAACGCATTTTACGATTGCCTTGAACTTTTCCCGTAAACACCCAACACTGTCAGGGTCGGAACAGAAATTTTCGTTTTGATCTGTTAGGTAGTCTGAAATCTGTCTTCTATTACTCTCGCTAAACAGATAAACCTTCCTCCCTTTTCTTATATTACTATTTACTTCCATATTCAGGGATGCTACAACGGCCTTATGATCACTGATTCTCTGTTCTGCACTCACAGAGTCGAAAAGTTCGGGTCTGTTTGTTATCAGTAGGTCCAAGATGTTATCTCCTCGAGTCGGTTCTCTGTTTAATTGCTCGAGGTAATTTTCGGATAGAGCACTCAGTGTAATGTCACTCGATGCCCTGTCCATACCACCCGTCCTAAACATCTGAGTGTACCAGTCTATATCTGGTAAATTGAAATCTCCACCTAAGACATGCTGAGAAAATTTATGTGAAATGTATTACAAATTTTCTCTCAGTTGTTCTGCCACTAATGCTGCTGAGTCGGGAGGTCGGTAAAAGGAGCCAACTATTAACCTAGCTCGGTTGTTAAGTGTAACCTCCACCCATAATAATTCACAAGAACTATCCCCTTCTACTTCACTACATGATAAACTACTACAACAGCGACAAACACGCCACCACCGGTTGCATGCAATCTATTCTTTCTAAACATCGTCTGTGCCTTTGTAAAAATTTCGGCAGAATTTATCTCTGGCTTCAGCCAGCTTTCTGTACCTATAACGATTTCAGCTTCGGTGCTTTCTATCAGCGCTTGAAGTTCCGGTACTTTACCAATGCAGCTTCGACAGTTTCAAATTACAATACCGATTGCTGCTTGGCCCCAGCATGTCCTGACTTTGCCCTGCACTGTTTGAGGCTGCTGCCCTTTCTGTAGTTGCCCGAGGCCATCTAACCTAAAAAAAAAACGCCCAGTACACGCCACACAACCCCTGCTACCCGTGTAGCCGCTTGCTGCGTGTAGTGGATTCCTGTCCTATCCAGCGGAATCCGAAACCCCACCAACCTATGGCTCAAGTCGAGGAATCTGCAGCCCACACGGTCGCAGAACCATATCAGCCTCTGATTCAGACCCTCCACTCGGCTCTGTATCAAAGGTCCGCAGTCAGTCCTGTCGACGATGCTGCAGATGGTGAGCTCTGTTTTCATCCCGCTAGCGAGACTGGCAGTCTCCACCAAATCAGATAGCCGCCGGAAGCCAGAGAGGATTTCCTCCGATCCATAGCGACACACATCATTGGTGCCGACATGAGCGACCACCTGCAGATGGGTGCACCCTGTACCCTTCATGGCATTCGGAAGGACCCTTTCCACATCTGGAATGACTCACCTGGGTATGCACACAGTGCACATTGGTTTTCTTCCCCTCTCTTGCTGCCATATCCCTAAAGGGCCCCATTATGGGCCTGACGTTGGTGCTCCCAACTACCAGTAGGCCCACCCTCTGCGACCGCCCGGATGTTGCAGACTGAGGGGCAACCTCTGGAACAGGACTAGCAGCCACGTCCGGCTGAAGATCAGTATCAGCCTGAGATATAGGCTGAAACCAGGTCGTCAGACAAACTGGAGAGGCCTTCCGTTCAGCCCTCCGGAATGTCTTTCGTCCCCTGCCACACCTCGAGACCTCCCACTCTACCACAGGTGAGAGATCAGCCTCAATGTGGGCATTATTGCGGGCAGCCACAGTCGTAGTCCGATCGGGGGATGCGTGGGACGAGCTGGCCGTCCCCGACAAACCCCCATCCGGACCCCCACAGTGATGCCCACTTGCAACAGCCTCAAGCTGTGTGACCGAAGCCAACACTGCCTGCAGCTGGGAGCGAAGGGGTGCAAACTCAGTCTGCATCCGAAAACAGTAGTTGCAGTCCTATCCATGCTAAAAACTGCTGTACAAAGAACGTCTGAACTAATCTACAGAGAGCACAAACAATTCGACACAAAATTTAAACGGTTATTAAAATACAAGATTGCCTAGTAAATGCAGTAATGCTGCTACTTGCGCACTGCTGACACACTGCTCGGCGACGGAAGGAGACTACGCGATTTTACACTATTCAGGTACTAAAACGCGATGCTCCAACTCTCAAATACTATAATATGCCCGAAATTTATGAATTAAACAATTCAAATACCAAAAACACGCAAAGAAATTAAGAACTAAACTATGTAAGAAATAAGTGAGCTAAGAGCATACGACTGGCTGCTGCAGGTGCTTATTCAACGGAACTCCATTCTGTGAGTGCTCTTCTGGATATTAGTCCCCTCAGCAACTTGGATGCAAGAGGTGCTAAGTTGATTGTGCGATAATTCTGGCACTTGTCTGGTCTTGCAGTCTTCGGAATTGTGTAGATGATATTTTTCCGACACTCAGATGGTATGTCGCCAGACTCATACATTCAACACACCAACTAGAATAGTCGTTTTCTTGCCACTTCCCGCAATGATTTTAGAAATTCTGATGGAATGTTATCCATCCCATCTGCCTTATTTGATCTTAAGTCCTCCAAAGCTCCCTTAAATTCTGATTCTAATACTGAATCTCCTATCTCTTCTAATTCGACTCCTGTTTCTTCTCTATCACATGAGATAAATATTCCCTCTCACAAGCCCTTCAATTTACTCTTTCCACCCATCTGCTCTCTTCTCTACATTTCACAGTGGAATTCCCATTGCATTATCAATGTTACCAACCTCGCTTTTAATTTCATCGAAAGTTGTTTAGACTTTCCTATATGCTGAGTCAGTCCTTCCGACAATCATTTCTTTCCCGATTTCTTCACATTTCTCATGTAGCCATATTTTCTCAGCTTTCCTGCACTTCCTATTCATTTCATACCTCAGCGACTTGCTTTTCTGTATTCCTGAATTTCCCTGAACGCTTTTGTACTTCCTTCTTTCATCGATCAACTGGAGTATTTCTTCTGTTACCCAACGTTTCTTCGCAGTTGACTTCTTTGAAACTATCTATTTCTTTCCAACTTATGTGAGTGCTCTTTTTTGAAATGTCCATTCCTCTTCAACTGCACTGCCTACTAAGATATTCCTTATTGGTGTATTTATAGCCTTAGAGAAGTTCAAGCGTATCTCGTCATTCCTTAGTACTTCCGTATCCCACTTCTTTGCGTATTGATTCTTCCTGACTATTGTCTTGAACTACAGCCTACTGTTCATAACTAATACATTCTGATCTGAATCCTTATCTGTTCATGGGTACAGATCATAATCCGGTACCTGATTCTAGAGTCTCTATCTGACCATGATGTAATCTAACTAAAATCTTCCGTATCACCCGGACTTTGCAAGTATACCTCCACCTCTCGTGATTCTTGAACGGAGTATTCGCTGTTACTAGGTGAAATTTATTACAGAACTCAGTTAGTATTTCTTCTGTCCCATTCTTTATCCCAAGCCCACATCCTCCTGTAACTTTTTCGTCTGCTCCTTCCCCAACAACTGCATTCCAGTCCCTCATGACTATTAGATTTTCTTCTCGCTTTAAGTAGTGTATTACCGTCTCAATACCCTCATATACTTTCTCTATCTCTTCAGCTTGTGAAGTTGACATGTAAACCTGGACTATCGTCGTCCGTGTTGCTTTGCTGCCGATTCTGGTAAGGAGAACCCTATCACTAAACTGTTCACTGTAACATACTCTCTGCCCTACCTTGCTATACATAACGAACACCGCTCCGTTTTATACCACTTTCTGCTGCTGTTGATATTACCCTATACTCATCTGACCAGAAATCCTTGTCTCTTCTTTCCATTTCACTTCACAGATCCCTACTATATGTAAAGGGGGCCTCTGCATTACCACCATCGCCAACTTCTGACACCCCCCCCCCCCCCCCGGCACGCGTAGGATATTATCATTTCGTTGGTTATCTAATCTTTTTCACATGGACACCACCCCCTTGGCAGTCCTCTCCCTGAGTTGCGAATGGGGTCCATTCCGAAATCTTTTGCCAATGGAGAGATCTTCATGACACTTTTTCATTTAGAAACCACATGTCCTGTGGATGCACGTTATTTGTCTTTAATGCAATGGTTTCCATTGCCCTCTGCATCCTCATGGAGTTGATCATTTCTGATTTTTCCGCCTTTATGGGCAGCTTTCCACCCCAAGGACAATAGTGTTCTAAACCTACGTCCATTCCTCCGCTGTCTTTGAAAATGCCGTTGCCAGAATGAGGGAGACTTCTTATGGCGGAAGTCTTCGTTCGCCAATCCTGATTGTTAATCAGAATTTAACCAGGACTGATGATGTTTTGGTTAGTAACTAAAGATGCTAGCCCTAGAGCACGAATAAGTTTATGTACGTATATCGTTTCGTAATTGGTAGCCTACGGCTTACCGGAGACAGAGATTCAGGATCGAATTTTGTTTTAGAGCCTACAGTGGTTTGTGTCCTTAGTGGAAAACATCCGATCGCTGTATATAGTTGTGTTCTGAATGAGTATGAATTCGTCAGAAAGGACGATATTGCTGAAATTCATCTACAGCTACATATACATGGTTACTTTGCAATGCACAATTAAGTGTCTTTCAGTGGATTTATAGTAGCGCCTTTAAACTACTCATCTACGGTTCACTCTCGAACAGTGCGCAGGGAAAACGAACACTTAAATTTTTCGTGCGAGTTTTAATTCGCTTATTTTATTATGATGATTATTTCTCTCTATGCAGGTGGGCGCCAGCGAAACGTTTTCACATTTTGAGGAGAAAGTTTGTGATTGAAATTTCATGAGAAGATCCTTCCAAGGCGAAAAGTTTCTCTGTTTTAATGACAGGTTTGAGCGAAGGATCACCAACTCGGCCAACATCTCGGCATGAAATATAGGAATTGAAGCTAAAGTTACGAGAAGCTGTTCCTTCTTATGAGAAGCTGTGTCAAGTCACGGTACTCCGATACACTGCTGCTGTTTCTATGGAGCTACCACCATTGTTTCAGAACATGCAAGGGAATTTGGACATCATTAGCGCAATATCATATCCACTATGGTTAGAAGAATTTTGACACGGAGTAGGCATTTGCGATCAAAAAGAACGTCGCCAAAGCGACCTGTTGTAAATTATGATCAACGTGAAAGTTCGTACGACGTTCACAGAAACCAACAGCTACACCTGTCAGCACAGCTTCTCCTACTAATTGCAAAATTCTTAGGTATTCGGTCTGTTTTCCCCTTAGGGATTTTTTTATAATTATAGCTGTTGCCGATCACGATGATGGTTTGTACCAATGAAACATCATGAGGGAAGACGCAGTATTATCTCATCTGTCTAGAAATACAGACAGCTACAGTTCCTGGGTGAACTGAGCCCAGAAGACCCGTGTCGCCTCTAATACTGCATGTGACATTCAAAATGTAGAAGTGTTTTGTACTGCTTAGAAAAGACGTTAGTTCACCCAGTACTTTTTTCCTTACAAAATGCAATGAAACGAAAGTTCCTGAACATAGAACATTTGTTAATGCCACACGATCAAACAGAAGGAACAGAGGCGCTTGTTTTCTTCCACTTATTGGATTGGTCAAACATCGACAAAAGGGGGCACCTACTACTCATACTCACAGCGCTTCCTGTATCTCTCAAGGGGATTTCTTCCTGCACCAGTTTGTTAGGGACAGAGTTTACATCTGCCTACTTTGAGCAACGTTCCCAGAATGTACAAATACCCTTTGTGCAGCCACAGAGAAAATTACACCATATTTACTTGTAAATGGCTGACGTGAATTAGATACCCTCGGGCCGTTTCTAGCATCATGCCACCACTGTCTCGGTAATGCCTTCCACAGAGCACGTTGTATACGTGATACAACAGCACAGGACCACTTATTTTTCCTGAAGGAAGCTGGGTAGACAGCAGTCTTTGATTGGATTGTTGAGGCTGCATATTGTGTATAATTTCATAGTGAATTAGGATATGACAAGTAACACACATCAATGAACCGAAACAATGCGACCACTGGCTGCAGCGAGACTGAATAGGGACTGGAGGTGTTGCGAGCGCGTGACGTGGTGGACAAACTGTGAAGGCTGAACAATATCGACGTCTACAAAATTTTAGAGTGTTCAGAGGAGATACAAGGAAATACTTTTATTATAGAAGCAGATGGAAAGGGAATTTGTGGTAAGATCTTATGGGACTAAACTACTGAGATCATAGCTCCCTAAGCTTCCACACTGCTTAATCCAACTGAAACTAACTTATGCTAAAGACGACACACACACACATGCCGCGCGGACCGTGACATGAGGCCCCAGACCGCGCGACCACCACACACGGCAGATGGAGTGGGAGCTGCATTTCGCAATTCATTTTGTCTATATGAAGAAGAGTTTTTGGAAGTGGATACAATCATCACCGTATAACAGGAAAAATCAACGACTTACTACGACCAAGCGGTAGATCTACAACCAGCACAGCATCCGCTTTGGCTCTAACCCTCGAATCCTATTCTACGTCACACATCACTTATCAGACAGGGTATCTTCGGCCTCAAAAGGTTCGTGTTTATGGTGGGCAATACGCCAGATGTATTCCCTAACACGAAGGAGCCACATGGGTCAGCTAATGTGGTGCACTGCTCTCAAAGAGATGATCCAACAAAAGTACGGCAGAATTTTGTGAACATATAAGTTGTGGGCTAGTTACTGTAAGTCCTATAGACTAACGTGCCTGTAAGTGTTATAAATGCTGACAAAGAAGTCATATATATATATATAAGGAAAAATATTTTTGGTGAAAACTTTCTATAGTGAACCTCGTGATTGAAAGATTTCTTCGTATAAATGCTGCAGCGTGTATCATTGGCCGTAAGCGGACAAGACAACAAAATCTAAATTCTTCTGATGCTATACAACTCTTGTGTGAGTTACACAACTACATACAACTGTGCATTGCATTTTCAATCAAGTGGGTCTGTCATGTCACTGAACGAAAAGCTACGATACTTATTTCTGCTCGCGCTACAGTATGATTTTCAGATTCATCAAGAGTAAACATTCCTTAAATTTAAACAAACGTTGCAACTCAGATTGTCAACGAGCAAACATTTTTGGCCAAAACCGGTAGACCATCGCGTAGAGTGAATTTTTCTACTCGAGTGTGCGGTCTTAGTTTTCTTCACAGCATACACTGTTCCATTATGCGGGTGGTGCCCATTCTACATGAAGCACGTCGCCATTTTCTCCCTGGGAAGACTTCACAGTTTCGATATAAATATTTATTTGGAGAATGTTCTTGTTCTTCACTCTCATTAACATTTAACCTAACGGCAGTGTCAGGCACCTTGTCGGATGCAGCCTCAGACGTATAATACGTCGTATTCCAGTCCACATTTTTCCTTACTGCATAGTTTGAACGAGAGCTCATCCTATAAATGGGATTGATGTTGACCTAACGCAATGAGAACTAAGTTTACAGTTTACATATATGGGTTAATGATGACAACTATAAGGAAGTGTGTGTTGACTTGAAGTCAATCAAGCTGAGAACACTGTTTGAAGCTACCTTCGGCTTCTTGCGAGATTCTCTCTACTGTGAGCCCTGAATTTGGAGTAATAACGAAGGTAGGGGGCTTTTAAATCTATAATTGTTAAATATCAATAAGGACAAGCAGCTATAGTATAAAAATCTTTAGCTCTTTTGTCTACTCAGGATATAGTGCTACAAAAGGCCAAAGCAGAAACTAAATTCTTCTCTCCTCCCCCCCCCCCCTTACACACACACACACACACACACACACACACACACACACACACACACACACACACACAAACACACACACGTCACACTCTGCTGTCAGGACACTGTTCGAAATACTAGCAATGAAAACAGAAAACAAGATGGCGAAAGGACGAAAGTACTGTAAACATTTTATCAATGGGTGTGTTTTACAGCATGAAAGAGTTTAATAACGTTAAAACAGGGGTAATTAGGCTAATGTTTTTCTTATTTCCAATTTCATACCAAGCTGGAGGTACTGTGACGAGGAACACTTTCGTAGAGACATGTTAAAACCTAATGAATCCTGAATTCTAAAAAGAAGTTAATGTAATAATAACATCACATTGGAAGAAGACATACATGAACCACTATAACTGAAATACAGTCAAATATCTCTGATATTAGTAATTCCATCACCACTGAGTATGCTACAGCAACACTAGAATATGAATATGAAATAGTGAACGAAAAGAGGTTGTTTTCTGAGAAAAGTCAAACAATGATATACATTTTTAATTATTCAAACAAACACTGGTGTAAACAGTGTGCTATTGCATTAAAAACCATCAGGATGAATATGTGTAGATAAACTTGCGCTTAAACTGAAAAGCAAGATGAGGACAACAATAAAGTGTGAATAGAAGAAAAGCCAAAATTTACTGTCTCGTCTACTTGAGGATCATTACTTGGTTGTTGGTGTGTGGTGTGGAGGAAGCATGCGACCTTTTCCTTTAGTTGGGAGCTTTCCAGGCCCACCAAACTTTCTCTGAAATGACTTAAGCCACACATGGAAAACCTGCACTAGCATGTCGAAGTGAAGTGTTGAGCCCTCATACCCTCTTCCCCTCCTCTCAAATGGGAGACCACGCTGTCTACCCCTGCACACCTCAATTTTCCTATTAGTGAACATTACAGATCACATTTTGTCTTAGCAGCTTTGAGTGACAAAGAAACATCAAAGCTTGTAATGGTGTTGCAGCGTAGATTGTGCTGAGAAATAATTATAAATTCCATATGTTGCGCCGTTTCTGAGTTAATAACAATTAGCATTGAAGTTAGCCAATTAGGCTGTTTTGTGTCCAAGTTCAAGTGGTCCACTGGATACAATATCCTCAGTTGTCCTCAAAGCATAGATGATAGCTCATGAGACTGCTCAGTGTTTTGATTGGATGCGATCCATGTTCAATTTTTGTATCACTCTCTTGTTTAGTTTTATGAAACCAAACAAAGAATATGTTTGACAACACTGTCTCCGGTAGATTATTTGAATTTGTGTGTGCAACAGCATGATTGGCCAACTTCCAACTTTAATGCTAATTAACTCAGTAACAGCACAATGTACCGATTTTTTCTTAACAATTATTTCAGAAACCTTACAAGCTTTTAAGACAGTTTCTGCCCAACCTGTATAAAGCAGATCATATGTTTGCATGCCAAATCTCTGAATCGATTTCAAACAAATTTTGCACAGAAACAGCAGGCCTCATAAGTATCAACATTGTGGGGATTATAACCACCTAGCTTCAATACGAGCAGAAATACAGTCAAACAAGTGTTTGTTTTCAACACATGGTGTATAGACTGCCCAGCACAATAGACATGTTTTGTGGGAACGGCACTGCCCAGTCAAATCAATCTGCTTTGCAGGCAGCCTATGTGTCATGGGTGAGATAAGGCTTCCTAGCCCCTGGGATGTAGGCTGCCCTGTAAAAGAGGTATGTTGCGTTGGAACAGCATCAGCTTCCTACATCGACTTGTTTTGCACGGTGACCCGTGAATCGGAAGCAAATGAACGATTTTCAAGTCTCTGATATGTAGCCTGTCTTGTGTTAAATGCACACTGTGGGAGTAGTACTCAAGCTGCTTTACTAAACTGTATTGCAAGGGCTACACATGCTGAGGAGCATGGCTGTGGAGATGCTGAAATTGATAGAAAAGGGGGTGGGGAGAGCTAGGGGGAGAAGGAAGTAGATGGAGAGAGGGGGAGGTAGGGGGAGATGCATAAGGCAGGTGGAAGGTGTATAGCGGTAGTGGACAGATGGAAAAAGAAGAGGTGGAGGTGGAGAGAGAAACAGAGAGAGAGAGGAGAATATGGTAAAAGGGAAGGGTGAGGAAGATATGATGAAAGAGAGGGGATGGAGGAAATAGACAAAGAGAGGGGCAGCAGGAGATGAACAGACAGTGTGGGGAGGGGGCAGGTAGACACAAGTGAGAGGATGAGGTGGACAGACAGAGGAAGGAAGAGGTTGACAAAGAGATAGGGAGGAGGAAGTGTGGTCCACATACATCTTGAACACATATACAGGCGAAGCCACAGAGAAAAGTCTATTTTCAGATAAATAAAGACAAGGCTCTACCATTTTACAGTGCACTTTTGAGAAATTTTAGTCACATCAACGTTGTAACGAATTTATATGGATGTTGTTGTGACATTCTGAAATGGCATCTCTTCTTTCCTCAGAGTAAGATGTCAAATGTGTTTGCACTACGACGATGGCACCTATTACATTGACGAGCTAAAGAAACTTGTACATCTGCCTAGCTGGCCGCGGTGGGCGAGCGGTTCTTGACGCTTCAGTCCGGAACCGCGTGACTGCTATGGTCACAGGTTAGAATCTTGCCTCAGGCATGGGTGTGTGTAACGTCCTTAGGTTAGTTAGGTTTTAGTAGTTCAAAATCTAGGGGACTGATGACCTCAGATGTTAAGTCCCATAGTGCTCAGAGCCATTTGAACCATTTTTGAACACCTGCCTAATATCATGTAGGACCCCCACGAGCACTCAGAAGTGCCACAACACATCGTGGCATGGACTCGACTAATGTCTGAAGTAGTGCTGGAGGGAACTGACACCATAAATCCTCCCGGGCTCTCCAAAAATCCGGAAGAGTACGAGTGGGTGGAGACTTTTTCTGAACAGCACGTTGCAAGGCATCCCACATATCATCGATAATGTTCATGTCTGGGGAGTCTGGTGGGTAGTGGAAGTATTTAAACTCAGAAGAGTGTTCCTGCAGACCTCTGTAGCAATTATGGACGTGTGGGGTGTCGCACTTTCCAGCCGGAATTGCCCAAGTCCTTTAGAATGCGCAATGAATGGATGCTAGTGATCAGACAAGATGCTTACAGACATGTCACCCATCATAGTCGTATCTAGACGTATCAGGGGTCCAAGATCACTCGATTTGCACACGTTCCACACCATAACAGAGCCTCCATCAGCTTGTATAGTCTCCTGCTGACATGCATGGTCCATGGCTCTGAGCACTAAGGGACTTAACTTCTGAGTCATCAGTCCCCTAGAACTTAGAAGTACTTAAACCTAACTAATAAGGACATCACACACATCCACTCCCGAGGCAAGATTCGAACCTGCGACTGTAGCGGTCGCGCGGTTCCAGACTGTAGCGCCTAGAACCGCTCGGCCCATCCTGCCGGCCAGGGTCCATGGATTCATGAGGTTGTCTCCACACCAGAACACGTTCATCCGTTCGACACGATTTGAAACAAGACTCTTCCGACCAGGCGGCATGTTTCCAACCAACAACAGTCCGATGTCGGTGTTGGCAGGCCCAAGCGAGGCGTAAAGCTTTGTGTCGTGCAGTTATCAAGGGTACACAAATAGAAATTCAGCTCCGAAAACCCATATCGATGGTGTTTCGTTGAATGGTTCACAGCTGACACTTGTTGATGGCCCAGAATTGAAATCTGCAACAATTTGCGGAAGGGTTGCACTTTAGTCAAGCTGAACGATTCTCTTCAGTCGTCATTGGTCCCGTTCTTGCAAGATCTTTTTCTGGCCGTTGTATGTCGGAGATTTGACGTTTTATCGGATTCATTACATACAAGGTACACTCGTGAAATGACCGTACCAGAATATCCCCACTTAATCGGTCCTTCGGAGATGCTGTGTCCGATAGCTAGTGCGCGACTACATCATCACGTTGAAACTCACTTATATCTTGGTAACCTGCCATTGTAGCAGCAGTAACCGATCAAACAAGTGCGCTTGTCACTTGTGTTATACAGGAGTTGCCGACCGTAGCGCCGTATTTTTCCTGTTTTCGTATCTATGTATTTGATTACGCATGCTAATATTAGTTTAGTTTGGCGCTTAAGTATAATATTTGTGCAGAAAACGTAATTTTAGCTCTGAGCGACAGGTAATAATCAGGCCAGACAAACTCCTGGAAGATAGTCTACTCCTCTCATACAGTATCAGGGAGTTCATCGAGGTTATCGTTACAATCTCACAACTAATTATTAACTACAGTGCCAAACTGTTTCGTTCTATGAGACGCTGAGGAATAGTCTGGAATTTAAGCTACAGCATTGGCGCCCGATCTTTTCAAAGGTCCGATAAGATCGATTCTGAGCTGATACCCACATACTGTCTCAGACACAAGTTAAGCACACATTTAGGAAAAACGGTCCCGCCCTTTCACAGGACATAATAGTAGACACAGACGATGGGACGACAGGCTAAAATTGTCAGAACAGAAATGAAACACCAACTCCATGGAGAGATAAGAAAAGGCTACGAAGAAGAATAAGATTCGGACCCCATATGGTGATCGGAAATGTGTCTATTTGCCCTTATTGGCCAAATAAACTGATGAATACAAATGAAGTGATCATCTTATTAATAGTGTGTTGCTTCACCTCTGAAATGCAATGCACCGATGATTTTGCTTGCCTCGGATTCTTCAGGTCCTCGGTAGTTATCAGGAGGTATTTGGCATCGAATGTCTACGCTCAGACAACACAAATCCAGCAAACTACGGGACAGTTGCTTGAGTGCGTGGAGCTGGCGCCTAATGGTGTCCCTGATGTACTTTATCGGTTTCACATCAGATTCATTTGTTGGCCAAGAAATCTACGTGAGTGCACTGTCATGCTGTCTAAACCACTTCAGCGAGATTGTGACCTTGTGGCATAGACAGTAATCCTGAAGCGAGATACCATCGCCGTCGGAAAAAACATCAAACATGAATGCTTACAGGTGGTCCTCAATTGTCCAAGGCAGCAACGCTACCATGAGGCAGTGATAGACAGTGACTATACTTCCAGAATGAGATTTTCACTCTGCAGCGGAGTGTGCGATATGAAATTTCCTGGCAGATTAAAACTGTGTGCCGGAGAGCTTCTGTTAAGTTTGGAAGGTAGGAGACGAGGTACTGGCAGAAGTAAACCTGCGAGGACGGGGCGTGAGTCGTGCTTGGGTAGCTCAGTTGCTAGAGCACTTGCCCGCGAAAGGCAAAGGTCCCGATTTCGAGTGTCGGTCTGGCACACAGTTTTAATCTGCCAGGAAGTTTTAGTGACTACACTGTTTTAGTTCATCAGCGTAGTTTTAACAGTATCTACAACTACGATTCGAACCATCTATGTCGATTTCCAGCGCCTTGGGTACACTACCAGCTTCAACTGACGGTCAGTTTAAAAAGGGCAGTTTCTTTTCTAGTGGACATGAAACGAAGGTAACAGCCTTATTGTAGTGATCATCTCGAAGGATGGTTTCCAGCAGCTTTGCGAGATTGTCTATATGGTTCAGGTATCTTCATCTATGTGAAAGTAATGTGCCGTACATGCATTTGAATTTCTTTACTTTGCTTAAGTCCTCCTCTACAAGTTAAACCCTTCACTTCTCCCCATTGCGAAATAAATTATTTCTTGATGCCTCAGAAAGTGCCCGATCAACTGCTCCCGTCTTTTATCAAGTTACGCCACAAATTTTCCTCTCTCAGGTTTTATTCCGCACCTCTCCATTAGTTACCTTATCTAACCACCCGATCCTCAGCATTCTTCTGTTGCACCTTATTTCTAAACTTTATATCTACTTCTCGTCTGTGCTGTATCGTTCACGTTTCACTCGCGTGTAAGGCTACTTTCTAGACAAGTACTTTGAGAATAGGCCTCCTAAGACTCAAGTTTATATTAGATATCAACATATCTCAGGGAAGAAGGTTTGCATTATATATCCTCCACTCCCGCCACTGTCAGTTATTTTATTACTCAAACAGCATAACTTGTCTAATACTGTCAGCATCTCTTTACCTAATGTAATTTCCTCAGGATCACCAGATTTAATCCAGCCACACTCAGTTACCGTTGTTTTCCTTTTGGTGATGTTTTTGTTATAACCCGTTTTCAGCATATTATCCATCCCATTTAAATGATCTTACAACGTCTTTTCCGTCTCTGACAGAACTGGACTGCCATTGACAAACTTGGAAGTTTCTTATCTCTTGCCTCTGAGCCACAATTCCCTTTAGAAATTTCCCCTTACTTACCTTCACTGTTTGCTTAATTTACGGGCTGAATAACATGGAGCATCAAAAGATACGATTTGGTTCCAGTGATCTTTTCAAGTCACAAACATCCATGACGTGTATGTGCAAACTCAAACGACATATACAAAATTGAGGTAACGTCAGATTCGAGCACAGGTCTCCCGCTAGCTACGCTGACGACTACACCACACTGCCACAGTGACTTTTCACAAGTGCTTGGCGTGAACAGTAACTTCGATTGAGGAGGGAGATATACCAGGGTAGTCCGTGCCGCTGAGTAAACCCACTGTGCCAGGATGGCGTAGGTTCTAGCGCATCTGCCTTGTGGGTAGGAGACCTATTCAAAAATGGTTCAAATGACTCTGAGCACTATGGAACTTAACTTCTAGAAGTTACCACTACTTAAACCTAGCTAACCTAAGGACATCACACATATCCATGCCCGAGGCAGAATTCGAACCTGCGACCGTAGCGATCGCGCGGTTCCAGGCTGTAGCGCCTAGAACCGCTCGGCCACTCCGACCGGCTAGGAGACCTGTGCTCCAATCTTGACCTTGGTACAAATTTTAGTTGATAGCTTCATTCTGCACATACATCAAATCACTAACTTTGATTAATAGCGTAGCTGTAAAATAGGTTTCTTACTAAAAAGTTTTCTTCAGGTGAGGGAGCAAACTAGGAGAAAGTCACGTAAGGAAGTGATGCAGTTCTAAGTGGCTGACTGCTTTGCTGGTACGCTGAGGCTGCCGCTGCCCACCTGGTAGGAGATGTCCTTCTGGAAGCCGTGGAAGAAGAGCAGCGCGAGCACGGCGGCGGCCGCCGTCACCTTCATGATGACGGCCACCTTGGCGATGAGCACGGCCATCACCTTGAGCGCCAGCACGCCCAGCACCACCGTCTTCAGCACGATCGCCGTCATCGTCGTCCTCGTGCTGTTGTCCTTGTCGTTGTCGTCGTCGTCGTCGTCATCGTCGTCGCTCCCGCTGTCACTGCTGCCGATTGGTAAGTCGATACCGCCGACGGTGAGTTTCTCGCTGCGACCTGGTAACGTAAAATGTATTCAGTGTATTATTGATTGTATAATGAGACTTACGAACTCCACAGCGTATATCATCTGATCACAGTCTGTAAACGTGGAGTCGATGAAGACCAGAAGTGGTGCTTTACGAACTACACTCCTGGAAATGGAAAAAAGAACACATTGACACCGGTGTGTCAGACCCACCATACTTGCTCCGGACACTGCGAGAGGGCTGTACAAGCAATGATCACACGCACGGCACAGCGGACACACCAGGAACCGCGGTGTTGGCCGTCGAATGGCGCTAGCTGCGCAGCATTTGTGCACCGCCGCCGTCAGTGTCAGCCAGTTTGCCGTGGCATACGGAGCTCCATCGCAGTCTTTAACACTGGTAGCATGCCGCGACAGCGTCGACGTGAACCGTATGTGCAGTTGACGGACTTTGAGCGAGGGTGTATAGTGGGCATGCTGGAGGCCGGGTGGACGTACCGCCGAATTGCTCAACACGTGGGGCGTGAGGTCTCCACAGTACATCGATGTTGTCACCAGTGGTCGGCGGAAGGTGCGCGTGCCCGTCGACCTGGGACCGGACCGCAGCGACGCACGGATGCACGCCAAGACCGTAGGATCCTACGAAATGCCGTAGGGGACCGCACCGCCACTTCCCAGTAAATTAGGGACACTGTTGCTCCTGGGGTATCGACGAGGACCATTCGCAACCGTCTCCATGAAGCTGGGCTACGGTCCCGCACACCATTAGGCCGTCTTCCGCTCACGCTCCAACATCGTGCAGCCCGCCTCCAGTGGTGGCGCGACAGGAGTGAATGGAGGGACGAATGGAGACTTGTCGTCTTCAGCGATGAGAGTCGCTTCTGCCTTGGTGCCAATGATGGTCGTATGCGTGTTTGGCGCCGTGCAGGTGAGCGCCACAATCAGGACTGCTTACGACCGAGGCACACAGGGCCAACACCCCGCATCATGGTGTGGGGAGTGATCTCCTACACTGGCCGTACACCTCTGGTGATCGTCGAGGGGACACTGAATAGTGCACGGTACATCCAAACCGTCATCGAACCCATCGTTCTACCATTCCTAGACCGGCAAGGGAACTTGCTGTTCCAACAGGACAATGCACGTCCGCATGTATCCCGTTCCACCCAACGTGCTCTAGAAGGTGTAAGTCAACTACCCTGGCCAGCAAGATCTCCGGATCTGTCCCCCATTGAGCATGTTTGGGACTGGATAAAGCGTCGCCTCACGCGGTCTGCACGTCCAGCACGAACGCTGGTCCAACTGAGGCGCCAGGTGGAAATGGCATGGCAAGCCGTTCCACAGGACTACATCCAGCATCTCTACGATCGTCTCCATGGGAGAATAGCAGCCTGCATTGCTGCGAAAGGTGGATATACACTGTACTAGTGCCGACATTCTGCATGCTGTGTTGCCTGTGTCTATGTGCCTGTGGTTCTGTCAGTGTGATCATGTGATGTATCTGACCCCAGGAATGTGTCAATAAAGTTTCCCCTTCCTGGGACAATGAATTCACGGTGTTCTTATTTCAATTTCCAGGAGTGTATCTTTAAGTGAATGTAATGGGTGGAAATTGATGATCTTTTAGTTAAACTACACCACATTACTTTCTGCTCAAGAATAAGTGCAATAATACTCGTAAATGTGAGTGCCAGGAAAACAGCTCCGGCCGGCCGCGGTGGTCTAGCGGTTTTGGCGCTCAGTCGGGAGCCGCGCGACTGCTACGGTCGCAGGTTCGAATCCTGCCTCGGGCATGGATGTGTGTGATGTCTTTAGGTTAGTTAGGTTTAAGTAGTTCTAAGTTCTAGGGGACTAATGACCTCAGAATTTGAGTCCCATAGTGCTCAGAGCCAAAACAGCTCCGAGTATTACGCACACACACCCTGGAATACTCTCCAAGTCCGAAGAGACACTCCTAAGGTCCTAATTAGCATCACAAAAAGATAAAACCACATAATTAATTTTTTGTTTGTTTGCAGTCTTGGTACACGCTGACAAACCCGCGCCACAGTGGCGCCTCACGCTGCCATCACAGCCAAAACAAATTGGTGGAACACAAGTGTGGCCGTTCAGCGGAAATTTTGCAGGTGTATCAGGCCAGTCCAGATAAAATCCTTAGCAATCTGGGTGAACCTGACTCACCTGCAACATTTCTCTCGAAAAAGAATTACCACACAAAGGAAGGAAGATTACGGTTTAACGTCCCGTCCACAACGAGCTCTTTAGAGATGGAGCATAAGATCGGTTTGCATCAAGGATGGGGATCGAAATCAGCCGTTCTCTTTTAAAGGAACTATCGCAGAATATGTTTGGATCGATTTAGGGAAATCAGAAAAAATCTAAACGTGGTAGTCGGACGCGGATTTGAATCGTTATCCTCTCAGATGCGAGACCAGTGTGCTAAACACTGCGCCGCCTCAGTTGGTATCATTGCATGATACTGAATATCGTCAATGGGTAGCGCCGTTACATTTTGGTTCGTCTGACGGCATGCATCAAAACACGGAGGTACGAGGAGTTACCTACGTTGTAGCACTGCTGAATGAACGTTCACACAAAAAAACAATATTTACATAACTTTATTTTTTCGAGGTAATAATAAATACTTTACGACTATCTCTCATACAGTTAATTTCGATGTTGTAGCTCTACGAATACATGTTCCTCCCGCCAGTATCGCAATGCTATCTTCCCATCCCCCATCAGAACACCGTCCCGAACAATTACGTCACGAAATCAACAATTTGAATGCCTAGCCTGTCTCCAGGTTGTTTCAATAGTAGTTCCATATTCTTGCCAATTGTAGTTTCAAAATAATTAGGCCTATAATGCTATGGAAAAGTAAAAGGTGTACGCCTTCACAGGGCAGCAACGGCAGTGATAAAGATCGAGTAAGACCGACATACTGAGAATTAAAACACTGAGCACAGCTCTACATCAACTGATTTGCTGGAAGAGAGCAGTCTCACCGTACAAGGTCATTAAACATGTATCTTACGACACTCCCAAGATGAACTACAGCACCACTATAATGGTTTCTATGCACAATTATAGGACCACTTTGTCGCTAGAGAAGCTGCACAACGTACTAAAATCGTTTGACCGACCAATCTTCCCACTGACATTCATGACTGTTACTATGATCAGTTACAGCTGACAATAGGTAAGCTATCTCTTGCGAATAAATTTTATTCGTGTAGCTATCATTACTTGGAGAGCCCCTTTTTCATGTTCCACTACCGTATTTATGAGCCTCAGCCCACATTATCTCCATGACATATTGGCTCAGTCGTAGTTTACGGTTGTTCTAAATGTAGGAATTTTTCAGTATGGGTCAATTTAAAGAAAAAAGCACTCCCTCTTCAGGCCACGAGTGGCCTACCGGGACCAATCGTCCGCCGTGTCATCCTAAGTGGAGGATGCGGATAGGAAGGGTGTGGGTTCAGCACACCGCTCACCCGGCCTTTATGATGGTATTCTTGACCGAAGCCGCTATTATTTGATCGAGTAGCTCCTTCAATTGGCGTCACGAGGCTGAGTGCACTCCGAAAAATGGCAACAGTGCATGGCAGCCCGGATGGTCACCCATCCAAGTGCCGACCACGCCCGACAGCGCTTAACTTCGGTGATCTCACGGGAACCGGTGTAGCCACTGCGGCAAGGCCGTATGACGCAATATACTTTACTAAATTTTAAACGTCATCGGAAGCACCTAGTCCTTGATGCTGTACTTGTTCCTGGAACTGAGCGCACATCTTCAAAATTTTAATTTTGACCGTTTGTGAGTTTTCAAAAACCTATTCATTTTCAAGTGTACATTATAAACTTAATATTTTTGAGAGATAAAAGTGCGCCGAATTTTTTATACCTTATTAGATCATAAAACTGCACCAAACTCAAGGGCTTTTCATGTGAAGCTGAAATTCGTTTCATGTAGTTTACAGCAATGGTTGTCAGCCTGGTCCCTACTACCCACTAGTGGGCGTTCCTGCCTTTATAATGGGCGGTAGGTGGTAAGGGTTTTGAGAACATTTTCATTATGTTTTCACGAAACTTTGACATGGTATTTATTAAGTAATTATTATGAGATACTTTCAATTATTGCAACTCTGCTTTATACTCGTAAATTTTATGAAGTAAAGTTACTCCCCTACTTTGTAAGACACCACTGCTGTGGAACTTGTGGACTGTTATATAATTTCACTACGTTCAGAAATACAATAGTTAATGGAGATAAAAGATAGTTGACCAAACCTGGTTTAAAGTAATGTAAATGAACGACTCAGGCTTTTCGTTACAGCCACAATGGCTGCAAAAATGTTATATAAATTTTCATCAAAGGAAGTTCTAGGGTTATTGGTCCTACTGTTCATATGAGATATTAACAGTCACTGTCAACTGAATTTACACAAAACTAGCGAACCGTCTCACCTTCGCACAACAAGTATGGAGGATGGATAGTCTAGCGCAGCGGGAATTTTCTTTGCCACTGCGTACAGTTATGATTAAAATGCATTGAACTACGTTAGGTAACTGAATTTAACCAGCGCACGTCAGGGAAGTTCTCAGGAAGCACGACATAATCGATAAATGTCATCATAGTTCAAACAGTTTGGACCAAATATGTGTAAATTATACATAAAAACCTTCCTCTTGAATCAGTCTATCTGAAAGTGAAAATCGTGATTACTCTCCAAATACTGACAGAAAAAGACAGCAAGGGACTTTACGAAACGTAGTGATGAGTCCATATTGCTGTATGTCTTGGAGACCTGTATCTTCGACAGCCATAGTCACGCTGCACACATGATGAGATACTATAATGGAGGAATGTCGAGACATGATACAGCGCTGTGCCTAGTGATACAGTCATCAGTCAGTCTATTAAAAATAGAAAACCGGCCATTCAGATTACAGTTTCCCGTGAGTTTCCTAAGTCCCTTAAGAACAATCTCAGTCGTCATTAAAGAAGAAACGACTGATTTTCTTCACCACCATACCTAGTGCCCCATCTCTACTGCTTTCGTCGTCGACGGGGCATTAAAATATATGCTTCCTTCATCGTGGCTCCTTAGACGCATTTTACAGTATTTCCAGAAATCCACTCCTCGTTGTTTAGTTTTGCTACGAATTCAAAAGAAGGTAATGATGAAGTCAAAAAAAGAAGAAGAAGGAAAGAAGAGGCAGATGAGGAAACAGGAAGCATTTGGAACGCGATGCAATCGAAGAGTATTAAAAAGTAAGTCGACAAATAAGATAAGAAATGAAGGAGAACAGAGGACTAAAGAAATTAACAAAAAAATGCTTAAAGAAGACACAGGTGCTGGGATACCCACTACAGCGTGTAGTTACACTAAACGTATCCATGGAAAACAGCAGCTGAGGAGAAAAACAGAGGAGATAGACTGTAATAACTACATCATGGAGGATTCTGGCTATAGTAGTTATGTGACGATGAAATAATTAGCGTAAAATAAGAAGAGATGAGGAACAGTATCAAATTAGTCGTAAAACTGAGAAGTAAAAAATAAAAAAGTGTATGACTGATATGTAAATGGGAAAAGAAGAAATGATTTTGCCATTCCATGAAGTGCGTTCTTGTTGACCTGCTCCTCGCACTAGGAAATTCAAAAACAGCGTATTCCACATGGTCCGTCTGAGAAGCAGAGAAATTTTTGAAAACCCTGATTTGCGTAGTAGGTGTATGCCACTTTAATACAGATTATCAGATCCGGTCGTCAGGTATAAAACATCATTACAGGATAACATTTATCTACATCAATTCTAAAAACAACGTGTAGCAACGAGAAAGTATGCGGGAATTCAGCCAACACTTAAAGTAATATGTTAACTTATAACCTTAGGTGTGTGTTGGGCACTTCCCCAATTGCCATCGCTTTGATGCAGTTCCCACGATGTGACAGTCCCATAAGAGATATCATTTCATGCCTAAAGAAGGTCCGCTGTTTTACCGAAGCTGTTTGTTGATAGTAAAATGGCTCACAGTTAACGTGCAAATAATGTTTCTTCAAAAATATTTAGAAGTTGTAAATCGTAACCTATTAAAAACGACGTAATAGCGTTTCTACTGCCAGCCACGATTATCTTTTTTATTTATGTCTTTCACGACTCGTTTCGGGAAATGATTCCTATTTTCAAGAGCGTTTTCCGTGTGTTATTCCATTTTATTCCTGACATTATCGACATGTGAGGTACTGCACTGGCCTGTCGTATTTACAGAACAATGCATTTGTTTGTTATATTTAAAGAACAATGGCCGGCCGCGGTGGCCGAGCGGTTCTAGGCGGAACCGCGTGACAGCTACGATCAGGTTCGAATCCTGCCTCTGGCATGGATGTGTGTGATGTCCTTAGGTTGGTTATATTTAAATAGTTCTAAGTTCTAGGAGACTGATGACCTCCGCCGTTAAGTCCCATAGTGCTCAGAGCCATTTGAACCATTCTGAAAGAACAATGCAGTACCTCACACATTGAAATCATCACCAATAAAATGTCAGAACATATCACAAACTCACTTGAAATGGAACTCATTTCCCGAAATGCGTCGTGCAAGAAGTAAATAGAAATTTAATCGTCAATGGATATAGAAAAGTTATTTTATATACAAATCGACTGGTTTAAAGCCACAGACTATCGCTAATCATTTCTAACGGATAAAGCTGAAAAATATTCAAACGTAGGCTAAGAGTGTTCTTCAATACGGAGTGTCCTTTAGAAAAATGTGTTTTATTGTTCATTTAGATGCAATAGTTTACCAGGCTGACTGTTTAAGGGATTCCTGCTCCAATAAATTTCTTTCCTGTTGACTGGTCGTGTACATTAGATGAAGACACGTCAAAAACCATTACAACGCAGTTGCAGACGTGTTGTGACCAGCACCCACCTGCCCCGACTGCCTTCTCTAGGCTCCGAAGGAAGCCGCGCGTACGCGCTTCCTGCACGAAGTCCGCCACGGGCCGCAAGTCGAGGCTGAGCACGTGGCTGCGCGCGAACGCCCACACCTTCCGGCCGATCAGCTGCAGCAGCGACGGCCCGGAGTCGCCGTCAGACCGCGACGTCGCGGCCGCCTCTTCCTCGCTGGAGTTCAGCGGCTGCTCTGGCCACACCTGTGGAACGGGTATCCGTGTGACAACGTGCACGCGAAACAACACCCAGCACTAGCTGCTAGTGCTGAGATTGTCGCGGTGACCCAGGAAGGGTGGTAAATCTCCTATAGTCATAACCGGCACGAAACATTTTCTTGGAAGTACAAAAATTAACGATCGAGTGCTAAAACTAAGTACTGCGCTCTTTCCCACAAGTAGTCTTGCTACTGGCCTTGACAATGAAATGCGCAACATTGTTTAATTCACGCAATTTTACTTGACCACCATCTGTGATATCATACCAATGGACAACACTGTGCATTAAGAAGTAATTGGCAAAAATAAACAAGACTTCTGGTATTAACTACGATAATAATTATATCGTGTGACTGAATGACTGGGGTCCAGTCTCGAGAGAAAGGACTTGCACGTTGATGTAGAATCGGAACTATGTATAGTGTGTGGCGACTCCTAACACTGTTGGGGAAGTGGATGTTAGGTTAAACGCAGACAAGAGTTTCCTGGCTCTGAACGGAATTCGATTCTGCGACCTCTCGGTTTCTGGGCACGCCCTTTACCGCTAGACCACCATGCCTGACATCGAGCGTTACCGCCAGATTGAAAATGTGTGTCGGAATAGGACTCGAAGCTGGGATCTTTGCCTTTCGCAGGCAAGTGCTCTGCCGATTGACCTACCCAAAAGCACTTTAGTTTTAGTTCTGCCAGTACCTCCTCTTCTACCTGAGAAAAAAATAAACACAGATTTAAAAAAAAAATTAAGAGTGTAAAGTTTTTCAAGGATGATGTAAAAAGATATTTACGTTCTTGTACATGATTAAACACTCTTATCCAAAAAGTTAAACCTGAAAATTTGGTTTCAGTAGTCTAGTGAAATAAAAACGACGTTACAGACAAATGTCTTAGCAATTCAAGCAGAAACTCTGTCCTATACGCAAGTCGACGAATGGAATTGTGACCTTTCTGAAACAGTTCATATTGAGTACTAGTAACAATATACTTAATCACCAGTTTTCGACAAGAACCAAACAAGAACTTGACTCGGTTCATACATAAACATTCATGCAATAATGTCTTGTACGACGTAGTGCTGAAATAAAGACGAAAGTATTCTTTGGATGAAGAAACTATTGGTGGTCATTAGTTACTGTGTGTGACCTTCGTGTCGTGTAACTTTTTATTACGAGCGCATTAAATAATGACATAATATCAATAGGTTTCTTCTCAAGCCATGTTTAGATTAAATGAATTCTTCTCTCCTTACACGCTTTTACTGATTCCACCGATCCGGAAATAACAAGGGTAAGTGATAAAATTATTCATTCTAAACAGCCTGACACGAAAAAAGGAAAGTTGTAGGAGGAACAAAAATATTCAACAGTTGTGAATAAAGTGAAAATCGTTGCGCATCAAATGATGTGTAGTGCGCACGTGCAATGAAAAGTCATAAAGGATCACACACACGGGGTTCCTATACAGAATCAGCAAATGTTGAAGGACCAATATCTAGAGGAAGTAGAAAAGAGCATTAGTGGCTACGGCGCTAATAAGGCATACTCTTTACACTATCGCGCATCGATTAACAGGTTTCATGGGGTGAAGACACTATTTAGCCATTATACAGCCACACGACATGTGTATCTATCAGCAGTTTACCAATATTGTTCACTAACTTAATCGGAAGGATTGTAAACGCAAAGCCATATCGTTCAGTAAGCACTACTGACAACCGCAAAGTAAGACCCCTGACGACGCACATAAAAGTTTCGTGAGTATCGTACGGCGTCATACTGCGTCACCAGCAGACTCAGGAGAAACCGCTGCAACCGTGCCCGAATTTCAACTTAATCTGGCCGCAGAAGCCTACGCAGCTATATAAAATCACTGAGTTACAGACACGTGCAAACCAGTTTGAAATATAATCAAACACTTCACTTGTAAGTAAAGGGCGTAATCTAAAGGTGAACCACGCCACAGTACGCTTAACAACAGTTAAAAATTAAAGACAGTAGTTAATACACTAGCCTCGTGAGCTGAAAGCATCGAGGTAAAAATCCTGTGTATGTCAATTCTGAGAAGCAAATTCACTACTAAAACGTGAAACATTCGCATAAAACACCCGGATTCTGCGTCCGCTTCCTATCAAAACTGCCTTGGTCTCTCCTCCGTCCACAGGTATTCACCGAACCGACGAGTGAAGTATCCTCACCTGGGTGAGATTGACTCCAGGCAGCAGGTTCACGTTACTCCTGGCCATGAAGCCGTCGAAGTAGTCGGTGAGCTCCACCATGAAGCAGGAGAGGAAGTCTCCGGCGGTGCACCTCACGCCCAGACTCTGCATAACCAGACGCTCCCGAGTGGTCGGCTCCATCGTGTTTTCCTCCGTCAGTTCCGCGCCATTTCGTCGTCTCACTCCATTAGAGGACACATCGGCATCACTCACTGGCAGTCCCACTTCTCCGTCCGCACCGGGCTGTTCAAAACTGTGGCCAGGTTCCGTTGTGACTGTCGCGGCGGTCGTCTGCTCCACGGGCACACACAGGACGGCGCTGGCGCAGAGGAAGGCGGCGGCTACGAGGGGCCAGCCGGCCATGGTGTCGAGGAGAGGCGCCGTGTCGCTTCGGGCAGCGGGCGCCGGTGCCACTGTGGTAGTGGTGGCGTTACGCGTCCCGTTGTTCTTATACCGCACTTGCCAATCGCGT
The DNA here is from genome assembly GCF_023897955.1 of Schistocerca gregaria. Classification (NCBI taxonomy): domain Eukaryota; kingdom Metazoa; phylum Arthropoda; class Insecta; order Orthoptera; family Acrididae; genus Schistocerca; species Schistocerca gregaria. Next base: position 640,567,867 of record NC_064922.1, on the reverse strand, counting down.
TCATGGAGGGGCACGCCGCCAAGTCAGTATTCAGTGCGGCCGCTAAGCGACGGAATCACGCCAAATCAGACGCTATTGTCTTTCTTTGGCACCTGCGACCGATGTCTGTTGCGTGCAGCGAGACGTTAGTGTTACACTAGAACTACGAGAGGGGCGCTGGGATATAGGTTCGAATAAATGTTCAGAAACTGACGTATTTGAATCACGCGCCCGCGTGCTAGTACAGGTTACAAACCACCAAGGGCCGGTCCAGTCTTCGTGTAAAGAATACGTATAGTGCAGACCGTTTTCGAGTAACAATCACGCGTTCTCATTGGCAACTAATACACACGCACTCTCTTTGGGGCTTTCTCTCATAATGTCGGTGTCAATACGGATTGGTACAGCGGAGTAGGTTAACGTTGCAGGAGACGAAAGCAAAGGTCTCTCGCAGAAAAAACTTTCGCAAGTATTCGTCATAAACCCCTTTGCAATTTCAGTATCATTTTGAAATGATTTTCTTTTGTTAATTATTCTATATGTTAGTTCTTACACTACTGACCAATAAAATTGCTACACCACAAAGGCGACGTGCTACAGACGCGAAATTTAACGGACGGGAAGGAGACGCTGTGATATCCAAATGATTAGCTTTCCAGAGGATTCACACAAGGTTGCGTCGGTGGCGACACCTACAACGTGCTGACATGAGGAAAGTTTCCAACCGATTTCTCATACACAAACAGCAGTTGACCGGCGTTGCCTGGTGAAACGTTGTTCTGATGCCTCGTTGTAAGGAGGAGAAACGCGTACCATCACGTTTCCGACTTTGATAAAGGTCGAATTGTAGCCTATCGCGATTGTGGTTTATCGTATCGCGACATTGCTGCTCGCATTGCTCGAGATCTAATGACTGTTAGCAGAATGTGAAATCGGTGGGTTCAGGAGGGTAATACGCAACGCCGTGCTGGATCCCAACGGCCTCGTATCACTTGCAGTCGAGATGAGAGGCATCGTATCAGCATGGCTGTAACGGATCGTGAAGCCACCTATCGATCCCTGAGTCAAGTGATGGGGACTTTTGTAAGACAACAACCATCTGCACCAACAGTTCGACGACGTTTGCAACTGCATGGACTATCAGCTCGGAGACCAAGGCTGCGGTTACCCTTGACGTAGCACCACAGACAGGAGCGCCTGCGATGGTATACTCAACGACGAACCTGGGTGCACGAATGGCAAAACGTCATTTTTTCCGATGAATCATGATGGTCGCATCCGAGTTTGGCGACATCGTGGTGAACGCACATTGGAAGCGTGTATTCGTCATCGCCATACTCGCGTATCACCCGGCGTGATGGTATGGGGTGCCATTGGTTACAAGTCTCGGTCACCTCCTGTTCGCATTGATGGCACTTTGAACAGTGGACGTTACATTTCAGATGTGTTACGACCCGTGGCTCTACCCTTCATTCGATCCCTGCGAAACCCTTCATTTCAGCAGGATAATGCACGACTGCATGTTGCAGGTCCTGTACGGGCCTTTCCGGATACAGAAAATGTTCGGCTGCTGCCCTGGCCCGCACATTCTCCAGACCTCTCACCAATTAAAAACATCTGATCAATGGTGGCCGAGCAACTGGCTCGTCACAATACGCCAGTCACTACTGTTGATGAACTGTGGTATCGTGTTGAAGCTGCATGGGCAGCTGTACCTGTACACGCCACCCAAGCTCTGTTTGACTCAATGCCCAGGCGTATCGAGGCCGTTATTATGACCAGAGGTGGTTGTTCTGGGTACTGATGTCTCAGGATCTATGCACCCAAATTGCGTGGAAATGTAATCACATGTCAGTTGTAGTATAATATATTTGTCCAATGAATACCCGTTTACCATCTGCAATTCTTCATGGTGTAGCAATTTTAATGGCCAGTAGTGTATTAATGCAGGGTGTTTCAAAAAGAATAATGTGATTCCAAAACTCGATTTCTATTGATGAGAACTTCCAACAAACAGGATCCCTAATCAAAAACTAACTGGCCATACTTCATTCAACAAGTTATCACGAAAACCTCCACAATTTTCTATGTTGTGCATTGGGTATAACATTAAAATCTCTGCACTACAGCCTACGGTTTTTAGAAAGATATTCATTCTGAACAAAAGTAACACGAAATAACAGACGTATCGGGCAATACTTTGGCTGTGATACAACGTATGACATTGAGCTTAATATCGATAACAAACTGAACTACAAGCCGCATGTGGAACAATCCGAAGAACATTATGAAGGAAAACGACGGAAGAAGAATGAAGTTTTGCGAAGTGATGGCTGTACCAGTTTTGCTTTACGGTTCACTGACGTGGGTGACGATCACATAACAGTAACGTACAGGGACCTGAAATAAGATTCCTGAGGTTCGCAAAAGGCAGCACGAGGCCAGATATTCATAAAAATTACAATGGACGGGGGAAAACAGAAGATAGAATCAACGAAAGTAGTGAACTATGGCTTTCACAGCTCGAGAGAATGCATAAAGAAGAATACCAAAAGAAGCTTTATCATACAGACAGAATGGTAAAATTGACACTGGGTAACAAAGGGAATATTGACAAAAACTTACTCTGTGAACAGGACAGGCGAATCAAAAACTCCTTGAAAGAAGAAAAACAAGTTGATGTTATTTTTCAGGCTAGACACCAACTGCTTCCTGGGGTAACTGTACCTATGTTACAACCCAGCGTTTCATTTCGCTTAACTATCCTTTTTCTCTTCATAAGTCTTCATTCAACCACATAAATTCTAAAGTATTTGATCTCCATATCTTAGTGGTCAAATTAGATTTTTCGACTAGCAATCCACCGATTAGGGAAATCACAAATGTTTTACACATAAAGAAGAATACTGGAAGTTCAGTGCATTCCCTGTAGCCAACGGAACGCTCTCTAGTTGTTCATTTAAGGTATTTTCCAGAAAAAAAGTGTTATTTGGGTGTAATCATTCATTACTCCAAATAAAGAACACCAATAGTGAAGTAAAACAGTTTACACTCCGCAACCATTTAAAAGGGAACCATTTAAAAGGGAATCCTTCATGATTAAAATTACTCATTTCTCTCGCCCCCTGGAATGCCAACTTTTTCTCCTCCGACACTCTAATTTTTACAGGTGTGAAAGTATATAATCCCTTAGCGGTAATCTAACGTAGGAGATGAATAAACAGGCCACAGCCAATTTATTAATATCATGTTTACTTAATAGCTCTGTCTTCACCGTTGAGCCAATCGACATTATGGACGAAGGATTTGAGTTTCAACGTGAAACTATTGACAACCATAGAAGCACCGAAGTACAAAACTTCGATTCTGTCCATGTTAAGATTTAACGCCTTTCGCTGCGAGACTCAGTTCGCTTTATGATACCAAGTGGTTGGCGCCTTTAAGTGTGCGCATTTTACGAGCTGAAGGTATATTTAATGAAATATTATTGCGAGTTCGTCTCTGGTTGCTATTTTAGTGTTTTTTGTTGATAAATTGTCAGTCTTCTGATTGGTTTTCTGAGGACCACCACGGGGTTCTCTCTAGTGTAAATCTTTTCATCATAGAGCAGCACTTTCGCCATACGTTGTCATTTCTGAAGCCGGCAGGTGTGGCAGTGCGGTTCTAGGCGCTACAGTCCGGAACCGCGCTGCTGCTACGGTCGCAGGTTCGAATCCTGCCTCGGGCATGGATGTGTGTGATGTCCTTAGGTTAGTTAGGTTTAAGTAGTTCTAAGTTCTAGGGGACTGATGACCACAGATGTTGAGTCCCATAGTGCTCAGAGCCATTTTTTGTTGTTGTCATTTCTGCCTTAGTGTCTGTCTACAGGTCACCACCTACCAGACCTACGTACAGAACAAACTGTAATCAAAGGTAATCAATTCGACACTAAGCAAGAGGAAACTGCGCAGAAAGCATCATGCATAGAAATATCTGAAAACAATAATGCCTAATTGAAGGTTTTTCGAATATGTCATTACAGTTAGACCTTGATGCCTTGAAGTCGTTATCTTACCCGCTTTGAAATAACCACAATTTAACATGCTGTTGGTTATTACGATATATTCCATAATTTTGTAGAAAAGTGAAAGTACCAATATGTTACCATTTCACAAATTTTGTATCTCGTTTTGAAGTGCTGCTGAACGTGTCTCATGTAGTCAACGGTATACAGCGAAAGTCAGAACGTACTAACACCAGTTGGAATCTGCTACGTCCACTTATAACCCTCCATTGCGCTACTGCTATACCATAACCTTAAAGTAGGAGGCAGGTCGTGAAATAAAACTATCTAGTTAAAGAAATTATGGTATAAAGCAACAGAGCAGAGTTACCCTATGAGAGGAATTTTGTTATGTTCACCGTGTTGTACCTAAAGTGGGTGGCTTATCGGAAATGAAAGTCAGAATTTCGTAAATATTTGAACAGTAACGAATAATGCTTCACCTAGCTACACTGTTTAAAGAATAAGGAAAACGGTCGCCAGCCTAGTTAGGCAAGAGAAAGATTAACGTTCTTGTTTAAGAAAGTAGGTATGAGTAACTTAAACGGATAAACACAACCTATACTTTACCACACGCGAATGCAATGAACTCTGACACCTGTATATGTTAACGTTAAGGTTGGAACTAACAGCTAGAGCAGCACAAACTATTTGGAAAAATATAACAGATAACGAAACACACTATTACTTTCAGGGATTATTCAAACTGAATGGTCTTTATAACGTTAATATTAATATTCACTGCAGAATCATTAATTGGACATAGGTTCAGTATTATTGCTCAAACATTTTCCTAGCTGACATAAAATTATAAATGTAGTTCAGTGCAAAATTATGAACTGGTCACAGGTTAAGTCTCTCTCAGTTAAATACTTTATTATTTAAAATGAAAGTTGATTGGGATTCACTAAAAGGTTACTTCTCACTGTCTTTTGAATAAAGAAATTATTGTTTTCATAAATAGTGGTAAAGGATAACCTGTGGATCTTATTACACTATTAATATGCACTTTCAATACTTAAGAGAAACAAGTGCTTAGCAAGCATCCAACTGTCCACAACTGCAATTCACGACTTTTACTGCAGTGAGACACAATGTTGACAAATTCACAAGAAACTGGCTCACTTTGTAAAATTTACTACAGGCAGCACTATGATCAGTAACTAAGCAAAACTTTATAAGCCTCAGTTTTAAGAACATTAATTTTTTGAAAGTTTGCAACAACATATTAATAAGCAGTTTTAATAGGAAAATTATTTTCAGCAAGCATCATTCACTTTAACTCACTCTCCTGCCACATTAACTTTAACTTTCTTTTTACTATTTTCATGAGGCATTAATTAGGAAAATACTGTGCTTTAATGTTCTTTCAGTAAGGACACTCGGTAATCACTTTAGTTCAAGTGGAGAGGAACCTGAGAGGTGTTATGATAAGGAAAAAAATAGAGGTAGGTACATGAATTCAGTTATAAGTTACCTTATATTTGAGCACACTAACACATCCAATACGCTGATCCTTCACTGTACATTATTGTAGTATTCCGTTACAGTGATTGTGCAATGTGGTGGCAACTGCATGTTGGTAGGTGGATTTGCAGGCAGAATTACTGGACTCTGTCCCTTCTTGGTGGCGATGATAGATACCAATTCCATAATAGTTCCAGCTATCTATCAATCCATCCGAGGCATTGGGAAGTGGCAGAAAAAGCCTCTCTCGGAACCAGCACAATATACAACTTTTACATGGCAATGAACAGTTTGGTAGCTCGTACCCTACTGACTCTTTGTTCCACCTTTTCTACCTAGGCCAACCACAATTTGCGCGCGCTACACAGTTCCGTTCCCAAGGGGAACCACACTACCTTTTACATACAGGATGACTAAGGACCCTAAGTGAGGCTTAGCAGTTTCGATAACAGTAACCAAACACATTAAATAAAACAGAACATTTGCACATATTGACATTTCTACAAAAACTTATTCACACAGAAATTATAATTATATATAGTAAGTTTTGTTCCCTCCAAATGGTACAAAGAATTTAAATGACAGATATACTACATTGCACAGAATCAAATCATGACATCAAAGTTTTAACAAAGAAGGGGGTATACAATTTTGTGCTATCGATTCAAACACATTTACTGATACTCAATGTTATAACATTAAACCAAAGCCAAAGGAAAAATAAATCCGTACAGCATTAGAGCTATGGTGTTACACACTGGACGACCAAAAATAAAGTAAGGCCACAGGAAAATTGAGAGTCTGCTTGCGTCCAAAAAGCATGCACCACTGAACTTTTGTTCTCAAGTTTATATGCCTGAATAAGGAACTTTTATACTTTTGGTCGGTGTCTAGAGATACTTATATCAACCAAACCGCCAAACTGATGAGATGATCTGGTTCACAGGATGCCAGAAAAGAAAATCGTGCCATTTTCAAAATGAGCGTACATGAGATGGGTGATGAGGTTATCAAAATACCAATTTTATGGATGATTGTTTGCCTTATTTACGAAATAACTTTACAAAAAGGTCAAAATTCAGTAGTTCGGAAAACATTGGCGGTAAAATATTGGCTGTGGAAGGACGTGTTTTCCACAGAACTGCATAGAAAGACAAGGCCTTTATACTATTTTTTTACTATTTATTGCCATCATAATTACCTTGTTACTGCCGAGTGGAGCAACATATTAATTAATAATTTGCTGAGAGATGATGAACATTTTAGTGCTGTATGCATTTATATAACACTAGGTCACAACGACGTTTAAGTAATGATGGCTAGCAACCATGAGATTGTTTCAACATATACCGTCTGTGAAAAATGTTGCTATCCCAACATCACATCCATTTATTATTAAAACAAACCTCATCTCTTTCTGTATATTTATTCAGAAAACGTGGTGCTCCAGTGGCAGTTTACGAATTTACCCAGTTTTCAGACAACAGTGGATGAAGTAGCTGCATAAATTAGATGTGTCCGTCGTTAAGGTTACACATTTCGTTCATACAGAAACGGTCAGGAAGCTCACGGAAACGGTGTTTACAGTGTTTTCTACATGAACCTGTTCATTTACCTGCTGATATAAATCCATGTTCCCATAGCTACAAGAGCATGAATGAGCCTATAGGAATAGAACGGGTGAACAGGATATGCAAAGCAGGACAGGATATGCATGCGATTAGAAATGCAGGGTCGACGCGCATGCTGGAACTGTGCGCTGCTCTCGAAACAGACGTGTGAGGCGTACTAACAGGAACTGCCGCAGCGTGAGACAGGAAGCGTACCATCCTGACGGCAGCTAGCTACACAGGGTAAGGGTATAAAGGATAACTACTTATAAAGTCCCACCATACCGCAGTGTTGTACAGGAAGTCAAGATGAGCAATTTGATATAACACACTTGCCGTCTATTTAACCGGGAAAGCCGGCCTGTTTGGCAGAGCGGTTCTAGGCACTACAGTCTAGAACCGCGCGACGGCTACGGTCGCAGGTTCGAACCCTGCCTCGGGCATGGATGTGTGTGATGTCCTTAAGTTAGTTGAGTTTTAGTAGTTCTAAGTTATAGGGGACTGATGACCTCAGAAGTTAAGCCCCATAGTGCTCAGAGCCATTTGAACCACTTTTGAAGCCGGGAAACAATCTCCAATTGGACTACAAAAACCATCTAAGCCCCAGCGCATACGCTCGGTATGAGATTTTTAATATCCTCTTGCTCTGCTGCGCCACCGGCTGCCTTGTGTACTTAAATATTTTGAAACGGACGCTGACAATTTTGTGAATTTGACAACGTAAACTCGACAGTTAATTCGTTTTGATTCCCTGGCTCTTTTACCTTAGTAACAATGCCTGTAATGGTACAGTTTGGATGAAACTAGAAACGTAATTAGTTTCAATGTAATTTGTTCAAAGACCTTTGCCTTTCATTACTCGCACAAGAAAGGTTAGCTTACTAATGTTAACAAAAGTCGCTGGCAAAAGAGGGCAGAGGACACTTCAAATATTGGGCGGCGCGCATGCGCTGTACCTTAAGTGGCTTTTGTAGGTTAATTTGCGTGTGTTTTCCGGCTTTATAGGACACAGTTGTCCGTTAAATTGTTCGTCTCAACATTCTTTATACCACAGTGGTACGTTGCACACAACTGCGACATATTCTGTAGAGAGTGTTGCGGAACCCAATCATACCAGGGAATACATGATTGAACTGTGTGCGAAAAACCAAAAATATGCACTAATTCTGCATCGTGCTCTAACGCAGGGCAATAAAAGTAATGACTGAAAGTGCCACTCTGAGGAACTAGTAGACACTACCCACTGATTTCAAAACATTCAGCTCATAGCAAGTATCTCTGATGCGCTGCAAGAGTGGGAAGAATAGGAGGTCAAGAGAAAATTGTTCGGATTAAAAAGGATGTATGGCAAGGAGGTAGCCTGTCGCTCCTGCTGCTCAATCGAAACAACGTGGAAGCAATGATGGAAGTAAAGGAAAGGTTGAGGAGTGAGATTCAAATTCAGAGTGAAAGAATATCAATGATCAGATTACTTGATGGCTTTGCTATCCTTAGTGAAATTGAAGGAGACCTACAGTAACTTTTGAATGGAGTTAACGGTCTTTTGCTCTCAGAACAGGGACTGAGAGTAAACCGAAGAATGGTAAAAGTAATGAGAAGCATAAAGGAGAGCAGCGACAAACTCAAAATTGGCGACCAGGTATTAGTCGAAGTGAAAAATTCTGCAGACTAGCAAAGTGAAAGAGGACATTCCAAGCAAAAATAAGTCTACTGTCATCAAACATAAGCCTTCAGTTTAAGCAAAAAGGTTCTGAGATTGTATGTTTGGAGCACAGTATTATACGGTTATTAAAAATAGTTTTAATGGTATATACTTCATGTTTATTACAAATACTTAACGTACACACGTTGGTTTAGAGGGGGTAGGTTTTGGGTCTGAACCCGAGGCCGAGATACAACCTTTACACAGGTAGTTTAGCTGATCAGTTTGCTCGTTTGCCGAACCCGATATTGTTGCTTATTAAGGATATTAAGGAACTGTCCTTGGATTCTGTGACTCAAGTTCAGCAGGTGTTGTGGTTGCATGTACGCCTTCAGGTTCATGCCTTACAGGGTGTAATATTAGTATTTTTCGCCTCACAAACATGGGTATACGCTCAATAGTAAACGCCTGATGGCCAAAAGTTATCGAACAATTGTAAAGTAAAAGAAATGAACCATCGCATAGCAGCGACAGAGTCTATTATTCTTTATCTTTGCCGTTCTTGCGCGGTGCCTGTAAATCTCTATCTACATGTATCGATTAATGATATAAAAAAGAATTCTGTTGTTTCAAGACAAATGAGGCTTTTGGCGCCTCACCTTTTATTGTTTGTATTCTATGAAAGGCGGCCGCGGTTTTATATTTTATGTGAAAATATTGGGTGAAGATGCTGTTTTTTTTTTTTTTTTCAATCAGGAAACGTGTAGTTTCTTGTAACTGATTTCGAACAGACAGCATCAAGAGGACATTTTGATTGTTATGTATAAAGTATTTAACCACAATAGTCATCTATTGTAATTTAATATGAAAAGGTACGTAGTATTAGAAAAAAACGTGTGTTAAAGATAGGTGTCCTTATTTTAGTAAATTAACCTTGATTATTTCCATCTCCTCATTCAATCAATTGATAATTAATTTGTGTTAGTTTATTACCAGAAATTACGATCACGCTGATGGGCCGAACGCAGCGTGAGACTCAAGGAACGTTATCGTTTTCCTATAATTTCTGAGCCATTTTTTTAAAATTGTGTAGTATTGCATTTCTTTTAAAGTCCATAAGTCTTCTGGTCCCTTAGTGTTGTTCCGGGTATGACTACATCGCGCATATAAAAATGCACAGAAATGATGTTTCTCTTATTCAGGTATTTAATGCTCAACGTATGTTATTATAATAGTGTAATCAATCCCTGATTCTGTTGCCAAGTGGCCCACCAAAATATTCACTTTTTCGACATTAACAAAAAATAACAATTCTTTTCTTTTCGTCCCCCAAGAGCAACGCTACAAGGTTCGTCACCCCGTTTTGCTAGCCTTACTTTATCCGGTAACCAAAGGCAAGTTGAATGTATTTTGGGCAGAATCCCTGCAGGAACGTGGGTCGTTAGGGCAGCTTAGGCAACGTGTGGTAAAGCAAAAACTGTCAGCGCGTATGCGCGTTCATTTAGAGCAAGAATGTCAGTGGAAAGTTTAGGCGCAGCAGGAAACCTTGGAACAATATTTTGACCGGGTACGCATCACTGTCGACGCATTAGTCATGCGCATCCCGGAAGCTCAGAGCTATGACCATCTTATTGAGTGGATGCGGCCCCAGGACCGTTCTCGTTGTACCTTTGCGAATAAGCCTTCCTCATGGAGTTAGTTGCAAGATCTTGTACATACTGCGGAAGCTCTCGCATTTGCTGACAAACAGTGCATTGCTTTGAGGGATGGTCAGGACAGTGTTAATGACTCCGCGTTTAAGCAGAAGCAAACACCCGAGATCCGACGTTGTTTTCGCTGTGGCGCCGACGACCATTTTGTTCGCCAGTGTTCGAAGCAACGAGTTTCCCGTCCTAATAGCTGACGATTAAAGAAGATGGGGTCGGCTCGTCGTAGGAATTGGCCAGTTAATTGTAGGACTATTGGCTCATCGCCCACCCATTTCCTCCCTTATATCTGTACACGCGTAGGCAATGAACCCGTATGTGCCCTGCTTGAGTCAGGCAGTTCGGTTTCTCTCACTGATCAGGGCTGGTACCTGGAGTATCGGCATTTGTGTCGGTTTTCGATTCCGAGCCGGTCTCACAAAGATGTAGACTTGCGGATGGCCAAGAGCTGCGTTTGTTAGGCAAGGTGCGCGGGAGTTTAGCAGCGCAGGGCTTTTCATGGCCCATGGAATTTATTATTGCTAAAAACTTGAGAGTACCGGTCATGCTGGGCTGTGATTTTATACATTGTACCCGGTTAGTACTTGATTATGCTGGCGTTACCTTCCACTTTCAGTTCTCTCCTGGAGACTGTTTGGGATCCTGTGCTTGCCGGAAGGGCAGTGGGGTGCATACCTTGCACCGCAGTGAGGGCAACATCGATCTTAGTCACTTAGATGATCTGCATCGTAAGTCTATGAGGGAATTGTTGAGTCGTTATCCTGATGTTGTGTCGGACAGGCTGGGCGTTACGACTCTTATCCAGTATGATATCTATCTTCTGGATAGCATTCGTGCGCGCTAGGCGCCCTACAGTCTTTCTCCTCCTAAGACGAAAATACTGCGAGATAAAATCGACTGTATATTGCAATACGGTGTTATGCGTTATTCTACCTCCTCTTATGCTTCGCTGGTCTTCCTTGTGCCAAAAGGGCAGGATGGCGATTTTCAAGCTGTCATTGATTATAGGGCCCTGAATAAGAACGTCATCCTGGAATCGGTTCCCTTGCCCGACCTTCATAAATGCTTCACTTGGTTTTCTGGAGCGCGCTTCTTCACCGTTTTGGACTTAAATCAGGCATAATGTCAAATTCCGCTGGCTGAGCACTCGAATATGGCTATGGCGTTCTGTACCGATTGGAACTTATTTGAGTTCAATCGAGTTCCTTTCGGTCTTGCCACTGGCGCAGCTGTTCTTACCCGTCTTTTCTGTAATGTTCTGGGAGATCTTGAGTATAACTGTGTTTATAATTATCTGGATGATTTGGTTACTTTTAGCAAATCTTTCTATGACCATCTTGAGCATCTTGATGAGGCTTTTTCTAGACCGCGAAGGGCGGGGCTTAAGGTCAAGCCGAATAAGATTAACCTGTGTCGGCCTTGTATTTCATTTTTGGGACATCTGGTCTCTGTCGACGGTGTTAGAATTGATCAAGAGCGAAGGACATCGCCAGATTAATTGGCATGGCCAGTATATTTCGTAAGTTCATATCGGCGTAAGAAGCATCACCCATTTGTTTAGGGGGAAGAGTAGCAGTATGCCTTTGAAGCGATTAAAACCGCTATCGCTAATCCTCTGGTTTTAATAGTATCTAACTTTAATGAGACTTTCATTGTGATGTCTCTCATGCCGGTATTGCCGCCGTTCTTCTTCAAGTACAACAAGGCGATAAGCGTCCTGTAGCTTATGCTTCTCGTCGGCTTACTTCGGCAAAGACTAATTATTACATCTAGGAATGCGAGGGTTTGGCGGTGTTGTTCGCTTCGAGAAGTTTGGTTTTTATTTGGAACACCAAGAGTTCCTTCTTGAGACGGACAATCAAGCAATGAGTTCGGTGTTAGCTAGGTCTCGCAAGGCCGGTCAAATAGCCCGAATATCTGCTTTCCGCTATAATGTTAAGCATGTACGGGGCATGAGAATGTCATCGCCGATGCTCTTAGCCGGATGTTCACGGAAGGGTTGGGGGAAGGCGGGGAGAATTCTCTGCCAGTTCTCGGTGCGAATAACATTCTAATTGAGACATCCGAGTTCTTTTGTGATCTGAATGCTAAGCAAGGGGAAGATCCTAATAGGAACCAATTCGCCAGCTACTCGAAGCGGGAGAGCAGAGTGAGGAGTACTGCCTGAATAAGGGCGCTTTATGCAAACGGGTGGGAGCCGGTGATTTGGTACCCATGGTGCTGCACTATTTTCATGATTCGATTGTCGGCAGCCATCTCTGGCTTTATAAACCTCTGAACCGTGTCTGTGAGGTATTTGTGTGGCCGCATACGTATCGCGATACTCGAAAATTTGCGGCGAGGTGCGATCACTGCAACCGCGCAAAGCTCGATTCGTGCCCGTAAAGGTCTTCTTCAGTCTCAGAGGGCACTCTATCCGCTAGTTAGGCTCTTTATGGATTGCATAGCTCATTTGCCTCGTACGAGGAGAGGTAACCGCTACATCTTAGTAGTTGCGGACGCATTTTCGCGCTTCACGTGGTTGCTCCCCACTCGCGGTGTTACTGCCGAGATCACTATCAGCCAGTTGTCTTAAGTCTTCTCTTTGTTCGGTCCTCGAAATCTTTTGTCAGTGATACTGCCCCTACTTTTGGTTCTAGGCTCTTGCTTTAGGCTTTTGCTTTAACCATGGGATTAAACACATCACCAACACACCATATTATCCCAATTCTTCTTTTGCAGAACGGGTTAATAGGAACCTGAAGACTGCCCTTAGCATGTACCATGCCAAGGCTCCAATCCGCTGGGACGCGACCTTGCCATGACATAACCAGGCTTTTAATTCGACACGCCATGAGACTACTGGGGCAACGCCTGTGTAACTCATGTTTGCCTACACTCTTAATTCTCCATTGTCTAATCTTTGGAATATCAAAGATCTTTTCCATGCGACCATTACTCCGGTGAACCAAAGAGAAAATTGGGAGCGGGCCAGGCGAAATATTATTTTGGCTCACCATCGCAAGGCCGTTAGATATAATCAAGGACGTCACCCCTCTAAGGGAAAGATGGGAGAGCTAATTTTTATCAAAAATCATGCAGCTGGAACCGGGAAAGATGTTAAGGGGAAAATGAGACCGCCGTATAGAAGTTCCTACAGGATTATTACAATAATTAATCCGGTTAATCTCGAGGTTAGGGAGATCTCACCTGGCAAGATATTTCACGACCATGTCAGCCAAGGTTAAACCTGGAGCTGGGCCATAGTGAGCCTGGCTGAGAGTGGTTGCCTGCTCTGGGCCAGGTCCGAGCATGGGTGGAGGAGGTTGATACGCCGCGCGGCTCGCGCCAGTACCTCTTTCTTTTAGTGTAATCTTTGTCATCGATTTTACTTTGGCCGGCCACGAGTCAGTGCTTCATCGCGGGTTCGGCTATTTTTAAATCTGCAGCGTCAAGGCTGTAGGTTCAAAAATGGCTCTGAGCACTATGGGACTTAACATCTGAGGTTATCAGTCCCCTAGAACTTAGAACTACTTAAATCTAACTATCCTAAGGACATCACACACACCCATGCCCGAGGCAGGATTCGAACCTGCGACCGTAGCGGTCGCGCGGTTCCAGACTGAAGCGCCTAGAACCACTCCGCCACAACGGCCGGCCAAGGTAGCAGGTCTGAGTCTGGTCTGTCGGTAGTGGTTACAACACGGTCGGGAGATTGACCCTTACAATCTCATTCCGCGTGGTTTTACTGATGTGCTGCGACCAGAGGAGGCGGAAAGGTTTTGGGCTCCGGCTCGAGGCGTAGTGTTTTGGCTTTTCTTGCCACGCACTGCATGTTGAGAAGAAGAGCTCGCCGAAGCGTCGCCTGGCATTAATTGTTCGCCTGGGCATATGGTGTGTGACCGGTGCAATTGTGTGCTTATATATATATTTGTTAATGGTTAACTAATTTTGTTTTCATTGACGAGTCTGATGTGTCAAAGTTATGCCAAACGTGATATAATAACGGGACTTAAGATTTCCATCTTAGTTTCCTACCGCTTGATGACGGAACTGTAGCTATATGTAACAAAACCCGGTGAGATCATTATTGAGTGATGGTATATCTAAAATTGTTGTAATCCTGGTGATTAAGTACCAAACTCTGCTCTTTAATTAACACGTAACGAAATACTACGTTGTAAAACTATACCAGATTCCATGGAAGTGTAGTTCCGGTGAGCTCTTGCCCGTTTAAGGTAATACTCAGTTGTTGTTATTACTCTTCAAGGCACAATGTTATTTACATTTTTATTCTAAGAGTTTAAATGAATTCTTATGGGTTGCTTTTAAAAAAATTGACGAGCCTTCCTGTTTTAGTTTTATGTTTCATTCCTTTATGTACTTTGAATGTGCAACCGCAAGAGTGCTGTTGTAGTTGGTTTATGTTTCAGTTGGGCGCAGCGCAGTGTACACTCCTGGAAATGGAAAAAACAACACATTGACACCGGTGTGTCAGACCCACCATACTTGCTCCGGACACTGCGAGAGGGCTGTACAAGCAATGATCACACGCACGGCACAGCGGACACACCAGGAACCGCGGTGTTGGCCGTCGAATGGCGCTAGCTGCGCAGCATTTGTGCACCACCGCCGTCAGTGTCAGCCAGTTTGCCGTGGCATATGGAACTCCATCGCAGTCTTTAACACTGGTAGCATGCCGCGACAGCGTGGACGTGAACCGTATGTGCAGTTGACGGACTTTGAGCGAGGGCGTATAGTGGGCATGCTGGAGGCCGGGTGGACGTACCGCCGAATTGCTCAACACGTGGGGCGTGAGGTCTCCACAGTACATCGATGTTGTCGCCAGTGGTCGGCGGAAGGTTCACGTGCCCGCCGACCTGGGACCGGACCGCAGCGACGCACGGATGCACGCCAAGTGCAAGGATCCTACGCAGTGCCGTAGGGGACCGCACCGCCACTTCCCAGCAAATTAGGGACACTGTTGCTCCTGGGGTATCGGCGAGGACCATTCGCAACCGTCTCCATGAAGCTGGGCTACGGTCCCGCACACCGTTAGGCCGTCTACCACTCACGCCCCAACATCGTGCAGCCCGCCTCCAGTGGTGTCGCGACAGACGTGAATGGAGGGACGAATGGAGACGTGTCGTCTTCAGCGATGAGAGTCGCTTCTGCCTTGGTGCCAATGATGGTCGTATGCGTGTTTGGCGCCGTGCAGGTGAGCGCCACAATCAGGACTGCATACGACCGAGGCACACAGGGCCAACACCCGGCATCATGGTGTGAGGAGCGATCTTCTACACTGGCCGTACACCTCTGGTGATGGTCGAGGGGACACTGAATAGTGCACGGTACATCCAAACCGTCATCGAACCCATCGTTCTATCATTCCTAGACCGGCAAGGGAACTTGCTGTTCCAACAGGACAATGCACGTCCGCATGTATCCCGTGCCACCCAACGTGCTCTACAAGGTGTAAGTCAACTACCCTGGCCAGCAAGATCTCCGGATCTGTCCCCCATTGAGCATGTTTGGGACTGGATGAAGCGTCGTCTCACTCGGTCTGCACGTCCAGCAACGAACGCTGGTCCAACTGAGGCGCCAGGTCGAAATGGCATGGCAAGCCGTTCCACAGGACTACATCCAGAATCTCTACGATCGTCTCTATGGGAGAATAGCAGCCTGAATTGCTGCGAAAGGTGGATATACACTGTACTAGTGCCGACATTGTGCATGCTGTGTTGCCTGTGTCTATGTGCCTGTGGTTCTGTCAGTGTGATCATGTGATGTATCTGACCCCAGGAATGTGTCAATAAAGTTTCCCCTTTCTGGGACAATGAATTCACGGTGTTCTTATTTCTATTTCCAGGAGTGTATTTCCTCTGGTACGATGGAACGTGGAACCGGGGCTTGACGACTTGGCCGCTGCCAGTGAACTCTATTGCATTAGACCGGGCTCCATGTTCCTGGCCTTCTGTCTCGATCTCGTTCTTAAGTTGAGTAGTGCTGTTCTGTTCGTTACTGGCTCTGTCAGGTCGTTAAGCTTTGTAGTTCGTTCCTCCGCAGCCTTGGCTGATGCACCTTTCGCTCAAAATATGAATTTCAACTTGTAAAATTGGCTCACTCTGTAAATGTTGCCCGAACAGGTTGCAGGAGGCTCCACCTTATTAATTCTGTATTCCATTATCAGCCGTTTTTATCATATTTTTACCCTGTATGCTGATTATGAAGTTAAGTTCCTATAAAGAAGTGTATTATGTGCCTATGTCCTGAGGGAATGTTCAGATGCCGAGGCGCTGTTGGTATTAATTGTTTATTTAATTAGTGCCTACCTGTACTGGCATTAACTGGATTATACCTTAATCAGAAGTTCGTGCGCCGGTGTCTTCTTTGCCGAGTGTTCAAGTCTTAGAAGTTGTCTTATTGATACTTCTGTGCATTATGTTATGCCTTAATGTTATACTTTGGTCTGAATTTATTGCAAGTCATTGTACAGGATAGTCTTGCGGGTTTCAAGTTTGGCAAGTTTTGATTGTATTAAGTATTAACATCAACAGAAATTTTCTTAATGTTTTATGCATTTGTTATTCAGATTTCAACAGGGGTTTAAGAAAAATTCTTATTGAGCTTGTTAAATTCGATTTTACTGTATTTAAATTGTGCAAGTTAATAAACATTGTTTAACACAAGCTGTGTATGTTTGGCCCTGCTGCTTCCTGTGGTATTATTTGAAGCAAATAGCATGTTCCAAATGGTAGCAGAGACGGGCTGCCCCAGCACTGCAGGCATTCTGCAGCCTAGCCAAGCGATGTGCGTGCCTTTGTGACGGTTGCGCTTTTTCTCCAACTCGACCAGAATTTTCCCTTCTACCGAGCAATTACAGCCGTGAGTACGTGATGGGACGTGCTAGGAACTTGGTTCCACTCCAACACATTACACATTTTTCCGTGTTTGAACTAAACTGAAAACGTTTCGCTCTGACAACTCCTGTTCTGCAGGAGACTATCTATTATTGCACTGTGTAGATGGTCATGAGTAGAAATTACTAACATGTGTCTGTTGTTAAATAAAAAAAGTCTAATAAATCATCAGCATGGAGGTATATTTACAAAAAAATATGTCAAGAAGTTATAAAATGACTCATTCCACACCATTAGGTTTTATCGTGCAAATGACACATGGCGCATGGCACGTGAAACTAACTATTTGAATCAGAAAGCATTGGTTTCGGAGCTCCAATACAAGTGGAATTAAATCGATTACGAAAGCATCCTTTTCACGTCACATCCTACTATCCTGAGTTATTCGAAATATATCAACAAAAAACAAGTTACATTAACGAGGCAAAATGTGTCATATTACTATATCAAATACGCAATAAAGATCAAGAAAACTTTATAAATTCCCTTCCTGACACTTTGTATGCTATTCGTGTAAGCACTGTAATATTTAGTGTTTAAAACAGCTGTTGCATGCACGTGACAGAAATAATGAACAAGACGCAATGGTAAACAGTAAGCTGCTAATGTTTTGAGCTATTTAAAATGACTCCAGGCCCCGCCAACTCTGGCTTCGAAACAACGTGTATTGTACGGCTATAGCGCCATCTCCCTTCATTTTTTTTCCTCCATGTATGAGAAGATTGATAGATCACCTGAAATTATACTACGCGAGAGTTAGAAACAATAGCCACCAGACAGGTTTTGATTGTGCTGAGCGCATCAGGTGCACTTCCTGCAAAGATATTAAACTGGGCACGGGACTATATATAAAAATGGCAACTATTTTATTAGACTTATTCCTGTATCAGGGCCTATGGTGACTGATAGAACCCAGAAAGAGAGGGGGAGAGAGAGTGAGCGCTTTTTTCTTTCTGCTTAACCAGTCGCTTTATGTTTTCAGATTGATTCTTCTAGTCAGATATCCTCTAGTAATATCAGGGTTGTCAATCATTCACCACAAGTCAACAGACAGAGCAAATAATAACAGACACTTATTACTCAATTCGTTCCGTACATAAATCTATGCTGTATCGATGGGAGGGTGTATGAAGTTCCGGTATTTGGCTTACAACCAAGGAAAATCTCCCGAAAACCTTGGTCTGACCTGAAGGGTCTTATGTCCATAGCTGCCGCTATGTTCACAACTAACAGCATCTGTAGTGCGGAAACGTCACCTTAATCGTCATCATGCGTGAAGCCACTACGGCGTAGAGCAGCTGTCGTGTTGAGCCGCTCATGTGTGTAGTAGGTTTGTAGTCACAGACTTGAATCATCGCAAACTTGCAATGTGGATCGTAGAATTACAGGGATGTAGAATCACAGGCTCATAGAGTCGACTCGATTCGCTGCATTCTTGAAACGCTTGCTTGTAGAATAGCAGACCCGTACAGAAACGGATCTGTATAGCAACATCTAACGAGACAGAGTTATTGTAGAGTCACATGCTTGTAGAGTCACATCCAAGTACGTAATCACATCCCCGCAATGACTGGCAAGTAGCCTCAACAGTCAAATGTGATCAACAGGTTCGTAGAGTCACGGATTAATAGAGTAACAGGTATCGTAGCGGTTTGTTTGCAATCACGACTCTGCAGTCACAGCCGCACAGAAACCCTAGCTGGTAGAACCAAAGAGTCATAGAACCCAAGACTTGCAGCGTCATGGGCTGTTACAGTTGCAGGCTGGTAGTCACAGGCTGCTAGAGCGATAGACTAGAAGAATGATATCTTCGTAGAATCATAGGATCGTAGAATCACAGGGATGTAGAATTACAGGCTCATAGAGGCGACTCGATTCGCTGTATTCTTGAAACGCTTGCTTGTATAATCGCAGACATCTGCAGTAGCAGGCTTAACTACATAGTCATGTACGGACCAGCAGAGCCGTGTACTTACTGTCAGTTAGTGTCGCCGATTCCTATAGAGTGTCAGACAGAGCCTTGTATATATCACGCGGAGTGTAAAGACGCCGTCAGTTCCAGTCGAATCCCAGTCCCGTGTTGTCCTCCGTTGTCAGCCTGATCCAAATGCCGAGGCACTGCCTTTACTATACAGTCGCTGCCGGTATTATTGAGGGAGAAGGCGTTATTTCCTGGGAAACGAAGAGCACTTTAATTACAACAGATTGCTACAGATAACTTGACGTAGTTTTAATGCAACAATAGACATGTTCCACAGATTTATGTGCTTTAATTCCAAATAAAATCAATTTTATATCAGGATTTTTTTGTGTTAGCGGTTTACTTGGGAAATCTCAAAACTTGTAATGTCCTCAGAGGTTCCATGGATAAATATTTGGAGTTTAGATATGGATTATAGAACACTGCAGTTATAAGTATGGAATGAAAACATATTTTCATTTATTAAGGTGAAATCGATACCTCTGTCTACGAGGGTTAAGGTGGATCACATATACTGATATGTATTTATATTTTGAAACTGAATAGTGCCCCTTTGAACATGTGAAGACAAAGGTGACTTAAACGCTGAAAAAGTAGGTATTGATTTACAGTTTGCAATCTCATAATAGAAAGCATTTAGGAAGTTTTATTATTACTTCATGCGTTGATTGTGGTGAGTGAAAACACCCTGAGCACGTTTAGATCTAGTAGAAGTCATTTACGCTGTAGAGAAATTACGTTACTGGTTCCAAAAAAACACTCGAAATATAGAAATATTTCCATCGAATCAGAAGTTTAAATGACTGTTAAATATGCTTATTTAGGTCAAATAGAGTTACCTATCGTATGGTCAGCATAGGTCCTCTTGCAGGACTACTGGAAGACTACAAACCAATCACGGGGCAAACCCTGAGACAGACATGTTTGATTCCGAAGTCATTTAAAAGCCATGGCCAGCGTAGATACTATAGTTAACATGTGTTCTCCAAAAAGTATGTTTTTTAGACTTTATATCTGTCCTAGCCCGTAAAGAATACCTATGCTGTAATAATTTGGAAAAGATAATGATGGTTTTTAGCTACCAACCTATTCACAAATAACAAATTGCGGAATCTATGCTGATTCATGCACCAGAGAAGCAGAAGTATACTACTATGGACAGGGCACAATCGTGTCAGTAACTAGCACATCGACTTTTAGAAAGAAAATAAAATTCGTCACCAATTCGAATTAATAGCTCAAGGAAGGATGTAATGGATTTTGGTCCAAAAAATAGATTTTTCAAAAATATTATTGTCTTGATCTACACAGTTTAATCCACGTTGTGTGTGAATTTTATCGTGATAGCAGCCTTAGAAATGCCTTTAAATTGTTAAACTGATTAACTCTGCACTGGCGGCCACTCTCACCTTTTCCGAAATTTTGGAAACTGCTTGCTTCAGCGGAATTTTTTCCAGTGTGAAGGCTATTTTCTTTCGATATCTTGGGCTGACATCTATATCTCTGGCTCTGGCTCAATACCATTTCTTCCAAATCCATCAGAAACAAACGCAAAATAATTTTATTTAAAAAAGCGGATAAAGTGTCACTAGAAGCCTTCCTAAAAGACAATTTCCATTCCTTCCGAACTGACTATGCAAATGTAGACGAGATGTGGCTCAAATTCAAAGATATAGTAGCAACAGCAATTGAGATATTCATACCTCATAAATTGGTAAGAGATGGAACGGATCCCCCGTGGTACACAAAAAAGGTCCGAACGCTGTTGCAGAGGCAACGGAAAAAGCATGCGAAGTTCAGAAGAACGCGAAATCCCGAAGATGGGCTAAAATTTACAGACGCGCGAAATTTGGCACGTACTTCGATGCGAGATGCCTTTAATAGGTTCCACAACGAAACATTGTCTCGAAATTTGGTAGAAAATCCGAAGAAATTCTGGTCGTATGTAAAGTACACAAGCGGCAAGACGCAGTCAATACCTTCGCTGCGCAGTGCCGATGGTACTGTTATCGACGACTGTGCCGCTAAAGAGGAGTTATTGAACGCAGTTTTCCGAAATTCTTTCACCAGGGAAGACGAATGGAATATTCCAGAATTTGAAACACGAACATCTGCTAGCATGAGTTTCTTAGAAGTAGATACCTTAGGGGTTGCGAAGCAACTCAAATCGCTTGATACGGGCAAGTCTTCAGGTCCAGATTGTATACCGATTAGGTTCCTTTCAGATTACGCTGATACTATAGCTCCCTACTTAGCACTCATATACAACCGCTCGCTCACCGATAGATCTGTACCTACAGATTGGAAAATTGCGCAGGTCGCACCAGTGTTCAAGAAGGGTAGTAGGAGAAATCCATTTAACTACAGACCTATATCATTGACGTCGGTTTGCAGTAGGGTTTTGGAGCATATACTGTATTCAAACATTATGAATCACCTCGAAGGGAACGATCTATTGACACGTAATCAGCATGGCTTCAGAAAACATCGCTCTTGTGCAACGCAGCTAGCTCTTTATTCGCACGAAGTAATGGCCGCTATCGACAGGGGATCTCAAGTTGATTCCGTATTTCTAGATTTCCGGAAAGCTTTTGACACCGTTCCTCACAAGCGAATTCTAATCAAGCTGCGGAGCTATGGGGTATCGTCTCAGTTGTGCGACTGGATTCGTGATTTCCTGTCAGGAAGGTCGCAGTTCGTAGTAATAGACGGCAAATCATCGAGTAAAACTGAAGTGATATCAGGTGTTCGCCAGCGAAGCGTCCTGGGACCTCTGCTGTCCCTGATCTATATAAATGACCTGGGTGACAATCTAAGCAGTTCTCTTAGACTGTTCGCAGATGATGCTGTAATTTACCGTCTAGTAAGGTCATCCGAAGACCATTGTCAGTTGCAAAGCGATTTAGAAAAGTTTGCTGTATGGTGTGTCAGGTGACAGTTGACGCTAAATAACGAAAAGTGTGAGATGATCCACATGAGTTCCAAAAGAAATCCGTTGGAATTCGATTACTCGATAAATAGTACAATTCTCAAGGCTGTCAATTCAACTAAGTACCTGTGTGTTAAAATTACGAACAACTTCAGTTGGAAGGACCACATAGATAATATTGTCGGGAAGGCGAGCCAAAGGTTGCGTTTCATTGGCAGGACACTTAGAAGATGCAACAAGTCCACTAAAGAGACAGCTTACACTACACTCGTTCGTCCTCTGTTAGAATATTGCTGCGCGGTGTGGGATCCTTACCAGGTGGGATTGACGGAGGACATCGAAAGGGTGCAAAAAAGGGCAGCTCGTTTTGTATTATCGCGTTATAGGGGAGAGAGTGTGGCAGATATGATACACGAGTTGGGATGGAAGTCATTACAGCATAGACGTTTTTCGTCGCGGCGAGACGTTTTTACGAAATTTCAGTCACCAACTTTCTCTTCCGAATGCGAAAATATTTTGTTGAGCCCAACCTACATAGGTAGGAATGATCATCAAAATAAAATAAGAGAAATCAGAGCTCGAACAGAAAGGTTTAGGTGTTCGTTTTTCCCGCTCGCTGTTCGGGAGTGGAATAGTAGAGAGATAGTATGATTGTGGTTCGATGAACCCTCTGCCAAGCACTTAAATGTGAATTGCAGAGTAGTCATGTAGATGTAGATGTAGATGTAGATGTAGACATTTATATCTTTGCCTGAAATCTTTCTTGCATGTAGTTTATTTACGTTTTGACAACACTAACACATGTTAGTAGATGGTAGAATGAATTCGCAATCCTTTAACTGGAAGTCAAGATTTATGCATAATGTGTGGTAGCAAAACTGTCTTTAGGAAACAGAGGTTTCATTGAAATCGGTTTCCCAACAAAAAAGAGGAAGCAGCTCGAAATGAAGAACATAAGCTCTCAGCTTCAGCATCGAAACTTGGGACAGGAGAATTGGACAGGCGCGTGAATGATGTTGATATGGATTCCACTGGATTCAGACTTATTGATTTAGAGCTTTTCTGCCAGGCTATAAAGTTTTCATGTTCATGTGTTAAAACACAGAATGCATTATTGTTATTGAAGAAAGAAGTGTGGGTATAGTTGTTATTTTAAATTAATTTGTAATTCGTGTGGTTATGAATTTTCATTTTCCTCCTCCAAAGAAACTGACGCTGGTACCTATGAAAGCAATTTCACGTTAGTATATGCTCTGAGATGCCTTGGACAGGGGCCGCGGTGGCCTCGCGGTTCTAGGCGCGCAGTCCGGAACCGTGCGACTGCTACGGTCGCAGGTTCGAATCCTGCCTCGGGCATGGATGTGTGTGGTGTCCTTAGGTTAGTTAGGTTTAAGTAGTTCTAAGTTCTAGGGGACTGATGACCACAGCAGTTGAGTCCCATAGTGCTCAGAGCCATTTGAACCATTTTTGAGCCTTGGACAGGGCAGGGAAGGAGGTAATTTATTGTGTAGTTTTGTGAACATGCCTCCACCTTGTGTAAGGTTTGAAAAAATAAATAAAGAAATGTCTCGTGCTGTATGCAATACTGCCAAAGTTTCTATGAAGGAAGCAGCGGAAGAATTAGTGGAAATAAATCAAAAAGAAATAGATCCTGCGGTAGATACTCATGACAGTGAATCTACTACAGTTGTTGCTGACCTGTGTGTGTCTGTAGATGGGACCTGGATTAAAAGGGGTCACACATTTCTGTATGGAGTTGCATCTGTTATTGGTATTGACTCAAGTAAGGTTTTAGATGTAGAAATTATGTCTAAATACTGCCACCAGTTTACAACAAAGACAATGTCCAACAATTAAGGCAGTGAGGAACTGCGGCAAGATAAGCATGCAGTAGCAAGCTCTAAAATTTATAGTGGCTCAAGTGGGGGCATGGAAGCTGCTACAGTTCTGAGGGTGTTCTCCAGATCTGAGGACCAGTATGGTACTATACTAAATACCTTGGTGATGGGGACTTCTCTTCGTTCAAATCTGTAACAAATAAGAATCCGCACAATGCAACAATAGAAAAGAATGGTTCAAATGGCTCTGACCACTATGGGACTTAACATCTATGGTCATCAGTCCCCTAGAACTTAGAACTACTTAAACTTAACTAAACTAAGCACAGCACACAACACACAGCCATCACGAGAAATCCCTGACCCCGCCGGGAATCGAACCTGGGAACCCGGGCGTGGGAAGCGAGAACGCTACCGCACGACCACGAGATGCGGGCAACATTAAAAAAGTTGGAATGTGTTGGCCACATCCAAAAGAGGCTTGGTGGTAGGCTTCGTCGCTTGCTGAGAGAGAAGAAAGGTGAACTACTTGAGGATGGAAGACCACTAGGACGAAAAGGCAGGCTTACTCTGAAAGAAATTGATTCTCGTCTGTTATTTTGTGGGAGACCTATCAGGAAAAGCAAACAAACTATCCACTGACCAAACGCCAATGCACAACCTATGTCGAAAGACCACTGGTGTAAGTTCAACAACAGAAATGAGACGTATTCACATAAACATTCACTACCAGAACTTGTTATGAATGCAATTAAGCCTACATTCAGGTTTCTTGCAAACCCTGGTTTATTGAGGAAGTGTCTTCACGGAAAGACACAAAATGCAAATGAAAGCCTCAATAATTTAATTTGGATTAGACGCTAAAAAGAACATTCTATGGACTTGAAGTACTCAAAATAGGTGACTATGATGCAGTTATATGTTACAATAACGGAAACAATGGCAGAATTGAAGTGCTGAAGAGGGTTGGTATATGTCCTGGTGTGTTTAAAACAAGAGACTTTTATACCATCGACGAGAGCAGGGACGAGAAAGCTAAAGGATCAGTGTCTTACCTGCAAGGATGAGGAGAATGAGTATGGAGGATTTTAAAATTGAGGTAAGCTCAATACGTGTAGAAATATAAGAAGAAGACCTTTGGACCTTATTTTCTCTGTTTTACTTTTTTTACGTCATTAAAAGCCTTTTCTCAAAAAGTATATGTGCTAATGCTACGAAATTTTCGGGAACTGTTCGAAACATGTTGCTGTCTGTCTGGAACTAAGAAATATGAGATCTTGCAATTACATTCTGATTTTTAACGATTATATGTAGAAAAAAGTTAATTTTGTATGCGCAAAATTTAAAACTCTGTTAATTATACAATTTGTAGCATAAATAACTGTAGTTCAGTGGTCATATACAATTCTAAGGACACTATAATAAATTTATCAGATTAATTGCATGATTAAAATCTGAGTTACAACTTTTTATAAAAAAGACAATAACAAAATTTTAATTCAAATTTATTGCAAAGTAATAACCATGCATATTTTATTATATTTTACCGTTAAATAACAGC
The DNA here is from genome assembly GCF_023897955.1 of Schistocerca gregaria. Lineage (NCBI taxonomy): Eukaryota > Metazoa > Arthropoda > Insecta > Orthoptera > Acrididae > Schistocerca > Schistocerca gregaria. The sequence goes on along the minus strand of NC_064922.1, from coordinate 640,542,213 downwards.
TCTTTTTCTTTACATATGCAAAATTTTAGATTTGTACATTAATAAATATGGCTATGATGATTTTTTAAATAAATGTTTACATTTTCCATTACATCCAACCTCAATAGTACGTTCTACGTAGGAATATACGCTGAAGGGTCAAAGATATTGGTACACCTGGATAATATAGTTTAGGGCCCCCGCGACCACGTAGAAGAGTCGCAACATGATGTGGCACGGACCCGACTGATGTCTGAAGTAGTGCTGTAGGAAACTGGCACCAGGAATCCTACAGGACTGTCCATAAATCCGTAAGAGTAGGAGAGGGTGGAGATTTCTTCTGAACAGCACGCTGCAAGACATCCCAGATGTGCTCAATAACATTCATGTCTTGGGAGTTTGGGGGCCAACGGAAGTGTTTAAAGTCAGAAGAATGTTTATGGAGCCACTCTGTAGCAATTCTGAAAGTGTGAGGGTGGGGGGAGGAGGGGCGGGCGCATTATCCTGCTGGAATTGCCCAAAGTCCGTCGGAATGTACAATAGACATGAATGGATGCAGGTGATCAAACAGAATGCTTACGTAATTGTCACCTGTTAGAGAATCAGGGGTCCCAAATCACTCCATCTGAACGCACCCCCACACCATTACAGAGGGTCCAACAGCTTGAACAGTCCTCTGCTGACATGCAGGGTCCGTGTATTCATGAGATTGTCTTCTTAACCATACACATTCATCCACTGGATACAATTTGAAACGAGTCTCGTCCTACCAGGCAACAAGTTTCCAGTCATCAATAGTCCGACGTCAGTGTTGACGGGTCCAGGCGAGGCGTTAAGCTTAGTGTCGTATACTCATCCAGGGTACACGAGTGGGTCTTCAGCACAGAAAGCTCATATCGATGTTTTGTTGAACGGTTCGCACGCTGAGACTTGTTTATGGCCCAGCATTGAAATCTGCAGCAATTTGCGAAAGGGTTGCACTTCTGTCACTTTGAACGATTCTCTTCAGTCGTCGTTGGTCCCGTTCTTGCAGTATCTTTTTCCGGCTGCAGCCATGTCGGTAATTTGATGTTTTATCGGATTCCTGATGTTCACGATACAGTGTGGATTGGTCGTACTGGAAAATCTCCACTTCGTCGGTACTTGGAGATACTATGTTCCATCACTCGTGCGCCTACTACAACACCACGTTCAAACTCTCTTAAATCTTGATAACCTGCTATTGTAGCAGCAGTAACCGATCTAACAATCTCGCCAGACACTTGTTGTCTTACATTGGCGTTGCCAAGAACAGCGCCGTGTCCTGCCTATTTACGTATATGAGTAAGCATGTTTATACCTCTTTCTTCGGCGCTTCAGTGTTTGCCGTCAGTTGTCATGAAAATGTTTTGTGCAAATACTACATTTAATATTTATTCGTATTTTGCTTGTAAGAAGATAGACGTTCCCAGTAATGATAAGACGGTGACTAATGGTCGCAATCCCTCAAGTTTTAAACAGTAGCATTCAGACTAAGTAGAAAATTCTGTACTATTAACGTATATTTGTAAGGAACACAGTTGTTCAAAAGCGTCATGAAGAGTACACCGACTTCCATACAGTCGCCAGAGGTATTGTTGGCGTGCTTCTGTCCTGTGGCAACAGTATATAGTGATATTTTGACAATGTTCAATACTGTGCGTTGAGCAGTGTCCTCCGAAACACTTGTGCGCCTACACGAGCATTATATTCTTGTGTCAAACCTGTCACACTTTGCCATCTTTCCGCCTTTACAGAGCTGGCACACCTCCGACCTCAGCCAAAAGACGGAATTTAGTTTCGTGTTGGAAAGTGGTCGTAAAGTGTTACCTCACTATATATAGTTACTGGATTCGAAAACTCCAATCGGGTCATAGAATTACCCTCTTCCCCCCCCCCCCCCCTTGCCATTCCACGTACGTACCACATGTCTCAAGACCTCAGCATGTGATACCTAGTGACAGTTAAGGAACAGAATTTGTATTCGCGAGGAGCAAGCTTCGAATTCTGGGCAGGTCAGCCAACTTCAAATTTTTAGTTTAGGGATTACGTAAAAAAATCGCTAGCAGAGATCTTTACTGCTATTCTCAAAACTGGTAAAATACTCTGTTTTGAAAGACCTACAAATGTTGGCTGATACTTCTGTAACTGGCGGTTACAGCTAAGTTCAGCCACGTGTTGTTTGTGTATGATGTCTTCTTTCGTATAGTACGGTATGTTCTGATAGTAATGGAGTCAACTGAGTTTCCTGCATCGGTCAAACCCGAATACGTCGTTTCACGGCACTACAGAGCTAGGTTTCGTACTGTGTCTGTTTTATATAATACTAGCTGTTATATGATGTTTCGCTCTCATGTCAGTAGCTATCTTATAATGAGTGATGGAGAGTAAGCAAGCGAGAACATTGTAAGTGATTTGCTTCTGTGTTGGCAGCGCTGTGTAGCGCTTTGCATTGGATCTCTGACTGCGCTTTCATTGTAAGAGACACTATGGCTGTCGGACTCGTTGTTGGAAGTTAATCGCCAGTACTGTTGGGAAGTTGGAAGTTAGTCGCCAGCAGTGACGGAAGTACTGTTGAACAGTTGGAAGTTAGTCGCCAGCAGTGATGGGTGTTAGATGTGTGAAGCTAGCGATGGCGAAAGGTAGAGGTCTGATGTGTTAGCGAAGGCTAACGATCTGGAAGTATCCGAATTGGAGATTGAAAATTATTCATGATTATATATCTTTGAACTGGATGTCAATGACGATTTATATTCGTGTTTGAACTGGATGTCACGTTATTAAGGTAAAAAATACATTATTTGGTTTGCAACAAAGTCTTTCCTTTGCTAACCACATGCCTATTAGTAGTTAGTGGTTTTAGTAGTTAGAATCTTTTATTGACCTGGCAGTATTGACGCTCGCTGTATTGTAGTAGTTCGCGTAATGAAGATTTTTGTGAGGTAATGTGTAGATTATTGTTAGGATTTCTTTTCAGTCAGGGTCATTCTTCTGAATTAATTACATGAAGCCAGGTTATCTCTCTCTCTCTCTCTCTCTCTCTCTCTCTCTCTCTCTCTCTCTCTCTCTCTCTTTTAAGCTCAGTACGTTCAGTTTTACTCAAATAACGTAGAAGTTTCATCTTCTCAGTCATTTTGCAATTTAAATATAGACACGATCATTTAAATAAAGAAGTTTCAACATTTACGATCTGTCTGTATGTACTGTGGTGTAGAGACGTATGTGTAAAAATTGCATGTAGTGCCCGTACGTAGGTACGTAATGAAGGTGTTTCTATTATTTTGGTGTGTGTCGAATCTGTAAGCATGCATTATATTTTCGATTGCATTTAAAAATGCCTCGATTCCTTACATTCGTGATGAAGTAGAGTTTTTGAAGGGTTTCTCCGGCTCACCTAGCACTGGATATGCTTTTGCCACCAAAGCAACACATACCAACCGTTTCTTCCTTCCATTGTAATGTGTTATAGCGTCTACATTTTTGATCCTCCTACGGTGACTAATTTGTGATTAACGTAGTTGGTTAACACATCGCAATCAAATGCAGTCTCTCCAAGAGCCTCCGACGTTCCACAAGTAAAGGTCCGACTCTCTGTTTCGTGTACAGCCTTCAAAGGATGCCGTGGTCGTTGAGTCTTAAAACGTTTTGAAAGCTGAAAGAGACGAGTGACGCCCAGCGTCTAAAATACGACGGACTTGCGATTGTTCGCTGTATCTGGAGCTCTTAAGATCGCCTAACGTTTTGCATCGAAGTTCTATCGGACATGAGATTGCTCTGAGATTTGTTGGATTCGAAAAACCTTCGCAGCTTGAGATAAGTCAGACTTAAGTTTGCAAGGTTCGTAGCAATAGTTTTGAATATGGTTCTCGGACTTACCGTTTGATTTTATTTTTGTTTCTCCACCAGAACTCTCCAGCCGTTAAAGGTGGTGTAGGAACTCAATATCATAAACTACGCGCACAATAACTTTGGATTTGCACTGTCACGGAATAATCTATAGAAACTAAGAGTCGCCGACCATCGCGCCAACGTCATCTGCATGCCACTCACGTACACCATATTTAAAAATGTTAATGACACTCAAAAAGTGGCCTATTGTCTTCCCCAGGGTTCAAGCTATCTCCATACCAAATACCATCGGGAACGGTTCAGTGGTAGAGTTGTGAAAACCTAGCAGAGTGAATTACTTTCCCCATTACTAATGCTGGTATTAGCTTGGAATTATGGATTAAACACGTTGAGAATTGAATGAGCATTGTATTGATTACATTGAATCATATTACGTACAACATATCAACAAATAAAAGAATTTTCACAAATGTGGTAAAGTTCAAAAGTTAAATAGCAAATAATTTTTTTAAGGGGGAAGTATTTTGCCTTAACTTGCGTTATTTTCTTCAAATCCATACATCCTGTATTACACACAACATAAAGTAGCCTATCTTCTTCATCATTGTCTAACCTATCTCATGCAAATTTCATGGGTATTGGTTCAGCGGTTTAGTCTCGAAAACGTAACAGAAGGAGTTACCCTCTCGTTTATAATATTAGTATGGGAATACGAATTGGCATGTATTAAACACGTTGACGATTGTTAAGCATTGTATTCGAGCTGTTACCGCTGCGTTCACCTGTCAGAAAAGTGAAATGAAATGAAATGCGCGTAAGGTTTTATAGGGCGGCAAACTCCGAATGAAATGTTTGGGAGCACGGTACAACTCTCTTTGTCTGACGACACCTCGATGAATTGCTCGTCGATGATAATAAAAAGACAACGAGAACAACAGACACATTCAGACGCGAGCAGTAAAACAAACTCACCAGGGCAAAAAGTGAAATCGGGAGATTATGATTCTGACGCATCAACGTTAACCGCATGACCACTAACTCGTAAGTAGAAGCACGACGAAGAAGTTATACGCAACACATGACGATCAGCGGCTAAAATATGACGGATTTGTGACTGGTATTACTATGGAAGTATGGATTAAACACATAGCGTACTATATATACAGTGTATTCATTACGTTAAACCGTATTATGAAGAATAAATCAAACAATATGAGCATTTTCACAAATATGATAGAGTTCAAAAGTCAAAGAATAAGTAGCTTTCTCAAAGAGTAGTTCTTGTTCCATATTTCGTCTTATATTCTTCAAATCAATAAATATGTTGCACTACACACTTTCTAAAGTAGCCCACCAGTTTGTTCTTCTTCAGCGTTCAAGACATCTCCATACAAAATTTTATCAAAACCGGTTCAGCGGTTTAGTCGTGAATGCGTAACAGACAGAGTTACTTTCGCATTTATAATATTGGTAATGATAGTGCAGCCCATCATATTAATTCTAGTACTTTGTTGTTTTCCTATTCCACGTTTTTGTTCATTGTATTACAACACATTCACATTCCTCCGCATCTGTAGTACAAATATGGAGCTATATTAGATTAGGTTCAGTTTTCGTTCCCTATATCCAAAAATGAGATGATTCTCGTGGGTGTGGAACATGTCAGAAAGTCAGCATAAAGAACATAGGACCCATTTGAATACCACACTCACTTCCCTGACCATTTGTCGGGAAACTGTCAGAATTAAGAATACATTACAGTAACAGGAACTGCTAATAAATTTATCATACACAAAATACTTAGTCCTGCCTGTTATAAGCAAGTGCTGTTAAAACTGAAATCTAACAATCACTTGTAGTTAAGCTGGTCTAACAGTCCCTGTTACGATATACATCTATAGAATAGGAGTTGCCTATCAAAAAGTCTTTCAAAATCTGTTTAAACTATGTTTTATCTGAAACCAAGTTTTTAACGTTTTCTGACAATTTATTGAAAATGTATGTTCCTGAATATTTTTGGACCAGGGTAACTGATTTTAGGTCTTTATGTAGATTGTTCTTGTTCCTAGTATTTATACTATGCGTTGAGATATTGGTTGCAATAGAGACATATTATTTGCAACAAATTCCATTAAAGAATAAAGTACTGAGAAGCAGCGATTAGAATACGCTGTTGCACTCTAAAAACTTTTTCTCGGTTTGACGAGTTATCCAAAAATATGATTCCATATGACATAACAGAATAAAAGTAAGAAAAGTAGCAAGTTCTTTTATGTTTATATCTCCTGCATCTGACATCATTCGCATTTGCAAATATAGTTTTGTTTAGTAGCTTCAGCAGTTATGTGGTATGCTCTTCCCGACTGAACGTATCATCGAGTTTTAATCACAGAAATTTACTGTCAATCTCTTCTATCAGTATGTCTTCGTATGTTATGCACAAACTCAAGGAAATCTCTTACAGGTTATGAACTGCATATAGAGTGTCTTTTCAAAGTTTAATGACAGGGAATTATCTTTAAACCATTTATTAATGGCAGTGAAAATTTAATTAGCAACCATTTCTAAATATGTACTTACCATTTATTCCAGTGTTTGTGTCTTTTGCAAACAAAACAAACTTATCATCCGGCAGTGTAACCAATGAGAGGTCATACTTTCCTTACAACGATGATCAACACTTGGCTTACGATTGACTTTTGTGTACAGGTTCATCTTTTTCACCGTGTACAAACTCTAGTGATTGATTTGTGAGAGGATATGGAACAAAGGAGGTCTAATGAAATTATGACCGAAAAAGCATGGTTTCCATGCTAGAGACCATTTATTCAGTCATACTATGCTACATAGATTGCGGTCTAATACGCGCTGTACCATGCAGCCACAGTTACTTGGTTTTCTCCTAGAGGGTGGTACTGTTCCTCATACGTCATGCCCTAGCACCCTCTCCAGCCATAATAATTGATACTGTTGCGTCCGATTCAGTTCTCTTGCTGACTCACCTTGTAGTGGATGAGATACAGCGTTGTACGCAATGGTTCCGTATTCGAATCGAGACCTTGTCGACACGATGTTCTCTTACGGAAAGGCAAATGGCAACGGGTGGCGGGCGACAAGGTTGTAAACAGAAATCTCGCAAAGGTCTTGACAAATTTACATCAGATTTTTACACCATACTCTAATGTAGATTATGTCTTCCTCTAATGCATTTGATATATAAAAACATATACAGAGCGATTTTTCCCACCGTGTACAAACTCTAGGGATTGATCGGTGAGGGAAGCCACATAACTCTTCAAATTATCAGTGGCACTTCTTCCGGCAGCAAAAAACGTCAATAGCTCCTGCTGTTAGCCGAAGTGGAAGGAAGACTGGTCCCTAAATACGGACGTCAATTATCCCCACCCACACAATCAGGTTGCTCCGATGCTGATAATTTGATGTCACCATACCATGTGGGTTCCGCATACAGTCCCACAGATGACTGTTATGGAAGTTAAAGATACCACTCCCCGTAAAGGTGACCTCATCTGTGAATAGGATGGATGACACAAATCCCGGAATCGTGAATGCCTGCTGAAGAAATCAGTGAGAAAACCTCCTCCCGATGTGGTAAGTCTGTCGCTAGTAAGCCCTGCACACGCTGTAAGTGATAAGGGTAGTAACAATTGTCATGGAGAATAACACGATGCATCGTGTAACGATGGCTGCATGGTACAGCGCGTATTAGACCACAGTCTCTGCAGCAGCGTATGATTGAAAAAATTGTCTCTAACATGGAATCCATGCATTTCCGGACATAAGTTCATTAGACCACTTTTGTTCCGTATCGTCTCATCGATCAACCCCTAGAGTTTGTACATGGTGCAAAAAATCACCCTATATAAGGAACTGCATGTTTTTAGGGATGATACTTTTACCGTAAGTCGTCCATTGCCCTAACTTATCCACGATATCACATAAATGTTCTCAAAATTAGTCTACTAATGCACTTATGAATAGCCATTTTGAACAACATAATGCGCGCTAGACTGATATGGTAGCACTACATACTAATGCTGTAACTTCGGTGGCTGGCTTTTTCTATGGTGCATGTGCAGGCCAACATCCGACTTAGTTTAAACTTAGTTTATAAGCTCCTTCTAATTAGACTAATCCGTGCGATGACTGATATTTGTCTGTTGTGAGATTGTACAATTGACGGTGCACTACTGTAGAGAACGATTTGATTTATACTTTAATTTTTCGGTTGTTTAGTGTGTGACCGGCTTGTTTTGTGGTATGTCTACTCAGTTAGTTTCGATTTATCGTGGCTGATAACTGTGTTTCACTGACTTCTGTAGATCACTAGTCACAGCAAATATATGCATGATTTTGTCACACGGGTCGTCCCGTCCCTCTAACCCGTGATATTATTAAATCTTTTAAGTTGTGGGATTGTGTGTCCACGGTGGTGCTTTGGCTTCGTTTCTAGTCAGAGATGTTGGATCCATTCTGGTATTTGTAGTTCAGAGTAACTTGGTGCTTATACTTTTCCTCACACAGCGTTCGAAATTTGTGATTGGACAGGTTTTCTTTTTTCCGCGCGCACCGTTCCTAGTTGGTTTATGTACAGACAGTTATATTACACTTTCACTAACTTATATTAGGTTTTCACCGTTTTCACCGTAGTTTATTATCGCAATATATCTGGTAGCTTGCGCATTTGGTTCACGCACGTATTTCAAAATATCTCTTATTACTAACAAATTGCAGCTGTATCACGATAATATTGTTTAAGGTTATTCGTATCCATATAGTGTGTTACTTAATCCAGGTATGAAGGTGGGTTACTCAGTGTAGTTTGATTTGACTGGACCATTGTTGCTTCCAGTTGTAGATGTCATTCTCTTAGCTGGCTTGCTACCTGGTTAAGCAACGCACATGAGAATTGAGGCTTTCTCTTTCTACATAAATCCTATGTGTTCCACTTTTCTTCAGGTGTAGGTGGCTGGCAATGTACGTATTTCTGGGTGCTTACTCCGCGTACCACTGCGCAGAGTACACTATTCTATTCATTGGGTTTGATTAGTGTATCCTCTTTTATGTCAGCCTACCTACTTAAATTGCTGAATTGTTGAAATTAAGCGTTTTTGGGAATGGTATTAACGTAGCTCACCTTGTCGTCTTTAATAACGATGTCTTCTGTTGATTTCCATTTGCAATTTACCCTATAACTATTGTGTGGCGTTGGTTTGGCAGTCTACTATGATACTGATATTGCTGTTGACACATTTAACTCAGACGTGGTGGTCTTCCACTCTTTTAGTTTTTGACATTGTCTCAATTATATTAAAGGTCACTAGAAAACAGTTCAGATCATATACTGGTAGTCATACAACTATTTTGTTTTGATATTGCACCTATTTCTGGGCAGTTTAATTAGTAGGAAGCTTAAGCTTAAGCTTCTATTGTATCTGTTAATTTATTTGTTAACTGACATTTAAAGTTTCGTAGTGCACAAAGAACATATATTTCGTGACAGGCTTATCCATGTTCGGAGACTCTCGTTTTTATATTTCACATTATTATCTTTCATATTATATAAGAAATATAGCTTACGGATTGTCGTACGATGTGGCCTTATTTTCAGACTTGTTTATGAAAAATATGTTCTCATGTATCTACAGTTTACAGTTCCTGTTGGCAATACCGCTGATAATTTTTTGTTTGGGGCCTGATAATGGCCTACAAAATAAATTTCGACTGAACTTAAAAATGACAGTTTTCTTGCTATTGTTACATTCGTATCGGCTGTTGTCCTATCTTTCAGTAAAGCAAGAAAGGATGCATCTATGTTACTGGAACATATTCAGTAGCTGGGTATGTCTCTGTGACATTCTTTGCTTTGCAAATAATGTAAATTTAATTTACTTATAATTATGAATTCTTTTCGTGCAATGTTATTGTTAAAAAAAACTTTCTTTGTGATATGATATTAGCTTTACGATAAGTACATAAATAAATTTGGTGAATATGACGGTGGTTACTTCCACATCATTGTTCTATCTGGCGCTGTAGTCCGTCTTTAATAAAATTCTTGTCACTGCGACATTAAACCCTATTTTTTTCATTCCAAGAGGAACAGTGACGCTGTGGTAGGAGCTGAACCCTCGGAACAGCTATCCAATTCAGATTTCTTATCGGTTCTCTGGTACACTGTTCATATGAACGCTGGTCATGTTTCTTGTACAGGTACTTGTTCCAACTTCCCCAGATAAAACTAAATTATTTAGTTATTTTACCATTATGTGCAAAGTTTTTGTTCTAGAGGCTAAGGCAAAAAGTCCCAAATACTGTAGTAAAAAATTAAGGGTATGCTATAATTTTAGAATAAAGTCTGTGTTACATAAATTGCAGCGCAGTATATCAGTATTCGACAGGGTGTTCGGAAATTCCCGTTATAAAGGTCTAGGACCCGTAGTGGGGAGTGAGTACATAGTATTCTGAATAGGAACCCATGTCTTGAAACTCACCGTTCTCGTCCTACGACGATTTCAGTTCAGATGGGTAACGCACCCACTTGTGTTGAGGGAAATAAAAAAGTTTCAAATTGCTTTTCCTGGTATGCAGTAGGGTAGTACATTTATTTATTTGCCGCTGTTTGCAAATTACCTGCCATCTTGTTACTAAGACGGCTCGTACTTTCAGAATACGTGATTGTACATGTATGGAGTGTCATGCTTACTTGCTATTTCTTATTTTTAATAAGGATTAATAATATTGCAGATTTAAATATTTATAGACTTAAAAGTAATTAAGAAATGAAAATCTTAAAATTAACGATTTGAATGGAAGATAAGAATTTATGAAGACAGAGAAGACATGTTATAACTTTAAGTCATAAATTCGGAAAAAAATTTTCTAAAATAAACAAGATTCTTGCGTTTAAAACGGACAGATAAAAGTTGCTAAACTTTTATAAAATCAACAAAATTTCCGAAAATAGAATTAAAAACCAAACCATATTTTTAGGAAGAATTGTGGGGTAGATAAGATGAAGTGTACTACATAAGACGGTCACGTGATGTCACTTAACTTCTGCCTAGCTGCTCCTCTACAGACAGAGGAAGATCTGCTGTTACGAGTTCTGGCCGCTGCTCTAGAAATTGAAGAGACGCCAGGTGGGGATGGAGAGTGTGTCCAGAACGTGCTTTCGTAGGTACAATGTCTGTAACACATTTGGTGGTTGCCACATCAGTAATGCACAGTATGCCGAGTTCTTTTGTTTTTGAATAACCTAAAAGCGTAATATTATCTGTTGGTACAAATAACTGTGCTTGAGTGATAAACGGATGATACGCTATGTTTCTTTTCGAACTGCTAATTAATAATTGTACTGTGACACGCCTAATTCAGTCCCTCTAGCAGAAGTGGATGAGCTAAACATCTGAACTGAAATCGTTGACGAACGGAAACGGCATTTTTACAAACATGGGATCCTATCCAAAATATTATGTACTCATTCCCCTCTACGAATCCCAGAAGTTTATAATTGAAATTTCCGAACACCCTGTATATTGTACATTGATGGAAGATGGAGTTTCAGGCGGGTGGTAGCGTTGAGATACAAAAAGAAGAAGAGCGTAAACTCATCGAAACGTCGCAGAATCTCAAAAAAATCTGTGTGAAATCTTATGGAACTTGACTGCTAAGATCATCAGTCCCTAAGCTTACACACTACTTAACTTAATTATCCTAAGGACAAACACACACACCCATGCCCGAGGGAGGACTCGAACCTCCGCCGGAACCAGCAGCACAGTCCATCACTGCAGCGCCCTAGAATGCTCGGCTAATCCCGCGCGACCAGGGCAGAATCTCATACGATGGGCAAGTATACATTCACGCATGCATTATAAAATGTTTGTATCAAAAGAGAACAGAACTGCATAGCGCCGATTTATCTTCGAAGATATCACAAGCAGATAGGGAAGAAACGTCAGAGTATAGTGTTACACATTGATAAGCCAGAAAGTTATGAGCACCTACCTAATAGCTGGTATGTCTACTTTGGCACAGATAACAGCGTTGACGCGTCGTTGCATGGAAGCAACGAGGCCTTGGCACGTCGCCCGCTGGAGGGAGTTGGCATCACATCTGCACCTGATCCTCGTAAATTCTAGGAAGGGACGCCACGTTCAGTAATATCCCACAAGTGTTCGATCAGGTTCAGATCTGGCGAGTTCGAAGACCAGCACATTAACTGGAACCCACCACTTTGTTCCTCCAACCATCCCATCCCTGGCCCTGTGACATGACGCATTATCTTGCTGAAAAATGCCACTGCCATCGGGAAACATATGATCGTCATATGTTTGCAACTACGTGGTTTGCAACCAGTGTACGATAGTCCTAGGCTGTTATGGAGCCTTGCATTAGCTACACTGGACCCACGGATGCCCATGTGAATGCTTCCTAGAGCATAATGGAGCCGCCCCCAGTTTGTCTCTTTCCCGCAATACAGGTGTCAAGGAGCTGTTCCCCTAGAAGACTACGGATTCGCGCCTTCTCATCAGCAGGATGAAGAAGGTAAGACCACGCAACGCTCTGCCACTGCGCCAACGCCCAGTTCTGGCGGTCACGTGCCTACTTCAGTCGTAGTTCCCGATTACGTGATGTTAACATTGGCACATACATGGGTCATCGACTGCGGAGGAGTGTCCGGTGCACTGTGTGTTCAGACACACTTGTTATCTGCCCAACATTAAAATCTGATGTTAGTTCCGCCGCAGTTCTCCACCTGTAATGTTTTACCAGTCTGCGCAGCCTACGACGTCCAACATCTGTAATGGTCGGTGGCGACCAACTCCAAGACGTCTGGACGTGTTTTACCCTTTTTTTCGCCACGTGTTGAAAACACTCACCACATCATTCCTCTAACACCCGACAAGTCTTACAGTTTCCGAAATGTTGATGCCGAGCCTCTGGGCCATCACAATGTGCCCCCGGTCCAGCTCAGATAGATCGTTCGCCTTCCCAAATCTACACGCGGATAGCACGCTCTCTGATACTAAATGCTCCGTGCCTATGTCTCACTAGCAGTCGTTCCTCGCCAAATGACGCTGCTGTCGCCTGGACGGGTTTATACAGGTATTCGGTAGGTGGTAATAATGTTCTGTATGATCAATGCGCAGGGTGATTCTTATTGACGTCTAAAAACCTTCGTAGCGACTTAGATGACTCTGGCACAAATAATTTAATATAAGGCGCATGGGGTTGCAAATGTCGGGATATGCCCCAGAAGTGGATGATGTATGTTGAACATGTGACGTCAGTAGACGACGTACCTCACCGCATGTGCAGCGGTTGAACCTACCGGTCTGTCACACCTGACCATCCCAACCATATTAAGCTTTCACGCCGGTGTGGCTCTGGACCCACGAGGACGACTTCAGCGTGTGGATTTCAGGGCTCGAGTCTTGCGTCTGGCAGGCAGTAATATTTAGCACTTCGTTGGGGAATTATTAGTTTACATTGAGGTAAGATTTATATGTTTATTTATCGGTCTCGCCGTATCCACTGGTACTGCAAAGTACAGTACAACAAAAACATAACGTATTGCGTCACAGGTAAATGAGTAAAATGGCGTACGTTTCCTTTATCAAACAAAGTCTGTAAACAAGACAAGAAGCGACAATACGAAAAATACACAAAATACACAAAATACGAAGCGTTTGGGCCTGGGTGTGAAGAGATAATTGAGTGATGCAGTACTCACGCTAGAGTAAATTTCGAACACCGTTTGTAAATGTAATCCGTGAGTACTGCACTAGCGTGAGTACTGCTTCACTCAATTATCTCTTCACACCCAGGCCCAAACGCTGCATGTGCCGTGAGTTACGTCCTCTGGTGAGGTCACATGTTCCACATTTCTCATCTGTTTTTGGAGTCGTCTACGTCATTCTGGGTATTTTTAAACGTTAATAATAATCATACTGTATATCTATATGACCTCTCAGATCAGATGTTTTAAATCATCTTCATCTATCGCAGTAGGCAGCTCTATTGAAGAGAATTGGACATCTCTAAAAAGAGCGATTACAGATGTCAGACAGACATACATAGAAACAAGGAAGGTAACAAGAAAGAAAGAGTACAAAAATATTCACACAGAGACAGGAATACAGAAACATAAATCACTAAGGAACTGAAGAAAGAGTACATGATGAGCGTCCAACGCGAAATGTCGAGAATAGAAGTATGAAGAAATCGAAAAAGAAATGATTGTCGGAAGGATTGAGTCAGCATACAGGAAAGTCAAGACAGCCTTCGGTGAAATGAAAAGCAAGGGTGGTAACATTTAGACCAAATGTGAGTCAGGGATTGTCTGATGGTGTGACATAAGAAGAAATTGGAATTTATTTGGAAGATATAGGGGATCCAGTATTAGAATTTGAATTTAAAAGAGATATGGAAGACCTGATAACAAATAAAGAACAAGTCACAGATAACACTCCATAGAAATTTCTAAAATCATAGTGGTATGTGGCAACCAAGTGATTATTCAAGATGGTGTGTAGAATCTATGAAACAGGCGACATACCATCAGAAAAATACTATCCATACAATTCCGAAGATAGCAACAGCAGATAAGTTTGAGAACCATCGCACAATTACCTTAACAGGTCATACATCCAAGCTGCTGACAACAATAACATACAGAAGAATGGAAAAGAAAATTGAGGATCAATTAAATGAGGATCTCTTTCGCTTTAGGAAAGGTGGAGGCACCAGACAGGAGTTTCTGACGTTGCGGTCGATAGTGAAAGGAAGACTGAAGGAAAATCCAGAAGGTTCATTGGATTTGTCGACCTGAAAAAGTGTTCGGCAATGAAAATTGGAGGAAGATGTTGGAAATTCTGAAAAAAGTAGGGGTAAGCTGTAGCGAAATTCAGGTATTACACAATATGTACAAAAAACTGATAGGGACAACAAGCCTGGAAGACCAAGAACGAAGTGATCGTGTAAAAGAGGGCGTAGGACAGGGATGCAGTGTTTCGGCCCTTCTGCGCAATATATACACGGAAGAAGCAAGACAGAAATAAAAGAAAGATTGAAGGGTGAGATCAATATTAAGGGTGAAGAGAGATCAACGACGACATTCACTGAAGGTGAAGAAGAATTACACAAACTGTTGAGTGGTAGTGAGTACAGAGTAATGATTGAGAGTAAACTGAAGAAAGAAAGTAATGAGAAGCAGCAGAAATGAGAACAGCGATGAACGTAACATCAAATTTGGTTATCACGAAGTAGACAAAGTTAAGCAACTGTTGTACCTTAGAAGCCAAATAACACACACAGAATGAAGCAAGGAGGACATAAAAAGCAAACCAGCAAAGGCTAAGAGAGTGTTCCTGGCGAAAAGAAGTCTATTAGTATCAAACTCAGAACTCAATTATAGAAAGAAATTTCTTAGAATGTAGTTTTGGAGCACAAACTTACATGGTAGTGAATCATGGCCTGTGAAAAAAAACGGAAAAGAAAAGAATTAAATCGTCTCAGATATGGTGATACAGGAGAATGTTGAAAATTAGGTAGGCTGATGAGGTAAGAATTGAAGAGGTTTTTCACAGAAACAGTGAGAAAAGGAATATATGGAAAACAGTGACAAGAAGAAGGGACAGGTTGGTACAACATCTGTTAAGAAATAAATTCCATGATATTAGAGGGAGCTGTACAAGATAAAAAGTGCACAAGAAGACGTAGATTGGAATACATCCAGCAAATAATTGAGGACTTAGGTTGCAAGTGCCACTCTGAGATGAAGAGGTTAGCGCACGGGAGGAATTCGTGACGGGCCGCACCGAACCATCCAGAAGACTTCCGCAGATGAAGAAATACCGCATGAACATGGGGCATTAGCGTACTATGCTCTGGATGTCAAGGACGAATAGTTAGAAGTGAGTATCACAAAACGTTTGTTTGCGGTATTCATGTTCATATTTATAGAGAAGTTTTTTTCGTTCTACAAAAACGGTCATAATGCACGAGCGTGAAGCGCGCTCCACAATTTTACAAGAGACTGACGTTAGCAATATACACTGAAGAGCCAAAGAAATTTGTACATCTGCCTAAAATCGTGTAAGGGCCCGGCGAGCACGCAGAAGTACCGAAACACAACATGGCATGGACTCGGCTAATGTCTGCAGTAGGGCAGGAGGGAACTGACACCATGAATCCTGCATGATTGTTCATAAATCCTTAAGAGTAGGGGGGGGGGGGGGGGGAGATTTCTTCTGAGCAGCACGTTGCAAGGCATCCCAGGTATGCTGAATAATGTTCATGCCTGGAGAGCTTGGTGGCCAACGGAAGTGCTTAAAATGAGATGAGTGTTTCTGGAGCCACCCTGCAGCAATTCTGGACGTCCGTGGAGTAGCATTGTTCTGCTCGAATTGCCTAAGTCTGTCGCAATGCACAATGGATATGAATGGATGCAGGTGATCAGGCAGGATGCTTACCTACGTGTCATCTGTCAGTGTAGTATCTAGGCGAATTAGGGGTCCCATATCACTCCAACTGCACATGTCCCACACCATTACAGAGCCTCCACCAACTTGAACAGCCCCTGCTGACATGCAGGATTCATGGATTCATGAGCTTGTCTCCATACCCGTACACGTCAATCCGCTCGATACAATCTGTAAAGAGACTCGTCCGGCCAGGCCACATGTTTCCAGTCAGCAACAGTCAGATGTCAGTGTTGACGGTGCCAGGTGAGGCGAAAACCTTTGTGTTGTGCAGTCATCAAGGGTACACGATTGGGCCTTCCGCTCCGAAAGCCCATAGCGATGATGTTTCGTTGATTTGTTCGCACGCTGACATATGTTGACGGCCCAGTATTGAAATATGCAGTAATATTCGAAAGGGTTACACTTCTGTCATGCTGAACGATTCTCTTCAGTCGTCATTGGTCGCTTTCATATGGGAACTTTGTCCGGCCTCAGCGATGTCGGAGATTTTGATGTCTTAACCGATTCCTGATATTCACGGTACACTCGTGAAATGGTCGTACGGGAATATCCCCACTTTATCGCTACCTCGGAGGTACTGTTTCCCGTCGCTCGTGCGCCGACCATAACAACAAGTTCAAACTCACTTAATTCTTGATAAGCTTCCATTGTAGCAGCGGTAACCGATCAACAAGTGCGCCTGTCACTTGTTGTCTTATATAGGCGTTGACGACCGCAGCGCCTTATTCTGCCTGTTTACATGTCTCGGTATTTGAATACGCGTGCTTATACCAGTTCCTTTGGCGCTTCAGTGTAGGTCTGTCGTTTGCCTGTAACTGTGTATATCTCCGGACGACCTTTCTTCAAAAACAGGATGACATCTTTTTTTCTCAATTGCTTCTTGCTCTCGTTGCTCTAGCGAAGTATTGCTAGAAGGGGAGCGATTTCTTCTCCATAACTTCACAGATATCTCATCTTGTATACGATGCCATTCCACTGTTCAAGGAATATAGTTGAATTTCCATTCCGCGAACACTACTCTCAACTCGGCGTTCGTGTTATTATTTAAAACCGTAACCATATTACAATCTACCGGGGTGAAACCATTTCGGAAGACCAAAGTAAATATTTTGGCCTTGTCTTTGTTCGCACAGTCGGTCCGTAAGTATGTGATACTACAATTAGGGCAATGTACTGTGTGAAACCTGCGCAAGATGCGAATAAAACTTCATTCTAGCGGATCTATTGCAGCAGTGTATATGTTTCCTTACGAAACAGTCTTGCACGTTTGTCGCCTCTGAGCCACTGTGTCCGTACCTGCAGCCAGAATTGTTGGAAGAGCGGCTTCAAGGCGAAACAACAAAACAGCACTTGGCAGCCTGGTCACATCCTGACGTCCACTGCAACTGTTCCTCTCGCCTGTCCAAAACCTGGCGCCAGCTGTTCCTGCGGTGTTCCGGTAGTGCAGTATTACGTGACCAGGCCAAGTAACATGCCAGCTGCTGCTCGAAATATCTCGTACGCTCCATTATTTTACCCAAAAAATTCCAATTATTAAGAGTGTACAAAACTATATAGATGATGCTGTCATATTTAGGCAAGTGACAGTCCTCCCTCATATACGTTCCTCTGGTGATCTTCTTCCAGAATGGAGAACAACTTACACTCGATTGGAAATAATAGGTGGCAAACCAGTGGACAATGGAGGTTACGCCTGGGGCATGCACAAATAGCTAGCTGCTGTAACAGTCCCCGTCTCAATAAAAGGAGCAATACGACGAGGCTGTCCACTGTTAAATTCATATGCCATCACAACAGAGTCACTACTGAGAGTGCTTCATAGCAACTTTAACGTAACCAAAACAATTTCCTAGGCAAATGACGATGAGATACGCTCCATGGTGAAAAACCATACAGAGTTGATAGTCAAATAAACAATCCTAAACAATAAGAATGCTTGTGTAACCAGAGTACAAACGCCTGCGTAGCAAAACTTAACACACGAAAACAATAACGCTAAGACCTAATACTGACTATAACTATAAAGTTATCAAGACGTCATATGTGTCATACAATGGCATAATTTCGTAGAGACATTCAGAAGCAAACGAAGACACCATCTGCAAAATGTATTGTGAATAGAATTAATAGCAAAAAAGTATTAAATTTAAAAGTCATGGGCAACGCGACAGTTTTACACACATATCAGAGTTTACGATGTCATTTCTACTGAACTGTGAGTAGTGCGATGTATTTTTGTAGCTGGATTGGAGGAATATGTACACTCCTGGAAATTGAAATAAGAACACCGTGAATTCATTGTCCCAGGAGGGGGAAACTTTATTGACACATTCCTGGGGTCAGATACATATACATCACATGATCACACTGACAGAACCACAGGCACATAGACACAGGCAACAGAGCATGCACAATGTCGGCACTAGTACAGTGTATATCCACCTTTCGCAGCAATGCAGGCTGCTATTCTCCCATGGAGACGATCGTAGAGATGCTGGATGTAGTCTTGTGGAACGGCTTGCCATGCCATTTCCACCTGGCGCCTCAGTTGGACCAGCGTTCGTGCTAGACGTGCAGGCCGCGTGAGACGACGCTTCATCCAGTCCCAAACATGCTCAATGGGGGACAGATCCGGAGGTCTTGCTGGCCAGGGTAGTTGACTTACACCTTCTAGAGCACGTTGGGTGGCACGGGATATATGCGGACGTGCATTGTTCTGTTGGAACAGCAAGTTCCCTTGCCGGTCTGCCGGGCTGCACGATGTTGGGGCGTGAGCGGAAGACGGCCTAACGGTGTGCGGGACCGTAGCCCAGCTTCATGGAGACGGTTGCGAATGGTCCTCGCCGATACCCCAGGAGCAACAGTGTCCCTAATTTGCTGGGAAGTGGCGGTGCGGTCCCCTACGGCACTGCGTAGGATCCTACGGTGTTGGCGTGCATCCGTGCGTCGCTGCGGTCCGGTCCCAGGTCGACGGGCACGTGCACCTTCCGCCGACCACTGGCGACAACATCGATGTACTGTGGAGACCTCACGCCCCACGTGTTGAGCAATTCGGCGGTGCGTCCACCCGGCCTCCCGCATGCCCACTATACGCCTTCGCTCAAAATCCGTCAACTGCACATACGGTTCACGTCCACGCTGTCGCGGCATGCTACCAGTGTTAAAGACTGCGATGGAGCTCCGTATGCCACGGCAAACTGGCTGACACTGACGGCGGCGGTACACAAATGCGGCGCAGCTAGCGCCATTCGACTGCCAACACCGCGGTTCCTGGTGTGTCCGCTGTGCCGTGCGTGTGATCATTACTTGTACAGCCCTCTCGCAGTGTCCGGAGCAAGTATGGTGGGTCTGACATACCTGTGTCAATGTGTTCTTTTTTTCATTTCCAGGAGTGTAGATACTGTTAGCGAAATGTATTGCAAATAGATTTAGTAGCACAGAAGTAATAAACTTGAACGTCATGCATGATGCACCATCTCATATTTTATGACTACATAGCTCCTGAACTATGGTAAGTAGCTGGTTCTTCCCCCCCCCCCCCCTCCGCCCCCCGCCACCCACAGCAATTGTTACATGACAGTAAGGGATGCGTGTACCAAGTTTGGAAAGGACGCTGCCAGTACTCAGCTGATTGTTCTTACAAACTTTTATATATGTTCATAAAGTTGTAAAAACATGTAGAAGCAAGCTTCTGCAAATGAGTATAAAATTTCGCAATGTATCGTGAGTATCTAAATAAAACAACAGCAGTCAAATGACTAGTAATCGAAAGTTATTTTCATCATGAGAAATTAACTTATATTCATCAGCCTAGAGGCTTCTCAGAACTATCGTATAGCAGATAAAATGAAATTACGTTTAAATTAATGAGATTGGAAATTTATCATTTCTCTTCGGATGGCAGTAGCAAATCCCCATGTCGTTCAAATTATATAGATGATTACGCATTTAATTAGCTGTGTAGTGTAGCCTGAACAACTTGAACATTATGGAGATGGGCCTTATTACACGAGTCTTACAATTATTATTGGGCCACTAAGGTCCTGCATACAGAAAGATGCTTGTATGATGCAGGATGTATTTTGTTATGTTTCATAGATATGAAGAAGTGTCTTGCGCGGTTTGAGATACTTCCTATTAGCAGCTCGTGGTCTTGCGGTAGCATTCTCACTTCCCGAGCAGGGGGGAGGGGATGGGGGGGCGGGTTCGATTCCCGGAGGGTGAGGGATTTTAACCTGCCTCGAGATGACTGGGTGTTGTTGTGTCGTGTTCATCATCATCGTTCATCCCCGTTACTATCGGGCGGTGCGTTCCCCTACGCTCTGTCAAAGAGTATGGGCTTACATCAGTGGCCAGCACTTAGTCCATTAATGTGCATTAACTTAATATCTAGCATAACATGGCAGACGATATTACTTCTGCTCTCACAATAATTATAGCTTTAAAATAACGAGAAGAACACAAAACGGTAGGCAGCCTTACCACTAAGAGCTATACATCTACGAAGGAATACGAAGTTCAAAGCGTCATTAATTAAACCAACTAGCCCCAGAACAAACACAAGTAGAACTAACCAGAAATCCAAACAGTAAATACAAAGACTTTTTTTTTTTCAACCTCGGATCGGTCGCGAAATGAAAACTGTAGTGGAAATAAGAAATAGTTTATTTGCAACGTTTAGCTACATTTTCAAGATACTTCTGCATAAAGTCACCGCTCCCTCTTAGACATTTGTCGTAGAGGAGTGCCTACTTTCCAACACCCTAGTTATAGAACGCAGCTGCCTGTGATATTTGCCAATTCCCAACACTGGTCTGCAGCTTTTAGTCTGTACTAAAATGCTGTCATCATGTCCAGCGGCTCATGAGAGCGAAGAGTTGAAAAGGAGAGGGCACGAAGTTCGGCCTGTATGATGAGTGATCGAAAACGCTGCTCGAGAAATTTCATGAAGAACGAAAGGACAGCTATGTTATGTGGGATGCATGAAATCTAATGAAGGCCACAAAACTGTATGTCATGAAGATAAAACAATACGATATTTTCTTTTGAGTCATCAGTGTTCTGACTAGCTTGATGCGAGTCACCACGAATTCCTCTCCTGTGTTAATCCCTTAACTCAGAGTAACGTTTGTATCCTATGGCCGGCCGGGGCGGCCGAGCGGTTCTAGGCGCTACAGTCTGGAACCGCGCGACCGCTACGGTCGCAGGTTCAAATCCTGATTCGGGCATGGATGTGTGTGATGTTCTTAGTTTAGTTAGGTTTAAGTAGTTCTAAGTTCTAGGGGGCTGATGACCTCAGATGTTCATTCCCATAGTGCTCAGAGCCATTTTTTTGTACCTCATGTACTGAATTATTTGCTGGATATGTTCTAATCTCTGTCTTCCTGTAGAGTTTTTGCCCTCCACTACGCCCTCTAGCATCATGTAGGTTAATCCCTGATATCGTAACACGTATCCTATCATCCTGTCCCATCTTGTTGGCTATTATTTTCTGTATGTTCCTTCCTACAGCGATTCTAAATAAGAGCCGCCTCATTCTTTGTCTTATCAGCCCTACTAATCTTCAACGTTTTTTTCTATAGGACAATATACCAAATGCATCGATTCTCTTCTGTTACGGTTTCCGCACTGTCCGTGATTCACTACTATACAAGGATGTGCTCCAGACGTACATTCTCAGAAATTTCTTCCTCGAATTAAATCCTATGTTTGATACTAGTAGACTTCTTTTGGCCAGGAATACCCTTTCTGCCATTGCTATTCTGTTTCAACTTCATCTCTTCGTAATCAACAATTCTGATGCTACGTTCCTCGCTATTCTCATTTCTGCTACTTCTCATTACTTTCGTCTTTCTCTGATTTGTACTCAGTCTATAATCTTTACTCATTAGTCTGTTCGTTCCATTCAACACGTTCTGTCATTCTTCTTCACTTTCCCCAAGGATAGCAATGGCATCAGCGCATCTTATCATTGATATCCTTTCATGCTGAATTTTAATGCCACTCTTTAAACTTTCTTTTTTTCTGTCGTTGCTACTTCGACGTACAGATTGAACAGTAGGGGCGAATTACGACATCCCTGTCTTACAGCTTGTTTTCTCCGTGCACTTCGTTTTTCGTCATCCATTCTTATTGTTATTTCTGGTTCTTGTACATATTGTATGTTAGCCGTCTTTCCCTATAACTTATACCAGTTTTACTCAGATTTTCAAACGTGTTGGATAAGCTTACATTGTCAAACATTTTTCCCAGACTGACAGATACTGTACACGTGTATTGATCTTTCTCCAGTTTTATTCACAATGACCACTCTTTGAAAACGGAAAGTTCTGTGCTTTTTCCCAATCACAAGGTGCCCTTCGTTGCTCTAGTAACCTACAGTGAATAGTTGTTAGAAGGGAAGCTAATTCTTTTGCAAAATCTCTGTAGTGTAAGGTGACACTGCTTCCCCACATGCGTAGCGTTTTTTCCCATTGCAATTTTCTCATCTCTTCTCTGACTTATTCCAAACGCAATGGGAGTGAGTGTGACTGTATGTGATAATTAATAACACACTAAAGATTTTTCGCTTTAAATCCATAATGGGTCATGAGACGCTTCTACCAGACGAAAAATATGCGCTCTTTGAACGATGGAATTAAACAGAGCAAAGGCGAAAGTTATGAAAATCACCAACACAGAACACCAGAGAATCTAGAGACAATTAATAAACCTATGGAGATACAACGAGGGGAGTTGTCATGACGTTGCAAACTTTAAGCAGAGATGCGCCACATAAGTTGCCGCAAATGTTGTCTTCTGCTACTTTGTTGTGCGGAGTCGTGGACGTACTTTCTTTGATAGGAATAACGTTTCATTTGTGAATGGACTCTTTCCAGCGTTATTCGCTTTTATACACAGGAATTCTGGTTGTGCTGTTTACTTTTAATGTAGCGGTTTTGTTTCTATCACTAGACTTTAGGTTTGCCTGTCAATCCAAGTCGAACAGCCCTCTGGGTGATAAAAACTTGGAAACTGATCAAACACAGAAAAATATGTTTCCTGGTTTTTTGGGAAGAGGACAGATGCTGAACAACAGTTTCTTTAAAACTTTACAGAAGCTCTCCTGCAAACCTTGCAGAACTAGCACTACTGAAAGAAAGGATATTGCGGAGACATGGCTTAGCCACAGCCTGGGAGATGTTTCCAGAATGAGATTTTCACTCTGCAGCGAAGTGTGCGCTGGTATGAAACTTCCTGGCAGATTAAAACTGTGTGCCCGACCGAGACTCGAACTCGGCACCTTTGACTTTCGCGGGCAAGTGTTCTACCAACTGAACTACCGAAGCACGACTCACGCACGTTACTCACAGCTTTACTTCTGCCAGTACCTCGTCTCCTACCTTCCAAACTTTACAGAAGTTCTCCTGCAAACCTTGCAGAACTAGCACTCCTGAAAGAAAGGATATTGCGGAGACATGGCTTAGCCACAGCCTGGGGGATGTTTCCAGAATAAGATTTTCACTCTGCAGCGGAGTGTGCACTGGTATGAAACTTCCTGGCAGATTCTGTAATGTTTGGAAGGCAGGAGACGAGGTACCGGCAGAAGTAAAGCTGTGAGTACCAGCCGTGAGTCGTGCTCGGTAGTTCAGTTGGTAGAGCACTTGCCCGCGAAAGTCAAAGGTGCCGAGTTCGAGTCTCGGTCGGGCACACAGTTTTAATCTGCCAGGAAGTTTCATACCAGCGCACACTCCGCTGCAGAGTGAAAATCTCATTCTGGGAACAGTTTTTTTAGATTACGTTAAGGAAAATTCTACATGATGAAAACAGCCTACTCACACCACATACTCCTCTTCCCGTTTATTCGAAACGCAAAACAGAGAATAAGTTACGTTAACGAGGTTGCTGTGTTACTGGACCAAACGTATATTTAAGACCAGGAAACGGTGAAAATACCTCCTTGGCACTGTTATTCAAGGGAGCATTGCATTTTCTGTTGAAAACAACAAATAAAGGAAGAACAAGACTCAGTCGTCAACTGCAATAGTCTTCTAATGTTCTGCGGCACCGAACATGAGGCTGCAAGCTTCGAAGCAACGTATAGCGTTAAGCCTGTAGCGCCATCTCCCTTAAGGATAAAGGGGACATTTTAAACAAAGTAAAAGCAAACTGGAATGGCTTTCAGAGGGCAATGCAGGGCTGAAATTTTTATATGAAAGACATTGTTGGCTAAGAAGAGATATGTGGGCTGTGATCAAACGTCCAGGAGTATCTAGTGCAACCGTGGTGCTTTTACATCACCGTTGCAATCTCGGGCAGGGTTGGCTAGGAATTACAGTTAACTGCGAGACCATGTTTCAGGAATAGGTCATACGTAGTGTTTCTCCAGGTGATTTGAGCTTTTTTTTCTAGCAGCAATAGACCAGCCAGCTAAGTAAAGACGAGAAGAATTAATAACATATTACGTTAAGATAAATAGACGTGATAAAAAGTCGCCACTTTTAGTGGGCCCTTTTCAGTCTTCAATAGGGAAAAACAGTATTCAAATTAGAGACACTGCATGTATTTCTGAACATCCCTCTCGTAGTTTAATTCTCAGTATACAAAGTCTCTGAACTTAACAGTGACGTAGAAGAATCACAGATATATTAGTAATTATTCTTGTATATTCAATTACAGTCCAAATGAACTTATTGCACAGTGTGTGGAATTGTATGTGGATGTTGGTACATCACACGATTGTTCAAAATACAGATGTTTTATACTGAACTATTTAATAGTCTAGCATAGACTCGTTACAATAACTCTCGTTTTACCTCTTCGATTGCGTATTACTACTGGTTAGTTTGTCATCGAAGTGTCATGTAGTTTCCATTATGTGACAACAAATGTTTTGAACTGCAAGCTGAAGTTAATACCTCACCAGCGGTTACTATAATGTTTGGCTGACTTTGCTATCTGTTATAGAGACGAGTTCCTGACGATCTAGTTGTGGAAATATGATTATTCACTTTTGTATTTTTCGTCGACAGTTGCACTGTAAGCTGCAAGTAGGTCACCAGTAGTGCTTAGGTGTGTTTAGCAATGTTATAGATCTAATTTTTATCTATTTTATGAGTTTAATGCATGATATTAATGCGTAGTACAAAGATCAACTACACTCGTACAATAACCCGCAACTGATTTCAGCAGTGTCAATGACGAAGTCACTAGCATTTTAATAAGAAATGCAGGTGGATTAGATATGAAAATATTTAATTTTCTGGTAAACTGTGCTGCAAAGTCTAGTACATCAATTAAACCTAATTGTCAACAAGTACTTCTTGACCTACAAGTTTTAACATTAATGTGAATGTGCAGTTATGTGTATTTTTCTAATCTTATAAAACAATTTAGTTACAACAGTAACCTAATGTGTATACTGTGCCCAAAATCACACATAAATGGTGTTTCACAGAGATTGTGTTTTCGAGACATATACCTTCATCTCTGTCTTGTTCTATGGTCTTGATGTGTAATATGTGAACATTACGTGTTATCAAATCGTTCTTGTGCAGTACAAGAATATACAGTTTAAGTGTACATAACAACAAAAATCTTATCAGAACGCCTTCTTCCTTTCTTCGTGAAATGCTGTTTGGTCAGTTCATTTGTTTGTGGCTATGTTGAGTATTTTTACAATGAGTCTTTTGATTGTGTTTTGGTATTACGTAGTAGGAGAATCCGGGAAATACAGTCTATAAAGGTTTTAGAAAGCCTTGGCACAATAATTCTGATTTGTTAATATTGTAGCCTACCTAAAAAGTTATTTTTGTACATAACCTCAATTGAACCCAAAACACGTAAAATCATCAGGTAAGGTCGTCGTATTATGAAACACACTTACATAGCCGCAGATTATAATTCCAAAACCCTTTATATAGTTTCGACGTGAACATACTACTGTAACGCTTGACAAGTATACAGAACAATACTGATGCGGGTTTATTTACTTTGAGAGTTAATTGTGCCTTACACCAAGTCTAGGCCTAATTAGTTTCTGGCAGCACTTGGCAGTAATCTGGTTGTGTGCTTTCGTGCATAAAAAAGTATGTTAGATAATACGTATTTTCTACAGTTTTCAGTTTTGTCAGTTTAGTTTTGTTAGATCGGCCTATTTAGGTCCAAACATGAACTACCTGTTTAACACGTTATTTTTTAGCCATGGGTGTTTTGTAACTATTTATGCACGGAAACAGCATGGGGCACTTTGCTTCAGAGTTCACAATCATCTTTTACGCTCTAATTTGACAGACTGAGAGAGGTGGCGCAGTGTTAAGCACACTGGACTCGTATTCTGGAGGTTGATGGCTCATATCTGCGTCCAGATTTAGGTTTTCTGTGGTTTCCCTAAGTCACTGAAGGCAAAATCCAGAATGGTTTATTTGAAAGGACAGGGTCGAATTTCTTCCCCGCTCTAAAAATAGCCTGAAGTAACGCGCTCTCTCCAATGACTTCATTGTAGGTGGAAAGGGGGCGTCGCTTGTCGCATGGTGTTGATTACGTCGTTGATAAAGGTGGTAGGTCTTGTGAAGTTATGAGTAGCGGAGATATGGTGTTTCCAACCTATTTGTACTTTCCAGTGTCATTTCAATACGAAGACCCCAGAGGTCCCATAGAAATACGTTTCACTCCTATAAAACCCTGATCTATTGCATCCGTTGCTATTCAAATGTAGGATGGATTTCCACTTCTCCAACATTCTGTCAAACTTGAACAGCTTTCGGATATCCGACAGGGTAGCGTCGTACTTTCTCCACAATATTTCGGCAGACGTACACGCTGCCATCTTCAGGTGGTTTCTGACGAATGCTCTGTGCAGTTCCTCTCGGCGCCCTATATATATAAATAGCCGTTACCCCCCTCCACCGTTCCTCTCCTGGTGTCTTTGATGCGGCCGGCGCGGTGGCTACTGGAGGTGGTGGGGGAAGCGGCACCTGGGTCTGAGCTGCGGTCTGCAGTCTCCCTGCTGCCGCCGTCGGCGCTGGCCGCATCAAAGACACCAGGAGAGGAACGGTGGAGGGGGGTAACGACTAATATATATATATATATATATATATATATATATATATATATATATATATATATATATATACACTCCTGGAAATGGAAAAAAGAACACATTGACACCCGTGTGTCAGACCCACCATACTTGCTCCGGACACTGCGAGAGGGCTGTACTAGCAATGATCACACGCGCGACACAGCGGACACACCAGGAACCGTGGTGTTGGCCGTCAAATGGCGCTAGCTGCACAGCATTTGTGCACCGCCGCCGTCAGTGTCAGCCAGTTTGCCGTGGCATATGGAGCTCCATCGCAGTCTTTAACACTGGTAGCATGCCGCGACAGCGTGGACGTGAACTGTATGTGCAGTTGACGGACTTTGAGCGAGGGCGTATAGTGGGCATGCGGGAGGCCGGGTGGACAAACCGCCGAATTGCTCAACACGTGGGGCGTGAGGTCTCCACAGTACATCGATGTTGTCGCCAGTGGTCGGCCGAAGCTGCACGTGCCCGTCGACGTGGGACCGGACCGCAGCGACACACGGATGCACGCCAAGACCATAGGATCCTACGCAGTATCGTAGGGGACCGCACCGCCACTTCCCAGCAAATTAGGGACACTGTTGCTCCTGGGGTATTGGCGAGGACCATTCGCAACCGTCTCCATGAAGCTGGGCTACGGTCCCGCACACCGTTAGGCCGTCTTCTGCTCACACCCCAACATCGTGCAGCCCGCCTCCAGTGGTGTCGCGACAGGCGTGAATGGAGGGACGAATGGAGACGTGTCGTCTTCAGCGATGAGAGTCCCTTCTGCCTTGGTGCCAATGATGGTCGTATGCGTGTTTGGCGCCGTGCAGGTGAGCGCCACAATCAGGACTGCTTACGACCGAGGCACACAGGGCCAACACCCGGCAACATGGTGTGGGGAGCGAT
This sequence comes from Schistocerca gregaria, assembly GCF_023897955.1. Lineage (NCBI taxonomy): Eukaryota > Metazoa > Arthropoda > Insecta > Orthoptera > Acrididae > Schistocerca > Schistocerca gregaria. The sequence continues at coordinate 640,513,899 of NC_064922.1, read as the reverse complement.
CTCTACACTGGCCGTACACCTCTGGTGATCGTCGAGGGGACACTGAATAGTGCATGGTACATCCAAACCGTCATCGAACCCATCTTTCTACCATTCCTAGACCGGCAAGGGAACTTGCTGTTCCAACAGGACAATGCACGTCCGCATGTATCCCGTGCCACCCAACGTGCTCTAGAAGGTGTAATTCAACTACCCTGGCCAGCAAGATCTCCGGATCTGTCCCCCATTGAGCATGTTTGGGACTGGATGAAGCGTCGTCTCACACGGTCTGCACGTCCAGCACGAACGCTGGTCCAACTGAGGCGCCAGGTGGAAATGGCATGGCAAGCCATTCCACAGGACTACATCCAGCATCTCTACTATCGTCTCCATGGGAGAATAGCAGCCTGCATTGCTGCGAAAGGTGGATATACACTGTACTAGTGCCGACATTGTGCATGCTCTGTTGCCTGTGTCTATGTGCCTGTGGTTCTGTCAGTGTGATCATGTGATGTATCTGACCCCAGGAATGTGTCAATAAAGTTTCCCCTTCCTGGGACAATGAATTCATGGTGTTCTTATTTCAATTTCCAGGAGTGTATATCGCCGAGAGGAACTGCACAGAGCATTCGTCAGAAACCACCTGAAGATGGCAGCGTGTACGTCTGCTGAAATATTGTGGAGAAAGTACGACGCTACCCTGTAGGATACCCGTAAGCTGTTCAAATTGGAAATACGCCGAGAAAACTTCAGATCGCATTCTGTCAAACCTTGCAGATCCTAATACGCCACATACTCCGTCCAGCAATATGAATCAACTTATCCTTCTCTAAACTAAATCTCTATCAGTTTACAAAATTCACCACCCTTCTATACCCCGCTGCTCGTGGTCTTGTGGTAGCGTTCTCGCTTCTCACGCACGGGGTCCCGGGTTCGATTCCCGGCGGGGTGTCTGGGTGGTGTTGTGTCGTCTTAATCATCATCATTCATCCTCATTAAGATCGGAGGAAGGCAATGGCAAATCACTTCCGAATCCTGCCTCGGGCATGGATGTGTGTGATGTCCTTAGATTAGTTAGGTTTAAGTAGTTCTAAGACAATGAGACTGATGACATCAGATTTTAAGTCCCATAATGCTTAGAGCTATTTGAACCTTTTTTTTTAAACCTTAAATTTTCGTTCTCTTTTCTGTTAAGCATGGCTGCAGTTGTTAGGGTACGTCCATTCACAGAACAATCGAAGCAGAAGTTCTGAAAATCCTTATCAATTACTTCTTGATCAATAATATGAAAACAGGAGTGTCGTGTGCAACAACTGCAACTTGAATTATTGGACTGACCTTTTTTTCCAAACAGTAACTTTTGACTGATATTTATTTGTTTGTTATGTTGTAGGCTGCTACCTATAATAATAGCAGGCTCACAGAAAGGGGCCTGAGCTCACGGATCCCCTTGCAGCGACTGTCATTGACCTCTGTACATCAACTAGCCCGTCAGCAACTGTGTCGCGGACATTCGGACAGGAATCTCATTTATTGGAATAGAAATGTCTTCACTGGTGAGTCCCGATTCGAAATGAGTACCGATGGCCAGAGAAGACGTGTGTGGAGACGCCCCAAACAGCGGTGGGATACCAACCTGGCTGTGTACGTCGTATGGCCCGACAACCAAGAGTGGTGGTCTGGGGTGCCATTTCTTTTCATAGCAGGACTCTTTTGGCTATCATCCGCGACAGCCTTACAGCACAGCGGTACGTCGACTATTCTACGCTCTATTCCGTTTCCTTTCATGGCAACCCATCCTGGGCTTAAACGTCAGCAAGATAACGCCGCCCGCACACGGCCAGAGTTTCTGCTGTCTGTCTTAGTGCTTGCCAAACCCTAACTTAGCCAGCAAGGTCACCGGGTATCTCCTCAATTGAGAACTTTGGGGCAGCGCCATTCAACGAGCTCGGTATTTTGATGATCTAACACCTCAGTTGGACAGAATTTGTCACGATATCTCTCTGGAGGACACCCAACAACTCTCTCAACCAATGCCAAGCCAAATAAATGTTTTCGTAAGGGTCAGACGTGGACCAGCGCGTTACTCACTTGCTCAATTGCGAAGCTCTTTCCCTTGAAAAAATCATCAATTTTTTCTGAAACTGTAGCCGTTTGCTTTTTTGTAAGTGTACATCACATCTACCAACGTTCTTCCCATTGAGATAATTCTTGGTAATGCATCTTCTTTTTTCTTCTTAGAGTGTATGTAGGATGCAAAAAAGACTACGCACACCCGAAATTCGGAGGAAGTAAACAGAAACACTTTCTTGCGTATAACAAAAAATCATAGATGCACTCCTTCTTCACTAGGGGTCCCTGGAGGAGCTGACCCTGGATTTCTCTTGCGCCAACGACAACAGTTGTCTTGAATATTTCGCATGCAACGCGTTTACATTGTAATCTGAGTTGCAACGCAATTACATCTTAGTGGTAGGAAGCCTAAGTTTTAATTATTGATAGCTGTGTTCACGACTTGAATTGGAAACCACATTATTATTTTTTATGTTGTTTTTATATGAAAGTTTGCACTGCACTTCACTGGGGCTTGGTGGCTGATTAGACTCCAATCGAGTTAGCTGATACCCAAATAGAAACTCAGTCCACAGACCTTGGCGGAGCTATCGGTACCGACTGACCGCCGTGTCATCCCCCGCCAAAGGCGTCATTGGGTTCAATATGGAGAAGTGTCGGGTCAGCACACCGTCTCTCGTCCGTTGTCAGTTTCCGTCACCTGGAATGTAGGTCCTCAGTCAGCCTTTTGAGGGTGAGCGCAATCCGTTGTGGTCCCATTAAGCAAAAATCCCTGACAGAATAGGAAATCGAACCCTGGTCCTTCGCGAGGCAGTCAGCCTCGCTGATCACTCACCTATGGAGACGGACGAATTAGCTGATATGCATCTCATTTGTGGTGATCTGATGTCACTGTGATCCCTAATTATTGTATCTAGAGGTTCTCCAGATCTCTCTCCCGCAGATTTATTTTTGCCGTGGGATGGGGGGAGAGATGAAGTGTCTGGTGTGCGAGACACTGATAGTTGCTCTAGATGAGTTGTTTGACCATTTGGCTGCGGCAGCAGCCATTTTTCGTGAAACATATGGTTCTTGGGAGCACATTAGACAATTATTAGCACCCGGATGCCCGTTGTGCATTGATGTGAACGGACGATATTTTCAGCAACATCACTAAAACATTATTCATCATACAACATGTTGAACACCGTCTCTGAACATCACGGGCAACTATCAGGGGAACGGTGAAGAGTATTTCTTTTTATCTCCCCTAGACGGTCAAAAATTCCGTAACGTATTCGTTTAGCTCTCCGAATATGAGGAGTATTCTTGAATATCTTCCTAGAGCACTAAGAACTAACTAAATAACCTGGAACTCTTCCATATCCACATAAATTATAAACATTTATGCTCTTATGTATGTATGCATGTACGTATGTACGACCTGTGTATGTATATGTAAGTATGTATGTCCCACACGTCCTACTAAACCAATGGACCGATATCAACCTAACTTACTACACATATCTTTTACCTATGATAAGAGGGGAAAGGGTGGGAGGTGGGAGAAGGGGATAAAGTAGTGTTGCACCCGACGCGTGAATACTCATACTTTAATCACCCAGTATTTGAGAATGAGAGCACTTACAGACTTGCAACAAATTCCGCCCATAATTTCAGACATTTAAGACCTTTCCCTAACTGAGACCCTTACAAAATGATGAAAGGAAAAGTTAATCAGGTACTACATTTTCGCTGTTCGTGTAGTAAAACTGCCGCATAAAGCACGACGTTTTCATCTACTACTTCTTTGCTACTTACTGTATTCTTGATATATTTTTCAGACGGTTTTCATGTATACTACTCGTTGTTGTTGTGGTCTTCAGTCCTGAGACTGGTTTGATGCAGCTCTCCATGCCACTCAATCCTGTGCAAGCTTCTTCATATCCCAGTACCTACTGCAACCTACATCCTTCTCAATCTGTTTAGTGTATTCATCTCTTGGTCTCCCTCTACGATTTTTACCCTCCACGCTGCCCTCCAATACTAAATTGGTGATCCTTTGATGCCTCAGAACATGTCCTACCAACCGATCCCTTCTTCTAGTCAAGGTGTGCCACAAATTTCATTTCTCCCTAATTCTATTCAATACCTCCTCATTAGTTATGTGATCTTCCCATCTAATCTTCAGCATTCTTCTGTAGTACCACGTTTCGAAAGCTTCTATTCTCTTCTTGTCCAAACTATTTATCGTCCATGTTTCACTTCCATACGTGGCTACACTCCATACAAATACTTTCAGAAACGACTTCCTGACACTTAAATCTATACTCGATGTTTACAAATTTCTCTTCTTTATAAACGCTTTCCTTGCCATTGCCAGTCTACATTTTATATCCTCTCTACTTCGACCGTCATCAGTTATTTTGCTCCACAAGCAGCAAAACTCTTTTAGTACTTTAATTATCTCATTTCCTAATCTAATTCCCTCAGCATCACCCGACTTAATTCGACTTCATTCCACTATCCTCGTTTTGCTTTTGTTGATGTTCATCTTATAGCCTCTTTTCAAGACACTATCCATTCCGTTCAACTGCTCTTCCAAGTCCTTTGTTGTCTCTGACAGAATTACAATGTCATCGGCGAACCTCAACATTTTTATTTCTTCTCCATTGATTTTAATACCTACTCCGAATTTTTCTTTTGTTTCCTTGCTTGATCAATATACTGATTGAATAACATCTGGGGGAGGCTACAACCCTGTCTCACTCCCTTTCCAACCACTGCTTCTATTTCATGCCCCTCCACTCTTATAACTGCCATCTGGTTTCTGTTCAAATCGTAAATAGCCTTTCGCTCCCTGTATTTTACCCCTGCCACCTTCAGAATTTGAAAGAGAGTATTCTAGTCAACATTGTCAAAAGCTTTCTCTAAGTCTACAAACGCTAGAAACGTAGGTTTGCCTTTCCTTAATCTATTTTCTAAGATAAGTCGCAGGATCAGTGTTGCCTCATGTGTTCCAGTATTTCTACGGAATCCAAACTGATCTTCCCCGAGGTCGGCTTCTACTAGTATTTCCATTCGACTGTAAAGAATTTGCGTTAGTATTTTGCAGCCGTGACTTATTAAACTGATGTACCAGAAAAATTATATCATTGTACGACACTTAGTTCAAGAGACATGATGTCACAACCACTGAGATGCGTGAAAAACTACAATGTCATGTAAGACTCTTAAATTTATTACTTGGTTACTACTAACTCTATTTGTCATATTTTTTGCAGACAAAATCTACATCTGCCACTAAATGTAGCTGCAAAACTATATCACTGTACAGCACGTATTTCAGAAGATACAACGTCATAAACATTAAGCAGAGTGAAAATGAAACTGCGGAGGAAAATTCTATAGAATACATGCGAAATATGTGTACAAATACTTGTGAAACGTACTCGACGTGTACTTATGCGAGCCAAGCCTCGGGTAGAAAGCTCATCCTAATACTCTGGACGATTTCAATCAAGCTTGGTACGCATGTTTGTTACAGTCTGGAAAGAAATATTGTAGGGTAAGATCCACCAGGCTTCTATTGGGAAGAGCGTCATAACGTGGAGAGAGAAAAGGAGGATGGACAGACAGCGAGGAGGAGGAGGAGATAGGCACATACAGAGGAGGAGCAGGAGATAGACAGGGGTAGGAGAGGAGGAAATTCAGGGAGAGAGGATAGAGAAAGGACAGAGAAAGGAAAGAGGAGGAGGAGGACAGAGCCAAGGAGAGGAAATGATAGGCAGAGATATGAGGAGAAAGACATGAACAGAAAGAGGGGCAGGAAGAAGTAGACAACGAGGGGGGAGAGGTGGAGATGAACAGAGAGAGAGGAATGGAGGAGATGGACACAGAAAAGAAAGGAGAGGCGATGAACAGGAAGTGGGGAAGGAGAAGACGGACAGTGAGAGGGGGAGGAGAACATAGACAAAGAGTAGAGGAGGAGACAATTGGCAAAGAGAGGTGAAGGAGGTGATAGTATTGAATTGCGTGGAGGAGATGGACATGAGGGAAAGGGGCAGATGGACAAAAGGTGTGGAGGAGGAGAAGATTGACAGAGAGAGGGGGCCAGATGACAGAGGGGCTGGAAGAGATGGACAGAGACGACGTGAAGGAGGAGATACACAGAGTGAGAGGGACGGAGATGATGGGTTAATAGAAGATTTGAATAAATACATGCTCGGACAACGCCAGATAATCAGACGGTATGGAAAAAAACACATACCAATGCGTCTTTGATAAAATTACTAATTATTTCCTATGAGAGAATAGTATACGACATATAGTAACAAGAATGTCTGCCTATTTTATGGTGCGTCCTGTAAACTCAGCCACGTAAGTCTGGTAATTGGCTGTCTGTTCCGATTACTCGTCTGCAGCAGGGCTCGCAGTGAGGCTCTGCCGTGACGAGCTGTCGTAACTTATTAGGTGCCGCAGCTGCCCGTGTCTGCTGCAGCGTGACCGTCCAGTCCAGGTTTCTTACTTCGCGGAGACTTTCCGCAGGCTTCCTTCCAATTTTCTTAATTTTACGCCACTGGCATCTGCACCCATCGCAGATGCGTTAGTAACGCCTGCGCTCTTGTTATGAGCGAGATGCAACGATTGCCGGAAGTCCATTCTGTCAGATATCATAACGGTTTAAAATGGACACGGTCTGCAACTTCCTCATATAACTTCACGGTGCGCAACTAGATCTCTTAATGTTCCAGGAACATGCCTGTAATACACCCAATACTAAAAGTTTATCTCAAAGCACAGGCTGCATTACAATAAAGCATCGAAAAACCGTTTTCTTTTTCTTTTTTATTTCGGATGAGCTCATTAGCTTCGAATGTTTAGGTTGGAGCAGGGATCATCACTTTTTTGATAGATTTCAGTAACACTCCAAACGCTCTCAATTATTTGTTGCGTATATTCCACTCTTCCAAGTTTCTTATCATTCCACTAACTTTGAGCAACCTTCGGTATCACCCCACCAAAAATACTTTCAGTATCTTCTTTTCAAGTTTTCCTCATAACCACAAATCAATTGCGCGTATCCCAGAGGCTTATTGGGGCAAGATATTTTACATATTAGTGCCTATATTTGACAATATCAGATTTCTCTCTTTGCCAATGATTCACTATAGCCTACTTCCCATGCAGGCCTTGCTTTGGCCCATACAAGATTTTATTTCAAGACACAAGAATTCTTTCACGATCTGTAAGGGGTGGCATAGGGGCTGTTCCAGGAGACTCATAAAGTGATGAAACTGTCACCGTTTTACTGATGTCAAAATAGTCAAAATCCAGTGCTTGATAGTATTCAGTGTACAAATTTTAACCAGGATCTCTGTATTAAAGAAGAAGAAAGAATTCAAAAGATAGCCGCGCGGGATTAGCCGAGCGGTTTAGGGCGCTGCGGTCATGGACTGTGTGGCTGATCCCGGCGGAGGTTTGAGTCCTCCCTCTGGCATGGGTGTGTGTGTTTGTCCTTAGGATAATTTAGGTTAAGTATTATGTAAGCTTAGTGACTGATGACCTTAGCAGTTAAGTCCCATAAGATTTCACACACATTTTAACAGTTTTTGAACAATTCAAAACATACGTTTTATTAGTGCTTAGCTTTGTGAATTCCATTTTATTAGCCCATAGGACTAGAACATATTTTTTTATATATTTTAAGCTTTTGGCTGCTTTTATTTTTCTTTTTGCTCATGACTATCTTAACAGGCTCACTTTGTTTCATGACAGCTACTGTAGGAACTTTAGGCTAACGAAAGAACGCTATTTTATCTGTTCGTTTGTGTCTTCCGTTTTATTTCTCCAAATATTAATATTGGTTTCATGTTCGTTGCTATTTTACATACGTTTCATCACTGTAAACAACTACACTCATGAAACTTCCTGGCAGATTAAAACTGTGTGTCCGACCGAGACTCGAACTCGGGACCTTTGCCTTTCGCGGGCGTGAGTCGTGCTTTGGTAGAGCACTTGCCCGCGAAAGGCAAAGTTCCCGAGTTCGAGTCTCGGTCGGGCACACAGTTTTAATTTGCCAGGAAGTTTCATATCAACGCACACTCCGCTGCAGAGTGAAAATCTCATTCTGGTAACTACACTCATAATATATTTTACTGCTTATACTCTTTGTTTTATGTTTATGACTACCTTGACGGGTCCATAATGATTTTTGTCACTATGTTCCATTTATATTTTATTCTTCCTTTTATTTTTAGAGCTATTTGCAAGGAATGTCTTCATGATTGTATGGAACTAACCGTATTTTAAACTCTTGGCTGATAATATTTTTTTGCTTTTTATTCATGACTACATCATTAGCCCCATGTTGTTTTATGACAATTACTGTCGCAGTGTCTCCTGTGATGTAATCTGATGATCGTGCTCTAAAGTTACTAAAGAACGCAATAACCCTACTGTTCGTTTTTATTCGTCTTTTTATTTATCCACATAATAATTTTAATTTCATGTTTAATGATTTTTATGGATTTTTTATGACAACTACAAGGTGTTCCAAAAAAATCACCAGTAACGCTTTGCATATTGTGCTGGAATGCACAATGATCGATTTTCAAGAACGAACCATTATCCAGAAAGGCACAGCTTGTGCGCATGAGACATTCGAGATCTGAGATGGGTGTGCATTCCGCCTAACGTTATTAAACGCAACATGAGTAGCACACCGTGCTGTCTACATTACGAACAGGGTTCGAAATGCATAGCTCGTACGTCAATGCAGAGCTCTCATCGTCAGCACTGAGCCTCACTCAGATGAGCCAATATGTGTCTTTGTCTTTGAAGTATTTCACTAGCTCCGTGGATTCGAGCAATAAGATCCTCCGCTAACATTACAGAAGTTGCATGGCCATACTCTTCATACAGAAAATAGTCTAGAGGTGTCAGACCTGGTGACCGCGCTAGCCATGGATTGGTCCACCCCCATTAATCCAGGTGATTACGCATGTAGACATCAAAGTGTGCTGGAGCTCCGTCATGTTGCAGCCACATGTCCATCCGAACATTTAGCGGCATTACATCCAATAGGGTAGGCAAAGCATCTCGAATAAATGTGAGGTAGAGAGGTTCTGTTAATCTGTTTGCTGCAGATATGGCCCAACTGTATGCTCACGAATGATCTCGGCCCAGTTGTTAATACCTAAGTTTTGTTGGAGATTTTGAATCAAGTGTACACGCGGATTTTCATCCGCCCCAAACACGTATCTTCAGCAAGTTTAATGCGCCATCTCTAGTAAACGTCCTTTCATACGTGAATATTACCAAGCTCGGAAATTATGACTGTAATATGAAGTTTTGTAAATACCACTGTGAAAACTGTACCCCTTGTGGTTAGTCTTCATCCCGCAATGTCAGGACTTTCTGCAGATGATATGGACGGAGCCGGAGTCGATGGGCAGCACGCCATACGGCACTTTAACCAGCGTGCAGCGCCTGTGCCACCTGACGAGTGCTGATGGCTGGGTCTGCTTAGAACATCAGCAGCATGTCCTCCTCCAACTGTAATGTTCGAGCCTAGCGTGGACTATCCGCATCACGTTTCGTCACCTACAAGAGAACAAATAGTACACGAGGGATAGTATTCGGAAGTACCAAGAACAAAGCGCTGCCACCTTACTGTACAATGACCACATTTCAAGCAGAAAATACCTACGCTCATCTTTCCGGTTTCTCTGAGCCGGCTCTCGATGGCGACGACAGTGGAATAGGGTGGGTATGACTGTTTGCAAACTTTCCACATAATCTTGCAGCAGCTCTCGCATTGCTCCTTTTCGCTGTATGCAAGCACCATCTTGGTAATTTCCGCAGTTGTGTACTGGTACATGTCGCACTGGTGTGAACAACGTTACCGGTCTGGTATTCGTAGTAGGATGCGCACAGTCGCTGTCTGAAGCAATACAGTGAATGAGCAGGAGTGTTACTAGACTCAGGTCGTCTATCTGCAGTACACAGATGAGTAAAGGGTTGCATACATTCCACATACACAGAGCAAAATGAAACCTAACAAACAGTTACAACCGTTCGTTCTCAGGCTTCGACGATCTCCAGCGCCCAAGCTGTACGTTGTTGTTTATGGGTTTATTCTTGAAAACTGATCAGTATGCCTTCCCGCACAGCATACTAAGCGTTGTCAGTGTTTTTGGGACACCCTGTATATTCACAGCATCTTTTAAAATGTGAGTACTAACGTGTTTGTCTTACGTTTTGACTTCCTTGATAGGTCCATGATACTTTGTGTCGAGGTGTTCCTTTGATGTAACCTATCTTTCCGTCCATAGGATATTTTTAGGCTTATTTTACTTGTTGTCTTGTCATCTGCGAGACCTCACATACATTGATATCGTCGTCTTACTTGCATGCCAGTATTCTATAACAGCTAGTCGCTGTCGCAGCTTTGAAATCACCTTCTGTTGAAATGTGCACATCAACATACCCACGCCGCCGCCTTGGTAAACAACGCCTCACTCAAGCATGATTATCTCTGGCACTATGATTTAGGAGCAGAGTATGATACATGACACACATTTCTACATGACAGCCTGAAGGCCAGTACGTATTTAACATCCAGTCGCTGCTTCAACTCTGAAATCGTCTTCCACTGGATGCTACATATCGACATGTCAATCCTGACTCCAGTGGACCCAATGGCGTTCTTAACGACTGTCTTTACTGGCATACGATATATGAGTTTTCGGTCAATTCCAACAGCCGGCTATTGGAGTTCTCGTAACCGACTATGACTGGTTACCTCTACTTTACATATTTTCATATATTGACGAGATGCTGTTTGTAGTAGTTATTTTATATAATGTAACGTCCGTGCTTCTTCTTTTGTTAATAGCTTTCGAAGAACTGTTCTGTATATACCATAATGTAAGAACTGTTTTACGTCCTGTATGCCTGATTTGCTATCTTCGACGTAATTAGGTATGCGGTGGGAGGATAATCGCGTATTTAACCAACAACAGTTGGCGTTCGTGGATTCACAACGTCTGCTCCGTTCACCGCCACCGCCTACCATCGCGCTTATAACTTCTTCTTTTAATATTGTTATGCATCATTTATTTCATACGTCATTACTGTTATCGTTCTTTCCTCTAAATCCATTCTATATGTATATTTTATTATAAATGATCGGAAGATTCTTGCATTCTTAGAAAAACCGGTAATCATCACAAATAAATATTTTATTGCTACTAAGACGATTTTTAATCCAATTTTAAATATTTTTCTAAATAAATGCTCAAATGCTCTGTGCTTATAAACATTTCGTGTCAGTTAACGTAGAGGTGGGCATCAAGTATCATAAGGTTGTGACTAAAGATGTAACAAGAAACCTGCAGAAAGATAGGAAAATGTTTTCATTTAGCAAGAGTGACAGGAGATAAACTGTATAGTACCTGCGCAGTTAACATAATATACTCTGAAAATTCCTGAGACTCGAGCCCAGGACCCTTGTCTTCCGCGTGTAAGTCCACTACCCAAGCCCCACTCAGAGCGTGCTCACAGTCCATCTTCTAACTTCCATTCTTCACAGAAGTTCTCCCTTGACACTTCCTGTAAGAAAAGATATAGCGGAGATGGCACAGCATGGGAGATTTTTCCAAAATGAATTTTTCAGTCTGCAGCTGATTGTGCGCTGATATCAAACTTCCTCGCAGATTAAAACAGTATGCCGGACCGTGACTTGAAGCCGGATTTAGTATGACGAATAGCAACCTGCGTGTGTGTGTGTGTGTGTGTGTGTGGGTGGGTGTGTGGGTGGGTGGGTGGGTGGGCTGTTGTATGAGCCTGAGCGCGTGCGTCTGCGTGTGCTCGAAATTGTTAGTTATTGTGATAAATAACATTATTTTGCTGGCAAAGATTGTATTTTAGAGATACAGACATCTCTGAGTTGATCCACCATTAACTTTGACTGTGTGTCATCTCTGTCTTTCGTGTTACGAAACCATCCATCACTTTTTACTGCGAAAATATGCAGTTCAAGTGTTACATCGGAATAAAAATCTCATCAAAACCCTTTCTTTCTTTCTCCCTTTCGGAAATGGTGATTGGTCAGTTTGTTTGTCTGTGGCTGTTTTCTGCGTTTTTAGATTGCGTATTTTACTTAGATCTTTATATTATTTGGTGTCTGAATACGAAGAATACAGTCTGTAAACGTTTTAGGGACTCTTAGCACCAAATGTCCAATTGACAAATATATCAGTTTCCCTCCACTTCCTTGAGTAGACACAAATCATTTGTAATAAACAGCAATAATTGCCACTCAGTATCGACAATATTTCTCCTGTCTAGAGCATGATATACTATCTTCTTTTCCTCTAAAATGTTGCTTACTGAAATATTTGTGAAAAAACAGGTGATAACAGTTAGTTCTAAGAAACACCAGTAACATAGCCCCAGATTGAAGTGCCAATTCCCTTAACATATTTTAGATGTGGAGATACTACTGTAACACATTACATTAGTCACAGAACAATTTACACAGGGAAAAATTTAATTTACTGATCCGTTGTACATTACACCAAGTGTAGAAAACTAATTCCACTCTTCCAGTAGCTGGCAGTAATTTAACTGACAGTTTGTGTCTTTATGTTTAGGCCTAAACGAGGTCATGTGGCAGAACTTACCTAACCAATATTATACCTGCAGAAAACGCATACTGGCTAAAATACTGACCTAACCATTATAGTATTTTAGCCATAATGTTTTTTTCTGCAGTTGCAATGTTGGTTAGTTAATTTTGCTACATCACCGTTTTTTAGGCCTAAGCATGAAGCTTAACTGTCTGTTTAGCATGTTATTTTTAGCCAAAAGTGTTTTTTTTAGCTATTTAGCATGGAAATAGCATTGGGGCGTTTAATTGGAGAACTATAACCATGTTTTAGCACCAGTTTTGGCGGTTGTTTGTATTTGTGGCAAATAACCTGTTGTTGACAGTTGATGTAAATATTGAACTTTTGTACTGCTGAAGTATTTTTGCACACATTTTAGATGTCGAATTAATATTCTGGTACACGATATGCTTCATAGAACAATTCAGATGCGGAATGTGTCTTTAATTTGAAGGTCCATTGTCCCTTACACCAAGTATGGTACACAAATCGAAATTTGCACATTCACTTTTGCTGCCTAACCTGTAGGGTCATGGCGTAAACATCATGCGTGTGTGTATTTGCATGTATGTATGCGTGTGCGTGTGTGTATTTGCATGTCTGTATGCGTGTGTGCGTGTGTGTGTGTGTGTGTGTGTGTGTGTGTGTGTGTGTGTGTGTGTGTGTGTGTTTGTGTGTGTGCGTGTGTGAAAAAGAGAGAGAGAGAGAAAGGGAATTGGTCTTTCTGACGTATTTTAAATGTGAAAATATTGTAAGTTACACCATTTACGTAATTTTTAGGTAATTGGGATGCTACTGAGCACGACCAAGATGACTGCTGTGTGGCTGCACTGCGATCGGCTGTTTCATTTTAACGTTTGTTGTAACATGATGCTGTTACCGGCTAGGGAGTGCAGCGAGAGGAGAGGTGGAGGGAGGATAGGGAGGGAGGGTGCATGCTAAGTGATGATGAGGACGTCTTTGATAATGGTGGAGGGGCTTGTGACGTCATAGAGAGCAGAACTATGGAATTTCTAGCCCGCTTACACTTTTTCTGGTCATTTAAGTGTAAAGTGACCCAGATGCCTTGTAGAGTATTGTACTACCAGGAAGTAGAAGTGCGATAGGGCGCCATTCCCTTCTTCGGCCAGTTAGTACTTTTAGCCTTTTCGGGCTTTCTGTTGATTGGTCCCTAGGTAAGGATTCCGTGTTACTTTGTAATCAAGCGTCATTGTGGGATGTTTTAGTGTGTTGCTATGGAAAGTTTGACGTCAACAAATGTACCATGTTGGCGACCGTCTTGAAGAGGGTTACCAATGAAACAAAGTGTGACCAATGAAACAAAGTGGTAGAGCACTTGGCCGCGAAAGGCAAAGGTCCCGAGTTCGAATCTCGGTCGGGCAGACAGTTTTAAACTGCCAGGAAGTTTCATATCAGCGCACACTCCGCTGCAGAGTGAAAATCTCATTCTGGAAACATCCCCCAGGCTGTGGCTAAGCCATGTCTCCGCAATATCCTTTCTTTCAGGAGTGCTAGTTCTGCATGTTTCGCAGGAGAGCTTCTGTAAAGTTTGGAAGGTAGGAGACGAGGTACTGGCAGAAATAAAGCTGTGAGTACCGGCCGTGAATCGTGCTTTGGTAGCTCAGTTGGTAGAGCACTTGCCCGCGAAAGGCAAAGGTCCCGAGTTCGAGTCTCGGTCGGGCACACAGTTTTAATCTGCCAGGAAGTTTCATGTGTTAGCTAGTTTAGAACACGAAGCAAACGATTCCTTTGTTGAAGTAATCAGTGTAAACTCAGGACTACTCCGCTTCTTGATGTCATTTGGAGCATCTGACTGGTATACTGGTTCTCAAACTGGGGTTAATTACTCCCTGAGGGGTAAAACGTAATTTTCTGAGGGGTAAAAACAAAGCGGTATAATTGTGCAACTGTTCCGAAACTAAATTACTTTAAGTGGACAGCGTTTCTGTTACAAATTATCACTGTTTCTTAAAACTGTAATACCAATTACATCAGTTACCAATAATTACAAATTTTTCAAATACTATCATCAACATGTATTATTTTTATTTCTCTGGGACCATCTAGGGCCACGTTAAGTCTTATTTCATTCGTCAGTGCACGTTGCTTTCTTACAAGCCCACATGCCCTTCATTCTTAGACAATGGACTTTCTTACACAGCGTGTCTTCGTTTTGTTTCGTCGTGTCGGTGCAGACCGTTGGTCACTATCTTCCGGCGGAAAAAATCTCTATCACTAGGGTCTTCGGGTTTGATTTTTAGATTTTAGAATTTCTAAACCAGGGGACTATGGTTTTGGGGTTTGAATCAAAAAAATGGTAGATATTCTTGATCTACAGTTTCCTATCCATCCATTTGAGGTGATCATAAAATTGTACACGTCTTTTGCGGGTTATGTGTGTAATTTTCTCTGTTTTTCCATAATCTACATTGTTGTATCTTTTTCGGCTTATTCCATAATTTCAATTACATTCCATGATTTCGTCAGTGATTCAGTGCTCTTTTCCCTTCCGTTCTTCGCGGGGTTTTCCTTGTTGTTCAGAGACGACGTTTCGGCTGCTTTCGGAACTACTGGCTACAGAACCGTTTTATAGTGATGCATGTTAGGGTTCTGTGTCAAGCATAATCTGTTATAGATCAAGCACAACGTTTGGTGGGCTATTTTAGGTTTGTTCCTTAAATGCTTTCTTGTCCATTCCATTTTTCATAATGATCTCAGGTACTTAAATGTTTCTACTCTGTTGATGGCCCAATTTTTCGTCTTGCATTTTGGGAGAGGGGGTCAGGTGAATCTTTTATGTTAGTGATTAGAACTGTTTTATCAAATGATATCTGCAGGGCAGCTCGTTCAGCAGTTTCCTTTAAAGTTTGGTTTGAACCCTGAGAGTTTCCCAGTGTGGCAGAATTACTTACAGAATTATTATTAGTGGCACTGGTGAGACATAAAGCATTGAGAGCCTGTAGTCTTCCAATATCTTCCAGTTCGGAAGTAGCGAGTCAAGCAAACAACTGATTTACGAACAGCTGGCCTTAGTACATGCACTTTAACTTGATTTGTTTCAAATGGGGCTGCAGGGTGTGGATGAAGCTGGTGTCGCTAGGGAGAGGAGAGGTGCACGTGAAGCACGTTTTACAACAAGTGTCTGACAGCACTGTTGATAGTTAGCTCACTTTTCTAAGAAGGAATTACAGGCAGCACTGGCAATGTACTGAGAATTTCTTCATCGTTCTACAGAAAGTGTTGTTAAGCTGTAACAATCTACGAATATCTCAGAATTGCAGTCTGACATGTCAGGAATGTATGGAGAGTCAGTAGTCCAATACCATCACGAGGAAGATCATACATCTCACAGAATTCGTTCTTCTTTCTGTAATACAATGAAGAGCCAACAAAACTGTTACACCTGTCTAATATCTTGTAGCTTCCCCCCCCCCCACCACCACCACCACCTACCACGCAGAAGTTCCCCAACACGACGTAGCATGGACTCGACTAATGTCTGAAGTAGTGATGGTGGGAACTGATATCATGAATCCTGCAGGGCTGTCCAAAAATCCATAAGAGTACGATGGGGTGGACATGCCTTCGGAACAGCACGTTGCAAGGCATCCCAGATATTCCCAGTAATGCTTGTGTATGATGATTTTAGTGTTTACCCTCAGAAGAGTGTTCCTGGAAGCACTGTAGCAATTCTGGACGTGTGGGATGTCGCATTGTCCGGCTGGAACTGCCCCAGTCCGTCGGAATACACAATGGATTTGAACGGATGCAAGTATCAGACAGGATGCTTACGTACATGTCACCTGTCAGAGTCGTATCTAGACGCATCAGGGGTCCCATACCACTTCAACAGCACACACCCCATAACATTATAGAGCCTCCACCAGCTTGAACAACCCCTGCTGACATGCAGGGTTCATGGATTCCTGAAGTTGTCTCCATACCCGTACACGTCCATCCATCCAATACAATTTGAAACAAGACTTGTCCGACCAGGCAACGTATTTCCAGTCATCAAGAGTACAATGTCGGTGTTGACAGGCCATAGCGAGGCGTAAACCTTGAACAGTCCCCTGCTGACACGCAGGATCCATGGAATCATGAAGTTGTCTCCGTACCTGTACCAATCTATCCGCTTGATACAATTTGAAACGAGTAGTCCAACGTCCGTGTTGACGAGTCCAGGCGAGATGTAAAGCTTAATGTCGTGAAGTCATCAAGGGTACGCGAAAGGACCTTCGGCTCCAAAAGTCCTTATCGATGATGTTTCGTTGAATAGTTTCACGCTGACACCTGTTGATGGCCCAGCATTGAAATCTGCAGCAATTTGTGAAAGAATTGTACTTCTGTCACGTCGAACGATTCTCTTCAGTCGTCGATGGTCCCATTCTTACAGGACCTTCTTTTTTGGCCACAGCCATGTCGGAAATTTTATGTTTTACCGGATTCCTGATATTCATGGTACACTCGTGAAATTGTCGTACGGGAAAGTCCTCACTTCATAGCTCCCTCGGAGGTGTTGCGTCCCATCGCTCGTGCGCCGATTGTAGCACCACATTCAAACTCAGTTAAACCTTGATAACTTGCCACCGTGGCAGCAGTAACCGATTTAACAGCTGCATAAGACCTTCGTTGTCTTATATAGGCGTTTCCGATTCTGCCTGTTTACTTATCTCTGTATTTGAATAAGCATTCTTATATCAGTTTCTTTGTAGCTTCGGTTTATAAGTAATATAAATGCAGTTGTGTCTCGAAATAAATTGTATTTCAATAAGTTTAGCAATAAAAACATCATGTTTCATAAGATTTCATTTTTGTCGTATGAATGAAGTAGCATTTCAGCTGTAGGCAGTTTAAAGCTGAAGCAGATTTTAGCGTAACAGTTCGAAATGTTTGCAGATGGTATGTACGAAACGCTCCACAAGATATCAAAGTATTATTCGGAAAATTATAACACTATTCAGATGCTCTGATGTTTGCAATGGAAGCCGAAAAAATTGGTTGAGAACCATTTGATGTTTACCAGATAGCAAGACCATTGTTTACTTGTTTCTTCTCACCTTTTGTATCTTGGTTCTTGTGTTAGCGATGGTTAGATATGTCACTTGTGTCCCCTACTGTCTCGAGTTCATTTTGTGAAGTATAATCGTGGTAGACTGTTTGGTAATAACACTGAACGAACTCTTCAGAATTCGTAAGTCTGAAATTTTTCAGCTCTTATAAGAAACTTACTCGGAAACGTACGACTAATGAGGTCAAATTTCCATTTTCCTACCTTGGTGGTCTTCTCTTTAAGCACCAGCCCTCTTCATGAATCACGAGAATGCGGCCTGAGTCCTCTAACAGAGTGACAAACTTCTCTTCTTCACAGCTTCGTCTAAACTGAACCGTACTTAGCGATGTAGCTATCTAAGTGTACCTAAACTCAAAGAGGAGCAAAACATATAAGGACAAAATTAAGTACTATGAATTGAGTCATAGTTCACTAACGAGTCCCCTCCCGTGGGGTTGCAGACAACCGGCGCCGTACGGAGAATGGTCGTCAGGAACAGCCTGAAAGCTTCTAAGAGTGTTGCAAGGTAGAGAGTGCTGAGAAATAATTGCTAGCAAAAAATTCAGTATTTTGGGCCGTTTCCGAGTTAGTGAGCATTGACGTTATCGAATCAGGCCGTTGCGCGCACTAATTCAAACGTGTTCTTCCTTTAGTTTTCTAAAGTCAAACGAGAGAGCGCTACAAGAATTGGACAGGGGACGGTAGGCGAAGGCAGAGCAGTCTCGTGCGCTTATCATCTGCGTTATGAAAACAACTGTCACTAACTGTATCTGACGAGCCGCTTTAACTCCCGCGCCCTACGGCCTGATTGCCTAACTTCACTGCCAATTACCCAGGAAACGTCGCAACGTATAGCATTTTTCCCCAAACAATTATTTCTCAGTATAACCTACCCTGAAACCTTTTCAGACTGTTTCTGACCGTCTTGTGTAAACTGAGCAGAGACGAATGGCGAATCATGACGACACGGGCCGTTAATGAAGATATTCACTGATTCAACGGCCTTTGACAAAGGGCGTATTGTTATTACTCGGCTGCTGGACACGATTATTTTGGAGACAGCCAGCACCTCATCACAGAACGTTTACGTCGGAGGCTTGCCCGCTCTGTAAAATGTAACAAACGACGATCTGACCACAGAGCTCAATGGTGTTGCAGACGCAAGTGTTTCGCAGCATACGTTAAACGTGTTCCCATGTTGATCAGCCTACATTGTCACTAAAAACTGCAGGGGGAACGGAATAGTCGAGATTTGAGAATGGATCAGTCTGTAAGTGTCTCCTGGTTGGATGAATCGCACTTCTCTTTACACCAGGTCCGGTACAGCTACGTCTTGGTTCAGAATAACTGCTCCTTGAAATATGCACTGGATTACAGGTAGCGGCCAGTGGGGGCAATGTTTTGCTGTGGTGTATATTCACCTTGGCTTCTATTGGACCTGTCGTGGTAAATGAAGGCAAAACAACAGCTTCGTACTACGTGAACATTATTATGGACCACCTGCATCCCTTCCTTTCTGCCCGATGTCTACCTTGACGAAGTGACATCTCACTCGTGCATAACTCGTTCAATGATGGACGCAGCCTGTTCTTCTACATAATGACTACACATCCTGAACAATCTTACGTACCACCACTTTCACTGTACATTAAGTCGGTATTACACAGTACCTCTCAGCTTCACTTCATTGTCTGGTTCTTCAGTCTTCTTTTTACCGGGTAGTTAACACTAGAGTTGACATGACAGAATGGTGGCATATATTGTATATTATTTTGTGAGGCATCACAAAGAAACTTCATTAATTATACTTTAGCTACTTGCGGCAGTGCACCACAAATTGTTGAAGAAGTTACTGTTGCCATAGTTCAGAATAATGGACGCAAAGTGCGATCTTCAAGCAGTGCACGAACTGTGTGACGGTAGCTGAACATTCCATGGCCCACCGTTCGAGAAGTGCTGCGAACAGTCGTGAAGTGGTATTAGTTCAAACTTCCAGATTGTTGTGAATGCAAATGGCTGTCACATTGAGCACCGTTTGTAACCTATAACTTAATCATAGTAAGTAATTAACATATGTTATCCTTTCATGTCAAAATTAAAATGTGTTTCTTTCATTGGTTTATTCGTTGTTTCTCTTCTTCACGTACATGAAGATGTTTACACAAAGTTTCGTAGTCGTGCTCCCACTTATTCTTCATGGGGGTCAACTCAAGTAGCAAAAGTTTAATTAAAGCTATCCTGTACTTAAAGCAAACGGCAAAATGGTGCCCTGGAAAGGGGGCGAATGATTTCCATCTTTCCCTCCTTCGCCAGTATCGTGTTCCGTTTCTAAAGAGCCTGACGAGACGTTAATCACTAATCTTCCTTACTTATACTATTTCTAGCCTCTTGAGTTATACAACCAATCACTCGCTTAGCTCTGGCTCCTGCTGACAGCATCATATGTCACGTAAACAACGTACACAGAACTCTAAATCGCATATTCGATTCACTGCAGAAGAGCACAACTGCAAAACGTGTACCTAACGCACGGCTTTTAGAAGAAACTATGCTATAAAACGACTCTAAGATACGTGAATTCGTTCATTATAGGCCATTTATTAGGTTTACAACTTTGTTTCCGCCGTTTTGCAATAGACGGCAGTAGCAGCAAGTGGGGTTCAGGTGGCTGGTCATAGTTGTTATACAATAAGCTTAGGCATCAGTATACATAATGCCATAAAAATATTAGTCGATTTGCGATCGCATCATAAGGTTATTCTCGATTAAGTGTGTCAGCTTACGTACCCATTTCTCGCCATTTGTGAGAAGTTTTAATTTTCTGCTTTAACATGAAGAGATCTGCGGCTGTTGCTCTTAAAATGCTGCTTAAGGCCAATGGTGAGGGAATTATTAGTGGAAGAACGTGAAGAGAATGTTTTCAACGCCTTAAGAACGCTGATTTTGATGTCGAAGACCGGCATGGCGGGGGTAAACAGAACGTTTTCGTAGCTACTGAAACAGACGAAGACAGTCACAGGACATCATTACTGAAAGCAACTGATGCGCTCGAGCCGAGCACTGAAACCTAACCGGCCACAATACAGCGATAGACACGTAAAGGTAATTTTTCAGGAGGTCAGTGCTCGATCCCATGTCGCAAAACCCGTCAAAATACCAATTTAAACGTTGAAATAAGTAGCCCTATCCCTCCCGCCGTATTCTCTATACGTTGCTCTCTCTGACTACCTCCTCTTTCGATCAGTGGCTTACAGTCTGGCTGACCAGCTCTTCCGATTACATGAACAAGTGCAAAATTTAATCGATTCATGGATACCCGCAAAAGACGCTCAGTTTCTTCCGCCACGCTATTCGTATGATACCCGAAAGATGGGAGAATGTAGTGGCCAGCGATGGGCAATACAATGAATCAAAATTTTTGTGAGTTTTTCACAATACAGCCCCGAACTTCGAGAATAAACGGTGGAAGCAAAGCTGTAGACCTAGTAATTCCATTACGGTGCAATGTATTCATCTCACTTTCGTTAATACATTTATCTTCATAAAGAGAATAAACTCTGTTCAGAAAAAAACTAAGCTTTCTTCCACACGTCATATGTTCTGATTTTTTATTAATTCTTCAAAAATCGTACGATAGTTTTCCAACGTGTGGCTTATTGACCAAAATATTTTTGTATAACATGCTCCATATCTGTAATAAATAAGGGGTGATCAAATGGCCTACTGACCTGAATCTGTATGCCAATCAGGCAAAATCGCGATGAGCACTGAGGCCATAATCCCACCTGCGCACTAGATGAAGATATCTGTGTGGTATAACACGGTGTCGCAAAGATGAAGAAGTCCGTAACTGCAGCACATCCTCGTCTGACAGGAATTGTCGACCCTCCTAGGCCTTTCTTCAGCAAAGGAAGGCGTGATAATGGCATGGAGTCTCTCCCACTTGAGTTGGCGTAACGTCTGTTTTACGACGTTTGCGGTATGGGGACGTGCGTTATCGTGAAGCAGGAGCACTCTTTGTCGCTCCACTTCACAACGTTGGTATTCTACAGATACACTGCCACATACACATTTTCAGAAGGATGTCTACCGGTGTTTGTCCTTCGGCAGCGAAAAAAAAGAATAACAGCACTTTGGTCCCTTTTGGGACCTTTTTCTGTCGAGTGGTTAATAACATCGTCATAGTTCACGTTTCTGCATTTACCGAACGTACTTCGGAAAGACAGCAATGCCACACTAATCCCTTGCCTAGATGTTCGTGATTATATAACGGAGTCGCGCTCGTGGGTCTCCCTTACATTTGGAAACTTTCTTGCTTTTTATCCGTCAGTCTCCTGGTTGGTTTGAGTAGCACTTGCAACTTACTTCCTCAGTTCCAAACTCTGCGTTCCTCTACAGCTTTGTCCTCTACAGCTCCCGTTAGTATCGTGGAGGTCATTCCCCCATGTCTTAACATATGTCCTATCACCCTGTCCATACTCCTTGTCTGTTTTCCACATATCCATTTCCCCTCCGATTTTGCGCAGTACCTCCTCATTCCTTGCCTTATCAGTCCACCTAATTTTCAACGTTCGTCTGTTGCAACACATTTCAAATGCTTCGATTCTCTTCTGTTTCGGCTTTCCCACAGTCCATGTTTCACTACCATACTATGTTGCGCTCCAAACGTACATTCTCAGATATTTCTTTCTCAAATTAAAGCCAATGTTAAATACTGGTAGACTTCTCACTGTCAGGAATGTCTTTTTTTACCATTGCTAGTCTGATTTTGATATTCTCCTTGCTCCGTCCGTCATTAGTTATTTTGCTGTCTAGGTAGCAGAATTCATCTACTTCGTGACCGTCAGTTCTGATGTTATGTTTCTCACGGTTCTCATTTCTGCTCCTTCTCATTACTTCCGTCTTTCTTCGATTTACAATCAGTCCATATCATGTATTCATTCCTGTATTCATTAGGCAGTTCATTCCATTCAGCAGATCATGTAATTCTTCTTCACTTTCAGTCAAGATAGCAACGTCATCAGCGAATCGTTTCATTGATATCCTTTAACCTTGAATTTTAATTCTACTCCTGAACCTCTCTTTTATTTTCAGCATTCCTTCTTCGATGTACAGATTGAACATAAGGAGCGAATCCCTGACTTACTCCCTTTTTAATCCAAGCATTTCGTTCTTGGTTGTCCACTCTTGAATTCTCTCTTGGGCTCTCGTGCGTTACCCGTCTCTTCCTACAGCTTACCCCTATTTTTCTCCGAATGTCGAACATCTTGCGCCATTTTACATTGTCGCACACTTTTTCTAGGTTAACAATGAACGTGTCTTGATTATTCTTCAGTCTTGCTTCCATTATCTACTGCAACTCAGAATTGCCTCTCTGGTTCTTTTATCTTCCCTAAATCCAAAATGATCGTCATCTAATAAATCCTCAATTTTATTTTCCATTCTCCTGTATATTATTGTTGTCAGCAATGTGGATGCATGGGCTATTAAGCAGATTGTGCTATAATTTCGCACTTCTCAGCTCTTACCGTCTTCGGAATCGTGCGGATATTTTTCCGAGAGTCAGATGGTATGTCGCCAGACTTATACATTTTACACAACGTGAATACTCGTTTTTTTGCACTTCCCCCAATGATTTTAGAAATTCGAATGGAATTTTATCCATCCTTTCTGCCTTATTTGATCTTAAGTCCTCCAAAGCTCTCTTAAATTCTGATTCTGATAATGGATCCCTCCTCTCTTCTAAATCGACTCGTGTTTTTTCTTCTATCACATCAGACATATCTTCCCCCTCTTAGAGGCCTTCAATGTACTCTTTCAACCAACCGCTCTCTCCTCTACATTTAAATTGAATTCCCGTTGCACTCTTAATGTTACCAACCTCGCTTTTAATTTCACCAAACATTATTTTGACTTTCCTGTATAGTGAGTCAGTCCTTCCGACAATTATTTATTTTCCGACTTCTTCACATTTCTCATGCAGTCATTTCGTCTTAACTTCCCTACACTTCCTATTTATTTCATTCCTCAACAAGTTGTATTTCTGTATTCCCGAATTCCCCTAAACATTTTTGTGCTTCCTTCTTTCATCGATCAACTTAAATATTTCTTCTGTTACCCATGGTTTCTTCGCAGCTACCTTCTTTGTACCTACGTTTTCCTTCCCAACTTCTGTGATTGCCCTCTCTAGAATGTCCATCCCTCTTCAAATGTACTACCTAAAGAGCCATTCCTTACCGCTTTATCTATAGCCTTAGATAACTTCCATCATATATCGTCATTTCCATATACACTCCTGGAAATGGAAAAAAGAACACATTGACACCGGTGTGTCAGACCCACCATACTTGCTCCGGACACTGCGAGAGGGCTGTACAAGCAATGATCACACGCACGGCACAGCGGACACACCAGGAACCGCGGTGTTGGCCGTCGAATGGCGCTAGCTGCGCAGCATTTGTGCACCGCCGCCGTCAGTGTCAGCCAGTTTGCCGTGGCATACGGAGCTCCATCGCAGTCTTTAACACTAGTAGCATGCCGCGACAGCGTGGACGTGAACCGTATGTGCAGTTGACGGACTTTGAGCGAGGGCGTATAGTGGGCATGCGGGAGGCCGGGTGGACGTAGCGCCGAATTGCTCAACACGTGGGGCGTGAGGTCTCCACAGTACATCGATGTTGTCGCCAGTGGTCGGCGGAAGGTGCACGTGCCCGTCGACCTGGGACCGGACTGCAGCGACGCTCGGATGCACGCCAAGACCGTAGGATCCTACGCAGTGCCGTAGGGGACCGCACCGCCACTTCCCAGCAAATTAGGGACACTGTTGCTCCTGGGGTATCGGCGAGGACCATTCGAAACCGTCTCCATGAAGCTGGGCTACGGTCCCGCCCACCGTTAGGCCGTCTTCCGCTCACGCCCCAACATCGTGCAGCCCGCCTCCAGTGGTGTCGCGACAGGCGTGTATGGAGGGACGAATGGAGACGTGTCGTCTTCAGCGATGAGAGTCGCTTCTGCCTTGGTGCCAATGATGGTCGTATGCGTGTTTGGCGCCGTGCAGGTGAGCGCCACAATCAGGACTGCATTCGACCGAGGCACACAGGGCCAACACCCGGCATCATGGTGTGGGGAGCGATCTCCTACACTGGCCGTACACCTCTGGTGATCGTCGAGGGGACACTGAATAGTGCACGGTACATCCAAACCATCATCGAACCCATCGTTCTACCATTCCTAGACCGGCAAGGGAACTTGCTGTTCCAACAGGACAATGCACGTCCGCATGTATCCCGTTCCACCCAACGTGCTCTAGAAGGTGTAAGTCAACTACCCTGGCCAGCAAGATCCCCGGATCTGTCCCCCATTGAGCATGTTTGGGACTGGATGAAGCGTCGTCTCACGCGGTCTGCACGTCCAGCACGAACGCTGGTCCAACTGAGGCGCCAGGTGGAAATGGCATGGCAAGCCGTTCCACAGGACTACATCCAGCATCTCTACGATCGTCTCCAAGGGAGAATAGCAGCCTGCATTGCTGCGAAAGGTGGATACACACTGTACTAGTGCCGACATTGTGCATGCTCTGTTGCCTGTGTCTATGTGCCTGTGGTTCTGTCAGTGTGATCATGTGATCATGTGATGTATCTGACCCCAGGAATGTGTCAATAAAGTTTCCCCTTCCTGGGACAATGAATTCACGGTGTTCTTATTTCAATTTCCAGGAGTGTATTTGCATATTCCACTTCTTTGCGTAGTGATTTTTCCTGACTAATCTCTTAAACATCATATATTAATGGACTGAGATCCGCCTCGACTGCGAAAAAACACCTAGTGTTTACCTAGGTTTCGGTCTAGATAACTACACCTTCTTCAGAACAATAAACTCAAAAGTGTCTATAAAGACCTTTGTCAATAATTGAAAGCTCAGCACAGCTATACATTTATAAAAGAAAAAGATGACACATAAAAGTACATGTGAACAAAGTCAAAAGAATAACTTAACTTAATGGTGTACACTCCACCTCACATCAGCATGTGTTCGATGGGCCGTGTCCCGTCGCAAACTGCGGCAACCAAACGGTAGCTCGCTTACCAGCTAGACACGCCATCTATGCACATGCGCAAGAAATAGGAAGTTACTTAATGCGCATGAGCATAAAAATACGAGAAAGCCCGTATATTCCCAAACGTGGATCAACGTATACCAAAATTAAAATGGACATAACCCGAGACGAGCTAAATACAAGATAAACCTAAAGATCAGCACACAGGGTTACTGTATCTCGGAAGAGTAACATACATGATTGTCGATTATGACAATTTTTTTTATTTATTTTTTTTATTTTTATTTTTTTTTATTTTTAGAAGCTGTATGAAAAGTCAGTAGTTAGTCAAATGAGGGTGGGGGGGGGGGGGGGGGGAGGGGGGTTGAGGGGACGTAGTCTAAAGACGTCGTGGAGATAAGGATATAGGGATAAAACGTGAGATGTTCACCGGGCTAAAACCACCTACATCGTAAAAAGAATAAAAAGATAAAAAGTAGATGAACAGCTTGACCAACCGCGCTCGCCATATCCTCAAAACTACGAGTGAAAAGAACGAAGTAACGGCGCAAAACCATCAAAAAATTTTTTATTTCTTAGTAGGAGTTGGTAATTGAGGATATTGTCTCTATCATGTTGCAGATGCTTAAAGATCTGCATTTCTTCTAAGATATCTAATTTTAAGCCCTTGACCTCAGCATGAAGTAGCTCAATGTTAACTGGAGGGCTCGGCGCATGAGCCGCTTGCACAAGATGTTCCGCATAAGTAGAGCCTTTAGTACCGTCACCGCTTCGCGTAGGAATATGCTCTTTATATCTGAGACCCAGAGCTCGCCCTGTTTGCCCGATGTAAAATTTTGGACAATCCCCGCATGTAATTTTATATACTCCTGATTTGGAAAGTTTATCGCTCTTACTCTGCAAGGAGTGAATTAAATTCCTATGTAGACTGTTGTTAGTAGAATAGGCGATTCTGAAATTATGGGCTCTGAGTAAACGCCCCAATTTGTAACTTATATTGCCTATGTAAGGGATAGATATTGTTGCCACCTGTTTGTCATCTACCGCATTCCCTAGGGTGGAAGAAGTAATATTTTTTCCCCTTACTTTCTTATTATACATCTGTCTTACCAACTGAGGTCTATAGCCATTATTTATAGCAATATTCTCAAGTGTGACAAGTTCAGTTTCTACCGCATCTGGTGCAAGAGGGATAGCTGTAACTCTATGAATACTAGAATGAAAAAAGGCCATCTTATGGGCGTACGGATGGGCCGAGTCTGCAGGTATAATATTGTCGGAAAACGTGTTTTTCCGAAAAATACTAAATTCAATGTGGTTGTCAACTACTGTTAATGTGAGGTCCAGAAAATTTAAGGACCTAGTATCGGATTCTCGCTCAATTGTAAAACTGACATTAGGGTGAAGCTCATTCAAAATCGAAAAAATACGATCTACGTCACTTCGAGAACCATCAATGATTAGTAAAATGTCATCAACATATCTCTTGTACAATTTTATTCTCCTAAGAATCTCTCTGTCGCTGGCAAAAAAAACTGGACTCTAAGTAGTTCATAAAAATTTCTGATAAAATCCCTGCTAGGGGGCTCCCCATAGCCAAACTTGCTGGTTGTAAGTAAAATCTCCCATTAAATGTGAAGTAGTTGTGTTTCAAACCGATCCGTAGCAGCATCATCAACTCATCGATCTCATTATCCAACAGTTTTTTATGGTGACGTAAACTGCACTCTAATATATGCAGTGTCTGGTCTACCGGTACATTAGTGTACAAACTTGTTACGTCAAATGATACTAGTTTAGACTCTTCAGAACAAGATACCTCGCGTAAACTAGTAGCTAGCTGAATGGAATTTTTAACGGAATAGTTTTTACTGAAAACGAAATTTTCTTTAATCTTAATATGCAAGTATTTCGCCAGCTTATGATAGGCACTTCCCGTACTGTCCACGATAGGGCGAATAGGGTGATTTAACTTATGAACTTTAAACTGGCTTCTCAATTTAGGGGGCTTGGGATTCATGTTTATCAGCCCCTTCTTTCGAAATTCTCCTATCAAATTTTTGGTGTTTTGGAGCCCGGTTCTAATTTCTTTTTGAAGAGTAACGGTGGGGTCTTTGTTAAGCATAACTATCCCGTTGCCAAAATGCCTAATGATAAACAAACCCGATTTGCTTACGATGCCTATAAAATTATGAGTAAGGTCGCACACAGCACACACAAACAGGATACTACAAAGGTTTTAAGGAATATTAACCGCAAACTAACGAAAAATGATGATATTGTTACTAAAACCGATAAGGGAAACTCCGTAGTTATATCCACAAGCAAGAATACATAGACAAGACCGAAGCTTTTTTCAATGACAACGGGATAGTTATGCTTAACAAAGACCCCACCGTTACTCTTCAAAAAGAAATTAGAACCGGGCTCCAAAACACCAAAAATTTGATAGGAGAATTTCGAAAGAAGGGGCTGATAAACATGAATCCCAAGCCCCCTAAATTGAGAAGCCAGTTTAAAGTTCATAAGTTAAATCACCCTATTCGCCCTATCGTGGACAGTACGGGAAGTGCCTATCATAAGCTGGCGAAATACTTGCATATTAAGATTAAAGAAAATTTCGTTTTCAGTAAAAACTATTCCGTTAAAAATTCCATTCAGCTAGCTACTAGTTTACGCGAGGTATCTTGTTCTGAAGAGTCTAAACTAGTATCATTTGACGTAACAAGTTTGTACACTAATGTACCGGTAGACCAGACACTGCATATATTAGAGTGCAATTTACGTCACCATAAAAAACTGTTGGATAATGAGATCGATGAGTTGATGATGCTGCTACGGATCGGTTTGAAACACAACTACTTCATATTTAATGGGAGATTTTACTTACAACCAGCAGGTTTGGCTATGGGGAGCCCCCTAGCTGGGATTTTATCAGAAATTTTTATGAACTACTTAGAGTCCAGTTTTTTTTGCCAGCGACAGAGAGATTCTTAGGAGAATAAAATTGTACAAGAGATATGTTGATGACATTTTACTAATCATTGATGGTTCTCGAAGTGACGTAGATCGTATTTTTTCGATTTTGAATGAGCTTCACCCTAATGTCAGTTTTACAATTGAGCGAGAATCCGATACTAGGTCCTTAAATTTTCTGGACCTCACATTAACAGTAGTTGACAACCACATTGAATTTAGTATTTTTCGGAAAAACACGTTTTCCGACAATATTATACCTGCAGACTCGGCCCATCCGTACGCCCATAAGATGGCCTTTTTTCATTCTAGTATTCATAGAGTTACAGCTATCCCTCTTGCACCAGATGCGGTAGAAACTGAACTTGTCACACTTGAGAATATTGCTATAAATAATGGCTATAGACCTCAGTTGGTAAGACAGATGTATAATAAGAAAGTAAGGGGAAAAAATATTACTTCTTCCACCCTAGGGAATGCGGTAGATGACAAACAGGTGGCAACAATATCTATCCCTTACATAGGCAATATAAGTTACAAATTGGGGCGTTTACTCAGAGCCCATAATTTCAGAATCGCCTATTCTACTAACAACAGTCTACATAGGAATTTAATTCACTCCTTGCAGAGTAAGAGCGATAAACTTTCCAAATCAGGAGTATATAAAATTACATGCGGGGATTGTCCAAAATTTTACATCGGGCAAACAGGGCGAGCTCTGGGTCTCAGATATAAAGAGCATATTCCTACGCGAAGCGGTGACGGTACTAAAGGCTCTACTTATGCGGAACATCTTGTGCAAGCGGCTCATGCGCCGAGCCCTCCAGTTAACATTGAGCTACTTCATGCTGAGGTCAAGGGCTTAAAATTAGATATCTTAGAAGAAATGCAGATCTTTAAGCATCTGCAACATGATAGAGACAATATCCTCAATTACCAACTCCTACTAAGAAATAAAAAATTTTTTGATGGTTTTGCGCCGTTACTTCGTTCTTTTCACTCGTAGTTTTGAGGATATGGCGAGCGCGGTTGGTCAAGCTGTTCATCTACTTTTTATCTTTTTATTCTTTTTACGATGTAGGTGGTTTTAGCCCGGTGAACATCTCACGTTTTATCCCTATATCCTTATCTCCACGACGTCTTTAGACTACGTCCCCTCAACCCCCCTCCCCCCCCCCACCCTCATTTGACTAACTACTGACTTTTCATACAGCTTCTAAAAATAAAAAATAAAAATAAAAAAATAAAAAATAAAAAAAAAAATAAATAAATAAAAAAAAAATTGTCATAATCGACAATCATGTATGTTACTCTTCCGATATACAGTAACCCTGTGTGCTGATCTTTAGGTTTATCTTGTATTTAGCTCGTCTCGGGTTATGTCCATTTTAATTTTGGTATACGTTGATCCACGTTTGGGAATATACGGGCTTTCTCGTATTTTTATGCGCATGCGCATTAAGTAACTTCCTATTTCTTGCGCATGTGCATAGATAGCGTGTCTAGCTGGTAAGCGAGCTACCGTTTGGTTGCCGCAGTTTGCGACGGGACACGGCCCATCGAACACATGCTGATGTGAGGTGGAGTGTACACCATTAAGTTAAGTTATTCTTTTGACTTTGTTCACATGTACTTTTATGTGTCATCTTTTTCTTTTATAAATGTATAGCTGTGCTGAGCTTTCAATTATTGACAAAGGTCTTTATAGACACTTTTGAGTTTATTGTTCTGAAGAAGGTGTAGTTATCTACACCGAAACCTAGGTAAACACTAGGTGTTTTTTCGCAGTCGAGGCGGATCTCAGTCCATTAATATATTAACAAACGATTGCTGACGCGCTGCAATGTTGAAGGTTCTTAAACATCAGCCTTTTTTCATCAGTAATACATTGTGATCTGAGTCTATATCTTCTCCTGGTTACATCTTACAACCCAGTATCTGATTTCGGAATATCTGCCTGACCATGATGTAATATAACTAAAGTCTTCCCGTATCATCCTGCCTTTTTCAAAAATAACTTCTGCTCTTGTGTTCGCTATTACTATCTGATATTTGTTACAGAACTCAATTAAACTTTCTCCTCTCTCATTCCTTGTCCCAAGCCCATATCCTAACGTAACCGTTTCTCCTACTCCTTCGCCTACAACTGCATTACTATTAAATTTTCATCTCCCTTTACGTCCTCTGTTAGCATTTCAAAATTCTCATATACATTCTCTATCTCTTCACCTTCAGCTTGCGACGTTGGCATGTGTACCTGAACTATCGTTGTCGGTGTTGGTTTGCTGTCGATTCTGATAAGAGCGACCCTATCACTGGAATGTTCACAGTAACTCACTCTCTGCCATACCTTTCTATTCATAACGAATCCTACTCTCTTTATACCATTAGCTCCTGCTTTTGATAGTACCCTATAATTATCTAGCCAGAAATCCTTGTCTTCTTACAATTTCACTTCACAGCCCTACTACATCTAGATTGAGCCTATGCATTTCCCTTTTCAGATTTTCTAGCTTCCATACCATCTTCAAGCTTCTGAAATTCCGCATCCCGACTCGTAGAACGTTATTCTTTCGTTGGTTATTCAATCTTTTTCTCGTGGTCACCTCCCCGATTTGCAGTTCCCTCCCGGAGTTCCGAATGGGCGACCATTCCGGAATCTTTTGGCAATGACAAGACCATCATGACACTTTTTCATTAACAGGCCACATTCCATATGGTTACACGTTATGTGTCTTTAATGCAGCGGTTTCCATTTCTTCTGCATCCTCATACAATTGATCATTTTGATTCTGCCGCCTTCGGGGACAGTTTCCCAACCGAAGCCCGCTTCTCCGCCCTCTTTGACAACGCCTTTAGCAGAATCAGGGTGTCTTCTTATGTCAGAAGTCTTCAGCCGCCAATGCTGATCATTAAATAAATTTGAGTCAGGGTTGGTTACGAACTCAGGACATAGGGCGTTTTGGTCCCTCATCAAATACGCTATCCTTTTTTGTTGCGTGTCAACCTTGTACAGGGGCCTTGCTAATCTTCTCCGTATCATTAGCATACATACCTCCGAAACGAGTACAGACCAAGCGTGCATCTTCAGTTTCCTGCCTTGCTTATAAGGCTGATTGTGTGTACGCTCAGCTATATGTTGCTGATGACACATGCGATAGTCAAAAATATGTAAAAATTTTCAGTTTTTTTTTTTTTTTGGCAGTCTGTGAAAAAATACATTTGCTCTCCATTCGAAGGTACTAATTGAATGAATCTGAAAATACGCTTGAAGTTTCTCTACACCCTCGTACTAGTAAATCAAATCAGTCATATGATGACTCTCCTATCGAAGTTCCTTTCCTTGGGTGTAATGCTAAAATAACACTTTTAAGCCATTCTGTTCGAGGTCAAGAGTTCTGCTTGACATTAATGTCTAAAAATAACTTCACTAGTGAAGAAGCTACTGGTGAATACAAAACTCCGCTTTATGTTTCGGAGACAACAGCTTTGTTTAGAGCGCTGTATTGTTACTGATGAAAGGAGAGATCTGTTGCTCCTTGTGAAAGCGTCAACACTTTGAATGAGGTCGGCTGGGATAAACTAGTTTGCTGACGAGCCGGAGTTCCGGTACTCTAGCTCTGACGATTCGATTGTAACTACTTTAAATGTTTATGGCACGAAAGGTTACTTTATTGCTTGTGAGGTTATAAACCCTTGTCGCACAGATAACTTTTTCTCAGTAGAAGTATTTTTAGTATTAATTTTTGTTACCACACTGAAATATCACCCATTACAGTCGCATTACAAAACTGACGATCTTACAATTGCACTGCTTTGTTAAATGTATGCAATGTATGTTTCAACCTAGAAGTAGGGATGGTGGTTATCTCTGAAACAACCGGTTTTCGGTTACAACGGTTCTTTTCGTCTCTAGTTTAAACTGACTGTTTAACCGGTTAAAAACAGCCGTATTCTGGAACACCTGAATTTCGGTTTATTTTTGCTATTACTCCCAATAACAAACGCGGTCGTGGATCAAAGATCTAAAAATTCTAATGCAGATGAAGGAGAAGGAGATCACGATCGATATGGGGGTGAAGCTGCGCCAGAAATCTGTCTCATCGTCTCCAGCAAAGATTGCGAAGGTGAAAGAGACAGCGAGAGTGAAAGCTCACAAGTTAATTATTTCCCCGCATCGTCATTTTTAATGACATTTATTTTTCATCGTAAATCAAACACAGAAGTAAGGGTTCAGTTAATATCCCATATTTGCAGCATTTCAATAACTTTCAGGTATATTAAGGTATATCAATCAAGGTTATCTCCTCTTCCAAGGAACATTGTGGGTTTTTCTCCTTATGTGGTACCACAGTTTTGTTGTGTCTCTTCTCGTTTTTAATCTTTTGAAGCAACTGGAGCATTGTACTTCCCTTTATAAAATACTTCCTTAACTAGGGATGGCAGTATTCTACAACACAACTGATGTCCGGGTACGACAGCAACAACCTCTCCTTAGGTGGGGGAAGTATTGAACTTTGCACATGCTGGCGTTCTGTGTAATAGGCCACGCCAACGAGCAACAGGAACATTATTGTCTCTGAAATGCGTAATGTGTTTGTTTCTAGTTTCTAACTGCAAGCGTTGTTATTTAAATATAGTGCGTACGTCAATGCGAGATGCTTTTAATAATTTCCATAACGAAACTCAGCCTCAAAATATGACAGAAAACCCAGAGAGATGCTGGTCTTACAAAGCACGGCAGTGGCAACACGCAATCATTACCTTCACTGCGCGATAACAGCGGTGAAGGCACTGATGACAGTGCCACTAAAGCAGAGTTATTAAACACTGTTTTTCGAAACATCTTCACCAAAGAAGACGAAGTAAATGTTCCTGAATTCCAGTCAAGAACAACTAACAAGAAGAGAAATATAGAAGTAGATATTCTCGATGTCGCAAAGCAACTTAAATCACTTAATAAAGGCAAGGCTTCCGGTCCAGAGTGCATACCAGTCAGGTTCCTCTCAGAGTACGCTGATACAATAGCTCCATATTTATCAATTATATGCAACCGCTCGCTCACAGAAGGATCCATACTTCAACATAGGAAAATTGCTCGTATCACACAAATAACCAAAACGGGAAGTAGGAGTAATCCGTTGAATTATAGGCCCATATCACTAACGTCGATTTGCACTAGGGTTTTGGAACATATACTGTGTTACAACATTATGAATTACCTCGAATTGACAGATAGTCAGCACGGATTCAGATAATATCGCTCTTGCAAAGCACAACTAGCTCTTTATACTCATGAAGTAATAAGCACTATCGACAGGGGACGTCAAATTGATTCCATAGTTTTAGATTTCCAGAAGTCTTTCGGCACCGTTCCTCACAAGCGGCTTCTATCCAAAGTGGGTGCCTTTGGAATATCGCCTCAGTTGTGCAACTGGATTTGTGATTTCCTGTCAGAAAGGTCACAGTTCTTAGTAATAGACGGAAAGTCATCGAGTAAAACAGAAGTAATATCCGATGTTACCCAAGGAAGTGCTATACGCAGACGGCGCGGTGGCAGAGCGGTTCTAGGCGCTTCAGTCCGGAACCGCGCGACTGCTGCCGGTGCAGGTTCGAATTCTGCCTCGGGCATAGTGTGTGTGATGTCCTTACGTTAGTTAGGTTTGATTAGTTCTAAGTTCTAGGGGACTGATGACATCAGATGTTAACTCCCATAGTGCTCAGAGCCATTTGAACCATTTTGTTATAGGCCCTCTATTGTTCCTGATCTGTATTAACGACATAGGAGACAATCTTAGTAACCGTCTTAGATTGTTTGCAGATGATGCTGTCATTTATCGTCTTGTACAGTCGTCAGATGACCAAAACGAATTGCAAAATGATTTACATAAAATATTTGTATGGTGAGAAAAGTGGCAATTGACCCTGAATAAAGAAAAATATGAAGTTATCCACATGAGTACTAAAAGAAATCCATTCAATTTCGATTATGTGATAAGTCACACAAATCTAAAGGTTGTAAATTCAACTAAGTACTTAGGTTCGAAAATGGCTCTGAGCACTATGGGACTAAACTGCTGTGGTCATCAGTCCCCTAGAACTTAGAACTACTTAAACCTAACTAACCTAAGGACATCACACACATCCATGCCCGAGGCAGGATTCGAACCTGCGACCGTAGCAGTCGCACGGTTCCAGACTGCGCGCCTAGAACCGAGAGACCACCGCGGCCGGCTAAGTACTTAGGGATTACAATTACAGATAATCTAAATTGCAACGATCACGTAGATAATGTTGTGGGTAGAGCAAACCAAAGACTGCGATTCATTGGCAGAAGACTTAGATGGTGCAACAGGTCTGCTAAAGAGACTGCTTACACCGAGCTTGTCCGCCCTATTCTGTAGTACTGCTGTGTGGTATGGGATCCGCATCAGGTAGGACTGACGGATGACATCGAAAAAGTACAAAGAAGGGCGGCTCGTTTTGTATTATCGCGAATAGGGAGACAGTGCCAAAGACATGATACGTGAATTGGAGTGGCAATCATTAAAACAAAGGCCTTTATCGTTGAGACGGGATCTTCATGAAATTTCAATCACCAGTTTTCTCTTCTGATTGCGAAAACATTCTGTTGGTACCCACCTACATAGGGAGAAATGATTATAACGATAAAATAACAGAAATCAGTGCTCGCACAGAAAAATTTAATTACTCGTTTTTCCCACGCGCCGGTCGAGATTGGAACGTTAGAGGACAGCTTGAAGGTGGTTTATTGTGTCAGGCACTTCATTGTGAATAGCAGAGTGATCACGTAGATGTAGATTTAAAATAGTACTGACCGCTTTTCCCATTTTTATAATAGTTCCACATTTCAAAGCAATATGTTTCATTTAAAAACCTAAAAGTTGTAGCGCTGGTGCTATAACAAATTGATATGCCGGTTTTTTTTCGCGTTTATTAGTAAAAAGTGAAAAAGCTGTTACCACTGAGGTAAAAAAAATGCCGTGAAACTAAAGTACAGGTATCGGTTTAATCTGTCGTTTTTCCTCATCCATAACTAAAAACTTACGATACCTATGAGAGTTTGGTCCATGTACGGAATCAACATTATTTCGTATTCTATACGAGGAAACATTTTCGACTAGGGGATCCCCAATTGTCATATGATACGTTAAACATTTCCGTTTACTGCAGTATACCTGAGACCCTACAACTTAATTTGGGAAGGCATGTTAGATCCTCGCACAGATATTCTAGAGTGTCAGTGAAAGTTCAGTTTGAAACACAAAAAGCAAAATAAATGTCTTTCATCTACGCTACTGATTGTAGGCGCCTGGAAACTACCAGAGTGTCTATGATGATCGCGATCTGCCGGAAGCCGGCCAGCAATGCAGCGTGTAAGGCCTCCTTTTTTTATTGACACACATTATACATCTTCAAATGTTAAATCTCCCAATTACATACGGTCGGTAAAGCTCGACTTGCCGTATTGAGAAAAGTCTAAAAAAATTCTGTGCCGTTTAATTTGATATTTTCTTAAGTCGTTCATATTCTTTTATTAATAGTTAAGTAATAAACATATTAAAGGGTGATATCCGAAGAAGATTTCTCTTGATAAGCTGTTAAACAACAGTTTGACAAACTGCTTTCGTTCAAAACAAAAAAAGGTTAAAAAGATAAGTCGATTATCATGGAAATTCATACACGTGTAATTCTGTATGTGACGGTATACTGTTAAAATGAAGAAAGTGGACTACGACACAAGAAGTATCTTATATCTGGCAGACGATGCGTACAGTCTATGAGGCGTGTGGCGAACACCAAAGGTCCACCCAGCTGTTACAACCCAATAAACAGAATGTGGCACAGCTCAGAATCAGTACTGGACACTCTACGGTGTATGACAATGTAGAAATTCCAGCGTCGAGTTCATATACTAGAACTCTGTGGTGAAGGAAGCAGTAGAAATTAGTTTGACGAAGGAGTTTATCAACAGAGATGCAGAGGAATCATGGATTCTGGCGCTTTGTTTGATCAGCTCGCAGAACGCATTCAGTTTTATATACGCAGATGAATGAGCCATTACAGTATAAGGAAATAACTTTCAACCATCGAGAAGAAACCACCAGAAGCCGTTTAAGAACTGGCTGTCTGCTACAAGGAAAATCAAACATAACCCTCGGAGACCCAAACCCCTGTTTTTTCACCTGAGAAGTAGAAAGACGTCAAAGACACTGCAAGTATCATACGAGGGAAGTATCATACGAGGGAATACCGCTAGTACTCTGCAGTAACAGGTGGTTGTACTTGTAGCTAAAGTGCGGCTGCTCACAGAGGTCCTGTGTGGGCTGTAATTATTGTATGTCAGCTAAACTTAACAGATATTTTAATGTGTTAAGGTGGAAGCTATGTACGCTGGAAAAAAATAGCTCAAATTATGGCGACCAGGTGGAAATCTGGGGCTCTGAGTGCAAGAAAGACGTATAGAAATGATTACATATATAACGTATTACTAATGGTATGTGGGCAGAAAAGGCGAATCACTTCACAAAGGCATAAAGTCGATTTTACTACAAACCGCCGCTTACACAATTTTCTCAGTATGAATACCGGAAAATGAGATGCCGTACGACGCTAGATTTGCACCCCACAAAATTTGAACTAATATCCTTTTTCAGCGTAAATCGCTTCCGCATTAACGCATTAGCATGTCTACCAAGTTTCGCAGCCATAGGATAATTATCGCCACATTGGACCTCCACTTTAATTACAACCATCCGTTACTTGTGTGTCACGCTAGAGAGAGCACTCACAGGAAACACTACACAAAGTATCTGCTAGTAAAGGCACTACATTGAGCGCACAACCCAGTTACTGAGCAGGTGGAAAACTGGATAAAGTGATCATCCTAAGGAAGATGTTCTATTTCTTTGACAGTGTCATAGATAATCATATTTTATATATCTGTATGAACTGTATTCATTCTGAAACTATAAAGCAATTGTATTAACATTGGAATCCTTCTACTGTTGTATAAAAGTGAGCTTAAGTGAACGTCTGAAAAATGGCCACTTTGCCATCTAGGTAGGGCAAAGTGGCCAGCGACAGAGAGAAGGAAAAAAAGAAGACTCAGATGAAGGCTTATGTGGGATGTATCTTCCCAAACTGTGTCACCCAGTTCTTGTCTGCCATCATTCCCTCTTTATTGAAAGAGGGGTGAGGTACATTATTCCGCTCAACAAGCTGAAACGCCAAGTGGTGTAAATCAGTTAACTAACATGCTATAATGTCTCTGTTCATTGTCGAAAGTATAGATAACGATTTATTTCTCTTGCCCTTTGGTCAATATACGTCGAATCTATTTTCTTTCAGTAGCACCAAGGTTTACTTTAAGAACTCTTTCTTTAAGCGTGTCCCTCCAAAAGATAAATAGTTTACTTTTCTTACAGCATCCTGCTGCATGGCAGCTGCATGGCCTGCATGGCTTCGAAATCCCATAATTGTTGTAGTGATCTTCTTAAATAATCTGACGGCATCGTAACATTCACCTGTAGTAAGAGAACATAGCTTCTCACCAAGTCGTTAATAAATAAATACTTAGTATAATTATTTTATGAAATACTCTTGTCTTATTATTGGTTCTGTTGTCTTGAAAGCCGGCCATGTGTGGCCGAGCGGTTCTAGGGGCTTCAGTCCGGAACCGCGTTGCTGCTACGGTCGCAGGTTCAAATCCTGCCTCGGGCATGGATGTCTGTAATGTCCTTAGATTAGTAAATTTTAAGTAGTTCTAAGTCTAGGGAACTAATGACGTCAGATGTTAAGTCCCATAGTGTTCAGAGCCATTTTTGTTGTCTTGAAACAAAGTAAACACATTAAAAAATCGATGTTCGCGGAAAGTGGCCACCCCTCAGGTGACTGGCAGCTAGATCCGACTGGACGTCATTACGATAAATGTTGTCTGAATACAAAATTACAAAACACGTGGTTTCGAAGGCTGAAATACAACGTTCAAGCAACTTTGTAACATTTAAATGTCTGAAATCAACTCCGTCCGAACGTGCCTCGGAAGTCCCAACAGCATCCACCAACCGTCATGTTATCCTCAGTGTATCAACGACACTGTGTGCGGGCATGGAGGGGCACGCGGTCAGCACGTCGCTCTCCTGTCCGTTGTCAGTTTTCGCTACTGGAGCCTCTACTTCTCAATCGGCAAGGGCTGAGTGCACCCCTCTTGCCAGCAGCGCTCGCCAGATACGGACGGTCACTCGTCCAACTGCGACCAAGCCCAACAGCGCTTAGCCTCACTGATCTGATGGGAACAGGTGTTACCACTGCGGATACATTTTGGCAGCGACTAACTGGCAATGTAAATTTGTTCAATACATGCAAATAAATTTCTCCCTTACCTAAATGAGACACAGAAAAATCATAAATTATTTCATAAAACGTTTTCGAGGTGTGAGTATGGAAAACCGTCAGCTGTATAATGGAATGACGACAGTAAAAATGTGTACCGGATCGGGACTCGAACCCGTATGTCCCGCTTATGGCAAGCGGTAGTCTTATTATTCAGCAATCCGAGCACGACTCACGAACAGACCCAAACTTTCATATGTCAGCGCTCGAACATCCATAATGTACACAGGTGTGCGAAATCACAGCAACAGACAGCTATTTCCACGTTCTGCGTCTAATTCACGATATAATCACATAAACTGTGAACAGATGTCGTTACGATCATGTTCTGCACAGAAGATGGCACTCGTGTCAACGGACAATAAGGGCAATGATGACCCATTTATAAAGAGGGCTAGTGTTTGTTAGGGAGTCCCAAACCCACACTCGCTGTGTACATAACCTCAGACGGTGTAGAATAGTTCAGAAAAGACGCCTACAGACTCTCTGCTGAGGAGGGTTGTAGGAAGAATAGAAGCAGCAGAGTCGCAAACTGATGTGGCCCGATGTCTTAATCCGAATCGTTCTGTTGTTTCCCGAACGAGCCGACAGTTTATAGAGATCAAAAGTGTGTCCTGGGGACCAGGATAGGGGCAACCACGTATGACATCAAACAGAGTGGACTCTTATTTGGCTGTAAGAACACGACGGTACCGCCTGAATACTATACTGTAGCTGGCATCTGACCTCGCAGCATCCACTGGAAGTGTTGTATCGAGGCAAAGGGTGTAAGAAGGCTTCGACAGAGAGCTGCTACATCTGTACCTCTGACTCATCTTCACAGAAGGTATCGTCTAGAGTGGAGCCGTCAACATGCCACCTGGACGGTAGAACGATTGGCCAATGTTCTTTTTACAGATGACTCCCGATTTGGTCTGAAAAGTGATTCTCGACGTATTCCCATCCTGAGGGAACGTGGAACACGATTCCGGGCCCAAACGTTGTGGAAAGAGACCGATATCGAGGAGTATCCCCAATGTTGTTGGCAGGGATTATGCTGACCACTCGAACACCTCTTTATGAAGTTGTATGGGTGAATCATCTGTCAGGTACCGTGAGGAGATCGCGGTTCTTGCGAGTAGCTGTGGTCCCAGACTTGGTATTGATGGTCGGTAACACTCGAACTCCTAGGTCACTGGTGGATGATGCTTTTTGGCAACGGGAGACACTGCACGCATGGCGTGGACCGCTCGCTGTTCCGGTTTGGACCCCATAGAGCATGTCTGAGATGCTCCAGGGAGACGAGTTGCATCACGTCAACATCCACCGGCCACTCTCCAAGACTTGCGAGCAGCTCCGCACGAGGAATGGGTGTTATTGCCTCAACATGAGACTGATGACATCATTCACAGCGTTTCCCACCGTTGTCAGGCTTATATTGGTGCCAGAGGTGGTCACGCCCCAGACTGAACACATTAAACAGTTGTCAGAACGTGCGTACAAATCCGATAGTTTGGAAAAAAAAGAAAAAAAAAAGAAGAACATTTTTGTCTACCGTTACACATGTCATAGGCATTCTTCACATTGTTCCTACTTTACTACCACCTGTTTATACTGTTTTGTGACAAAATAAACGCAATCTCAATAATTTCCGTTTGTTGCTTTAATTTTGGACACCAGTGTATATTCCTTTACAGACCTTACAGAGGAGACATTTAAACTGAAAGTCTCTCGCGTGGTGTCGGTGAGTAAATACGATGCTGTAGCGCCTGTGTTGTTCAGAATTACAATGCAATATTCCTTCTGACGTGCACGCAGTTTCGAAGGAATACTGCATCGTACTTCTGAACAACACAAGCACTGCAGAGGAGCCGGCCGGGGTGGCCGAGCGGTTCTAGGCGCTACAGTCTGGAACCGCGCGACCTCTACGGTCGCAGGATCGAATCCTGCCTCGGTCATGGATGAGTGTGATGTCCTTAAGTTAGTTAGGTTGAATTAGTTCTAAGCTCTAGGTGACTGATGACCTTAGAAGTTAAGTCCCATAGGGCTCAGAGCTATTTGAACCACTGCAGAGGAGGAGCGCTACTAACGCCACGAAACTCACTGACAAAACCAAAGAAGACTCTCTGGATAGTTCCAAATGTTCGACACTCTTGCAATCACCAAGAGAAGAAAAATAAAAAGATCGCTTTACCTAGCCTGTCCACCCTAGCTGTTCTTACCCTACGCGGTCCTGTGTGGTATGGTTGCAGTTATGCCAAACCAGGGGACACACCATTCAAGGAATAATACCGCATCATCACACGCTCTCTGAGACCTACACCGATTGACAAGCTAGGCTGTATACCCCCAGCCTCTTCCCCTAACATCAGAAGTGAAGTGGTAGCAAAAAAGGAATGAAGTAAATCGTTTACATCTACGACCGTCCGAATTTCTATATATACCAATCGGCAAGCCACTGATTTCAATCGAGAAGAAAGTTACTGCAAACAACAGAAAACTTTGCTAGTATTACGCAACAAACCAATCTCCGATACTGAAGTACGGGGTGACGCTAAAGTCCGCTAAAATTTGAAAATTCTATACTTCGCAGAATGATGTAGATAGAGGAGTGCAAATTGGCAAACTTGCTTGAAATGAAACAAGGTGTTACTGAAACCAAAAAAAGTGCTCAAAATGACCAACAGATGGCGCTTCATATGATACAAAAGTAACTAATTTTTTAGCAAAGACCTTATTCTTCATAGTAAATGCTCAACATGTCGGCCTTCATTCACCAGCAATACCTGTTGTCGATGGACAATGTCGTAAGCAGGTTGTAAAACATATCAGTATGTATGGTGGCAAATTGTTGTAGATGTTGTCTTTGAGCATCCCTAATGATGTCGGGTATCGCGGTAGACTTGCGGCTTTAGATAACTCCACAACAAATAATCGCACGAAGTGAGGTCTGAGGACCTAGGAGGCCAAGAATGACGGTAGTGGTGGCTCAGCACGCGATCCTTACCAAACGATGTGCTCAAGAGATCTTTCACACGCGTAGCGATATGGAATGCAGCACCATCCTGCAAATGATTTTTACCTTACAGCACGCTAAAGATGATGCGATGCTGTAACATACCGGAGTATCTCGCTCCTATCACGCTGACACTTTGAATAGCAGCACCTCGGTGTCCAGCGCCATCTGTTGGCCGGTTTTTGTATTCGTTTCTGGTTTCAATGAAACCTCATGACACTTCAGGCATGCGTGTCAAGTTTTACCTCACCACCTGCATTATTCCGTCAACTATGTATTTCCCAATGTTAACAGGATTGTGGATCACCCTGTGCGCCAAAGGAAGGACTTCCCGCAGGGCACATAGAGGGCATTTGGAAATCTTTCAACAGACTGCGTTCTGGAGTTGAAAAAAACAAATGCAACATAGATACGGATTGAAATTTGTGGTAAGGTCTTATGGGACCAAACTGCTGAAGTCATCGGTCCTTAAGATTACGAACTATGTAATCTAACTTAAACTAACTTACGCGAAGGACAAATTACACACCCATACCCGAGAGAGGACTCGACCTTCGACGGGTGGAGCGTCGTTGACCTTGAAAAGGCGCCCCAGACCGCGCGGCTACCCCACGGGGTGGACACGGATTATCAGATGAACAGTTGATGAGCGATTGTGGACAAAAGCAGACTACTATTCACTGTGCCCAAGGATTGAGGAGTTCATGAAGAATTCACCCAAGTCGCTAGACGAAGCCACCTTTTTGTACTAAATTTCCATAACCCTGTAATACTACAAGTCTTTTGTACACAAACCTTTTCTTTAGAAATTTCATCCATTTTTTCTTGTTATACAAGCTATCCCAGGAGTAATGATGGTCAGTGTTTATGGATATCACAGGATCATTCGGAGTAAAAAGTCTAGTAAGGATGGGCTGTAAAATGGATACCTTAAGAGGCAAGAACGCTACTTCGACACTGTCAAAAAGTTCTCTTCTACTGAAAGCTCTTTGATTACCAAATTTGGGGAGGTGATCGTATGGACCAAAGTAAGTAAATTAATCCAGTAAAGATTGGCTTTAAATTACATAACTTAAGTGCACTTAAGTGCAATGAGCACTTGTTCATTTTCATTACATCTCCTCCACTGAACATGCGCTCATAGCTCTTAAGATACGCATTTTAGACTCCACATTTAATGGTCGTAATTTTCCCTTTTTGGAATATGAGGAGCAAAAATCTTGCAGTAGAACAGATGTGTCTTACTTTACAGAAAATGAAAAAGTCAGCACACTGTTTACGTATGCGTTTTAGAGCCCATGTTTACTAGAGTTTTTTTTATGTTCACTCCTGTCACATACTTGCATATTGACCATTCATCTACTTCTACAGATATTTCGCAAGCTACCTTATGGTATCTGGCGGAGGTACTCCTGCTACCACTATCTGATTCCCCCGACCCTGTTAAATTCGCGAATGGGGCATCAGAGAAATAATTGTCGGTAACCCTCTGTACTGGCTCTAATTTCTGGAATGTTCTCTTCATGGTCATTACATGAGATGTATATGGAGGAAGTAATAATCGTCTCTTCCCGGAAACTGCTTTCTCGAAATTTCAGTAGTAAACATCTCCGCAGTGCTTCACACCTCTCTTGTAACGACTGCCAGCGGAGCTTGTTCAGCATCTCGCGACGACTAAACGATCCCATGACGTAACGCGCCGCTCTTCATCGGATCTTATCTGTCTCGTCTGTCAGTCCTACCTGGTAACGATCCCATTCCTCCTGGAACACCCTGTATATACTGTCTGATACTTTTGACAAGATTAAATAAACAAATTTATATTGAGGCGTGAATGGAGCGTCTAACCACATGTTCTGTACGTGAAAAACTCTTTGCAGCTGCATAATATCTCTGGTTCATGTGTATTGTGTGGCTGGAATCCTAGTGGCGCGGCTTTCGTGTTTAAAATTAGGGATGCGAGTCCTGTCACACCACTAGGAAGACTACCTAACGGTAAGCTGCCGAAATATCAGTTGGAGGAGTTTGTGCACATAAAATCCCAAAATTTAGCGGACTATCGTAATATTTAATTGTTAGATGTACCTCTGAGGATTGCAGCATGAAGCCGAAAAGCGTCGTGTTAAAGGAAATGTTGCTGTTAAACGTGGCCGAAGTGAGAAATGGTGATTTCTATAAAATTTATATCAAACCAATAACAGTTATAAATTAAAAAACTTCACAAGTCGGAATAGCTAATGTAGCATTTTGTAAAAAAATTTGAAGCATAAGATCCACTGATGAAACCATAGCTTCGGC
The DNA here is from genome assembly GCF_023897955.1 of Schistocerca gregaria. NCBI lineage: Eukaryota > Metazoa > Arthropoda > Insecta > Orthoptera > Acrididae > Schistocerca > Schistocerca gregaria. Next base: position 640,469,400 of record NC_064922.1, on the reverse strand, counting down.
GAAACCGGTCATCAAATAAAATGCTTTCTTAGTGATCTTGGCTGGTGAAGTTTTCTTCAGTTACCGTACCTTACATATCGCCCCCAGACACCATATATGTAGAACAGTATCCTTTTTATTGTAAGTCATGCAAATCTACAGTTTTATTCCGATCTTGATGAAATTTTGTACACTTTACCTTCATTACTAGATGAAGATCACTTTCTACATCTTCGTAATCTGACTTGAAATATATATATATATATATATATATATATATATATATATATATATATATATATATATGAAGGGGAAAGATTGTTGCCGAAGGTCTCTAAAGTTCTTGCTTCAAACATCTACACGACCGGCGTAGAGACACAAGTGATGACACTTTCTGCAGGACCTGACCATCATTTTGCAGGACAATGCTCAAGCACGTACAGTGCAAGCTGTTACTGATTTGCTTGGCTGATGTTAGGTTTAAGTAGTTCTAAGTTCTAGGGGACTGATTACCATTGATGTTAAGTCCCATAGTGCTCAGAGCCATTTGACTTTTTTTTTTTTTTTTTTTTTTGTTCGAACAGTTCGAGTTGTGCTCAAAAACAGCCCTACTTGAAACAGTGAAAACTGAGCTGAAATAATGTCTTTCAGTTAAAAACGATTACAGTTTCCATTGAGGCTTGTATTCGCTATTAGTATCAACAAAACACAGGGCCAATCGTTTTGTGGGGCAGGTACTAAACATCCCGTGCAACGCCGGGCATTTCAGCTAGTGTACAACAAAAGTTACTCATTCTGTACTGTGTAAGGATTTCACGCGATGTGTCCAGTCGTGCGGGGCGCGCACGCACAGGTAAAAACTCGGCGCTGTCCGGCCTTTCCCCGGCTTCCGCTCTCGCGGGTCAAGTGGCACTGACCCCAATAGCTGGCGGCCCAGCCCGCGGCCGCTGGAACGCCGGCAGCGCGCTGGAGCCCGCCGGAGCTGGAGGGCAGCCAAGCGCGCCGCGGCCAGCGCTGTGCTGCGCACCTGCCTGCCGGCGCCGGCGGGGTGGCTCCAGCCGCTTTATAGGCTGTTTCCATGCCGACGGCATCGCCGGCCGCCGCCATTGGCTGCCCCAGTGACACCGATCGGCACCCTGCGGTGGGAAGCGCGGCACGTGGAGAAAGCGACCGCGACGCCGGAACCGGCACCGCGGCCCGCGTTTTCACACAGGCATTCCTCGTTCTTACGGGCCTGTTGGCTGGGAAAAGGAACGGAACCACCGGACGCGGTAAGGTGCCAGCTGAAACCGCCCAACAAGCATTCCACCGTCAGCTGTCTTACTTTGTTGCTGCTGAATCAGTTTCAGCAGTGATCAGGTCTTTGCACAGGAAAACCTAATTTGTCATTGAATGTGAGCACCTCATTCCTGGACCCTCTGATACGCACTGGTCAAAAACAGTATTCATACTCTCATTCTTTTCCACTTTTTCCTTTTGCATTTCATTTATCTCAAAAGCTTGATATACTCTAAAGAACGTACGGAAGTAATGGTGAAGCATTAACTACAAAATAAATATTGCATTTAAAAAACTACAGGGTGTCTAAAAAACAATGACGCGGCTTCAGAATTCCATATTTATTCATAAGAACATACTACAAACATGAGAAAAAGTGCAAAATACTCACAAGATCTTAGTTTTACCTAGAAATATGGGAACACGTGAGGCAATACTGACCCTACGGCTTATTTTAGAAGCTAGATTAAGAAAAGGCAGACCTACGTTTCTAGCATTTGTAGACTTAGAGAAAGCTTTTGACAATGTTGACAGGAATACTCTCTTTCAAATTCTGAAGGTGGCAGGGGTAAAATACAGGGAGCAAAGCGCTATTTACAATTTGTACAGAAACCAGATGGCAGTTATAAGGGTCGAGGGGCATGAAAGAAAAGCAGCGGTTGGGAAGAGAGTGAGACAGGGTTGTAGCCTCTCGCCGATGTTATTCAATCTGTATATTGAGCAAGCACTAAAGGAAACAAAAGAAAAAGTCGGAGTAGGTATTAAAATCCGTGGAGAAGAAATAAAAACTTTCGCCGATGACATTGTAGTTCTGTCAGAGACAGCAAAGGACTTGGAAGAGCAGTTGAACGGAATGGACAGTGTCTTGAAACAAGGATATAAGATGGGCATCAACAAAAGCTAAACGAAGATAATGGAATGTAGTCGAAATAAGTCGGGTGATGCTGCGGGAATTAGATCAGGAAATTAAACGCTTAAAGTAGTAAATGAGTTTTGCTATTTGGGCAGCAAAAAAACTGATGATGGTCGGAGTATAGAGGATATGAAACGTAACTGGCAATGGCAAGGAAAGCGTTTCTGAAGAAGATAAATTTGTTAACATCAAGTTTAGATTTAGGTTTCAGGAAGTCTTTTCTGAAAGTATTTGTATGAAAGTGAAACAAGGACGATAAATTAGACAAGAAGAGAATAGAAGCTTCCGAAATGTGGTGCTAAAGAAGAATGCTGAAGATTAGATGGGTAGATCACATAACTAATGAGGAGGTATTGAATAGAATTGGGGAGAAGAGGAGTTTGTGGCACAACTTGACAACAAGAAGTGACCGGTTGGTAGGACATGTTCTGAGGCATCAAGGGATAACAAATTTAGCATTGGAGGGCAGCGTAGAGGGTATAAATGGTAGAGGGAGACCAAGAGATGAATATACTAAGCAGATTCAGAAGGATGTAGGTTGCAGTAAGTACTGGGAGATGAAGAAGCTTGCACAGGATAGGGTAGCTTGGAGAGCTGCATCAAACCAGTCTCAGAACTGAAGACCACAACAACAACAACATCATTAAAAATGCTCTAAGTGTCCAACAACAACAGCACTAAGAACATCTACATGATGGATAAATTCGTCATAAATTTTACATAACGTATCTGCTTTCACAGGACTTATGGCGGCTGTTATTCTGTTATTCACTTCTTCTACGACACAAGGTAAAGGGAGATGAACACCCGTTCTTCACATATTCCCACAAGAAGCAGTCGTATGGGGTCATGTCTGGTGATCTTGGAGGCCAAGAAAGCAGGGCAGTGTCTCGTGGTCCCGTGCGCTCTGGTCAGCGTCGAGGCAGAATGTCATTGAGAAAGTGACGTACGTCGCTGTGCCGGAGTTCGGAGCTCCATCCTGTTGGAAAATAAAGTCATCACAGTTCTGCTGGAGTTGTGGGAAAAGGCAGTTGTGCAGCATTTGAAGATACGTCAACGCTGGATAGGGCGCACGGGACACCGAGACACTGCCCTGCGTTCTTGAGCTCCAAGATCATCAGGTATGGCCCCATGCGATTTTTTTCTTGTGGGGACATTTAAAGGAAAGTGTGTTCATCTAACTGAAGAACAGAGTAACAGCCTCCCTAAGTCTTGCAAAAGCAGATACATTGTGTAAAGCTTATGACGAATTTAGCTGTCGCCTACATTTTGCTCACGTTGCTGCTGGTAGACACACAGAGCACTTCTAATAGCACAGCTGAAACTTTAGTTTTGTGAGTATTTTGCAATTATTCCCATGGTTGTAGAATTTTTTGCCGGGCGGCCGCTGTGCCCGAGGGTTCTAGGCGCTTCATTCTGGAACCGCGCGACAGCTACTGTTGCAGGTTCGAATCGTGCCTCGGGCATGGATGTGTGTGATGTCCTTAGGTTAGTTAGTTTTAAGTAGTTCTAAGTTCTAGGCGACTGATGACCTCAGATGTTAAGTCCCATAGTACTCAGAGCCATTTCAACCTTTTTTGTTTTAGTAGTAAATATGGAGTTTTGACATGTGATGCTTTTTAAAACACTCGGTTTTCTGCACAGAGCATGCTTTGGCATAATTCGAGGATCAGTTACACTTTTAGTCATAACCTCGAAATAATTAATTTTCTTAGTTAAGATTTTTTTTCAGATACATGGCCACGGTCCCATTACACACTGAAAGACGTACATACTTGCATTTATCACGAATCTTAACCTCTCTTTGCTACAGCATCCTTGAACATACACTCTGTTCGAATATAATGAAGTTCCTTGAGACGGAAAATCTTCTGTTCGCAAATCAGTGCGAGTTTAAAAACGACCCTGTGCAAAAGCCAAGCTGTCCTTTTCTGACATGATGTCCTGCAAACAATTATATTCCATATTCCTAGGTTTCCGAAAAACACTTGCCACGGTGCCCAGATACAGATTATTAAACAAGGTACGAGCATACGCTGTAGGTTCCATAATATGTGAGTGACTCTATGACTCCTTAAATTATAGGACCCAGTACGTTGTCGTCAACGGCGAGAGTTCATCAGAGACAAGGTTATCATTGAGAGCGCCCCAGGGAAGTGTGATAGGGCCGCTATTATTCTCTATACACGCAAATGATCTGACGGATATGGTGAGCAGCAGTATCTGGCCGTTTGCTGGTGATACGGTCGTATACAGGAAGGTGTTATTGTTGACTCCCTGTAGGACGATACAAGATGGCTTAGACAAAGTTTCTGGTTTATGTGATTAACGGTAAGCTAGTTCTAAATGTAGAGAAAAGAAGGTGAATAGGTAAAACAATTCGGTAATGTTTCAGTACAGACTTAGTAGTATGCTACTTGACAGGGTTACGTCTTTTAAATATCAAGGAGTAACCTTTTTTTTTAAGTTGCTGGATTTTTGGTGGCGCCCATTCAGCCACCTCAATACTAGTGTCCATTATGACGAGACGAAAGAAGGACAACACAACACCCAGTCCCAGTCCCTGAGAGGAGAAACTTTGTAACCCGGCCGGGAATTGAACATGCACCCCTTCAGTGAGCAATCCACCGCATTAGCCGCGCAACTACCGAGGCTGACGGCACATAACGTTGCAAAGCAAATGAAATTGAACGTGCATGTTACGATTGCAGTGGTGAAGGCGAATGGTCGACTTTGGTTTATTGAGAGGGTTTTATGAAAGTGTGGTTCATCTGTAAAGGAGATCACATACAGAAAAATAGTTTGACACAGTGAATGCTGCTTGAGTGTCTGGGATTTCCACAAGGTTGGATAGTACCGTCACAAATAGTTAGAGGAACCACAACATAGTGATGCTGCTCATGTCCACTTCATCAATGTGCAACATCTCATTTTTTGGTCGTGCCTGTGTGAACTAACTGTGTGATACTACACTATCGGTTCCTCGGAGAAAAAGGCTTTCTGCGACCTGAAGTTCGGTGCCGCTAGGAACCAGCACCTCACAAAAGTTCTATCAGCACCAATGAGAGTGCCTACATTTACGTTCTTGGTTTGGATTGCCTGAACAAATAATTTCGTGGAGATGTCTGGAACTCACGAAGCCAATAAGTCAGGCGCGTCCCTAGTGGTGTAGATATGGCAAGCCGTGGGCCCTCATCCGAAATAAAAGGAAGTTCACAATACCGGTCTTTTATCCTGTTGGTAAAATAATACAGATATTGTTTGCAGCTCTTCTAGGTGAAGGCGACTCGGTTGTAGGGTGCCCAACAACACTGAAAAATAAGTTGTGTGGAAAAATTAACATACTTATTGTAAATAAGCACTTGTTAAATAATAAAAACGTATAATGTACATGCAGTGTATTCTGTAATATAGTCCTACAGTTTTATGCACACACACACACGGGTCAAATATCTCACGAAATAAGCATCAAACGAAAAAACTACAAAGAACGAAACTCGTCTGGCTTGAAGGGGGAAACCAGATAGCGCTATAGTTGGTCCGCTACATGGCGCTGCCATAGGTCAAACGGATATCTGCTGTGTTGCTTTAAACACGAACCCCAATTTTTTATTACATATTCGTGTAGTACGTAAAGAAATATGAATATTTAGTTGGACCACTTTTTTCGCTTTGTGATAGATGGCGCTGTAATAGTCACAAATGTATAAGTACATGGTATCACGCAACATTCCGCCAGTGCGGACGGTATTTGCTTCGTGGTACATTACCCTTGTTAAAATGGACCGCTTACCAATTGCGGAAAAGATCTATATCGTGTTGATGTATGGCTATTGTTATCAAAATGCACAACAGGCGTGTGCTATGTATGCTGCTCGGTATCCTGGACGATACCATCCAAGTGTCCGTACCTTTCGCTGGATAGTCACGTTATTTAAGGAAATAGGAAGTGTTCAGCCACATGTAAAACGTCAACCACGACCTGCAGCAAATGATGATGCCCAAGTAGCTGTTGTCGTGGCTAATCCGCACATCAGTAGCAGACAAATTGCGCGAGAGTCGGGAATCTCAAAAACGTCGGTGTTGAGAATGCTACATCAACATCGATTGCACCCATACCATATTTCTATGCACCAGGAATTGCATGGCGACGACTTGGAACGTCGTTTACCGTTCTGCCACTGGGCACAAGAGAAATTATGGGACGAAGACAAATTTTTAGCACGCGTTCTATTTACCGACGAAGTGTCATTCACCAACAGCGGTAACGAAAATCGGCATAATATGCACTATTGGGCAACGTAAAATCCACAATGGCTGCGACAAGTGGAACATCAGCGACCTTGGTGGGATAATGTATGGTCCGGCATTATGGGAGGAAGGATAATTGGCCCCCATTTTATCGATGGCAATCTAAATGGTGCAATGTATGCTGATTTCCTACGTAATGTTCTACCTATATTACTACAAGATGTTTCACTGCATAACAGAATGGCAATGAGCTTCCAATATAATGGATGTATGGCACATAGCTCGCGTGCGTTTGAAGCGGTATTGAATAGCATATTTCATGGCAGGTGGATTGGTCGTCGAAGCACCATGCCCGCACGTTCACCGGATCTGACGTCCACAGATTTCTTTCTGTGGGGAAAGTTGAAGGATATTTCCTATCGTGATCCACCGACAACGCCTGACAACATGCATCAGCGCATTGTGAATGCATGTGCGAACATTACGAAGTCGAACTACTCACTGTTGAGAGGAATGTCGTTACACGTATTGTCAAATGCATTGATTTTAACAGACATCATTTTGAGCATTTACTGCATTAATGTAGTATTTACAGGTAATCACGCTGTAACAGTATGCGTTCTGAGAAATGATAAGTTCACAAAATTAACATACTTATTGTAAATTGGAACAACCGAAATAAAATGTTCAAACGCACCTACGTTCTGTATTATAATTTAAAAAACCTACCTTTTACCAACTGTTTGTCTAAAATTTCAGCCATATATTTGTGACTAATACAGCGCCATCTATCACAAAGCGAAAAAAGTGGTCCAACTAAAATATTCGTATTTCTTTACGTACTACACGAACATGTAATGAGAACTGGGGGTTCCTATTTAAAAAACGCAGTGGATATCGGTTTTTACCTATGGCAGCGCCATCTAGTGGGCCAACCATACTGCCATCTGGTTTCCCCCTTCAAGCTAGACAATTTTCGTACTTTGTAGTTTTTTTCGTTTGACGCTTATTTCGTGAGACATTTGCTATTTGGTCCGGTCACGATCAATGGACCACCCTTGTGTGTGTGTGTGTGTGTGTGTGTGTGTGTGTGTGTGTGTGTGTGTGCGCGCATAAAACTGTCGGACTATATTACAGAATACACTGCATGTACATTATAAGTTTTTTATTATTTAACAAGTGCATATTTACCATAAATATGTCAATTTTTCTACACAACTTATTTTTCAGTATTGTAGGGCACACTACAACCATGTTGCCTTCACCTAGAAGAGCTGCAAACAATATCTGTATTATTTTACCAACAGGAAAAAAGAAGGAAAATGCCGGTATTGTGAACTTCCTGTTTTTCTGGATCCTCATCCAACCTGAAGAGAAATCTAAAGTACAACAGTACCTCTAGAATGGCGTCGGTCAGCAATCTGATCAAAACTGCATAGAACTAATGATTCTTCTGCAGAAATTCGAAGAACAGTTTTTCATGAATGGTCATTACCGAAGTCTGCTTCCATTTTAGATGAAGTTTTCCTTTTAGGAAATCAAAGTGAGTCTCAGTCAATATGCATGTTGCCAGTGTCATGTGGTTGCTGAGCAGATCCTGATTTATCTTCTTTTGTGCCATACCTCACGAATTCATATTTGCAACAACCCATAAGTAAATCTCACACTATTATAAAGCCAGTCATATTAAATAAAATTATGACATTAGATCGACAACATTTAAAAAAAATTAAGCGCACTTTACACAAACTGCAGTTAAGAAATTGTGAAATATCATCATACTTTAAAATGCCCAGTTATTCCATAAAATCAAAAAACTTAACCACTGCAAAAACAGCCATGGGTGAAATACATCAAATGATATTAGTTTTTATGCAGTCATTGTACATTTTATAGATGAGAAGACTCCATTAATGTCATACTTTCTAGAATGCTTTTAAGTTGAAGAAACGTGCACTACAAAAATTATTTCAAATTTGGTAAAGGTTGTTACCATGAAATGTAAAATTAAGTTTAAAGTCACTACTATAATAAAAGACAGTGCTTCAAGTGTGATATCAGCTATTATGCTTTTGAACCTTCCGGGTGTTAAGTGCTTTGCACATTCCTTAAACCACCACTATAAAAGATGGGCATTCTTCAGTTTAGGAGAGTATGATGATATTATGATTTAGCTCCAAATAAGCCATTATTATTGACTTACAGTGACCTGCGAACTAAACAGTGTGAAAAAAAAATGTTGAGCGTCATACCTGAGGACAAGGAACTTGTGTTCATCTGGTGATCGCAAAAGTCTTGGCAGGACAGTTACAACCACTGAATGTATATTACTTTCAGTATTCCAAGATCTTTGTGAGAAGACTTGAGATATATTTCTGCTGAGTGATTATGACATTTGCCTCCACCTGAGAAAGTCCACAGCTCGTGGTCTAACGGTCGCGCTCTCGCTTCCCGAGCACAGGGTCCCGGGTTCGATTCCGGCGCGTTCAAGGATTGTCTCCTGCCTCGAGATGACTAGGTGTTTGTGTTGTCCTCATCATTTCATTCTCATTCATGAAAGTGCCGAGATTGGATTGAGCAAAGGTTGGGAATTTGTAAGGGCGCTGATAACCGTATAGTTGAGATTTTTTTTTATTCGTGTCAGAAGCACCATGGATACAGGAATATAAAAAAATGAATAGCACACAGAGAAAAATTAATTACAGGCATATGAAAATATATATACAAATATGTGTGCACAGAAACAAAATGTTATAGGCATTTGGCCCATAAGCGGGCTACGTCGACAGCATTTGGGGTTGCCAAAATCAGATCCACTAAAGTGCAGTGTGAAGGACATTCAGGGCAATTATACATATGCTGGGTCGTCTGCACCTCTCCACAGTCGCAGAGATTAGATGTAGTAGAATATCCCCACTTCAGAAGATTATCTCTTGACCGTGCAGTGATGGTGCGTAGCCTGTTTAGCGATCTCCAGACCACCCAGTCCTTATCGTAACCTGGTGCCAATTCTTCCTTTGGTTCCATCCAGTGCCCGACCGCTTCCATGTCTCCACCCTAGGTCCAGGTTGGTCGCTAAAATCTTCGGTTGCTCTGAGAAAACTGCGTCTAGACTTCAAACGTTTGGTGGCTGGCTGAGTTTTGTGGAGGAGGTGGCTCTCTGCCACCTCAGCCCTCGCTCTTTCACTATAGGCTGCAGCTTCTCTTCGCACTGCAGGCTTCTCTTCGCACTGCAGGAGGTGCAATCCCAGCAAGATGGTAGAGCTTGTCTGTTGGCGTCGGTTTCAGACATCCAGTGACGAGCCTTCAGGTTTCGTTCACAGCATCTGAGACCTGTTTGGCGTGGGTAGAGATGTACCAGACACTGCTTGCATATTCGCCTGCTGGGAAGCAAACTGCTAGTGCTGTGGTCCTCACTACCTCTGGCTTTGCGCCCCAGGAGGAGTTCGTAATTTTCCGAAGAATATTATTTGAGCTAACCACAAACCAAACAACATCATCATCACCACCCACTTGCTATTAGATTCAGGATTTAAAGAAGCTTGGGACCAGTTAAGATCAGATAAGGCAGAATGGTTGGACACCGTTCCATCGTAACTTTTAAACCCATTGGGTGAAGTGACACAAAACGACTATTCAAGGTAGCGTATATAATGTATGAGACTGGAGATATACCATCAGACTTTAGGAAAAACATCATCCACATAATTCCAAAGAGCCGACAAGTGCGTGAAATATAGCACCATGACAAACAGATCATGCATCTCAGTTGCTACAAGGATAATATACAGGAGAATGGAAAAAAAGCTGATGGTTTCTTGGATGACAATCAGTTTAGTTTTAAGAAAGGTAAAGGCACCAGACATGCAGTTCAAAACGTTCAAATGTGTGTGAATTCCTAAGGGACCAAACGTCTGAGGTCATCAGTCCCTAGACTTACACACTACTTCAACTAACTTAACGCTAAGGACAACACTCACATCCATGCCCGAGGAAGGACTCGAACCTCCGGCTGGAGGAGCCGCACGATTAGTGACATGGCGTCCTCAACCGCGAGGCCACTCAGAGCGGCAGAGAGGCAGTTCTGACCTTGTGGTTGGTGATGGAAACAAGACTGAAGAAACATCAAGATACATTCATAGGATCTGTCGACCAGGTAAAAGTATTCACGAACGTAAAATGCTGCAAGATGTTCCAAATTCTGAGTAAAACAGGGTAAGTTAAAGGGAAAGATGGATAAGCTATGCAAGTCTACAAACAAGTCGTTGTTTAACATTGTTACCAAATATCTGCAAAAATAGTTGATCAATTTACTTCAGGTTTTTGCATGGTACGCTAATAAACGTTCAGACTGACATAGGCTACATATTTTTAAATGTATGTGGTATATAAATATATATTTAAATTTCTGCAATATTTTATAAGAACAAGTCGATGTTTAACGTCGTTACCAAAAATCTCGATGAATTCTTGACTGATTTACTTACAATGTTCTCACAATACACCAGTAAACATTCGGATGGGCATCAGTTACATAATGTTTTATCAGATCTCTCTTTTTGGTATCCAGTGTTCTTAGGCAATCCTGTCGAAGTGTAACAAAACATTCTTCAGTTTCATTTTCATAATTCGGTCATACTTCAGTTGGTGTCTTTCTTCTTTATTGTTGCTGTAAGGTAACCAGCAAGCAAGTTTGCTTATGGCGTAAAGTTGTTTTAGGTTTGACAAAATGCTCAGAGACTTAATCTTTGATGTGATGGAGTGTTAGGAGGAATATTACTTTTTGGAGAATCATACTCAAACTACGGCTCCACCTCTTTTGTAAGAAGGTGAAATGTCCATATATTGGTCCTAAAATTCATTGTATTCACCCAGCTATGTTCGTTATCAAATTGTAATTTTTTGAAAACATAAATTTTATAAAAAAATTTATCTTCTGGTTTTAAGACCTATAGGAAGAGCACTTATTTTTCAGTTACATCTGCAAGAATCAAAATGCAGTACTTCCAGTTTCTTGAATTTGTTTTCCTAATATTTCTTAACTTGTGGTGCTTCTTTAACTTCGTTTATTACATTGAAAATATTTGAGTGTAAAGATCTCTGAGAAGTTGCTGTTAATTTCCTGTCAATAGCTTTGTATCATAAAACAGGTACTGTCTGCAGCTATCATTATGATTATCTGTTGTTGGACTAGAAGATTGTGTGCAATTTAATCTAAATGTGAAATGTCTGAGAGTTTGTTTCTTGGTGAATTTATATTTACTAGGTTAAGCGCTTCTGCAGTATTTGGCTTCAAAGTGGTTGTATGTACTGGGTTAAGAACAGTATCATTTAAATTGTAATATAGGATACATGTTTTATGACTGTCTTCTGTCAATCAGGAAATTGATCTGACATCCTTCAAAGGAAGGTAAAAGCAAAAACTTAGTATGATTGTGTTTGTAGCTGTGTGTGTGTGTGTGTGTGTGTGTGTGTGTAAATCTAATATTGTATGTTCTGAATTGAATGTGTCAGCAGGAATTGATGCAGCCTGTGTATATGTGTGTGTTCAAATGGCTCTGAGCACTATCATCAGTCCCGTAGAACTTAGAACTACTTAAACCTAACTAACCTAAGGACATCACACACATCCATGTCCGAGGCAGGATTTGAACCTGCGACCGCAGCAGTCGCGCGGTTCCGGACTGAAGTGCCTAGAATCGCTGGGCCACGGCGGCCGGCATATGTGTGTGTGTTTTAGTATATATATATATATATATATATATATATATATATATATATATATATATATATATATATATATATGTGTGTGTGTGTGTGTGTGTGTGTGTGAAAACATATAACTATAGAAACGGTAAACATTAGAAAAATACCAACAAGTTCTTGACTGATTTCCTTTACATTTTTAAACGATACTCTATTAATAAACGTTTAGACGCACGTAAACGCACTCTGTAAAGGCTCATCCTTATTAACAGAAATTTCGAAAAGTAGTTGACCAATTTACTTAAAATTTTTTCACGATGCTGTAATGAACATTCAGACAGACAGTATAATAAACATTTGGACAAAAACATGCAATATCTTTTTTTAGCTCTTTTAAAACATAAATACATGCTTAATACGTAGAGGTGAAATGTTGGTAGCCTAAATCTCGAGAAGTTCTGGACCGATTTACTTCAAATGATATTTTAATCAACATTTAGACAGACATAGGCTGTACATACTTATAATATACACAATATTTTTATTAAATTATGTGACCAATTACAAACCGCTTAGAACCAAAGACTATGACACCATTGTTTTCCTTCTTCTCTACCCAGAAATTCTACACACGGTGGCTGATGGCCTGCCTCTGTTCGACGTCACCCTCCTAGGTTGTGGCCTTTGTTGTTGGATACGAAATTTTGCAGTGTTGATCATAGTCAGAAATTTTCGCTGTCCTGTAAGGAGTCTTTTATGACGTTTTCTCCGATCCGTTCTTGTCTCTTTCAGCCATCCTGTGTGTTTTTTTAATTTGGAAATGAAACTAAAAGTTTTCGACGTTAACCTACTGTCATTCATTCTGCAAATATCACCGCGAAACTTTAATCTCCTCTTCCATATACCGTGTGTGATTGTTTCTATGTTTCTGTTTAGATCTTCATTTCTCTTCTTCATATAGTTGCTATCTTTGTTCTTTTATGGTCCTAAATTTTTCTGTGTATTTTCATTTCTTTCTTTTCCATTTCTTCTTCTTCATCTCTTTTATTCAGTTATTCAGTGCTTGCCGTTCAGGTCCATATAGTGCTTCTAGTTTTATTACTGTCATGTAGTTTTTATTTAAAATTTTTGCCTGAAATTGTTATCTTTTATTACATCGATTTTTGGTGAGTCTGTATGCTAATTCCATTTTCTTCCATCTTTCTTTGTGCTTGGTGTTATCTAATTCATATTTTATCCATTCTCCCATTTATTTAAACTTACCAACACTTTTGGTGTTTTACTATTGTGTTTGTACATATTTTACTCTGTTGTGTTTACTTTGAATGTATTCCACTCTCACATGCGATACTTGTAATACAGTTTTAGCTCCAATTTCATGAAAAGATTTCTATCATTACCTTTTCATCTGTTTTGTCCTTAAAAATTATTGCAATATTGTCCCCAAGAGTGAGACATTGCGCCTGAGATCTTCCTCTTCCTTGTCCTAGATGGATTCCTTGATGTTTTTCTCTTGTAGTTCTGTATCTCACTCTCTCATGACCTTTTCTATGTAAGATCAGAACAGAACTTGTGAGAGCCAATCTCCTTGTTGGACACCTGCGTTAATTGTGAAGAGTTCGGAAACTGTTCCCAGAAATTTAACTTTTGAAATTGTGTCTCCGAGTGTCTATTGGACTAATTGTCTGGTGGTTTTGTCGGTATCCGCTTCTTACAATGTTAGAAATACGGTCTATCTATAGAATCGTAGACTTTTTTAAATCAGTGATTGTGTTAAGGTTTTGCATTGTTCTGGTTATGAGGACTGTCGTCACGCCAAATATTTTCTCTGGGTACGAACTATATTTTCTGAACGACCTATATTTTGTAGGTGACTGGAAGTAGAGATATGCCTCAATGGTTGTTGATGTCTGTCCTGTCTCCCTTCTTATGTAGTAGACAGATTACGGCTTGTTTCTGGTATTCTTCCTTTCTCCCAGAAATCATCAATAACCTCATATAAGTTTTCATATGCCCACCTCCCTCCCAGGTTCCACATCTCAGCTACATTCCTGCCTTCACCTGGCGTTCTATCTGTATTCAGCTCGGCAGTGTATTGTTCAGTTTAATGCAGTGACAATGGTTCTGAAGGTGAGTTTTCCTTTTGATGCTGTCCGAAAATTAGTCCTTGCGTTGGTTCCTCGCAGTTCAGAAGCGTTTTGCAGTGTTTTGCTAGTAATTCAGAGCTGTCTTTATTGTTGATAATGAGTTTGCCCATTGAATCTGCGAAATGAAGGCTCACCGGCTTTTACCCTATTATTTCTTCTTTGAAAATATTGTAGAAGTCCTGAGTGTTGTTCTGTTTGAGTTTATTTTATCTATTTCCTTTAACCATTTTTCGTCAGTGAATTTGCTTCAGCCTCTATATGTATAAATATGTATGTGACATATAAAAAGGAAAAATTGTTACCAAAGTATCTCCAGAGGTTTTGACCTGTTTTCTTCAAATTTTGACATGATCTACTAATAAACATTCAGATGGACTTATTGTATACTCTTTTTTCAAATGTTAGTGTACAGGTTTTCTGTCAAAACTGACTGTGAAAAATATTGCTGGGAGAAAGGAAGAATACCTGAAACAATCCATAATCCGTCTACTACATAAGAAGGGAAACAGGACAGCATCAACAACCATTGAGGCAGAACGTGTAGTTTCGCTCTGTTTCTTGCAGTCAGTTTCAACTATGACGGGAAGGCATGTACAATGGACAGAGAGAATGGTGAGGAATCGATGCACAGAGAGAGGAGGAAGAGGGAAAGGAGGTGGAGAAATAGTGGCAGGGGGGGGGGGGGAGAAGATGGGCAGAGAGAGGGCGAAAGGAGTTTTGGATGTATATCCAATTCCTATACACATTTAGCAGTTGCGAATCATTGCTAGATTCACTAATATACAATGTCTACCAGAAGCAAGAGAGTTTTCAAAGCCAAAGCAACAGGTCGATTGAGTGAACCATTTCTATGGGAGAGCCCAGCTCCAACCCTGTAAGAAGATACATCCTCAGCTAAGACAACAGGTTTTGTTGGATCAAAATGAATCAGGCAACGATGAGTTAACCGCTGAAATGCGTCCTCACATTCTTGGTACCACACACCTTTCCTGCACAGCTGATTCATCGGAGCAGTTGTTTGTCCAGCGTTACAAATAAACTTAACGTAATATGTTAACTTCTCTATGATCATCTGTAGTTCCTTGATGTTACTGAGCGCCAGCTGATCTTCAGTCACAGACAAATGTAGCTGAGCGGTATGCATATCCTGTGCATTTATAAGATGTCCTAAATATTCAGATTCTTCATGAAAGAAGAGGCACTTATCGTTTTTACATTTTAAGCCATCCACAGCAAGCACCTTAAAGAAACATTCTAAATTTACCAGATGTTCAACACGTGTACGACCCATGAGCACAAATATAAGCCACAAAATTTGTACTTGAAGCGACGTTGTTGTCAATTCTTCGAGAAAAAGTCCAAAAATAGTAGGAGCTATATCACTTCCGAATGGTAGTCTTTGAAACTGGAACAAATGCAAGTGACAGTTGTTCACGAAATATTGTTTGGACTGTTCATCCAACAGTAAGTAAGCCTCACATAAGGCAGTTCTGGAAAGGAACCTGCCCTGTCCCAGTCTACCCATTAATTCCTCCGGGCATGAGAGAAGATATGAACCCACTACAGTTTGCAGGTTTACCATGCCTTTGAAATCAGCAAACAAACGAAAACCTCTTGATGACTTTTGATGTGCAACCAAGGTGGATGCCCATTAGCTTTCAGAAACAGATTGTATCACTCCGCTGTCTTCCCATCACTGCAGTTCCTGATCAACTTGCTGACTTATAAAATCGTTGTTGCACATTATCTTTAACAGTGATCTGAACCTCAAAATTCTTATCCCTTCCTAATCTTGGTTCAGAACGTTGACTGTACTTATTTCACAAGTCAGAAGCGTTAGTATGAGGTACCGAAGCAAGTACTTATAAACATTTTAATTGAATCAACTGTTGGATCTTTCAGAAGCGGTAGTGTGAGGCACCAAAACACTAACTTATAGACCATTTTAATTTAATCAACTGTGGGATCTTGGTGAAACATTGTAAATTAACTAAACAAACACTTTTCTAGCCATGTTTCACAATTTGTTTCTAATTGATCGAATTTGGGCCCATTTTCCTCTGTGTGTAGGACTTGTACATCTATTGTGTATTTGTGAGTATTGTTCAGGCAATATTTAGCAAAGGCTGAGTCAGGCTTCCTCAATCTCCAGCTTCTGTGGTGTTCCTTGTCTGGTACAGATTGATCCCCCCGTCTGTCCAATATAGCAAAACTGACACTCCCATAATGTGATTTTATAAACCCCACTTTTTGTGATAGCTGGTTGTTTGTCTTTTGCATTGAAAAGGAAGCCACCTATTGTCTCAGGAACATAGAAAAACACAGAGAAGCCCTTTGCCTTCAAGATGTTACTTGTGCTATTCTATGTTTTCCCTAGAAAAGGTAATCTACACCACTTCTTTTCCTGTTTGTCTGTGTTTTTCCCTGGGGACAGTAGGGACCTGGCTTGCTTCTTCGTCTTTTTAGCTAAAATTTTATCAGTTATTCACCTCTTTTAGATGAGATTACAACCCAAAGATAGAAGAAAAACTTGGGACAGTAGTCCATCGTAGTTAAAAATATCTTAGCTGATGCATAACTTTAGTCCAGTCATTGTAGTATAATTAGTGACTCTGTAATAATGGATGCAATTTGTTAAAAAATGATAAGTTATGTAAGTGTACATTAAGCTGTGGATCGATATCTAAGAAGTTGAGATTATCTTTGCTTTGTGAACATTTTTATCCATGTATTATCATCTTTGGGAATCAGTAATGTACTTGAAAATCGGCTTACAACCCGAAACCTAGGTTGTGCAATAAAATTAATAATAAATTGTGAAACAAGGCTAAAAACAGTGTTTGTTTAGTTAACGTACTTGTAACACATTGTCTTGCACGCACAGGATGACCAAATCAAACAACTTCTTAACCAAATCTGGTTACACTGTTTCTAGAACGTAGTACATGAAATGAAACACAATTTGTGCTGTCACGAAAAGTTTCTGGCAAACTGCACATGCCCGGTACAAGTCTTTCACATTCATTATATGCATACAAAACAGAAGTTGGTTTCTGTAACTATGGATTACCGATCATTTCATAGGTGTATTTAATGATTAGCGAAAAACTGGCACCTATGCCTAACTGAAATTGAATTGTCTTTTGAGCCACTCTTAATTGGAGAAAAAGTTTATTCTTCAGTCTGTCGACTACAGCAGAAGGTTTCCATGATGCAAGAAAGTGAGCCTGTATCATTGCTGGCTGTATTGTTTGCGCCGCCACAACATTCAAGCTATGCTGAAGCTGTGTGATAGACCAGTGCTTGCCCTGGCTGCTTTCTAATGAAATTATTTGGATATGACTTTGTTTACCACACTTGAAACACATCGCATCATGACAAGTAGAAGCTTTTCTATCATGATTTTAAAAATACTGAGATCGAGGCTTCCTCACCTCACATACCACGTTACTCCTTTACTTTTTCTGTTACTCTGAGCCCTGCATTTATTCAGTTTTCATGAACTTTAGACTAAGTGTTTTGTGCTCTATCAACAACAGACATAGATAAAGCCTCAAAATGAACTTCAGTTGTCTTCACAATACTTTGAGGCTCTACAACTGACAAAACTGTTTTCATCACGCAACATTATATCACTATGACTTAGTCCACATGAACATTTGAACTCGCAATGTTTGGTTAGCCCTTCAAGTTCAGCAATCCACTCTGTCAGTGACTGTTCGTGATGCTTCCTAAAACGAAAAAAATTAAATCTCGTCACAGAGACATGAATCTGTACTTTATAATGCTCGTCGAGGTATTAAACGAGTCCCTCATAAGCATCATTTTCTAGGCGAGAGTCAGGGAACATCCTCATACACATTCTGAAAACGTTGACTCCGACCACTGACAAACAGAAAAGGGAGCGCGCGCCGTATCCTCATTGCTGTATGCTGTGAAGTGGACTTCCAGTTGTGCGCGTTTTTCAGACCAATCCTCTTATTTACTGTTAAACCGATGCAATTTGGGTGCAGCAGCCGGATGTGGTGCATCTTGTTGCGACATTAAGTTTGTCGTGTGTTATAGACTAAGCGGCAGCCGTTCAGTCTACTGCTGTCTAGATCTGAACAGCTTCGTTTAGAGACATTACTTCTGAGGGCCCAGACATCGTTAAACGCTTCATATCACAAATGATAAATACTGTTCTGGCCACTCAGACTAGAGGAACTTAAGAAAATCCACGAGGCAGACCAGGGCAGAAGTCTATCACTGGAATAAATATGCACACAATCGTCGCCATTTTCCATGTCGGGCGAGGGAAGAACACCACATGACAAAAATAGCCATCATTGTCTCAATTTCTGTGTATCGTAGCAAACATGGATTTACTTCAGGAGGGAGTCGATGGGTTACTGAAGCAGACACATAAACTATTTGTTCATATGAGTAAAATGCTTCACGCTCCAGTACTCAGATCCTTTTCGTTGACAACATAACTTAATAATATATATACACTCCTGGAAATGGAAAAAAGAACACATTGACACCGTTGTGTCAGACCCACCATACTTGCTCCGGACACTGCGAGAGGGCTGTACAAGCAATGATCACACGCACGGCACAGCGGACACACCAGGAACCGCGGTGTTGGCCGTCGAATGGCGCTAGCTGCGCAGCATTTGTGCACCGCCGCCGTCAGTGTCAGCCAGTTTGCCGTGGCATACGGAGCTCCATCGCAGTCTTTAACACTGGTAGCATGCCGCGACAGCGTGGACGTGAACCGTATGTGCAGTTGACGGACTTTTAGCAAGGGAGTATAGTGGGCATGCGGGAGGCCGGGTGGACGTACCGCCGAATTGCTCAACACGTGGGGCGTGAGGTCTCCACACTACATCGATGTTGTCGCCAGTGGTCGGCGGAAGGTGCACGTGCCCGTCGACCTGGCAACGGACCGCAGCGACGCACGGATGCACGCCAAGACCGTAGGATCCTACGCAGTGCCGTAGGGAACCGCACCGCCACTTCCCAGCAAATTAGGGACACTGTTGCTCCTGCGGTATCGGCGAGGACCATTCGCAACCGTCTCCATGAAGCTGGGCTACGGTCCCGCACACCGTTAGGCCGTCTTCCGCTCACGCCCCAACATCGTGCAGCCCGCCTCCACTGGTGTCGCGACAGGGAGGGACGAATGGAGACGTGTCGTCTTCAGCGATGAGAGTCGCTTCTGCCTTGGTGCCAATGATGGTCGTATGCGTGTTTGGCGCCGTGCAGGTGAGCGCCACAATCAGGACTGCATACGACCGAGGCACACAGGGCCAACACCCGGCATCATGGTGTGGGGAGCGATTTCATACACTGGCCGTACACCTCTGGTGATCGTCGAGGGGACACTGAATAGTGCACGGTACATCCAAACCGTCATCGAACCCATCGTTCTACCATTCCTAGACCGCCAAGGGAACTTGCTGTTCTAACAGGACAATGCACGTCCGCATGTATCCCGTGCCATCAACGTGCTCTAGAAGGTGTATGTCAACTACCCTGGCCAGCGAGATCTCCGGAATTGTCCCCCATTGAGCATGTTTGGGACTGGATGAAGCGTCGTCTCACGCATCTGCACGTCCAGCACGAACGCTGGTCCAACTGAGGCGCCAGGTGGAATTGGCATGGCAAGCCGTTCCACAGGACTACATCCAGCATCTCTACGCTCGTCTCCATGGGAGAATAGCAGCCTGCATTGCTGCGAAAGGTGGATATACACTGTACTAGTGCCGACATTGTGCATGCTCTGTTGCCTATGTCTATGTGCCTGTGGTTCTGTCAGTGTGATCATGTGTTGTATCTGACCCCAGGAATGTGTCAATAAAGTTTCCCCTTCCTGGGACAATGAATTCACGGTGTTCTTATTTCAATTTCCAGGAGTGTATATATATGTAATTAATTGTCGTCGAGTACAAGAATATTGTTGATACTTGATTAGCACAGAAGGTCAGTCTCGTATCAGTTTAACTTCAAACTTTCGTACACATTTCTCACGAACTTGAGTTGGCAACACTGCGCCGACGCGGACTCTTCGAGTATTTGCTGCGCTAAATAATTATAAAAAGCGTTGTTATTAAGCTATTTTAAACGTCTACAGGTGTTATAAATATAATATAAGTGTTGTTAAATTAGTGGAAGTGTTAGTGAAGTATAAAATAAGATTAAACGGTGTAAGAAGCGTATTTTTCTCCTCGCGCCTGTGGCACGAATCCTAGGCCTAATTTCACGCGCGCGAATCGTAAGTAAGCAGTGAATTAAACTTATAGGTAAACGTTTGCAGTTGGTATAAATATATTATAGGTGTTGTTACAATAGTGGAAGTGATGGTGAAGTGTTAAATAAGATTAAACTGGGTAAGAATTTTATTTTCATTCTCGCGCCTGTAGCACAGACTTTAGGCTTAAGTTCACGCGCGCGTATCGTAGGTAAACAGTGACTTAAACTTATATGTAATCACCAGTGTTTTTTATTCATTAGGCTTTAAACTTATTTATATCTGCCTGAATAGTTTCTAGGGTCCATTGTTTACGTATTAGCCAATACTTAAATCAGTTTATACGATTTCTGTTTTTGCCATGAGCGAGAAGTGTATGACAGGGTATGGTGTGATGGGTGTTGTAGTTTCTTTCATTGGGGCGAATGTAGTGGCGTGGGAAATGGGGACATAAATGAGGTTCATCAGTGGTATTGTAGAGTCTGCAGTAGTGATAGGAAAATACTGGAACAGGAAGGGAAAATTGCAGCTCTTCAAGCTGACCTAGACAAGGCAAGGGAGGATCTGGACAGGTTAAAGAGGGAGAAGGGTGAACAGAGGTGGGAAGTGGCAACAGGCAATAGGGGGAACAGGCAAAGGAGAGCATCAGACAGCTTTGTGATAAATCTTGAAAATAGATTTGACCTGTTGCCTCAGTCGGAATCGGATGAGCCTCATGCAGCTGAAGCTGTAGAAAGGCCACAACAAGCTTTCAGGGACTTGAAAAAGGTAGGGAAATTTGTAAAGAGAAAGAAAGTTCTGTTGTTAGGTAGTTCCCATAGTAGAGGTGTTGGCCAACTACTGCAGGAAAATCTAGGTCCAGAGAACCAGGTCACTAACTTTTTCAAGCCTAGTGCAGATCTGGGTCAGGTAACAGAGGATATAGGTTCTCTATGCAAGGATTTCACGAAGGAGGATGCCGTGGTTGTAGTGGGTGGTCCGGGAAACAACATTGACAGAGACTCTGAATATTCTATAGAGAGTGACCTGGTGAAGATAGCATCAGCAACGAAGCGTGCGAGTGTGGGATTTGTGTCTGTGTTGAGACGCCTTGATCGGCCTCATTTGAACTCTTCTGTAGGGAGGGTGAACTTGGAGTTGGAGCGGCTGCTTAGGACGGATATAGGGTCCCATATTGGTTTGATTCCTGTGGATGCTATTGGTAGGAGGGACTACACTAGGCATGGCCTTCACCTCAATAGGAAAGGGAAGGGAAAACTGTCTGGCTTGATTGCAGAAAACTTAAGGGGGGACACTGTCACAAGTGGTAAAATACCAGTGGTCACAGGTGTCAGAGGGATGCCTTTTTTAGGATAGGGAAGGGGGATAGAAAACGAGTTTTGATGGAGATTGGCAGACAGACTCAGTTTGAGAAAATAAATGAACAGGAGTCAGATTTTAGCATACAGCTTCCATTTAAACAATGTTTAACAGAAAGTAATCAGAAAGTGCCAGTTCATCTTCACCAAAGTAGTAATCCATTAGTATGTAGTGTCAGTTATCTTTATTACACCAGAACATTCCGGGACTCAGAAATAAAGTTGATGAACTACTCATTTGTATCATTTGTATCGATGAAATGAATTCATCTAACGAAATTGACATAATCTGCCTCTCTGAACATCAAGTGACCACTGGTATAGATATGTTAGACATTTCAGGATTTAAGCTAGCTTCCTACTTCTGCAGAGTAGATATGGAGGGAGGAGGAGTTGCCACATTTATTAAAAACTGCCACAAATTGAAGAACATTGGCATTAATCAATTCTGTTTAGAGCAGCATCTAGAAGCATGTGCAACAGAAGTAGAGTTCCATAACAGATCCTATATAATAGTAACTATTTACCGAGCACCTGCAGGAAATTATAATCTATTCATAAATCATCTAGAAGCTCTTTTGAGTTATTTAACAGTAAGAAACAAAGAAATTTTGTTTGCTGGTGACTTTAATACAGATTTTCTAATTCAATCTTCCAGTAAACATTTACTGCAGTTAGTAATGTTGTCTTTCAATCTAACTCATACTGTAAACTTTCCAACTAGGATCACTAAATCCTCAAAGACAGCCATTGATAACATTTTCTAGACAAATCAAAGGAACAAAATCATATCATAAAACCTGTAATTTATGGACTATCAGATCATGACATGCAGCTCCTTGTTTTAGATGTAAATTCTAAGCAGATTACCAAGACTGCTAAATCTGAGTACAGGAGAGTATTCAATCAACCAAAAATTGAGTGTTTTAGAAAACTGCTCAAAGATATGAACTGGAAAGATGTTTATAGTGCTTATGATATGAATGAAAAATATAACACATTCATGAACAATGTCAATGCCATGTTCGAAAACTGTTTTCCTCTGAAAGTTACTCAAATTAAACAGAAGTCTATAATAAAACCATGGATCACACAAGGAATAAAGATATCCTGTAAGACAAAAAGGAAAATGTATCTGTCGACCAAGAGTAGCTCCAATGCTTATGATTTAGCTAAATACAAGGAATACTGCAAAATATCAAAAAAAATAATTCAGACATCTAAATAAATACACTACGAGAAGAAGGTAGCAATGTCAGGGAACAAAATAAAAACAATATGGGATATAGTGAAAGAGGAGACTGGTAGAACCAGAAAGGAACAGCAGCAAATAGCACTAAGGGTAGATGACACATTAGTAACCGATGAGCATAGTATGGCAAATTTATTTAACAAGTACTTTATATCCGTTACTGATAGAATGGGATTGTCAGGATCAGTAAATGATGCCCTTGAATATCTGAAACTAGCCTTTACAAATAGCTTCAGGTACATGAATATGTCACTCAGATCACCAAAAGAAATAACTTCCATAATAAAATCTTTAAAAACAAATCATTCTAGTGGTTACGATGAAATATCAGCAAAGTTAATTAAGGCATGTTCTTGTGAGTTTAGTACAATTCTAAGTTACTTGTGTAACCAGTCAATTATAACTGGGACATTTCCTGACTGGCTGAAATATGCAGATGTTAAGCCTCTATTCAAGAAAGGGGATAAAGAGGTGCCATCAAACTACAGACCGATTTCACTTTGCCAGCATTCTCAAAAATTTTAGAAAAAGTAATCTACAGGCAGCTTCTCAACCATCTGACCACAAATAACATATTATCAAGATTACAGTTTGGATTTCTGAAGGGTTCTGATATCGAAAAGGCTATTTACACCTACAGTGAAAATGTGCTTAATTCATTAAATAACAAGTTACAAGCAGCAGGTATTTTCTGTGATTTGTCAAAGGCATTCGATTGTGTAAACCACAACATTGTTTTAAATAAATTAGAATTCTATAGTGTCACGGGCAGTGCTGCAAATTGGTTCAAGTCATACCTCGCTAACAGGAAACAAAGGGTGTCAGTGCAAGGGACTAGTGAATTAAGTCATCAGTCATCATCAGACTGGGATGAAATTACATGTGGTGTCCCACAAGGATCCATCTTAAGGCCATTGCTGTTTCTTGTGTACATTAATGATCTCTCATCAGTTACACTGCCAGAAGCAGAGTTCGTTTTGTTTGCAGATGACACAAGTATTGCAATAAATAGTATGTCAGGTGTAGTTCTAGAAAGATCTGCTAATGATATTTTCATGGATATTAATAAATGGTTTAAAGCCAACTCACTGACATTAAACTTCGAAAAGACTCACTATATGCAATTCAGAACCTGTAAGAGCTTTCCACCCAACATATGCATAAAGTACGAAGAAGAGCAGATAGAAGACGTTGACAGTCTTAAATTTCTAGGATTACAACTTGATAATAAATTCAGTTGGGAGGAGCACACCACAGTACTGCAGAAACGCCTTGACAAATCTGTATTTGCAATTCGAGTGTTAGCAGACATAGGCGACATAAAAGTGAAAAAACTTGCATACTTTGCCTACTTTCATTCCATAATGTCATATGCTGTAATATTTCGGGGTAACTCTTCAAGTCAAACAAAATTTTTCAGAGTCGAAAAGCGTGTAATACGTATTATTTGTGGAGTAAACTCAGGGACGTCTTGTAGAAACCTCTTCAAAGAACTGGGTATACTTACTGCCTCTCAGTATATTTACTCCTTAATGAAATTTGTCTTAAATAATATATCTCTTTTTCCAACAAACAGCTCAGTTCATATGTACAATACCAGGAACAAAAATGATCTGCACAAGGATTTAAAAGCACTTACTTTAGTTCAAAAAGGGATCCACTACTCAGGAACACTCATCTTCAATAATTTGCCAGCAAACATAAAAAATTTAGTTACAAATAGAGATCAGTTTAAAAGGAGCCTGAAAGACTTACTAGTGGCCACCTCCTTCTACTCTATTGACGAATTTTTTTAATAGAAACAAATGATGTGTTGTATATATTTATACTATTAGTATTGTTATTTCAGCTTACAAATAAAAATAAAAAATAAAAAATGGTGACATGTTCCACATCCACGAGGATCTCCTCCACACGGATCTATGGAACGAAAAACTAATCTAATCTAATCTAATCTAAACGAACAATACTGCCCTGATCTGAGCTACGTCGATGCTGCTCTCTTAATCGTCGATTGCAGAGCGGGGTGAGCGACGCTGCGCTGTGACGTAAGCAGTCTTCCGGCAGCGGCGGCGTATGGAACCTCCTGAGCGCGTGCCTTTGTTGATGACTCTCATTCGTGGTTGAGTCTGGTAGCGACTGTCTTCAGTTCGTACTACCATCGAGAGGTACAAGTGCTACCAGGGATCTCATTCTTCGTACGACACTACGCCAGGACTGCAAATTTCCGGGCTGTTGAACCTCGTTGTTTTAACAATTATAGCAAGTCTTTTCCCGCTCTAAATAAGAGGATGTTGCAGGCAACCGGTTGGTTCGTTTGAGATTATGGCCCCCATCATCGAGATTATTAGCGCCTAGTTATGTCGGTAATGTTAGCTGTGTACATCTCCCACTGCTAAGATATGGAGTTTCTAACTTCGAGCATGTAGAGAAAAGGATCAAGTCAGTGTTACAGAAATAGCAAGATTTGAAGGCTAGATGGCGCGTCCCGTTGCTTATCGTGATACTGTCTTCCACTGGTGGCACATTCTCCCTTTAATTAAAGGCCTCCCTGTGTTCATTAATTCACAAAGTGGTGTATTCAGTTATAACAAAATGTTGTACTCTTTCTTCAGAAATACGAACAATTAACTAAACTTCTTGCTATAAACTTGATATAACTCTTCTCAAATCTAATTCAGATACTTATCACAGATCAAAAAGCCTTTTACTATGTGTTCCGTAGCACATTTACCAAATTGTCCTGTCTGTTAATAACTTCGAAACTAGTATCAATGGTCAGCATAAGATTGAAGTAGAACATCTATCCTTTCAATACGATATCAGTCAGATGTCTTTAAATATTATCTTGCAGCAAGTCCAACTTCAGTAACTTCAGTATGGTTTGGCGGTACAATTACTAACGTAGTTGACGCAAATCTAGTTAACATTCAGTTTATTTTACAAACGTTGTTAGCATACTGTTGTGTTCTCCAACAGTTTGTTGAACGTAACTTCTTCTACAATACAATAGCTGGCTGTACAATAGATGTAGACGTCCATCAATCTAGCCGGAGATGTGGTTCCTCTCGGTAGGCTGGTACTTCGATCGGCGGTGCAGTACAGCGGCTTTGGTGATATCTTCTCGGAGATTCTGCCATTAGCAGCGGACGAAGACTGGTCTGCCTTCGACCGGCCGGGCCTATATAGTGAGCTGGAGCCAATACAAAACCCTGCAGAAGAATCCGTGGCCGGATATGTCGCGGCGACCTCTACAAGGAAAGGTTCCTATTAATCGACTGGAATCTTCGGCATGTTTACCTGATGTCTTCACCTGTGTGGCTGTTAGTTTGTTTCCCTCATAGCGTCGCTGTTATGCGGTGCTGCCTGCCATTTAGGGAAACCCGATGACAGACAGTACACATACAACTGTCATAGAATCTAAAAACCTTATGTGGAACTAATACACTGAGTGACAGAAGTCACGGGATAGCGATACGCACATATATATCGTGTACACAAGGTATAAAAGGACAGTGCATTGATGGAGCTATCATTTTTACTCAAGTGATTCAGGTGCAAAAGGTACCGAAATGATTGTATCCACAAGACGGGAATTAATAGACTCTGAACGCGGAATGGTAGTTGGAGCTACACGCAAGGGACATTTCATTTCGGAAATCGCTAGGGGAATCAATACTCCGCGATTCATAGAGTCAAGGGTGTGCCAACAATACAAAATTACAGGTATTACCTGTCAGCATGGACAACGCTGTGGAAGACGACCTTCAGTTAACGTCCGAGTGGAGCAGTGTTTCAGTGCTATCAGACAAACAACAATGTGTGAAGTAACCGCAGAAATCAATGTGGGACGTACGATCCATTATCGCAGTGTGACGAAATTTGGCGTTAACGGGCTGTGGCAGTAGACGGCCGACGCGAGTGTCTGCTAATAGCACGACGCCTGCAGCGCCCTTCCTGGGCTCGTGACCATGTCGGTAAGTCCATTGGTAAGAACTGACAGTAGGCTTCGAGTGTGGCTCACACCTCATGAAGCCATAGACCCTAGTTGTCAACAGGGCAATGTGCAAGCTGCTGATGACTCCATAATGGTGTGGGCTATGTTTACATTGAATGGACTGAGCTCTCTGGTCCAATTAAACCGACCATTAACAGTAAATTGTTATGTTCGGCTACTTGGACACCGTCTGCATCCATTCACGGACTTCATCTACTCAAACAACGACGGATGATAGTGCATAATATCACCAGGCCGCAATTGTTCGCGACTGGTTTGAAGAACATTCTGAGTAATTAGACAACATGATTTGGCCACCCAGACAGCCCGACATACAGGATGTTTCAAAAATGACGGGTATATCTGAAACGGCAATACAAACTAAACGAGCAGCGATAGAAATACACCGTTTGTTGCAATATGCTTGGGACAACAGTACATTTTCAGGCAGACAAACTTTCGAAATTACAGTAGTTACAATTGTCAACGACAGATGGCGCTGCAGTCTGGGAAACTCTATAGTACGATATTTTCCACATATCCACCATGCATAGCAATAATATGGCGTAGTCTCTGAATGAAACTACCCGAAACCTTTTACAACGTGTCTGGCTGAATGGCTTCACATGCAGATGAGATGTACTGCTCCAGCTGTTCAATTGTTTCTGGATTCTGGCGGTACACCTGGTCTTTCAAATGTCCCCACAGAAAGAAGTCACAGGGGTTCATGTCTGGCGAATAGGGAGGCCAATCCACGTCGCCTCCTGTATGTTTCGGATAGCCCAAAGCAATCACACGAGCATCGAAATATTCATTCAGGAAATTAGAGACGTCGGCCGTGCGATGTGGCCGGGCACCATCTTGCATAAACCACGAGGTGTTCGCAGTGTCGTCTAAGGCAGTTTGTACCGCCACAAATTCACGAAGAATGTCCAGATAGCGTGATGCAGTAATCGTTTCGGATGTGAAAAATGGGCCAATGATTCCTTTGGAAGAAATGGCGGCCCAGACCAGTACTTTTGAGGATGCAGGGACGATGGGACTGCAACTTGGGGCTTTTCGGTTCCCCATATGCGCCGGTTCTGTTTATTGACGAAGCCGTCCAGGTAAAAATAAGCTTCGTCAGTAAACCAAATGCTGCCCACATGCATATCGCCATCATCAATCCTGTGCACTATATCGTTAGCGAATGTCTCTCGTGCAGCAATGGTAGCGGCACTGAGGGGTTGCCGCGTTTGAATTTTGTATGGATAGAGGTGTAAACTCTGGCACATGAGACGATACGTGGACGTTGGCGTCATTTGGACCGCAGCTGCAACACGGCGAACGGAAACCCGAGGCTGCTGTTGGATCACCTGCTGCACTAGCTGCGCGTTGCCCTCTGTGGTTGGTGTACGCGGTCGCCCTATCTTTCCAGCACGTTCATCCGTCACGTTCCCAGTCCGTTGAAAGTTTTCAAACAGATCCTTTATTGTATCGCTTTGCGGTCCTTTGGTTACATTAAACCTCCGTTGAAAACTTCGTCTTGTTGCAACAACACTGTGTTCTAGGCGGTGGAATTCCAACACCAGAAAAATCCTCTGTTCTAAGGTATAAACCATGTTGTCCACAGCACACTTGCACGTTGTGAACAGCACACGCTTACAGCAGAAAGACGACGTACTGAATGGCGCACCCAGAGACTGCGTTGTCTTCTCTATCTTTCACATCACTTGCAGCGCCATCTGTTGTTGAAAATTGTAACTACTGTAATTTCGAAAGTTTGTCCGCCCGAAAATGTACTGTTGTCCCAAGCAAATTGCAACAAACGGTGTATTTCTATCGCTGCCCGTTTAGTTTTTATTGCCGTTTCAAATATACCGGTCATTTTTGAAACACCCTGTAAATCCTTCGATCATTTATGGGACATAATGGAAAGGTCAGTTCACGCACAAACTTCTGCATCGGCAACACTTTCGCAATTACGGACGGCTTTAGGCTCAGCATGGCTCCAGTATTTCTGTAGGGGACTTCCACGACTTTGACAGCTGTAGATATATAGGATCAGAAATGGCTGCCAGAGACTTTCGATATAAGCTCTGCCAACAACAGCCTTGTTAAGGAGGCTGGAGAAACGGATAGCAACCATTTGCCCCTGCGGTAGGAAACTGCTCCTAAAAGGCGTAAGAATCAGCTCGGTCAACAGTGGAGTGATACAGAAGGCAATGGTAACCACTGCATTAGGAAGTGCAAGAAGCAAAGGCCAAATGGTTTCAGGAAAAATATGAAAATGCAAGGAAAAAAATCTTCATCTGTGGGACAAATTCAGAAAAGAAATGACAAAACAACCTTCGATGAAGTTAAAAGCAATTGTCCCAACTTTATGAGCACATGAGACATTCCACTGTTAGCGCAAATGAGACAGCCGTTAAGTTGACAGAATACGTCGATGGCCTCTACAAGAGAGCGGGCGTGAGAAGAAGACGAAGAAGAAATGGGTGTCAAAATGAAAGACGCAGTGGATCCAGTATTCAAGTTTAATAGAGCTTTGGGAGAAGAAGTTGGATAACAATCCTTCGGAATTTCTAAAATAATGAGGGAAATGACATCCAAATGAAGACTCAAGTTGGTGCGTAGAATTTATGAGACTGGACACATACCACCCGACTTTCCGGGAAATGTCATGTACATTATCACGAAAATAGCAAGGAAGTGTCGCACAAACAGCTTATCAGCTCATTCATCCAAGTGGGTGACAAGAATAATTTACATAAAAGCACAAAAGTATATTGAGGATCTGTTATAAGATGTTTAGCTTGGTTTTCGGATGGGTAAAGACACCTGAGAGGCAGTACTGACGTTAC
This sequence comes from Schistocerca gregaria, assembly GCF_023897955.1. NCBI lineage: Eukaryota > Metazoa > Arthropoda > Insecta > Orthoptera > Acrididae > Schistocerca > Schistocerca gregaria. The sequence goes on along the minus strand of NC_064922.1, from coordinate 640,439,441 downwards.
GCTTGATAATGGATGCAAGACTGATGGAAATCAAGACCCGTTCATAAGATTTATCGACTGTGCAAAATCGCTCTACAGTGTAAAATAGCACAAGATGTTCTACACAAATCAAGAGGAAACTATGGGATTAAAGAGCCATAATGAAGTGATCGGATTAACCTAGGTGTAAGACAGTACCGCAGTCTCTCACCTCTGCTTTTCAGTTTATATATCAAAGAAGCCATAACGAAAGAAAGGTTCAAGAGCGGGATTAAAATTAAAGGCGAAAAGGCATCAGTGATAAGATGTGTTAATGGCAGTGTTATCCTCTCTGAAAATGAAGAAGTAACTGTAGAACTGAATGAACACTCTCATGGATATAGAATATCGATTTAGGGTGAACCGAAGAAAGGCGAAATTAATGAGAAGTAGCAGAAATGAGGGTAGTGATAAACCTACCACCAAAGTTCGGTGAGTACGTAGTTAAAGAATTCAGCTAGCATGGGAGCAAAATAACACGTGACAGACCAAACAGAAGAATATCAGAAGCAGAATAGCACAGTATAAGATGCCTTTCCTGGGCAAATGTAGTCTACTAATACCATAGTCCTTAATTTGAGGAAGAAATTTCTCAGTTTACCTTTGGAACAGAGCAGTATATGGTGGTGAATCATGGATTGCGAGAAAATTGAATAAGGAGGTTATCGTAGCGTTTGAGATGTGATTCTGTATAAGGGTGTTGAAAATTAAGTGGAGTCATATGTTAAGAAATGAGGAAGGTGTTCGTAGAATTGGTAGGTGTAGAAAAGGAGCAACCTGTAGCGAGTAAAAACGGTAGTAGACGAAGAAAGGGATTGGAATACATGCAACAAATAATCGAGGACATGTGGTCCAAGTGCTACTGTGAGACGAAGAAGTTAGGACAGGCGCGTCGCATAAAAGCACTCAGAAGACTGATGACTGGAAAAAAAAAGACTGGCCAGATGAGAGTAAAACTCGTGCACTGAGGGTTCCGTACAAACCTAATTATGTATATACATGTACAGTTCAACCATGTCGGGACTCGAAAATCTCTACAATTTTTGTCTGTTATCGACACTGATATTGGCACGATATCAGTCCGGGGGGTTCCAAGGCTTCCGAGAACGTTTTAATATCATGTTCGAAGCCGCATAATACATGACAAAAGAAATATTTTTTGTGTGATACAACTGCAAATTAACAATTTTTTTGTGTTTTCCTGTACTTGAACTGTGAAACGTTTCTTCTTGCCAAACTTAACGATTCTAGAGTGGGAAGTACCATACAGGTTTTAGTGAGTGAGTTTTCAAGTATCAAAATATATGACATAAATGGCCGTATCTTTTGATTGTTTCGACTTACAAGGTGATGTTTATTATACCGCCAAGGGACCATAGATCTTAGTATATAACACATATTTCAGCTTAATACATCTACCCGTTCGTGAGAAAAAAGGATATTAACACGTGGAATGATAGAGACACAGCCTTATAACAAACGACAAAAAAAATTTTTCTCTTGTGCTAGAATTACAAATTAATATTTTCCAGATTTTTTTCCTTAGTTGTAGAGTTAAACCTCGATTCTTGGCTAATTTCATGATTCTACACCGACGGAAATACCGTGTAGTTTGCGAGTAGCAAATTATATGACATAAATGGTCGTGTCTTTTGATTACATTAAAAGCTTCACTTTTTATGTCACTAGGAATTTAATATGTGTGTTGTGGTATCAGACGCCAAATGTGGCGTATTGACACCAAATATAGTGGGTGGGTGCCAGGAGGTGCCGTATTAAAACTCGGCCGAGCTTTCCAAATGATTTATTCGTTTCCACTACAGTGCTTCGTTGACCTCGGTCCGCGTCACAGGCCCCGCAATGCTAAGGCCACTGCCCCAGCGACCTGTGCAACGCAATGTTGGGTCGTGCCGGCCTTGTTCGCCAGCTGTAGAGTTCCGATTACGTCAGGATGGCTGCGCCAGAAGCCGACTCAGAGCAAAGCCTTCGAGATGCAAGGCCTACGCACAGCGGCCATATTGGCACGTTACGTCACAAACTGTTGGCCATCTTATCTTCAGTCGCCAGTCCCGTTGGCGTGTATGTTGTGTTGAAAATGTGTGACATGTGAAAGTGATATATATTTCATACAGTATTCGCCTACAGTGCTTCGAAGTATGGGATACAAGTGCTGTATTTCCTTTTGCCAGGGAAATTATAAATCCTAAAAAGGCATTAAAGTGCACATGTTTCGATTTCCCAAATGTGTGAAGTTGAGAAATCACTGCATTGCAGCTATTTCCAGACAGGAATTTGTGTCTACACATCATTCAGGGGTAAGTAAATGACAAAAATTTGTAGCGTGTTATTTGTTTCCATTGCACCACATTTGCCAATTGTTTTTAAAAGCAGTTATGTATCATGCTCCATTATCATTTGTTTCTTAATTATGGACTATTGCTGCGAGGTTAATACGAAGCTGGCTGTGAAACGTTTCTCATATTTGCAACTATTGTCACACAGAATAGTTATATTAAATAGTGTGCCTCGAATCCTATCATTCCTACCAGACTATTGAGTTTCCAGTACTTTTATTTGGAAGAGCTACAGATGATTTTTCTTTCAGTTTTACATATACAGCTCTTCGGAAATAATTTCAATTTGAGTAAACTACCTTAGAAAATTGCTTTAATGAATTCTGTGTTCGACAGATTAAGCAGTATAAAAAGCAGAATTTCGAGGTAAGTGCATTATGATTAAATTAACAGCACTCTGTGACACGAATTTCAATCAATGATATAGGATAAATAAATCTTTTCATGTTTAAGGTTCTAAAGTTCTGGAGAAACAAGGAAATAAAATATTTTTTCGGTTTTTTTGATTTATTAAACATTATGTTAGAAGGTGTTCCATTTCGTCGAATGATTTGAGTTTCGTGTGAGGTCAGCAAATTTTGAAGCGGAGAGAAAAATTTACGAAAATAACCAGGGAAACAAATTCTTACATTCTGCAGGAGCTCCAGCTGCTTTATTTAAAACCGGAAACGTCTACTTTTTGTTGCATATTACCGATTTTTTACTGCAAAAAAGCGTAGCTTCTGAGGTAAAAGACAGAATTTAAAATTACAGTCTGTATTCAAGACTAGAAACGCGTATTTAAGGCAAGTCGTCAAAATAATTTTGCATCTTGAAATAACACAGGGCAGTTTTGTTCAGTTACTTTACCCATTGATATAAGTTTCCATACTTTCATTACAAGGACATGTAGAAGAGGAAAGCACGAGAATCCCTATGTGGTCTCAGCTCTAGAACTCGTATAGTTCGTATAGCTGCTGAGTGATTAACAGGAGCGTTCCGATACAGACCCGGTCATCAGTATGTGACGTCACAAGTGTGCGCGCAGGCCTGTAGTCTAGGTGGTGTTGCTCATAGGCCACCGTCCCCACTGACTCCGCGCTGCTCCGGCGGGAGTCGTAGGCCGGACCTGCTGCTGCTTCTTCCTCGGTTGGCGTAGCTGGGAACGCGCCGGCGACGACCGCCCGCGATCTGGCGTCGGAATCTGTGACCCCTCGCCAAGAAAGTCCTCGGCGTGCGTCGGGAGCCGACACGACTGCCCGCGGTAGCGAGCCGAAGAGTGGCCCGCCCTGGCTGTCTGCGGACCCCGCGTCGGCGTCAGAGGGTCGAACCAACGACCCACTGTGCACTGGGACGCAGTCGTCCCATCTGTTGCGCGAAGCCCAGCGGAGTGACACTCCCCTCCGTCCAGGAGAGCTGTCACAGTAGAATGAATCTCGTTAGAAAACAACACCTATTTATACTCGGCTGCGCGCTCTGTTTCGCTAATGCATCGCTCCGAGTCACGTGCGCCCCACACACTGGTTGCTCCAGTGGGCCCCTTCTGCATGTAGCTTGCGCCATGCGAACCGCTGCGTTTACTCTTTTCAACGGTTCGACGGCCCTGTGGCCTCCATTCCACTTCGCAACAGCTGGTCAGCGTAACTTACTGCAATCCGGCCCTCGCCTGGCTGTAACTTGTGCTCAGAATATATCAAAAAACTACCTTTCCCTATCCTAAATGGTGGTGCCGCTACAGTGACATGAATTTCAGTTTAATACGTATGTTCATGACCAAGGTTCAAACGGCTCTGAGCACTATGGGACTTAACTTCTGCCGGCCGCGGCGGCCGTGCGGTTTTGGAGATTCAGTCCGGAACTTCGGGACTGCTACGGTCGCAGGTTCGAATCCTGCCTCGGGCATGGATGTGTGTGATGTCCTTAGGTTAGTTAGGTTTAAGTAGTTCTAAGTTCTAGGGGGACTGACGACGTAAGATGTTAAGTCCCATGGAGCTCAGAGCCATTTTGAACTTAACTTCTGGTCATCAGTCCCCTAGAACTTAGAACTAGTTAAACCTAACTAACCTAAGGACATCACACACATCCATGCCCGAGGCAGGATTCGAACCTGCGACCGTAGCAGTCGAGCGGTTCCAGACTGTGGCGCCTAGAACTGCACCGCCACTCCGGCCGGCTGTGACCAAGGAAAAGAGCACTGAAAAACCAGACGACAGACAGACGCATCACAAAGTGGTCCTATAAGATTTTCTTTTTTATCGATTAAGGTTCGGAACCCTAAGAGGATAATTTAGGGGCAGACTCAGGGCGATTGGAGGAGGTATCATCACACAGTGACGACGCTTGAGAGTCGTCTCGTGGCTGAGGCAAGATGGGCGCAGCGCCAGCGGCCGGCCTTGGCCGACGCGCTTGCGCACTGGCTCGGCGTTTCCGTCGAGGAAGCAGGGCAGCGTGGCCGCTCGGCGGATCGTCAGTCACGCGAGGCGCGACCGAAGCGCGGCCAGCCGCCCGCTGTGCTGTGTAGACACCGCGACGGTGGCGCCTCCATGAGCCGTGACGGCGGCAGCTTCCGGAAGACGTATTGGCTCGCGACGCCGGTGCAAGTAAAGTACACATTATTACTGTCACTTCACAAAGGTTACAAACATGCCAAACACGAGAGCAAGATGGGAATTTTGAGGCCAGCAAAGAGATGACGATGAACACAAAATCTGCAGGATTGTGGAAGTTTCACAGGAGCTCTAAATTTAACGGGAACGTCAGTGCGAGATGCTTTTAATAATTCCCACAACGAAACTTTCTCGAAATGTGGCAGAAAACCCAAAGAGGTGCTGGTCGTATTTATAGCACGCCAGTGGCAAGATGCAAGCAACACTTGAACGGCGAGATAACAATGGCGACGTTATTGATGACAGTACCATTGAAACAGTGTTACAAAACACAGTCTCCCGAATATACTTCACTGAAAAAGACGAAATAAATGTTCCAGCATTTGAATCAAGAACAATAGCCGACATGAGCAACTTAAAATAGATATCCTCGGTGTAGTGTAGCAGCTTAAATCGCTTAACAAAAGCAAGTCCTCTGGTTCAAATCGCATACCGGTCACCTTCCTGTCAGAGTAAGGTGATACAATAGCTTCATAGTTAGCAATCGTATACAACCACTCGTTCGAAGGAAGATTCTTACCTAAAGACTGGAAAGCTGCACAAGCCACACCAGCAGATGTATTTAAAAAAGAAATCTAGATTTTCTGAAGCGTCAGCTTTACCTACGGAATAACTTTGTACATGCAGATGGATTGAACAGTCTTGTTGTTCGTTATTTGTTCAGCCACACAAAATTTAACAGAGTGTATTGTGTTGGGACAGTTAGGCAGAAATTCATCCAAAGTTATAACAGGTTTATAACGCACCACAGAAGTACCGGGTGATCAGAAAGCCAGTAAAAATTGGAAAACTGAATAAATCACGGAATAATGTAGATAGAAACGTACAAATTGATACACATGCTTGGAATGACATGGGATTTTACTAGAATCAAAGAAATACAAACGTTCAAAAAATATCCGACAGATGGCGCTTCATCTGATCAGAATAGCAATAATTAGCATAACAAAGTAAGACAAAGCAAAGACGATGTTCTTTACAGGAAATGCTCAATATGTCCACCATCATTCCTCAACAATAGCTGTAGTCGAGGAATAATGTTGTGAACAGCACTGTAAAGCATGTCCAGAGTTATGGTGAGGCATTGGCGTCGGATGTTGACTTTCAGCATCCCTAGAGATGTCGGTCGATCACGATACACTTGCGACTTTAGGTAACCCCAAAGCCAATAATCGCACGGACTGAGGTCTGGGGACCTGGGAGGCCAAGCATGACGAAAGTGACGGCTGAGCACACGATCATCACCGAACGACGGTCGCAAGAGATCTTGTCTAGCAATATGGGGTGGAGCGCCATCCTGCATAAACATCGTACGTTCCAGCAGGCGTTTATCAGCCAGGCTGGGGATGATGCGATTCTGTAACATATCGGCGTATCTCTCACATGTCATGGTAGCAGTTTTGCTGTCCAGTGTCATCTGTCGGACATTTTGTGAACTTTGTTTTTCTTGGTTCTAATAAAACCCCATGTCATTGCAAGAATGTGTGTCAATTTTTACCTCTCTATCTACATTGTTCCGTGGTTTATTAAGTTTTCAAATTTATACTGGCTTTTTGATCACCCTGTATTATCACTCCCTCCAAAACACGCAATCCGCCCTATATCCGCAGTGGTGTACATCCACAAACAAGGATTGTTCACCGCCTTATCAAATTCCTCCTTCTCTTCACTGACACTGAACGCCATCGTACGTCCTACACTGCCTGCAAACTTGACTACAACAACAATAATGTATCCTAACCAACATTCAATCTTGTACGGACCCGCGTCTGTACCGACACATTTTGCCATTCCTACATCTACACACACAGTTGATATCCTCTCCTAAAGAAACTCTACGTATCCCTTCGTAATTCGTATATGGATCGTCCATCCCACTTTTACAAGCTTTATCAATCCAAAGGCTTAGAAGTCATGCAGCCCCATCGCATTCTGCATCCTGTACCAGCTTATTAATTTACCATACTTCCTCAGACTCTTGGAATACCTTCGACAGTCGGATGTCTCCCGCAAATCAACTCCCAGATTTCAATTTTATTCTACACTCTTGAGAACCCTGCCTCAATTTTTAAGCTGCTATAATAGCGTCCCACCTTCCTCTCATCTCCAAGCACTCCACGTTCTATACCTAGGTATCGTCAGTCACCTATCTCTCCATGAAATCATCCCTCAACTCTACCCATTCTGTTAATTATAAACTATTCTTCCATTCTGTATCAACGCTCCAACATTTTCCTTCATAGCTGCAATACTACCTACCACATACCATACATATCAGTATGTCGGGCATATGACAGCAGTGATTTATGACCTGTCATCCTTACCTTCTCTCCCACTCCCCTCTATCCCTCCAAGAGGCTAACTGCCTTGCAAAAAAAAATAATAATAAATAAATAAATAAATAAATAAAAATAAAAATGGCGAGCTGTTATGATATTCGTTGCTTGCCAGATAACGATATCTATGACCCAGGATCCTTATCGGTATTATTTGCGGCCCAAGGTGGCCACCCCTATTCATTACACGGTTAGAATAATAATAATAATTTATTATGTGTGGATAACATTGCCAGGACTAGGATAGGTGTTGGAATGTTCTACTTAAACTTTTAAACCATTAAGTGAGCTTTTGCACACTTTGAAAACATCGCCACAGTCCGCAGACACGGATGGTGGTCGCCAGGTGCACTATGTCCCTCACTCCAGCGCACCGCATGGTGACTCAGTACGTCTAGAAATTATACCCTACAAACATAGCAGCTGCAGCCCAGCTGCATCCCATATGTCAGCCCGACAAACATCCAGTAGGAATGGCCTCCGCGGAAGATGCACGCGCATCCTCCCCACCCCTCCCCCATTTATGTCACTTGTCCCTCTGATTCGAAATTCAAGGGCCATTATTCTTTTGATTAAGCGCACATATATTCACGACTCCTCCCCCTTCCACTCATCCCGTAAGTGAGTGTACACAGGGTACAGCAGCACAAGTTGAATTCACATTAACAGTAACCTCACTATTACATTGAAACACACGTGTGATCTCTCAGGAAAGGGTGATGAGGGCCGTAGGATGCTGCAAGTAATGTATACTTATCCTTGTAGAGGCCCGATCTAATGAAGTACTGCATTTTATGTAACAGGTGACAGCTTCCCACACGCACTGAGGACCAGATTTCATATGTGATTTATGAAAGCCTACAGTGGTTACCTTAGGTTAGAGTTTTTCTTCCCCAGGATTTTGGGATGCTCTCAGTCTGCTGGGTATTCACACAGTGTGTTCCCTCGATGAAAGCATGAACCCATAATTATCTTATTATTTTTATTTTATAGGTCGAGGTTTACTTGCATGCAGTCAAAGACAATTAATACATTTGATACATCTTTTACCTCACCATAATCGATACGGATCGTACCTGAGCAAGAGAGACTGAAGAGAGGAGAATGAGCAATGAGAGCTTGAAACCAAATATATTTCATTTTATTGACGCAACGAATCAGCGAATGGGGGTAACAAGTAGCAAGGAACCCTACAATGGCAATGTAGTATAGCTTCTGTGGATGGCTAACTGTCTAACGAGCGATATGTCATGCACTGTGTCATCGCGTGCACTCGTCATCTGTTTTCGAAGTAATTCGCATGCTAAATTGGTATACTACATTCGACCCATGCCGAGAGACTTGGGCTATATGTATTACCAAGGATATAACATTTACTTTCATTCGTGATTCATAATTAGAGTCTTTTGGTTTGAAGAAGATTAACTGTTGTTTCACAATGTTTGAGAATGCAGCTCACCATTACCCACAGGCTGAACTTCGATTTACATTTGCCTTGGGAAAAGTGTTTAAATAATACACATCAAACGGTTACATTACTTTTTTTTAAATTCTTTTGAGCCATTATGACTACGACATATCCTGAAATCTCGAGATTGGTGATCTCTTGGGAAGTTAATTTAGTAATTTTCTTTTTACTATTTTTTCTCTACGTAGCGTTTATACACTTTCTTCAAGAGTTCTGCTGGTTAGTTGCCATTACACGCACTCTTAGGCGACATTCCAGTTTACCTTGGCACTTCTGCCGTTGCAAGTAATCTAGTTTTTAATCAGCTGATTTGCTGCGCTCCAGCAACAATACAGTCTGTCGGTTAGCATGACTGCTAACTCCGATGCGAGCCAGTATCAGTTTCGTTATAACTGCGCAGCATAAAACAAACACGAATTTTGTCCCTGATAGACACCGAGGCTTGTATTCATATCTAAGACTGCTTTCATACACAAGATGGCCCATGAAGGGTCCATTCTTAACGGTTTGACGACGCAGCAAATAAGTGTTTATGCTACACCATATCTTCTTCAGTCCCAAGCACACACTAAAAGTGCAAATAAGCTACATTTGTGGTAACTACTTTCTGTTAATGCTGGTTAACAAGGAATGACCGTCAGAAAGTTTTTTGAAGCCATAGTGAATTTTTTATAGATGGCATCATGTATGATGCACTGGGACCTAAGCAGGACAATTATATACAAGACTATGCAGTTTCACGTTGCTTTATTACAAAAAAACAGTCATAAACATTACGCACATTGTTAATATTGTCGATTTCAAGGCAGGTCAAACTAAAAATTTGGTATGAAAACTTTCAAAAACTATAAGTAAAAATTTCAAAATATTTAAAAAAAAATTTCTAAGTAAACTTTCAAGAGGAGAACAGTAATTATCTTATACCACACTCATTCTTACACTTTTTTATGCTTCCAGAACTCGTCTCTTCCTCGAACTTGAGCAAGAGGCATTGTTTGTTCTTCTGATGCACTGCATCAAAGAATCATCTTCATCATCAGATTTATCAATCTATGTCAGACTCATGCGGATTAATTCGACTGACCAATTAAATGATTTCTTCATCAGTAAAGACTGGAATCACGTGCAAGAAATATAACCACACTTCAACTGACATAAAAGAAGTCTGCATTGATTAAAGAGGTCATAACGTTAATTCATACCTCGCTACTAACTGAGGAACGTTTGTACAGTTTTTATACGACATTAAAGCATGAGAAAACATATGTAATTAGAAAAGGTTATGTCTTTGCCTTTATTTCGCCGAAACATGTGCAGTCGCAGAGTCTGAAGCTTCCAGTCTGTCCTGCCACATCATAACGCTCGGAAGAAAGACGAGCACGTGAGATGGTACAAGCGCGGTGTCTGTTGTACATAATACCACAGGCCAGAAAAAGTTCAGCGGCGTACACAAGCGAGGAAAAAAAAATTTGGAGGTATCACATACAATACCTGGAAACTGAAGATGTTAAGCTCATTTCGCTAAACACACTCACTTTGTACTTGCGTGACTTAACGTTTCAACGACTTGTTTATCCACATATCCATTAAGTGTTCATCAATCCGTATGATTTACATAGCCAACTCGCTATGTGTTTTACAAAATCACCATCCTAACACACAACCGAAACTAGATCCATTTACTCTTAACTTTTGTTTAATTACTTTAATGTTAATTAAAAAGGCAAAACAGATGTTCATTACCTCTTGCTTCTTCTGTACTTCGGGAAAAGCGCACTTGTCTGAAATATCGTTTTCTTTTCCTTTTTCCAGATATCGATCGCTGAGCGATTGCCCGTATTGTATTCATAGCCTTTCAGAGGAAACTGCCAGTATTATGTTCATTCAGGACAAGTGAAACATCCCCTTAGAAAAATTAATGAATTACTGTGCTGATAAACCCCTTACGTTATTTGATATTCAAACAGCTGACCAAAACTGAACGTACTCAGACATTTCTCTCTTTACTTATTCTGGTCATCACTAAACTGACACACAATATTTTTTTGCGCAACGCATTGTGACTTTCAATAATCCCTACAAAAGAATGGCCGTGACTAACTATAACCTATACCTTTAATGAATCACTTACCTCACGAAAATCTTCGTTACTCGAACTACGGCAATACAAAAAAATGGTTCAAATGGCTCTGAGCACTATGGGACTTAACTTCTGAGGTCATCAGTCCCCTAGAACTTAGAACTACTTAAACCTAACTAACCTAAGGACATCATACACATCCATGCCCGAGGCAGGATTCGAACCTACGGCAATACAGCGAGCGCCAGTATTGCCAGATAAATAAAAGATTCTAACTATTGAAGGCAGTAACTACTGATATTCATAGTTCGCCAATGAAAGATTTTGATAGAAAACAAACAATTTATTTACCTTAATTATGTTCAAAAGTCATATATATATATATATATATATATATATATATATATATATATATATATATATATCAAATTTAATCTTTCTGACGGACATACCTCCAGATCGTCCGCTCTCTCTCCCCACATCCACCACTGCTGGCGGCTCACCTCCAACCGCGCAACGCCAAGCGCTGTTCACATCCAACCGTCCAGCACTACAACAGTGAACATTCCAACAATGCCAACCAGCCACAGACTGCACACAGCACAGCCAGTGATTTTCATGCAGAGCGCTACGTGGCGTTACCAACATAAAAACCTAAACAGCCTACTTACACAAGTAGCCAAAAATTTTATTCAATATCTAGGAAAGTTACTTTAGAAACAAATCTGGAGGTCACTCGGTGTTATTGTAAATCCAGGCTGTCACAGAATAAACACTCAAGATACACATAAAATAGATTTTAGTCGTCAATAATATATTCTCCTTCAATATTTACAACTGTTCGATTCCGCGACTGTAGAAACCACGTGAATCTGAGGCGAAAGACTCGTCGAGCCATGTTCGGAGCACATTTTCATCCGGTAAAGGGTGTTCGATTGAGAGCGGAAAAGGTGAAAATCTGAGGGCACAAGGTCGGGTAAATAAGGTGGGTGCGGAATGACGTCCCAACCTAACTCCTGTGCAGTGTTTTTTCTCAGTCTAGTAGAATGCGGGAGGGCGATATCTCGGAGTAACATCACTTCACGCTCTTTTCATGATCCTTGTTCTTGGATTGTGTCTGCAAGACAGCCCCACTATTGATAATAAACGGCAGCAACGATGTTACATCTCAGAGAAGCAATTCGTAGTACACCACACCGTCGGTGCTCCACCAGATGCATAACATTATCTATCGTGGATGGGTGCAGGTCTTTTCATGGGCTATTGCTGTATTGTTTCGGCTTACTCATTCCCTCCTTTTCTTTATATTTCTCTTCACCAGTAACAATACAGGACAACAATGATCTGTGTTGTTCACGAGCCAACTGATGACGAGCGAGAAGAGATGCACATATAACCATCAGCTGATTTTTGTGATTTTAGTTTAGTGCGTCTGGTACACGCGATTTTTGAACCTTCTCCGTTGCATGTAAAAGACACATTTTCCAGTTGTCGAGTACAATGATGTGAACCTTCTCGGATTACTACGTCTGTGATATCTTCAACAAACCTCGAAGGTCATCCTGAACTTGGAAAGTCACTAATGTCAAAACGATCCTCCTTAAAACGAGAAAACCATTTTCTTGATGTGGTCTCTCCAGTGACATTATTCTCATGCACAGTGAAATGACCGCCGTAGACTAATAGAGTCCTGCACGTAATGAAACATTGTTTTTCGATCGTCACATTGTCTTTATAATGTACAGTACCGTTACACGATTTTGTATGGTTCTGAACGAGTACATTGCCCCCTACTACACTCACAAAAAAAATCGCAGCACCAAAAACTAATGAATGTAGAGTAATGAAATGTTGGGATTACATTTGTCTAGGTATTATATTTAAGTGATTAACATTACAAGATTACAGGTTAATGAAAATATGAGATAATCCAACGCAGATGTGACATGCTGGCACATTAATGACAGGTGCAACCTCCAGAATATTGAATGCAAGCTTGCAAAAGTGCATGCATTGTTTTGTAGATGTGCCTGATGTCAGTTTATGGGATGGAGTTCCACGCCTTTTGCACTTGGTTGGTCAGTACACGGACGGTTAATGCTGGTTGCTCTACATGTGCTCGATTAGAGACAGATTGGTTACAAAGCAACCCAAGTCAATATGCCGACACTCTGTAGAGCATGTTGGGACAACAGCGGTATGTGGGTGAGCGTTATCCTGTTGGGTAACACCCCATGGATTGCTGTTCATGAATGACGGCACAAGAGGTCGAATCGTCAGACTGACGTTCAATTTTGCAGTCAGGGTGCGTGTGATAACTACGAGAGTGTTCTTGCTGTTACAGGAAGTAGCTTGCCATACCACATCTCCAGGTGATGGTCCAGATCCTCTAACATGCAGACAAGCTGGGTGCAGGTCCTCACTGACCTTCTTCTAACCAAATGCATAGCCATCACTGGCACCGATGCAGAAACATCTTTCATCAGAAAACGCAACAGACCTCCACTCTGAACTCCAATGAGCTCTCGACACCACTGAAGACGCAAATGGCGATGGTTTAGGGTCAATGTAATGCACACGACGTGGCATCTGCCTCGGAGCTGTCCATGAAGAAACCGATTTGTAACAGTTCGTGGTTTTCACTGTGGTGCTGCTGCAGATGCTGAACACGATGGTCCTCCCTCTTGGTAGTGAGTGTCATGTCTTCTTGCGACAGTACATTCTCACGACCACCGCTACCAGCTATCACGTACATATCAAGTCCTACTGCAGCATCATGGAACATCCAGCTTCTCGTAGCACCATTACAGTACCTCATTCAAACTCAGTGAGGTGTTGATAATGGCGTCTTCGTCAACTTAAAGGCATTCTTGACTAATATCATCTCACCACGTCCAATCTCAATGGTAACTACTGCTTACGGCGGTTACAGCGAGTATTTACAGCAAACCTGATTTGCATCCTCATAGTAACGCTATCAGCGCCACTCATGCAACAGGCACGAAATATGGACAGACATCATCTTTCAGATGTAGAAACACAGCTACCAACTTGGGTTTATGTCGCACAACTTCTTCTCGGTGTAGCGATTTTTTCATCAATATGTATACTGCTGGGCTCGCCATAACTTTACATCAAAACATAGTTTTGTCATAAGCAGCTTTTCGCGTAAGCATAATTAGTGCTTGTTTAACCTTTCCCTCGAAAGATGATGCATCTCTGTAAACCCTTGATAAGGGTCTTCTCATTCACTGTTTTCCTTTTTCCCTAACATTAAATATGTGGCCGAGCGATTCTAGGCGCTTCAGTCTGGAACCACGTTCAGGTTCGAATCCTGCCTCGGTCATGGATGTGTGTGATGTCCTTAGGTTAGTTAGATTTAAGTAGTTCTACGTTCTAGGGGACTGATGACCTCAGATGTTAAGTCCCATAGTACTCAGAGCCATTTGAGCCATTTTGTAACATTAATTCATTTAGAGTGTATTGCATGGACGTGTGTGATAAGTTGTTGTAAACCTCCTCAAACAATGTTAAATAGTCAACCCATTTTTGTCGATTGAGCAATACATTCAAATAAGTAAGTTAACAAAACACTTTCTCCAGAGGATTGCTTTCTGGGTGGTACTGTACTATTAACATTTGTTTTATATCATAGACCTGTGGAAACTGTTTCCATGTTACACTGGTAAAATTATGAACTTTATCAGATAGGATACTTCCTAACTTTCCAATGTGTGGAACGTACTTCTCTATGAACTAGTATTTTTTGGGGCATTGGTTGCATAGAAGGTAAATATTTCGAAAAGAGGCTGTACATCGCAGTGACATACTCAGTACTTGCATGTGGCTGTAGCAATGATTTTCAAAGGTTTCTCTGTGATGTTAGGTTCAGAGACTTCACCTTTTGGCAAAGCAGGCATTTTCGTATAAGACGTTGTACCGTTCTACACAGATTCAGAAGTAACAATACTCATTAATTTTTGTAGCACATTTGGTCACTAGGAAATGCCCCTGTGCCCTATGGCTATATAAAATCAGGATTTCTTAAATGTGATCTGAGATGTAGATACATCATTTCTCTTACCATGGAACACAGCAATAAAACAGCGCGTTATTGTGCGTTATACAGGGTGGTTATAATTAAAGTTAAACTATCAAACCGCTGTAGAAATGACACCACTGGTCGGAATGACGTCAAATTGCAACGGAATATTATCGGAGAAGGCGGAAAACATATAGTAGACGAAAAATAAATAGTTACAAAATGTAACAATAGTTGATGCTGTAAAAATCGTAATTTAAAAGTGGTCGACTACAAATGACAAAGGAATCATACAAAAATGACTAAGGTGTGCGTCTGATGTTAAAGAACCTGTACTACACAGTGTGCATGGGTGCACAGGTGTGATATTGTTAGCTACGTAAGCCCAACCAACATGGCAACGTCATATCACATCGGACGGGAAAAATCGGTTTTTAATTGTCCTGAGGTCAAAAACCGCATAAAAGTCATCACGGACATCGGATTTTAATCGTCCTGACGCCAAAAACCGCAAAAAAGCATGAATCACATAGGTTTTTAATTGTCCTGGGCCCAAAACCACATAAAAAGCATCAGTCAAAATCAAATCGTATTATTAATTTCCGTGTGATTGGAGCAAAACATGTTCAATATGTTGTCCACCGTTTTCTGCAACAAGCTGAAATCGAAAAACAGAATTTCCCGCAACTGATCGAGGTGTTTCCGGGATCACGTTCAGAATGTGTTACGCAATGCGTGCCTTCAGTGCAGCTAAGTTTGCAATCGGAACACTGAACAAGTCAGGCTGTAGGAAAAAGGGAACTGATAATTCTTGTATTCCCTAAATGGCGCTTCAGCAGCTGCTTAACTAGATTTGCAAGTTGCAGAGGTGCGCCATCTCACATAAAAATGATCCTATTCACACATCCACGCTGTTGGAGAGCTGGAATGATGTGGTGGCGCAAAAGACACTCATAGAGCTTACCAGAGGCGGAACAGGTAACAGTACCGGAAGTACCTGTCTCTTCGAAAAAGTACGGTCCTATGATAAATGGTGCCGTAAACCCGCACCACACGGTAACCGTTTCAGTATGAAGTGGTACTGGTTGATTTGCGTGTGGGTTTTCCGTTGCCCATATTCGACAATTCTGTGTATGACTTGGAAGTGGGCTTCGTCTGTCCACAAAATCTTCCACGGCCAATCAATGTCTACTTCCATGCGAGCATTAAATTCTGAAGCAAAGGTCCCTCTAGCTGGCAGGTCAACAGGAAGCAACTCGTGCACATGGGTAATTTTGAATGGATAGCAAAGAAGGATGTTTCGTAGGATTTTATGCACCGTGCTTCCGGGTATGTCCAATGTTCGGGAAGTTCTCCGCACACTACACGTTTGTACACCACCACCCGTCTCCTCCTGCATTGCTGTGACCACTGCTTCCACTGACGTCGAATTAATTCGTTTCCTCCCTCTTTCAGGTTGCACACCAGAAGAGCCCGTCTTTTCGAATTTCCGAATCATTTTTCCAGACCCACGGCAGTCATCGGACCAAACCCTTCAGTGTCCGGAACTTCTGCAGAACGAAGTGTGCACTGTCATCTTTCTTGTAATAAAGTTTTACATGTAGAGCGCGATCCTGCATTGAGACAGCCATGGTGTACGTCGCAGACGCGAAAGAGGGAAAAGCCGTGTATCCAGAGTTTATATCAACTTCAATGGGTCGTGCGCAGGACAGGTATTTTCATTTACGAATTCTGACACTTATAGCGACATCTATTGATCAAATTTCACAGTATTTTTTTTCTTTTGCCATAAGTTTTCCCCCTTCTCCGCTAATATTCCGTTGCAATTTGACGTCATTCTGATCAGTGGTGTTAGTTCTGCAGCGCTTTGAAAGTTTAACTATAATCATCCTGTATAATGCCTAACGAACGCTTCAGGGGCGTTAATCACCAGTTTTCTATTTATCTCCCTCTTCTTCGATCTCGTATATTCGAGATGTTCCATTTTTTGACACATGTCTAAATAGTATTGCAAAAACACTGAAGAGCCAAAAAGACTGGTACACCTGCCTAATATCGTGTAGGGACCTCACGAGTAGGCAGAAGTGCCGCAACACGACATGGCATGCATTCAACTAATGTCCTAAGTAGTGCTGGACGGAATTGACATCTTAAGACCTGCAGGGCTGTCCATAAAGCCATAAAGGGTACGAGAGGAGATCTCTTCTGAACAGCACTTTGCAAGACATGCTATATATGCTCATGACTGGGGAGTTTGGTGGCCAGCGTAAATGTTCAAACTCAGAAGAGTGTTTCAGGATCCACTCTGTTACAATTCTGGACGTGTGGGGTATTGCATTGTCCTGCTGGAATTGCCTAAGTCAGTCGGAATATACAATGGACAGGAATGGATGCAGGTGATCAAACAGCATGCTTACGTACCTGTCAGCTGCCAGAGTCGTATCTAGACGTTTCAAGGATCTCAAATCATTCCAAGGTCCCATATAACTCCAGCTGCCCATGCTCCACACCATTACAGAGCCACCAACAGCTTCAACAGTTCCCTCCTGATATAGAGGGGTCGGCCGGAGTGGCCGAGCGGTTCTAAGCGCTACAGTCTGGAACCACGCCATCGCTACGGTCGCAGGTTCGAATCCTTCCTCGGGCATGGATGTGTATGATGTCCTTAGGTTAGTTAGGTTTAAGTAGTTCTAAGTTCTAGGGGAATGATGACCACAGTAGTTAAGTCCCATAGTGCTCAGAGCCATTTGAACCATTTTCTTTTTTTTATATATATATATAGAGGGTCCATGAAATTATGAGGTTGTCTCCATACCCGTTCACGTCCATCTGCTCGATACAATTTCAAACGAAACATGTTTCCTATCATCAGCAGTCTAATATCGGTGTTTGTGGTCCCGTTCTTGCAGGATCGGAGATTTGATGTTTTATCGGATTCCTGATAGTCACGGTACACTCGTGAAATGGGAAAATCTCCACTTCAGTGCTACCTCGGAGATGCTGTGCCCCAACACTCATGCGCCGACTATAGCATCACGTTCAGACTCACTTAAATCTTGATAACCTGTCATTGTAGCCTCGGTAACGACTGCCCCAGACACTTGTCATATTTATGCGTTGCCGACCACAGCGACGTATTCGGCCTGTTTACATATCTCTGTATTTCAATGCGCATGCCTATACCAGTTTCTTTCGCGCTTCAATATATTGTAGTCTTGCATCAGCAAAACTCCGAATTACGTATTCTGCCTTTCAGATGCCTGTGTATTGAACATCCTTACCAGTAGATGCAACAGTACATCGGCTACTACATCGATCTCTCGCCTCAAATAAATTATTTCAAAGTCATGTTCCTGAAAAACAAGGAATCACCAGACTAACATAACGTATAACAATTTACAATCCAAAAGAAGGCTAACTAGCTTGGTAATCACATGAGATTTTTGTATGGCTACCCATAAGACAATACCGATTTTTTTTTAATTCCACGCAGTAGTTTTGTAGGCATTTTCACGATCGATTAATATTCTACTGGTGAAAACAATTCTACACGCAGTAGTTTTCCTATTGATATCTCCAATTTGGAGAAGACAGTCCTTTTGTTAATTATTCTATATGTGAGTTCATACACTACTGACCATTAAAATTGCTGCACCACGAAGATGACGTGCCACAGACACGAAATTTAACTGACAGGAAGAAGATGCTGTGATATTCAAATGATTAGCTTTTCAGAGCATTCACACAAGGTTGGCGCCGGTGGCGACACCTACAACGTGCTGA
This sequence comes from Schistocerca gregaria, assembly GCF_023897955.1. Lineage (NCBI taxonomy): Eukaryota > Metazoa > Arthropoda > Insecta > Orthoptera > Acrididae > Schistocerca > Schistocerca gregaria. The sequence continues at coordinate 640,420,715 of NC_064922.1, read as the reverse complement.
CATGAGGAAAGTTTCCAACCGATTTCTCATACACAAACAGCAGTTGACGGGCGTTAACTGGTGAAACGTTGTTGTTATGCCTCGTGTAAGGAGGAGAAATGCGTACCATCACGTTTCCGACTTTGATAAAGGCCGGATTGTAGCCTATCGCGATTGCGGTTTATCGTATCGCGACATTGCTAATCGCGTTGGTCGAGATCCAATGACCGTCAGCAGAATATGGAATCGGTGGGTTCAGGAGGGTAATACGGAACGCCGTGCTGGATCCCAACGGCCTCGTATCACTAGCAGTCGAGATGACAGGCATCTTATCCGCATGGCTATAATGGATCGTGCAGCCACGTCTCGATCCATGAGAACCAGATGGGGACGTTTTGCAAGACAACAACCACCTGCACGAACAGTTCGACGACGTTTGCAGCAGCATGGACTATCAGCTCGGAGACCATGGCTGCGGTTACCCTTGACGCTGAATCACAGACAGGAGCGCCTGCGATGGTGTACTCAACGACGAACCTGGGTGCACGAACGGCAAGACGTCATTTTTTCGGATGAATCCAGATTCTGTTTACAGCATCATAATTGTAGCATCTGTGTTTGCGACATCGCGGTGAACGCACATTCGAAACGTGTATTCGTCATCGCCACGCTGGCGTATCACCCGGCGTGATGGTATGGGGTGCCATTGGTCACCTCTTATTCGCATTGACGGCACTCTGAACAGTCGACGTTATATTTCAGATGTGCTACGACCCGTGGCTCTACCCTTCATTCGATCACTAAGAAACCTACATTTCAGCAGGACAATGCACGACCGCATGTTGTAGGTCCTGTACTGGCCTTTCTGGATACAGAAAATGTTCTACTGTTGCCCTGGCCAGCACATTCTCCAGATCTCTCACCAATTGAAAACGTCTGGTCAAGTGGCCGAGAAACTGGCTCCTCACAATACGCCAGTCACTACTATTGATGAACTGTGGTACGTGTTGAAGCTGCATGGCCAGCTGTACCTGTACACGCCATCCAAGCTCTGTTTGACTCAATGCCCAGGCGTATCAAGGCCGTTATTACGGCCAGAGGTGGTTGTTGTGGATACTGATTTCTCAGGATCTATGCACCCAAACTGCGTGAAAATGTAATCACATGTCAGTTCTAGTATAATAGATTTGTCCAATGAATACCCGTTTATCATCTGCATTTCTTCTTGGTGTAGCAATTTTAATGGTCAGTAGTGTAATAACTGTGAATCTACCACTGCATCCTTGATCTTACTGAAGTCTGATACTTGGACAATCAAATTCATTGTACCTGCTTATTCAGTAAATTCAGTAATATTTCAGAATTCATTATTTAGCCGGGAACAAAATGACAATATATGTCGGTAAGACCAAAAATTGCCTTCAATTGCATGTTGGTCCATGGAAATTTTAATGGCTTGTATCTTACTTTCGTCTGCTAAGATATCTTGTGTGCAATGATGTGACCACACACTTTTTCTCGACCAAACTTTGATTGTTGTAAATTTGGTGTAACAACTATTGTTGAAATTTGTCTAATAATAATTTTACCAATTCGACGTGATCCTTCCAAGTATGGGTATCAGCCAGTAAGTACAGCAATATATTTAAAAGTAAACTGATCCATGATGATGATGTTTGGTTTGTGGAGCGCTCAAGTGCGCGGTTAATACCACCTGTACAAATTCCCAACCTTTTCTGAGTCCAAGCCCGCCACTCTCGTGAATGATGATGAGGACAGCACAAACATCCAGTCATCAGGAGGCAGGAGAAAATCCCTGACCCCGCCGGGAATCGAACCTGGGACCCCGTTATCGGGAAGCGAGAACGCGACTGAGAGACCACGAGCTGCGGACGTAAACTGATCCAAAAAATCAGGTCTAACACATAATACAGCACTGCAGTAAATACACCACAACTTATATTCAGGCCAAATGGTATAACCCTGAATTGGTAGCTGTGACCAGCAAAGATAAAAGCAGTACAATTTCGTGAGGGCTCATCCACAGGCACTGGCCAGTATGAATCCATAAATCGAATGAAATTATAGTGCTCTTTTCAAGCCAGGTTCTCACAGGTAAAATTATTTTGTTAATTCCTTGAACAGGCACAAAATTATAGTATGTCCTTACTCTGTCTGTCCTATCTTCCTATCTGCTGTTAATCATATTTATAAAATCTGAATTCTCGTGATAATAAAAGTAATGTCGGCTACCGAATTTGAGAAGGAAGGTGCAGAAGGTGCTGTTAGCTGGTAGACTGTTATAACCACCACACGCTGATGGTCCGTGCTGAGACGGTTACGATGGGCCCAGCTGTGGTTATCATGACATCGGCAGTCCAGATTGCATGGTGATGACTTTGAAGGTCGTGTACATTTCTGCCACTGGGCACAAGGGAAATTACGGGACTATGACAGATTTTTTGCACGCGTTCTATTTAGCGACGAAGCGTCATTCACCAACAGCGGTAACGTAAACCGGCATAATATGTACTATTGGGCAACGGGAAATCCACGATGATTGCGACAAGTGGAACATCAGCGACCTTGGCGGGTTAATGTATGGTGCGGCGTTATGGGAGGAAGGATAATTGGCCCCCATTTTATCGATGGCAATTTAAATGGTGCAATGAATGCTGATTTCCTACGTAATTTTCTACCGATGTCACTACAAGATTTTTCACTGCATGACAGAATGGCGATGTACTTCCAGCATGATGAATGTCCGGCACATAGCTCGAGTGCGGTAGGAAGCGGTACTGAATAGCATATTTCATGGCAGGTGGATTGGTCGGCGAACACCATACCATGGCCCGCACGTTCACCGGATCTGACGTCCACGGATTTCTTTCTGTGGAGAAAGTTGAAGGATATTTGCTGTCGTGATCCACTGACAACGCCTGACAACATGCGTCAGCGCACTGTCAATGCATGTGCGAACATTACGGAAGGGGAACTACTCACTGTTGAGAGGAATGCATTGAGGTTGACGGACATCATTTTGAGCTTTTATTGCATTAATGTGGTATTTACAGGTAATCACGTTGTAACAGCATACGTTCTCAGATATGATAAGTTCACAAAGGTACATGTATCACATTGGAACAACCGAAATAAAATGTTCAAAAGTACCTACCTTCTGTATTTCAATTTAAAAAACATACATGTTACCAACTGTTCGTCTAAAATTGTGAGCCATATGTTTGTGACTATTACAGCGCCATTTATCACAAAGCGAAAAAAGTGGTCGAACTAAAACATTCATATTTCTTTATGTACTACACGAATATGTAATAAAAAATGGGGGTTTCTATTTCTAAAAAAACGCAGTTGATATCCGTTTGACCTATGGCAGCGCCATCTAGAGGGCCAACCAAAGCGCCATCTAGTTTCCCCCTTCAAGCTAGACAAGTTTCGTTCTTTGTAGTTTTTTCGTTTGACGCTTATTTCGTGAGATATTTGGCCCGGTCACGATCAATGGACCACCCTGTATATAGAGGAGAGCCTGTTCTGTTGATGGTGCGAATGAAGCGGATATTAAAAAGTTCTGTGTCACCTCCGTCCGAGAGTTACCGAACCTTTACCGAAAATCGAAATAGAGATCAACAGAAACATCATTTCTGCCCTTTTTATTGCTCATGAAGACCACACACTGCATGTTGTAACACCATACAGCGAGACCTTCATAGATGGTGGTCCAGATTGCTGTACAGACCGGTACCTCTAATACCCAGTAGCATGTCCTCTTGCATTGATGCATGCCTGTATTAGTCGTGGCGCATTATCCTCAAGTACATCAAGGCAATGGTGGCCCAGATTGTTCCACTCCTCAACGGCGATTCTGCGTAGAACCCTCAGAGTGGTTGGTGGGTCACGTCGTCCATAGACAGACCTTTTCAATGTATCCCAGGCATGTTCGATTAGGTTCATGTCTGGGGAACATGCTGGCCACTCTAGTCGAGCGATGTTGTTATCCTGAAGGAAGACGTGCACGATGGGGGTGCAAATTGTGTCCATGAAGACGAATGCCTCGCCAATATGCTGTCGTTATGATTGCACTATCGATCGGGGGATGACATTCACGTACCGTACAGCCGCTATGGTGCCTTCCTTGACCACCAGCGCCGTACGCCGTCCACACATAGTGCCACATCAAAACAGCAGGGAACCTCCACCTTTCTGCACTCGCTGGAAGTGTGAGTAAGGCGTTCAGCCTGACTGGGTTGCCTCCAAACTTATCTCCGACCATTGTCTGGTTGAAGGCACTTGCGACACTGATCAGGGAAATCCATTCAGCATGTTGTTGAGCCCATCTGTACTACGCTGCATGGAAGTCTGAAATGAAGTTGCACATGATGCAGCCCATCGTGCACGGTTTGGTCGTAACAAGACGTCCGTGGTTGCACGAAAAGCATTACTGAACATGGTGGCTTGTTGTCAGGGTTCCTCCGAACCATAATCTGTAGGTAGCGGTCATCCACTGCAGTAGTAGTTCTTGGGCGGTTTGAGTGAGGCAAATCGCCGACAGTTCCTGTCTCTGTTTGTATCTCCTTCATGTCCAAACAACATCGCTTTGATTCACTCCTAGACGCCTGGACACTTCCCTTTTGGGAACCCTTGCAGGTACAAAGTAACAAAGAGGACGCGATTAACCGCGGTATTGACCGTCTAGGCATGGTTGAACTACAGACAACACGAGCCGTGTACCGCTTTCCTGGTGGAATGACTGGAACTGATCGGCTGTCGGACCCCCTCCGTCTAATAGGCGCTGCTCATGCCTGGTTGTTTACATCTTTGGGCGGGTTTAGTGACCTCTCTGAGTAGTAAAAGGGACTGTGTCTGTGGTACAATATCCACAGTCAACGTCTACATTCTGAGAATGGGGTGATGCAAAACTTATTTTGAAGTGTGTATATACGAGGGTTGGAACATAAATAGTGGCAACTACACTCCTGGAAATGAAAAAAAGAACACATTGACACCGGTGTGTCAGACCCACCATACTTGCTCCGGACACTGCGAGAGGGCTGTACAAGCAATGATCACACGCACGGCACAGCGGACACACCAGGAACCGCGGTGTTGGCCGTCGAATGGCGCTAGCTGCGCAGCATTTGTGCACCGCCGCCGTCAGTGTCAGCCAGTTTGCCGTGGCATACGGAGCTCCATCGCATTCTTTAACACTGGTAGCATGCCGCGACAGCGTGGACGTGAACCGTATGTGCAGTTGACACATTTTGAGCGAGGGCGTATAGTGGGCATGCGGGAGGCCGGGTGGACGTACCGCCGAATTGCTCAACACGTGGGGCGTGAGGTCTCCACAGTACATCGATGTTGTCGCCAGTGGTCGGCGGAAGGTGCACGTGCCCGTCGACCTGGGACCGGACCGCAGCGACGCACGGATGCACGCCAAGGCCGTAGGATCCCACGCAGTGCCGTAGGGGACCGCACCGCCACTTCCCAGCAAATTAGGGACACTGTTGCTCCTGGGTGTCGGCGAGGACCATTCGCAATCGTCTCCATGAAGCTGGGCTACGGTCCCGCACACCGTTAGGCCGTCTTCCGCTCACGCCCCAACATCGTGCAGCCCGCCTCCAGTGGTGTCGCGACAGGCGTGAATGGAGGGACGAATAGAGGCGTGTCGTCTTCAGCGATGAGAGTCGCTTCTGCCTTCGTGCCGACATTGTGCCTGCTCTGTTGCCTGTGTCTATGTGCCTGTGGTTCTGTCAGTGTGATCATGTGATGTATCTGACCCCAGGAATGTGTCAATAAAGTTTCCCCTTCCTGGGACAATGAATTCACGGTGTTCTTATTTCAGTTTCCAGGAGTGTATTTATCCACAACTGATACAAAAGAATTACATGTTTGCACCTGTTACTGTTCTTCAAACCATCCACCAGTGTTGTGTGGAATCCGTTGTCAGCAACGTGGAAGGCTTAGTAAACCCTTAGTAGAGCCTGTTCTGTTGATGGTGCGAATTAAGCAGTCTATGGCCTATTGAATCTCTGGAACAGTTCTGAAGCGGGTGCCACGAAGTGGTTCCTTCATCTTCGCAATCAAACCAAGTCACAAGGACTTAAGTGCAGGGAGTATGGTGGACGGTACAGTACTTCCAGTCCCATCGCCCGCGCATTGTCGTGCAAAGTGATGGGTGGGTTGCACAGAAAGTGCCACCGCTTCTTTCGCAAAGATGGTCGCAGATGACTTAAGTCCTTGTGACTTTGATTTGATTCCGAAGATGAAGGAACCACTTCGTGGCATTCGCTTCAGAACTGTTCCAGATATCGACAGGCAGTAGACAGCTGCATTCGCACCATTAACAGAACAGGCTCTGCTGACGGCATACTAAGCCTTCCGCACCGCTGGCAACGGGTTCTAAACAACGCTGGTGACTTCTATGAAGGACAGTAACAGGGGCAAACATATAACTCTTTTGTATCAATTGTGAATAAACAGCTGCCACTATATAAGTTCCAACCCTCGTAGATAGTGAATCGTCTAAAACGTGCACCGCAAATATATTGCGGAAATGAGAATTACTGTTGATGTGCGGTTTTCACAGAATCGATTGGTAGTCTTGGGCTCGTATTGTTAGCCAACAAACAGACTGTAATAATCCTTACAAACTGACATTTTTGAGCAAACGTATACTTTTTAAACAGAAAAATACCTACTGACATTGACAGACTGAAAGTAGGGTAAATTAGAATGTCAGTGGCGTTTGTCGCAGGATCAGGATTGTGGAGCGAATCGTTTACGGAATATTGCATTTTCAAAGGCTTACAAACCTACACATATTAGTGCCATTCAGCCTGCGTAGTTGCTAGGTACGATGTTATTTTGTTTGCTTTTAGTGTGCTTCTGTGTTCCTCGCGTGCGACCTGCTATTTAGTTAGTGTTTGACAGTCCAGCAGAAGGTCGTGATTTTACGATGGGATTTAATAGTGCAGAAAAAGCGGACATGCTAATGGTGTATGGAGTATGCAGGGAGAATGCAGTTGTTCTTGTACGGTGTATGTGGCAAGATATCTCAATAGACGTCAACAATCTCAGGGGTTATTTATCAGCCTCTTCAACCAGTTACGTGAAAGTGGCTGTGTAAATTCTATGCAACGTAACAGAAGGAAACGAGAAAAGAGGAGGAAATTAACGTTCTTACCGCTACTGCAGTTGATCTGCAAGTTAGCTCTCTGCAGTCGCACGAGTAAGTGGCGTGAGTCAGACAAGTGTCCTACGCTTTCTCCGTCGACATGGGTTCCATCCCTCTCACATCTCTCTGCATCGAGAGCTGCATGGAAACGAATATGATAATCGTGTTAAATTATGTACGTGGGCTTTAAGACAGGATACTGCAGACGTATCATGCACATTGTTTAGTGATACAGCCACATTTACCAATTATGTCCAGTTAACATGCCGAAACATGCTCTATTGGTCTGCTGACAATCCGCGTTGGCTTCGTCAGGCGGAACACCAGCGTTCATTAAGTGTAAAAGTTTGATGTGGGATAGCGAGCCATCAGTTCGTAGGCCTCTTTTCCACAGACAGAATAGCAAACGATCAGATGTATCGCTGCCTCCTAGCACACCATCTTCCTTGAATGCTAGAAGACGTTCCCCCCGCGGACTAGGAGGAACCTGTGTTATCAGGAGCCCATACTGCACAACCAGTACTACAGGAAGCACTACAGCAGGTCTTCATCAATTGTTTCCAAATTGGTGGATTGGAAGCATAGGGCCTGTACCTTGGCCGGCCTGTTTCCCGGTTTTGACACCTGTAGACTTTTTTTCTATTCAGAAAACTGAAAGATGCTGTCTACAAGGAAATACCAACTACACGCGATTATATGCAACGAGTATTACTGAAGCCTGCTCGTGCATCTTACGCTGAAATAGTGACCAGTTTGCAGCAGTTGTTCCATGCCAGACTAGGAGCGTTTACCTTCGCGGCCAGTTGTCATTTTGAACACAACTTGTGTTGTTCTTTAGTGTGTGCTGCCGCAGGTATTGTACAAGCGTTGGTGTGGGAACTTTTCAAAATATGTCTCTTAAACCACTCGCACTAGAATCCTGCAACAAATACCACTGACATACTAATTTACCCTACTTTCAGTCTGTCAATGTCAATAGCCATTGTTCCATTCATAAAAGTGTGTGTCTGCACAAAAAAACCACTTTCTAAGAATTGTAACAACCTGTTGATTGCCTAATAATATGAACCCCTATCTACAAACTATTCCGTGAAAACCGCAGGTCAACAGCACTTCTCATTTCCGCAATATTTTTGCGATGCAAGCTTTAGGTGATTCACCTGGTGTATATTAGATATATTACATTGATATTGGAACGATTCTTGCTGCTTATTACTTGCATTCGCTCATTCATTTCGTTAATAAAATGAAATGTAGTATGTTTCGAACCCAAATTTCCTTATCACTCATTCCGCTCTCTTTAGTCTCCCTTGCTCAGATACGACACAATGAGAAAGTTATCAAATTTATTCATCGAGTTTGAGTATCCATGACTAAACCTTGACCTACACGAATAACGACATGAAAATTATAGCACATCACGTAATGTGCAAAGACTTCAGCTCTGTTGGGCAAGTAGTATTATGGAATATCATACATCGAACTCTTATCTGTTTTTTTTGTGTAATGAAATCTAATTACATGAATGTTTAGCAAAATTAGTAAGAACCTGCACCTTTCTTCTCAAAATCGATAGCGGAGATTACTTTTATTATCACGAGAATTCAAATTATACAAACATGATTAACAGCAGATAGGACAGACAGTGTGAGTACATACTACAATTTCGTGCCTGTTCAAGGACGCTTCGAAACTTGAATATGCCGCTATCTAGCATATGATCACACCTGTTTGTTACGAGATTCTTTGTAAAGCAATCCTATAGTGACATAAGTTTTATTATTATTTTTATTGTTATTATTAAGAGCTGTTGAATTAGAGAGAAACATGTTTGAGAGATGTTAATGTGAGTCAATAATGATACAAACTAGCTCTGAAATGGTTACACTCTAACATGGTGTAATTGGTTGAGGTAGCTACCGAGTCAGAAGTTAATATAGTCAAAAGTTCTTTTGAATATTTTGTTACAAAAATTTGATGTTATTGCGAATAAACAGGATATGATGACTCAGAAGCAAGATGCCATTGCAGATAAATGAGATACAATGGTTAACAAGATACCATTGCATCTGATATCAAGGGGCTCACGAATAGGCAGGAAACTTTTGCAAAGGAATTGACAGACGAGACCACTACATTTAAGCAGGCATATACTGACCTACCAGAATCCATACACGAATTTTCCACCAAAATGAGTGATGTTTGGCAAATCCCAAACGAAGACACGATTTAACAGCTGACATTCAAAGTGGAAGAGCTCACTTTTGAATGAGACAAGATATGGAGCGATAGGTCACATCTCCGCCAAACTTACTGAAAATAAAAATAGGTTAGGCGCTCTGGAGGAACGTGGAATGCTGATGGTTAAGGAAGAGCTAAAGTAGGACCTTTTGTATAGGTGACATGTTGTCAACGAACTATCAGGTATAATGAAAAAGAAGTAGCTAAAGTAAGAAATATTGGAGGAGATGATGTATCAGGTTCTGGTTTGGAAGAAATCGATGCAGAACCTATCCGAAGAACATAACTATGAAGGCTGCCCAACTCATCAGCAACCACGTCACCGAATTTAAGGTGTGGTGTGGGGGAGGTGCCGTATTTTACAAATATTATTTTCGGAAAATAATTTAATCAGGCCTTCGTTAGTTTCAGATTTTTATCCCAGACAAGAAAAGTGTGCCCCCGATTGTGTTTATAGCAGACTTTCGAGGAGCGATGCTAGGGGTATATGTGGTCAGATGCACAAAAAAATCTCTTTTGTGAGCGCGTTCTTAAAAGGCAATGGTGCCTTGTGAGCGATGGATGTTGCCGAATATTGCAAGAACTATGATGACTTTGATCAATCATTTTTAGCCAAATATTGGTCACGAGCTGTAAGAAAAGGTTACTTAAGGAAGTCTTTAACCCTTTTGCTCCCCAAATACATTGCAGCCTATTCCGGTGACTCAGCTCACCATCTCTTGGCCGCAAATGACGCTTATGGAAGTGATCGGCCAAAGTCCATTTATCACAAACGTGGACACGCAAAAAACTTCGTATGCAGTTCGCATTTGTTCTTGCCTTTGTGCTATGGACTTAAGGTTGTTCTCGTTAGGATGTTGTTCCAAACTCACTTTGAATTATTCGGCCTTGCTACACTAATGGTCTGAGGAGACTGAACGTATTAAACGATCAGGTATTTCCTCCAAGCAATTCATGCTGACTCGAGTAGGCAATATTTTATATATTAAAATAAATGGTGTATTTGGTATTACAATTATTAATGAGAGGCAGAGAAAATTAAATATACATGTCATAGACTGAAAAAGGCATAACATATCGTCTAAATAACGAACTAAAACAATTACCTACATGACTCACTTTCATTTTTTTTCGTGGCGTGTTTCTAAAACTAGTGCAAGAGATGAAGTTTGCCTTGAAAAAGTTACGGTTAGAGATGAAATACTTCAAAACGACATGGCTTAAACCAAACTGACAGAAAAGGAGAACAAATCGATTTTCAAAAAACAAACAGCATCAGTGGATTCGTCATCTTGAACTATTGTCGAGCATCTGGTCTAAACGCAACACATCCTCTGAAGCAATGCAAATGTAATGCTTTAGTCTACACACCAGTGAGTGCGAAAATACTTTGAAAAATACTTAAATAAAGCCTGATATTGGGGCAGTCCCAAAATAAAAAATGATATGATGAGAATATAGAACGTTAAACTACACGCTCACATTAGATGAAAGTTGATTAATGTATCTGAATTTAATATAGAGAAAGTTATGTCGATATTGGGTTCGATTGGTTTGCTCAGTGAAGATACGAAAGCATATTATTAAAATGTTAAAGTCAACAATAATAATCCCTATGTTAATAACTAAAGGTATCAACCTCTTATAAAAAAAAAAAAGCAGTAATAGCCATCCAAATGTTAATGCACGGCATAGTAATGGTAATAATAACAACCTAAGCAATAATCGTAGCCAATTTAATCGAAGAAATAGAAAAGGTATAGTTATACATTCAGTCCTGGCTATTCAAGTAGAAATAATGGTTCATAGTGGCAACAACAGCCAGTTAATCATCATATAAATGCTAATTGTAACAGTATATATTCGGGTAGAAAGAATCTACCACCTGTTCCAAACTCTGAAAACTAATTTCGAACTTGTCTAGCTCTGAACAGTTCCTCAGAGAGTGGAGAAAGGGCGAAGAAGATGATACCAGGTTGATGACGTATCCCATTGTTAATTGATGGACATGAGTTGGTAACTGATCACTTAAAGACAGAATTGGATCATGGCAAAAATTTCCAGGGAATGAAAGTTGAATTTAAATGTACGGAAAGTGCCAAAGCTACATCATCAGCATTCTGAAATAATTAATGACTTCGGCATAGAACAGATGATTGAATTAAAACCCCCTGAATCCCAGTACTTAACTGAAAATCAACGAAAATGTTGGCGTCCTACTGCTATATGTTCGAGTTTTTTAAGATAAACCCAGTGTTATTAAAGGCTATTGTTGACATATGAACTGCACATCACATGAACCATTCTGTTTACTTTCTTACCAAATAACCTGGTCAGAATGGGCAGAGATTTCAGAATCGATAAGAAAAATGACAAAACAGGAAGTAAGTGAATCGTCTTCAAGCCATTTCTGCAATCCACTGTAGGATGCAGCTAAAGTTGGAAGTAATATTAGATCAGTATTTGATGCAAGAGCAATTCATAAAATAATTTTACCTGTGGGAACCTGGCTTGAAAAGAGCAGTATAATTTCATTCGATTTATGGCTTCATATTGGCCAGTGCCTGTGGATGAGCCCTCACGGAAGTGTACTGCCTTTATCTTTGCTGGTCACAGCTACCAATTCAGGGTTATACTATCTGGCCGGAATGTAAGTCGTGGTGTATTTACTGTGGTGCTGTATTATATGTTAGACTTGATTTATTGGATCAGCTCATGTCTGCAGCTCGTGGTCTCGCGGTCGCGTTCTCGATTCCCGAGCACGGGGTCCCGAGTTCTATTCCCGGCGGGGTTAGGGATTTTAACCTGCCTCGAGATGACTGGGTGTTTGTGCTGTCCTCATCATTTCATCATTACATAGGGAAGCTATTAATGAGATGGTTTTGGGAATTAGTTTGCTGCTCGGAGAAAGTTCTAAAGCTGCCCCTAAAGCAATTGTCAACACCAGCATCCAAAAATCAGTCCCTATAGCCGAATTTAGCTCTACTACTGCTATTCAAGTCATGCAATTACTGTGACATCAATCACTGGTTCACCCTAATCCTAAAAGTCCATCAGATTAATATAAATCAGGCCACGCCGTTCTAGATGCTGCAGTCCGGAACCGCCCAACTGCTACGGTCGCAGGTTCGAATCCTGCCTGGGGCAAGGATGTGTCTGATAACCTTAGGTTAGTTCTGTTTACGTACTTGTAAGTTCTAGGGGACTGATGACCTCTAAATCCCATAGTACTCAGAGCCATTTGAACCATTTTTTGAATAGAAATCAGGGAAAATTTAGGTACAACAAAGGCGAATGAAATTGTATGATAATCTCCAAAACAAAATTAAATGGGAAGTGCCTGACTGGTATTACCACGGCAGTGGCCTGCCCGAAAGGCACTGACTGCCATCTTTCATATTCTTTAATGGAAAATATTTATAATATTTCCCACAAAAATTATCAGACACGACTAATCATGTTACATATATTATTTTCTTATTTTGCGTTACCCTCATAGCGGTTGAATAAATCGCGTCATACTTTAGAGAGGCTTCCAGGTGACGCCACAACAACCACAACCACCACCATTGGTGAGGAGCCTAAAGCATTACAGTCGCTTTGCTTCAGCGGATATTTTGCGTTCAGACCAGATGCTCGACAATAGTTCATGATGACGGATCCACTGACGCTGTTTGTTTTTTGAAAATTATTTGTTCTCCTTTTCTGTCAGTTTCGTTTAAGTCATGTCATTTTGAAGTATTTCATAACTAAAGGTAACTTTTTCAAGGCAGACTTTATGTCTTGCATTAGTTTTAGAAACGCGCCACAAAAAAAATGAAAGTGAATCATGTAGATAATTGTTTTAGTTCGTTATTTAGAAGATATGTTATGCCTTTTCCAGCATATGACATGTATATTTAATTTTCTCTGCTTCCCATTAATAATTGTAATACTAAATACATCATTTCTTTTAATATATAAAATATTGTCTACAACAAATGAGCATAAATACGCTCTATCTCCTCAGACCATTAGTTTACCAAGGCCGAATTATATTAAAGTAAGTTCGGAACAACATCCTAACGAGAATAACCTTAAGTCCATAGCTCAAAGGCAAGAACAAATGCAACCTATATTAGTACTTTTAAGTATTCATCAACTTGGTTAAATTCACAGACAGTTAAAAAAAATTTTCGCCTGGGAGAGAAAAAATTTGCCCCTATTGTGACGTTGTTGTTGTTGTGGTCTTCAGTCCAGAGACTGGTTTGATGCAGCTCCCCACGCTACTCAGTCTTGTGCAAGCTTCTTCATCTCCCAGTACCTACTGCAACCTACATCCTTCTGAATCTGCTTAGAGTATACATCTCTTAGCCTCCCTCTACGATTTTTACCCTCCAGGCTGCCCTCCAATACTAAATTGGTCATACCTTGATGCCTCAGAACATCTCCTAACAACCGATGCCTTCTTCTAGTCAAGGTGTGCCACAAATTTCTCTTCTCCCTAATTCTATTCAATACCTCCTCATTATTTATGTGATCTACCCATCTAATCTTCATCATTCTTCTGTAGCACCGCATTTCGAAAGGTTCTATTCTCTCCTTGTCCAAACTATTTATCGTCCTCGTTTCATTTCCATACATGGCCACACTCCATACAAATACTTTCAGAAACGACTTCCTGACACATCTATACTCGATGTTAACAAATTTCTCTTCTTCAGAAACCCTTTATTTGCCATTGTCAGTTTGCATTTTATATCCTCTCTACTTCGACCATCATCAGTTATTTTGCTCCCCAAAGAGCAGAACTCATTTACTACTTTAAGCGTGTCATTTCCTAATCTAATACCCCAAGCATCTCCCAAATTAATTTGACTGCATTCCATTATCCTCGTTTTGCTTTTGTTGATGTTCATCTTATATCCTCGTTTCAAGACACTGTCCATTCCGTTCAGCTGAAGTTTTTATTTTTTCTCCATGGATTTTAGTACCTGCTCCGAAGTTTTCTTTCGTTTCCTTTACTGCTTGCTCAATATACAAATTGAATAACATCGGGGACAGCCTACAACCCTGTCTCACTCCCTTCCCAACCATTGCTTCCCCTTCTTGCCCCTCGACTCTTATAAGTGCCATCTGGTTTCTGTACAAATTGTAAATAGCCTTTCGCTCCCTGTATTTTACACCTGCCACCTTTAGAATTTGAAAGAGAGTATTCCAGTCAACATTGTCAAAAGCTTTCTCTAAGTCTACAAACGCTAGAAACGTAGGTTTGCCTTTCCTTAATCTTTCTTCTAAGATAATCGTAAGACCAGTATTGCCTCACGTGTTCCAGCATTTCTACGGAATCCAAACTGAACTTCCCCGAGGTCGGCTTCTACCGGTTTTTCCATTCATCTGTAAAGAACTCGCGTTAGTATTTTGCAGCTGTGGCTTATTAAACTAATAGGTAATTTGCACATCTGTCAACACTTGCTTTCTTTGGGATTGGAATTATTATATTCATCTTGAAGTCTGAGGGTATTTCGCCTGTCTCATACATCTTGCTCACCAGATGGAAGAGTTTTGTCACGACTGGCTCTCCCAAGGCTGTCAGTAGCTCTAATGGACTGTTGTCTACTATCGGGGCCTTGTTTCGACTCAGGCCTTTCAGTGCTCTGTCAAACTCTTCACGCAGTATCATATCTCCCATTTCATCTTCATCTACATCCTCTTCCATTTCCATAATATTGTCCTCAAGTACATCTCCCTTGTACAGACCCTCTACATACTCCTTCCACCTTTCTGCTTTCTCTTCTTTGCTTAGAACTGGGTTTCCATCTGAGCTCTTGATATTCATACAATTGGTTCTCTTTTCTCCAAAAGTGTCTTTAATATTCCTGTAGGCAGTATCTGTCTTACCTCTAGTGAGATACGCCTCTACATCCTGTTATTTGTCCTCTAGCCATCGCAGCTTAGCCATTTTGCACTTCCTGTCGATCTCATTTTTGAGACGTTTGTACTGATTTTTGCCTGCTTCATTTACTGCAGTTTTATATATTCTCTTTTCATCAATTAAGTTCAATACTTCTTCTGTTACCCAAGGATTTCTACTAGCCCTCGTCTTTCTACCGACTTGATCCTCTGCTGCCTTCTCTACTTCTTCCCTCAGAGCTACCTATTTTTCTTCTACTGTATTTTTTTCCCATATTCCTGTCAATATTTCCCTAATGTTCTCCCTGAAACTCTCTACAACCTATGGTTCTGTCAGTTTATTCAGATCCCATCTCCTTAAATTCCCACCTTTTTGCAGTTTCTTCAGTTTTAACCTATAGTTCATAACGAATAGATTGTGGTCAGAGTCCACATCTCCCGTTGGAAATGTGTTACAATTTAAAAACTGGTTCCTAAATCTCTGTCTTACCATTATATTCTATCTGAAACCTTCGAGTATCTCCAGGCCTCTTCCATGTATACAACCTTCGTTTATGAGTCTTGAACCAAGTGTTAGCTATGATTAAGTTATGCTCTGTGTAAAATTCTACCAGGCAGCTTCCTCTTTCATTTCTTACCCCCAATCCATATTCACCTACTACGTTTCCTTCTCTTCCTTTTCCTACTATCGAATTCCAGTCACCTATAACTATTAAATTTTCGTCTCCCTTCACTACCTGAACAATTTCTTTTATCTCATCATGCATTTCATCCATCTATGCGTCATCTCCGGAGCTAGTTGGCATATAAACTTGTGCTATGTGGTAGGCGTGGGCTTCGTGTCTACCTTGGCCACAACAGTGCATTCAGTATGTAGTTTGTAGTAGCTTACCCGCACTCCTATTTTTTTATTCGTTATTTTACTTTCTCCTGCATTGCCCCTATTTCATTTTCTATTTATAAGCCTGTATTCACCTGACCGGAAGTCTTGTTCCTCCTGCCACCGAACTTCACTAATTCCCACTATATCTAATTTTAACCTATCCATTTCCCTTTTTAAATTTTCTAACCCACCAGCCCGATTAAGGGATCTGACATTCCACGCTCCGATCCGTAGAATGCCCGTTTTCTTTCTCCTGATAACGATGTCCTCCAGAGTAGTCCCCGCCTGGAGATCCGAATGGGTGACTATTTTACCTCCGGAATATTTTACCCAAGAGGATGCCATCATAATTTAACCATACAGTAAAGATGCATGCCCTTGGGAAAAATTACGGCGGTAGTTTGCCCTGGCTTTCAGACGTTCGCAGTACCAGCACAGGAAGGTCGTTTTGTTTAGTGTTTCAAGGCCAGATCAGTCAATCATCCAGACTGTTGCCCCTGCAACTACTGAAAAGGCTGCTGCCCCTCTTCAGGAACCACACGTTTGTCTGGCCTCTCAACAGATACCGCTCCGTTGTGGTTGAACCTAATATACGGCTATCTGTATCGCTGAGGCACGCAAGCTTCCCCACCAGTGGCAGAACTGTTGCCAGCTTTCAGCTACGAAGCGCTAATGGCTATGAGCGAAAACAATAGCCGCCTATAGCGGTCCTGCAACACTGAGACGTTACCATGGAGACGTTTACAAAACCGCTTAACGTCATTGGCTATAGCAGGCGCGTGAAGCCGCTGCACATACGTACTGCAGCTGTCAGAGATCTTACAGGAACTCGACTTCAGAGTGGAGCAAATAAAAGTGGTTCGGATAAGTGGATACGATTGGACGTGAATGTGGGCGCGTGTGTACGACCTCCACGTGATCCACACCGGTTCAGAGCGTAGTGCGGGCTGTGTCAGTATGAGTGGAACAGTGTAAAGGAGGCGATGATGGTCTCAGTGGAAAAGCGGGTGTTCATTGTGGACAGTTACGTGACATCAAAGTCGTGGGAACGATGTGGTCAGTTGTTTGCTGAGAAGTGCCAGTAAAGAGTGCCATGAAACGCTTAGTCCGAAAATAGCGTCAGGCAGAATCTGTTTTGAATAAGTCAAAAAACATTCCGAAGCCAGAGCTGCACATCACAAAATGTGCCAGTAGATGAATTATGGCCACTTTCAACATCTCCTACAGTCAGATTTGTACTTTCCTCCGCTGTGTTTCCTTGTACTCTGGAACTGTTTTCTCCGGGCCACTTTTGGAACTGATATTCTTTTGAAACTAAAAATAAATGTGCCTTTCAGTGCCAAAATGGTCTTCAGTTTCGTTTCCTTCTGCCGTAATTGATTTCAGGACTACCAGCCCCACCCCAAATATGCCCGAGAACAGTTACCATCTCCTGGTGGGGCAACAAAATAAATAGAAATTGTCATTTTCGCTGTCAAAGTCAAATTTATTCCTAATATAATAGCTTACCATACGAATGCTTTCCCGCGTTTATCATGATGGAAATTTTAAATACGATTTTACCCTTAAGAATCAAATGTCACCTAGCCAGCAATTTCACTTGAAATTCTACGACTATTTCAACATGTATTGGTATTTCAGAATTATTGGACCATTTTGTGGATGTTTTTCGCTTGTTTTATCAACACTTTGCTCCGAAACGCTTCTAGAGTATCTTCTTCCATCTTGTCCAAAATTGCAAATACAGAAGTCAGCAGAACTGGCGCGACAGTAGTATTCAATTAGTATGCTATTATTCACGATGACTTTAACACAGCAAAAAGCCATTTCAGTCTATGCACCAGTGTTTCTTTTTAATTCACCTACACTCCTGGAAATTGAAATAAGAACACCGTGAATTCATTGTCCCAGGAAGGGGAAACTTTATTGACACATTCCTGGGGTCAGATACATCACATGATCACACTGACAGAACCACAGGCACATAGACACAGGCAACAGAGCATGCACAATGTCGGCACTAG
Source organism: Schistocerca gregaria (assembly GCF_023897955.1). NCBI lineage: Eukaryota > Metazoa > Arthropoda > Insecta > Orthoptera > Acrididae > Schistocerca > Schistocerca gregaria. The sequence goes on along the minus strand of NC_064922.1, from coordinate 640,402,507 downwards.
TACAGTGTATATCCACCTTTCGCAGCAATGCAGGCTGCTATTCTCCCATGGAGACGATCGTAGAGATGTTGGATCTATTCCTGTGGAACGGCTTGGTATGCCATTTCCACCTGGCGCCTCATTTGGACCAGCGTTCGTGCTGGACGTGCAGACCCCGTGAGACGACGCTTCATCCTGTCCCAAGCATGCTCAATGGGGGACAGATCCGGAGACTTGCTGGCCAGGGTAGTTGACTTACACCTTCTAGAGCACGTTGGGTGGCACGGGATACATGCGGACGTGCATTGTCCTGTTGGAACAGCACGTTCCCTTGCCGGTCTAGGAATGGTAGAACGATGGGTTCGATGACGGTTTGGATGTACCGTGCACTATTCAGTGTCCCCTCGACGATCACCAGAGGTGTACGGCCAGTGTAGGAGATCGCTCCCCACACCATGATGCCGGGTGTTGGCCCTGTGTGCCTCGGTCGTATGCAGTCCTGATTGTGGCGCTCACCTGCACGGCGCCAAACACGCATACGACCATCATTGGCACCAAGGCAGAAGCGACTCTCATCGCTGAAGGCGACACGTCTCCATTCGTCCCTCCATTCACGCCTGTCGCGACACCACTGGAGGCGGGCTGTACGATGTTGGGGCGTGAGCGGAAGACGGCCTAACGGTGTGCGAGACCGTAGCCCAGCTTCATGGAGACGGTTGCGAATGGTCCTCGCCGATACCCCAGGAGCAACAGTGTCCCTAATTTGCTGGGAAGTGGCGGTGCGGTCTCCTACGGCACTGCGTAGGATCCTACGGTCTTGGCGTGCATCCGTGAGTCGCTGCGGTCCGGTCCCAGGTCGACGGGCACGTGCACCTTCCGCCGACCACTGGCGACAACATCGATGTACTGTGGAGACCTCACGCCCCACGTGTTGAGCAATTCGGCGGTACGTCCACCCGGCCTCCCGCGTGCCTACTATACGCCCTCGCTCAAAGTCCGTCAACTGCACATACGGTTCACGTCCACGCTGTCGCGGCATGCTACCAGTGTTAAAGACTGCGATGGAGCTCCGTATGCCACGGCAAACTGGCTGACACTGACGGCGGCGGTGCACAAATGCTGCGCAGCTAGCGCCATTCGACGGCCAACACCGCGGTTCCTGGTGTGTCCGCTGTGCCGTGCGTGTGATCATTGCTTGTACAGCCCTCTCGCAGTGTCCGGAGCAAGTATGGTGGGTCTGACACACCGGTGTCAATGTGTTCTTTTTTCCATTTCCAGGAGTGTATATTGTTAAGCTTGATCCGAAACTCCAGATGATCCCTCACATTTCCTTTGAAATTATGAAGATTGAGTGAATTAGCACGCTATCCGAGGAGCGGTAGGGTGACAGAGAGTACTTCTGTGAGTGCATGTGTGTGTGTGTGTGTGTGTGTGTGTGTGTGTGTGTGTGTGTGTGTGTGTCAGCAGCTGTTTATATCTTATGTTTCAAACGAAGCATTTACTTTAACAGACTCTTATCAGCTGTCTATACACTGTCACTGTCAAGATGTGTTTCATACAAACACTGTATTTATGTGGCATTTACGTCCCTGAGTCGAAATATTACGATAAATTGTAAGAGTGGTTAATGGGGTAACATTTCTTGGATTTACAGTTCCTGCCTGATGTCTACCGTAACCTGTTATTGAAGCTTGCACGAGAGTATTAAATTCCTTTTTCACTACGAGATACTGCATTCGTTTGGAAAAGTAGTTTATAGAAAGAACATTACGTCGTGCGGAGTGTTCAAGAAGGACGTTCTGTAGCTAAATATTCAGCCGTGTTCAAAGATTCCGTTATTTTCTATTAGTTTTTTAAACGGATGGCTTCTAATCATTGTTTATCGTCTTTACGAATCACTTTGAACGGAAATCATTATTAGGTAATAGTGACTTGGAAAGATAAAGTCATCAGAAGCAAATGCTCATTAGACTCACATCTACAGACCAGATGGATTTCACTTCCGTAAAACATTTGTGATATTCATATAACCCTACTTATTTCCAGATCGCGACTTTTAAAGGTATGCTGATTTTTCTCTTTGTTGCACAAAAGTAAAAGTGTATTTACGCCGAAAAAATCTGTGAGAATGGAAATCAAACGCACAGTCGTTAATAAGTTAGCGATGTGCTGTCGGATATAGATCAAGTATGAAACAACTTGACAGACGTGATTAAAAATTGTAAGTACAGCTGCATGTATACGAAAACTTCCTTCTTTCTCTGCCAGTATTGCTAATAATAAGTGCATGAGATTCTATATAAGTGGAGAAAACTACACAGTCAACAACTAAATTGACTTTTATTATGAAAATATTAATTTTTATGGATGCACTGCAGGAATTTTTATCCTATACATGTACCCAACTACAGAAAGCACATGAGTTGTCGCCATAGACTCACCTGCTTGAGGTCTCCTGAAATATCAAGGCAGTGTTACAAGGCGTAATACCTCCTGTGGGCGTCTAGGGATTTGTTCGATGTGCTTATCACCTGCACTGAACATTTGGTTTAGTAGTAGGTAATTAAATAGATGCACTATTGTGTAGATTGAAATGCATGCTTTCAAATCCAAGGTATGAGCACTTATTTTCGTTTTAGCATACTCACGTTAAAATCGGAGCGAATAAAAGTACTGTGCGACGCATGTATTGTCAGTTGTAGATGTTTGTCATTAAGGTCAGGCACTTTCAGTGCAGCCTCAGGCATGGGACTGAATCAGTTTGTTCGAAACAAACAGCCAAAATACAACGAGTTGACAAAAGTCCTGAGGCAGCGATATGCAGATATACAAATGTCGGGAGTGCCGCGTACACAAGGTGTAAAAGGACAGTGCATTTCCGGATCTACCATTTGTACTCAGGTACCTCATGTGAAAAGATTCCGACGTTTTTATGGCCACACAACGGGAATCAACAGAATCTGAACTTCGAGTAGTATATGGAGTTAGACGCAAGTGACATTCAGTATTCCGAGATCCACAGGCTGAAATTGTAAATCCAAGAAATGTTACCTCATTAGTCACGCTTACAATTTATCTTAATATTTGTCTTAATATTCATTACCTCTCGCTACGGACATCTCAGTGGCCGACCGTCGCGAGTGCCTTTGCTGACAACACGACATCGCCTGCAGCGCCTCTCCTGGGCTCGTGACTGTATCGCTTCGACCCAAGGCCATCGGAAACCTTGTCCTGGTCAGATGAATCCTGATTTCAGGTAGTTAGAGCAGTGAGGTGCAGACCCCTCGAAGCCATGGGCCCAAGTTGTCAACAAAGCGTTTTGCAAACTGGTAGTTACAACATAATGGTGTAGGCTGTATTTAGAAGGAGTGCATTGGTTCCTCTGGTCCAACTGAACCGATCATTGACAGAAGATGGTTATGTTCGGCTAGCTGGAGACAATTTGCAGCCGTTCTTGTCATCACGTTCGCAACCAATGATGTCTTGTCATCAGGCCAAATAGTTCGCGATTGGTTCGAAGAACATTCAGTACAATTCGAGCGAACGATTTGGCCACCCATATCGCCCGACATGAATCCCATGGAACATTTATGGGACGTAATCGAGGTGTCAGTTCGTGCAGCAACATCCTGCACCGGAAACACTTTCACAGTTATGGATGGCTATAGAGGCAACACGACTCTTTATTACTGCAGGGGAATTCCAACGACTTGTTGAGATCATGTCACGTCGAGTTGTTACACTACACCAGGCAAACGGAGGTCCTAAACGATATTCGTAGGTAGGCTATGATTTGTCACCTCAGTGTATACTTACTGCGACTGTAACTGATTTGTAATGAACACTTCAAGTTTTAGCAGCCTAGGTCTGCCCTAAGGTAATTGTCGTCTCTCCAGTTTGGCACGCTATTGTGAAGCGTACCATCTGGTATGCAGAATCCGTAGGTGGCGCTGTGCTGGACTCATAGACATAGAGAAGGTCCCAGTTCTGGATAGTAGATATTTTGTCTCCTTGATATTTCACACTTTTTTCCTCTCTTCTAGAGCAGAAAATAGTGTTTTATATCTTTGGACTGAGATGTTTGGGACTAAATATAGAAGTACACGCTTATAATAAGGGTGTACTAAATTTGTTGTAGAGAAGTACCATTTAGTTGTGAAAAAGGGAAATAACGATGTGGTTGTTTCTTTTTTTTTCAAATGACTTTAGTGCTGGTGAGCTGGTAATATCATTTACATGCATCTGGTGTTTCGCCAAGAAAGAGAGACATGGTTTGGTTCTTATAACGCTCATTGTGTTTCAGGCGTTATGCGAAGAAAGTGAGATAGTGTTGTTGATTCGTGCAATGGTCATTGAGTTTCAGGCATTACGCCAAGAAAGACAGAGAGCGATGATGATTCGTGTAACTTTCATTGTGTTTACCTTTCTGTCGCATACATTGGCTATTGTTCTTTAGCATCATTGACACAATTCTACAAGAAAATAAATGTTAAATGTCTAGGTTCTTCTCAAGCCAATGCGAAAGACTGGTAGTGAACGTTTCATCTACTGGCTCGTAGCTACTGTCTCTGCCTCTCTTTCTCTATCTCCCTCCCTCCCTCCCTCTCTCTCTCTCTCTCTCTCTCTCTCTCTCTCTCTCTCTCTCTCTCTCTCTCACACACACACACACACTCTTCATCTCCCCTTTTAAATTGTGAGTTTTATAAGTCGTTCAGAGAATTTTAGGTGTTGATCTGTCATGAAAACGATTGCTTAACACAAGCAGGATTCCGTTTTTTGAGGCGTTTATCCCTTGTATTCATCTACTGAGTACCCAGCGTTGCCAGGTACGTATCTCTCAGATTTCATACCAGTCCATCGCCTCCTTCCACTTCTTTCTGACCATTTACTCATTTACCCCTCTCTGTCCATTTCCTCCACCCTCTATCCCTACCCACCTCCCCACATTCTGTCTGTCCCCTCCTGCTCCTCTCTCTGTAAATCTCCGTCTCCCCTCTCTCAGTCCATGTGTTCCTTCTCTTCGGACCATCTGCCCCCCTTCCTCTGTTCATGTCCTCCCCTCTGCCCCTCTAATTCCATCTTCTCTCTGTCCAACTCCTCCTCCCCTTCTCCTTGATCATCTCCTCCTTTTTCCTTTACCTGTCTTTTTTCTTCTCCGCTTCTTCTGCCCATCTCCTTCGCTTTTCAATTTTTTTGTCCATCTTCTCCTCTAACCCCTCTCTGCCCATTTCCCATCTTCTCTGTCCCTCTCCTTCTCCCCCTACCTGGTCCATTTCCTCCTGCCCTTCTCTGTCTCGCCATATCGTCCTCACCCCTTCTTTCTCCACGTTAACACGCTCATCCCAATAGGAGGCTGGTGATTCTTACCCTCACAGCGATCCTTTCCAGATGGTAAGTGATACGTGCACAAAGTCTGGTTGAAATCAGTCCACTGGTTTAGGAGGAGATGTCGAACGTACGTACATACTTATGTATATGTACATCCATTTTTGTGATAATTATGTACTCATTGAGGTTTTTACGCATTTCCCTAATACCCTAGACGTAGTATCATTCGTGTATACTGACTGAATTATTTACATATTCTCGTACGCACATAATCTTTTGAAGCAACCTCAGTTAGTGCTGTTCAAAATTGGTTCACATGGCTCTGAGCACTATGGAACTTAACTTCTGAAGTCATGTCCCCTAGAACTAGAACTAATTAAACCTAACTAACCTAAGGACATCACACACATCCATGCCCGAGGCAGGATTCGAACCTGCGACCGCAGTGGTCGCGCTGTTCCAGACTGTAGCGCCTAGAACCGCTCGGCCGCCCGAGCCGGCAGTTCGTAGTGTGGCTGTCCCAATATCTGTAAGCTGACGACTCTAAGAACTAATTCTCCTACTTGAGTCAAGCATTGTGAAACATAGGATATGCATGAAAGCGAGATCCTTGCTGGGTAAAATTGCGACAGTTATAATTAAGCATATCCATAGTGAAATACTGAATAAACTGTTGGTCTGACACATGTTTATGAATGTACGTCTGTATCGATCATGGTTCAGTCCTCGTGTTTTACAAATAAGAATAAATTCACATTTCTCGAGATTTCAACATTCTGAACGTATATTTTTAAATTATCTGAAATCCACATCACGCTTACATGTCCACCATATACGAGGTTTTTATTATCTTGTCGAAATACAGTAACAAAGTTTGTGTTATCACATGTACCTGTCTGGAAATTCTTGAATATGTTCACTATCTCCATTTCTACATTCATATTGCTCAAGACACATTATGGTGTGTGGCGGAGGGTGCTTTGTGTACGAGTGTCACTTACCCCTTTTCCCTGTTCCAGTCACGTATGATTCGAGGGAAGAACGGTTGCTGGTAAGCCTCGATATGGGCTCCAATATCCCTAACTTTGCTTGGTGGTCTTTTCGCGAGATATATGTAGGAGGAAGTAATGTACGCTCTCTGAATTTTGACTGTAGTCTGTAACGTAATGCAGAAGCCTCTCTTGCAGTATCTCCCACTAGAGTTGGGTCAGCATTTCCGAGACGCTTTCGGGCTTACTAAATAAGCCTCTAACAAAACGTGATACTCATCTTTTAATTTCTTGTATTTCCTCTAACAGTCCTATATGGTACAAACTTCATACTAGCGAGCAGCATTGAAGGATTTGTCGAACGAGTGTGTTGTAAACTACATCCTGAGGATCTGGCATCTGTCTTACTCGCAAATTAATTTTATGTGATCGTCCCACTTCGAACTCATACTCCCAATTATTTTATGGAAGAAAGTACTTCCAGTGATTGTTTTGCAATTGTGCAGTCGTTCAGTAAATTCAGTCTATGTATTCGCAATACGATAGATTTGTTTATATTGAGCTCCAGTTGCCACTCCCTACACCAAACATAGATCGTCCACAGGTCTTCCTGCCTTTCGCTACAACTTTCTAGCGTCGCAACCTTTCTGTGTACAACAGCATCATCCACAAAAAATCTCGCTGAACTTCTGACGTTATCTACCTTCTCAGTTATATCGCGGGTGTTTCAAAACGAATATCGGGGTTTTACGGCATTGTGGCATTGTAGCATTCACTACATTTAACCTATAAGTATTACTAACACATCAAATAAAACCGTGCGACCAACCCAGCGGCCGGGTACAGCGTCTAACGAATTATGTACTGATTTATGCCAGTGAGGTGGTGCACCGTCTTGCTGTCAAATAAAGCTCTGTAGTTCAGCTTATTCCAATGGATCAAGATAAGAAACACCAACTACACATGCATCACCAAAAAAAGAAAGACCCATAACTTTCAGCTAGGATATGGCACAGAAAACATTCAATTTAGGGGGCCTCGTTGCAACTGTACCATATCGTGGAGATTTGCTGCTCACCCCCCAGATGCGCACATTATGTGTCTTCATAACTCCACCTAAGTGAAATGTCGATCCATAACTGAAGACGACAGAAGCCAGAAAATCTTCATCGTCATGCAGCAACGTTTCGTTCGCAGCGTTGCAACGTAAACCGTAGTTCAAATGGTTCAAATGGTTCAAATGGCTCTGAGCACTATGGGACTTAACTGCTGTGGTCATCATTCCCGTAGAACTTAGAAATACTTGAACCTAACTAACCTAAGGACATCACACACATCCATGTCCGAGGCAGGATTCGAACCTGCGATCGTAGCGGTCACGCGGTTCCAGACTGTAGTGCCTAGAACCGCACGGCCACTCAGGCCGGCCCGTAAACCGTAGTCTGTAGGCTGGAACAGTCCGTTATAAACAGTACCGTTAGGTGCTTAAAAATGTTATTGGGAAGGCCAAAAGAATGTGTACGCAAATAAAGTAGCTAATTCTCAACATAAACTTAAAACCATATGGTCAGTCGTGAAGGAAGTATATGATCAGCAGCACCAGGTTGAGAATATAAAGTCAGTGCATAGTAGAAATTTTTCAGTTACTGACCAGTCAGATGTACGTCCAGTATTTAATAACCACTTTCTGAATATAGCAGGTGTACTAAACTTAGTTCCTACAGAGAATCACATGTCTTAGACAATAGCTTTCCGAGACTGAACTACTCCTCTTTAATTCTGACAAGAGGGAGATAGAGCCAATAATTAAATCACTAAAGACTAAGGATTCTATTGGATACGACGGAGTATTTAGCAGAATACTAAAGTACTGTTCTGCGTGTGTTAGTCCAGCACTTAGTCATATCTATGACTGACCAGTTGCCTGATCGAGTAAAGTACTCAGTAGTGAAACCACTTTATAAAAAAAGAGAAAATGGTAATCAAGATAATTTTAGACCTATTTCTGTGTCATCGCTATCTGCTAAAGTTATTGAAAAGGCTGTGTCATTTCAATCTACATAATTTAGTGTCAAATTTACAGTTTGGTTGTCAAATGTACAGTTTGGTTTTACAAGTAGTTTAACAACTGACAATCCTTTATTCTATTTTCTTTGTGAGGCTGCGGACGGATTAACTAAAAGGTTGCGAACGCTAGGTGTCTTCTTTGATTTAACTAAGGAGTTTGACTGTGTTGGTCACAAAATATTACAGCAGAAGTTAGACCATTATTAAATAAAGGGAGTAGCTCAGCAGTGATTCACCTTTTACTTTGAGAACAGACAGCAGAAAGTCATCCTTCGCTGTACAGAGAATGGCCACGACGTCCATTCTCAGTGGAGTACAGTTATGGTGGAGGGGTGGGGGGGGGGGGGGGGGAGGGGATGTCCCAGAGGTTGGTGATGGGGCCGCAATTGTTTCTTATTCATGTAACATTGACACAGTATCAAATAATGCCATTCAAGACACACGTTCGTGGCTTGTAGAAAACAAATCAATCCTCAAAGACAATAAGACTTAGTTTTTACAGTTTCTGACACACAATTCAACAAAAACTGATATTTTGGTTACACAGAAGGGCATATGAATGCATTGAGAGGTAATGCTTATAAGATGGCGTTCGCGGCACACTCTTGACGCTTCAGATCTCGAAATATTGAATTGCATCACGATTTCCGAAATGGAATCTTCCATGCTTCTCGCCACAGCTACCGTTCTGCGTTAAAAGTCTGTTAATTCCCGTCGTGCGATAATAACGTCTTCACTTGCATAATTTGAATATAAATGACAGCTTCACCAATGCCCTGCCCGTTAATCCTTTCTGTATGCGATACTGCCGCCATCTATATATGTGCATATCGTTGTCCCATGACTTCTGTCACTTCAGTGTATATTAGCTGTCCCCAGAACGCATACTTCACTGAACTGGCACCTCGGACAACCGGTGCCAATGTCAAACCCTGACAAGCTTCCAATACAAGCCCAAAGTCCTCTTGGTGCTCAGGACACAATATTCGGAAGGGTTATCCAAAGAAGAACGACTGACAAGAAATGGCACCGTACGATCTGAACAAATAGTTATTCGGTTGATACTTTCCACCAAGGTGTAACTTTCCGACTCACAGAATGCATAACCACTAACTTCAATCTGAGAAAATCCACAGCAGTGACATTCCTGGACGTGAAAAGTTCTTATGATAATGTGCATCAACCTGTAATCAAGTTTGGGAAACAGGCAACTATAATGTATTGTTGCAACTAACTGATAGCTACCTTCCCAAATCAGAATGCTGGTTAAAACTGAAGGACAGCGGCCGGTAAATGAAGATAACATAAGCCTCTGGGATCGGTTCTGTCACCGGCAATATTCAGCATGTATATGTGAACCTATTCCTTAGTGGCTGGGAGTGGAGGGTTGGGATTTTATTAACTGACGAGGTTGAGCTGAATAGCATTTAACGAAAAATTCGTATGTGACAGGCACTGTAACCTCGGAGGCGTCACTCAAGATTCCGTCGTGGCTGCGGACCCACCAACTAGGAAGGCGACGTCAGGCATCACAGACGCCTTCCTATAACTCCTGTATAGTGTTTTTTGTCAGTGTAGCAGATTGTGGGAGGCCTTATCGTGGAGCAGCATCACTTCACGCAGTCTCCCTGGTCGTTGTCTGTAGACGTCTCAGTTGTTGGCAATAAATATCAGCAGTGATGTATGCACCTTGGGGAAACAATATGTAGTCTACCACACCGTCGCAGTTACACCAGATACATAACGTTATCTTCTATGTGTGCGCGCACATCTTTGTGTGGGGAGTTGCTGCTTTGCTTGGGATCAACCATTCCATCCTTTTCCTTATGCTAACATAAACACACTATTTTTTGTCACCAGTAACGATACAAGATAGGAATGGTCGGTGTCAATTGATGACGACCAATCAAAGATGCATGTATGACTACACACTGCTTTTGTGATTATGGCTTAGAACCCTATTTTTCATCTTTCTCCATTGCACGCAAATGTCGCACGATGGTGGAAAGATCACATTTCATCACATTTGCCAGTGCTTGAATACACTGAGGTGGAACATTCTGGATTAATACATTTAAATGGATTAGTACCTTTAAACGATCTTCATGAAACCCCAAAGATCTTCCGAAACGAGGAGAGTCATTAATGTCGAAACGATCGTCCTTAAAAAGAGAAAGCTTTTCATGCCGTGCCCTCTCCAGTAGCATTATCCCGGCACATGGCGCTAATGTTTCTGGCTGCCTCCGCTGCTGCCACACCTCCACTCAACTCAAACAGTGTAAGTAGGCTGTCTGTGTTCGTATGTTGAGAGCGCTATGTAGCCCTCTGCATTAACAACTCTGAAAGCGCCGTGCGAACTCTGTAAGAGACTCTCTGTAGCTGGTTGGACTCGCACTTGGAGGTGAACAGCCAGCAGTGATGGCAGTTGGAGGTGAACAGCCAGCAGTGATGGAAGTTGGGAGTGAACAGCCAGCAGTGATGGAAGTTGCAAGTTAATAGTTAGCGGTGATGGTGGTTAGAGGTCTGAAGTGTTAACGCGAGCGGATGGTCTGGACGTATCCGACATGGAGATTAATTTTGTTAACGATTATACACTCCTGGAAATAGAAAAAAGAACACATTGACACCGGTGTGTCAGACCCACCATACTTGCTCCGGACACTGCGAGAGGGCTGTACAAGCAATGATCACACGCACGGCACAGCGGACACACCAGGAACCGCGGTGTTGGCCGTCGAATGGCGCTAGCTGCGCAGCATTTGTGCACCGCCGCCGTCAGTGTCAGCCAGTTTGCCGTGGCATGCGGAGCTCCATCGCAGTCTTTAACACTGGTAGCATGCCGCGACAGCGTGGATGTGAACCGTATGTGCAGTTGACGGACTTTGAGCGAGGGCGTATAGTGGGCATGCGGGAGGCCGGGTGGACGTACCGCCGAATTGCTCAACACGTGGGGCGTGAGGTCTCCACAGTACATCGATGTTGTCGCCAGTGGTCGGCGGAAGGTGCATGTGCCCGTCGACCTGGGACCGGACCGCAGCGACTCACGGATGCACGCCAAGACCGTAGGATCCTACGCAGTGCCGTAGGGGACCGCACCGCCACTTCCCAGCAAATTAGGGACACTGTTGCTCCTGGGGTATCGGCGAGGACCATTCGCAACCGTCTCCATGAAGCTGGGCTACGGTCCCGCACACCGTTAGGCCGTCTTCCGCTCACGCCCCAACATCGTACAGCCCGCCTCCAGTGGTGTCGCGACAGGCGTGAATGGAGGGACGAATGGAGACGTGTCGCCTTCAGCGATGAGAGTCGCTTCTGCCTTGGTGCCAATGATGGTCGTATGCGTGTTTGGCGCCGTGCAGGTGAGCGCCACAATCAGGACTGCATACGACCGAGGCACACAGGGCCAACACCCGGCATCATGGTGTGGGGAGCGATCTCCTACACTGGCCGTACACCTCTGGTGATCGTCGAGGGGACACTGAATAGTGCACGGTACATCCAAACCGTCATCGAACCCATCGTTCTACCATTCCTAGGCCGGCAAGGGAACGTGTTGTTCCAACAGGACAATGCACGTCCGCATGTATCCCGTGCCACCCAACGTGCTCTAGAAGGTGTAAGTCAACTACCCTGGCCAGCAAGTCTCCGGATCTGTCCCCCATTGAGCATGCTTGGGACAGGATGAAGCGTCGTCTCACGGGGTCTGCACGTCCAGCACGAACGCTGGTCCAAATGAGGCGCCAGGTGGAAATGGCATACCAAGCCGTTCCACAGGAATACATCCAACATCTCTACGATCGTCTCCATGGGAGAATAGCTGCCTGCATTGCTGCGAAAGGTGGATATACACTGTACTAGTGCCGACATTGTGCATGCTCTGTTGCCTGTGTCTATGTGCCTGTGGTTCTGTCAGTGTGATCATGTGATGTATCTGACCCCAGGAATGTGTCAATAAAGTTTCCCCTTCCTGGGACAATGAATTCACGGTGTTCTTATTTCAATTTCCAGGAGTGTATAATTTCTGGAACTGGATGTCAAGGACGATTACATAATTTTTGAATTGGATGTCACATCATTAAGGTAAAATCTGCTAAATACATTGTTTGCTCTGCAACAAAATCTTTACTTTGGTAAAGTAATGGTCCGATTGCGTTGCATTTGAATATTATGGGTAATAAATGAATGCAATGAGTCTGTGTTGTATTTGTCAGGAATAATTCTGTAGGTCAAAAAAGAAATGGTAAATAACAAAGTGTCACTATGTTCAGCTTTACTCAAGAAAGTAAACAGGTTCACTTGCAATCAGTTTCACTCAGCGTTTTCAGAATCAAATATCGTAGAAGTTTCACCTTCTCAGTTGTTTCAGTCCAAGTAAAACTATATTAAGAAGTTTCAAAAGAAGAATATGTCGCAAATGGTCCGTTTTCTCCACTTGGCACTCAACTTTCAGCCGTCCGCACTACCACTCGCTATCTCCAGATGACAATATGTAAATTCATACAACAACAGTGAACTACAAATCCAAAATCACAATCGATAAATAAACCCATACAGCCGGAATATCAATATGCAGAAACAAAAACACTACCAACTTATGCACCAATCTAATACATTACTACTTTAATGTGTATCTGATATCTCCATTTCAGATTTACTGTCATGAAAAAATGACTTTCACGTAGGTAAGAAAAAGGGATCCCTATGCTTACGACTACCAAGTGCCAGGTCACCCAGCTACCCAATGCTTTGCAAGTTAACCGATCCAAAATTGCAAGTGGAACTCTGTTGTCGTGTGCTAAGCCCATGGCGTGGATGAGGGAGAGCCCGCCGTCGCCAGTCAATTAGATGCAAGTTCACCTCCCCACCCTTTGAGAAATCCTTTTTTTAAAGTAGTTGTGTGCACATCACCATTTGCTGTCCAGCACTAAGTGCCCCCAGGAGCAGCAGCAGCCAGCTGGGATGAAAAAGACTATCGGTTTGTATTATGTCAGTCCATTTCTTCTTCCTCTTTCCTTTTTCTTCTTCTTCTTCTTATTATTATTTTTTATCTACGTATGTAGTTATACTTGGGGCTTTGTTAATACTGTTGTTAGAGACAAGGTCACGCATGTGCTGCACAAGTCACAGCAGCAGCCACTGTCTACATGACGATATAGAACAATAAACATATTTTACAAAGCTCTTTTTTTTTGTTGGCGTTTAGACATGCATAGTTAGACTGTAGTAATCGAATTAGACGAACTTGCTTGTTTCACCTGCCTAAGCATTAAACACATACAAGCTGAATTTGTGGTATATAGGGTGGAATATAAATTTTTTTCCAGCCCCTAGCAAATCATGGGTTTTGGTGGCGAGGGAGGGAGTGGTAAATGTACTCCATCAGTTGTTTAAGCCAATAGGGAGCAAGTGCTGTTTGGTTCACTCCTACACGGAATCTGGGTGAACTAGCATCCAGCTGTAAATCACATCAGTCTCTTAATGCTGCCGGCCACTGTGGCCGAGCGGTTCTAAGCCCTTCAGTCCGGAACCGCACTGCTGCTACGGTCGCAGGTTCGAATTTTGCCTCGGGCATGGATGTGTGTGATGCCCTTAGGTTAGTTATGTTTAAGTAGTTCTAAGTCTAGGGGATTGATGACCTCAGATGTTAAGTCCCATAGTGCTTAGAGCCATTTGAACCATCATAATGCTGATAACAGAGGCATAAGTGTTAGTCTGTCGCTAGCAGTCATATATAAAATTTTCTTTCATTGACAGAGGTTTTGCACTAAAGACAATCGATCTGTCGCAAAGGAGCTAGCATTTCCGATGCTGGATGATGCTCCTTGTCGTGTGATGGCTTCTGGTGATATTATTCCGTAGTTGACAGAGCCCCACTGTGGGTTGTATGTAAGTTCTACAAACTGTAGAACAGTATGTTTTCAGTTCGTATGCCACTGGAGACGGTGTTGAGCTGTATATGATGTTATTCCAGCCGAGTCGCGTGTCTCTATGAACCGCTTGGATAAAGTGGTACGAGTTAACGACTTGTTACCGGAATATATGTCTCTGATGTTGAGGGGAAGTACCAAGTGAAAGAATTATCATACAGCCAGCTTAACAGCTCGTGCATTCAAGTTGATGACAAGAATAATATACAGAGCAATGGAAAAGAAAATTGAGGATATGTTATATGACGATTATTTTGGCTCCAGGAAAGGTAAAGGCACCAGAGAGGCAATTCTGATGTTGCGGTTGACAATGGAAGAAAGACTAAAAAGTCAAGATACATTCAGAGGATTTGTCGACCTGTAAAAGCGTTCGACAGTGTCAAACAGTCAAAGATGTTTGAAGTTCTGAGAAAAATAGGAGTAAGCTATAGGGAAAGATGGGTGATGTACAATATTTACAAGAATCAAGACGGAACACCAAGAGTGAAAGATCAAGAATAATATGCTGAGATTAAACAGCGTGTAAGACACGGATGTAGTGTCTGGGCCCTACTATTCAATCTAGACAACGAAGAAGCAATGACGGAAATAAAATAAAGGTTCAAGAGTGTAGTTAAAATTAAAGGTGAAAGGATATCAGTGATAAGATTCGCGGAGGATATTGCTATCCTTTGTGAAAGTGAAGAGGAATTACAGGATCTGTCGATAAGAATGAACAGTCTAATGAATACAGAATATGGACTGAGAGTATACACAAGGAAGACGAAGGAAATGAGAAGTAGTAGAAATGAGAACAGCGGAAAACTTAACATCAGGTTTGGTGATCACGAGGTAGATGAAATTAAGGAATTCTGTTACCTAGTCACCAAAATAACCCACGACGGGCTGGCAAAAAGGGCATTCCCGGCCATGAGAAGTCTACTAATATCAATCACAGGTCTTAATTAGACGAAGAAATTTCTGCAGCACAGCATTGTATGTTAGTGAAACATGGACTTTGGGAAAACCGGAACAGGAGACAATAGAAGAGTTTGAGATGTGGTGCTGAATGTCGAAAATTAGATGGACCAATAAGGTATGCAATGAGGAGGTTCTCCTCAGAATCGATGAGGGAAGGAGAATATGTGGAACGCATTGATAAGAAGAAGGGTCAGGATGGTAGAACATTTGTTAGGACATCACAGAATAAGTTCCACGATTCTAGACTGAGATGTAGAGGGTAAAAACTGTAGAAGAAGACAGAGATGGGACAACATCCAGCAAATAATTAAGGAAGTTGATTGCAAGTGTTATTCTGAGATGAAGAGGTTGGCAGAGGGCAGGAATTCGTGACAGGCTGCATCACACCAGTCAGAAGACTGATGATTCAAGAAAAAAAATATTGAGGCGAAGGGGAATCACTCACTCCTTACAATCCAAATGCAAATGTATGTTGACAAAGTGAACCAGCCACTATGTGAAATTGTTGGTACGTTGATAGTGTGATTATTGCTCATGCGATTTCTCATATGATAGAAATGTGATGATTCCTTTATGTCAAAATAAACTTTCTTGCCAGACAAAAAAATGTTATGTTTCTGTTTTTTATATGAAAGTTATGTTTATAATACATATTACTTCAGAACAGCAGAACCGCACGCAGTTACAGATATTCCTACCAGAACTGTAACTGTTAGCTCCTAGCAGTTAAAACACTTAACGAGAGAGAATTGTTGCAACGTGTTTCAGTAATAGCTTCTTTGAAACTAAGATACACACAATGAACACACGATGAACATGAAGGCCTAACTCACACAAAATCACAGGACCAACATCCCACACCTCGCCCCATGCATGGCGCGTCCACCAATGATGAGTGGGTGCTCAGTCGACAGCCTCAAAGCCAGCCTCCCCCCCCCCCCCCCCCCCCCCCGCGCCACTCAAGTGGAGCGCCCTCCGAGCAGACGTGGAATTCAAATCCCCAGAACTATGGACACCCGGCATATGTTACTCTCGTGCAATTCACCAATGATACTGCATTTCTCGTAACTAGACGGTGTCACATGGCGAACTTTAGGAGGCTGTGATATCGAATGACAGAAATGGAGTAGGCTGCAGAAGTAAACAAATTCAACTCAACTCGCAAAACACCACTGCTATCTGCTTCACAAAAAAAGTACCTACTATGGAAATTTGTCCAGTTACATTACCATAAAATAGAATGTAGGAAGACATACAAAGAACTAGACATAACGTTAGAGAAGTATCTTGCTTTGAAACATCATGTTCAAAAGAAGTGTATAAAATCCAAGGGCATGGCAAAATTACTGCTGCCATTATTCCTGAGTAGAAAATTAGACAGAAATATTAAATTATACCTCTGTGTAGCTACTGATCTATCTGCAACCTTATGTGAAACCTCAAAGTGGGGACTGATCTATGACTACAAGTGAAATCAGATCCAGACTGCACAAAATAAAAGCCCCTAGTAGGAACAGCTATACATACTACCAGCGGCTCATCATGAGGATGTGGGACTCAGTCAAGGAGACACATAGGCATCTCTATCATATCCACAATTCACACGACACATGAGGAAAATAGCCACAACGTTCCAGTATACCGTTTCAGTGTGCCGAAATCAATAACTAATTGAATTTGAAGAGTTTTGAAAAAGTTTAGATCTTATTCTCACACAGAAATCATCAACTTAATCTTAGGGCGAGGAAAAACAACTTTCATGGCTCTTGATAAACCTTCTCAAGCAAAACAACAACAAAGAACGAAAATTCTCAATCATGCACCCCAACAGAGTGATGGGATTTCAACCACACATGGAAAGTAAAGTTGAAAGGAAAATATCGTTCACTACCCTATTTACGACGTCACCTATGAAACCATCAAATAGCTGACAGAAAAAAATAGTAGGGGAACATAGACGGCGACCACAACCACCAAGCAGAACTGATTACCACCATTCCTTGTAGAACTACTTCAGAAACGAAGAGCCCAGAGACAATGGTAAAGCCAAAGACATCGAAAATTGAAACGTCAGATGCAACCCGTCGAAAGATAATTTACACGATGGCCTCCTGAATGACACAATGAGACATGGGAAGGCCGATGAATACGTCTGTGCTCCAAATCAAGGATGTGGCTTACCAAAGGCACCTAAACAAACCTTAGTACCTGCCCTATATCAAAGTAGTTTGTGCCTATGTACAAGAATAAAACATGTTGAAGATGGCAAATCCTTTGGGAACGCCTTTCTTTTACTTCATTTACTCAGATTATGTGGATTTATGTAATTAATGCACTTTACCTAATTAGGAAGGCACCGATATGATGCTCGAGAAAAACGACTGACAGTGGTTGGGTACTACGTTCACTGGTTCTAATTGCACGGAGTAATTCGAGGTGATGAGACTCACTTTATGTTTGGTAGAGTGTTTTGTTGGACAGTTACGGCTGCAGCTGGACGCAAGAGAGCTCTCTGGGCATAGATGGTGAAGTGGCTGCTTTATTGGTGTCAGTTCAAATAGCAAAAACGGGGCACAGGTGCAGGTCTGGGAACCTTGTTCAAATGGCTCTGAGCACTATGGGACTCAACTGCTGTGGTCATCAGTCCACTAGAACTTAGAACTACTTAAACGTAATTAACCTAAGGACATCACACACATCCATGCCCGAGGCAGGATTCGAACCTGCGACCGTAGCAGTCGCACGGTTCCGGACTGCGCGCCTAGAACCGCGAGACCACCGCGGCCGGCGGGAACCTTGTTCACACCTTTTACAGAGAGGGATCCATTCTGGCAGACATGACCTTAACAGCAGGGGCCAACACCCACGTGCATAGAAGGGCTATTAGCGGACCAAGATACGTTGTCCCAGAAGCTTGCGGCAGAGTCTTTTACAACTTCTTTAGCTGAGTTGCGACGGATGGCGTCCTGATAACTGATCCCTGTCAAGAAGAGTGCATTCTAATTCTGCAGGTATTCACCCAATGTTTTCCATTGACCTTCCTGAGAGATCTGTATCTGTAAGTATCGTGAAAACATTTTGCCTTGGTGGCTCAAATGGGCTTGCGTGGCCGACTCGCAACACACTGTCGTTGCGTTTCTTAGGAGTCACGTAGGCACCCACATCGCGTGGTTTCCGGTGTGAGCAGAGAAACGATGCCTTGACTGGCAATCGGAAGACGTACCGGAGGGCAACTGGTCTCTGTCGCTGGAAGCGACATGGTTAGCAGAAAGGAATTTGCACATTTTCTGGAGAGAGGCTACACTGAGAGAGGATAATTACGCGATTGGCGTAAAGAAGTGTTGCCGCATTTCGATCGGTAGTTTTAGTTTTTTGAAGAGTATTCCAAGTGGAGTGGAGAAGAGAGAGAGAAAATTTTATTCAGGCTTTGGCTGTGAGGCGAGGGAGATCGAAAATTGGGCTTTGGCTGCAAAATGAGTGAGATCAAGAATTGGATTTAGCCCATCAGTCGAGTCAAAACATAGACATTAGGGCTTTGGCCATGAGTCGCATTAGATCATGGTTACAGGTTTTGATCAGGAGATATGGTCATGTATCCTGAGACGAAAGAAGAAGACGGAAGTACATGGTTCGAGTCGATGTAGAGGAGTGCTGAGCACAGCACTGCAAACTCCTGCGGGCGTATGGCGAGCATTTTGCACATCCAGTAGATTAAGAGCCCCTAAGGTGAATTTTAACCACTCAGACTGCACCATCCACATTTCAATTTATACATATCATAATGCCTTGCAGCTTTCCGGTTCACAATCACTGCCAACTAAACTAGATTCAGTCAGACTGCTTTATCCATATTTAAGGTCGAAGATGCATTTAATTTTCCACCCACTCCCCTACATTGTCAACAGTGCATCGGTACATATTTTATTTCATTATACAGATACATCAATGTAATCAGTGTGGTTTAGTTCTGAATACGTCCAACTTCTTTCTTGTCCTTTTGTGATAAATCTAAATTTATCTTCAATACTATCTCTTATATCAGAAGATACTATTCCTTCATTGTTTATTAAGTTTGTTCTTGAATGTGAGAGATAATAGAAATATTCTGTAGTGTCACGCATTATGTCAATTTCATTTTCACTGTTTGGGGCCGAAAAATCATTTTAGCATAAATCTTCCATTGCGCTGAATTTCGAAGCTGCAGCACGGGTCTACGTTGTAGGATATTCCAGGTCAGAAGTTCATTATGGGTATTCCCACATTGCCTTCCCACCAGACACGTTGCATAAATTGTGGTTCCCTGACAGAATCACGAATTTTTCAGAACTTTTTGTGAAGCAGTCGGCCAGTAAGGTTGACCTCATACTTCATATAACTTCACCAAGATGTATCATGTATAAATCAATGTCTGGCAGGATCGAATTTTGCTGTGTAGATTTGATTTGCAGGCATGCTCAGTTACCAGACAGCTTTCTTATGTAACAGGATTGTTAACATTTAGCTCCGTGGTAGTTATATTTTCTGGAAGGTATTTATTAACTATCTGTTTCCTTTTTTTAGCTAAATATTTGTGTGTGTTGGTCTGTGGTTTCTCCACCACGTGCTATTGTTCACGACGTCGATAACAGCGTTGTTCACGTTTGGAGGGTTTATTTCTTGAGGTTTATGTCAGTATGGTATAAGTCTTATTCTTTTTTTTTCAGGAATTGTAGGCGCTGATTTCGTCTTTATAATGATACGGTAGCCGACCACATAAATGACGTAGAGCACGCTTAGTGTGTGAAGAGCATAAAAATGGAAATTTCGGTAATGGGGAACAGGATCAAAATAGGAAGGTAGATGAGTGCGGTGACGAACATATCAACTTTGGTAGGGAACAGTCAGAAAGAAGTGCTGACCAAACGCATAAGGCAGCTTCAGATTGTAATAACTGAATGGTTTCATAACAGTGAATATGAAGTGAGAGTAGCTCCCCTTTATGTTGATGCTGTAGTAACGATCACAAATGGTTGAGCAAGGGGTAATGATGTGTTGGTTTCACCATCTAAGCACCGCAGCACAATGACTTCACATGCATCTATGTCACAAGTAATGATGCGCAAGAATACACTGATGGACATAACCCTAGAATTTATAAAGCGGGAAGAAGAAAGTTTCAAAACAAGAACACGAGAGAAGACAAAAGCAAGCAAAATAGATGAGGCAGGAACGAAAGAAAGATTCGAAAAAGACATAGAGAAAACATAATCGAAACCAAAGATGAGGTGATGAAAATTAAGAAAATATCAGCTCGATCAAAATAAATAGCAGTCGACATGAAGAAAGACACAAGAGTTGCCAGGATCGAAGCTTCAGGAGCAACGAAAGATTCGCTAGTAGCGAAGAAACACACAAAACATACCAAAAATGCAGTGAGGGAAATGAAGAATGTTCTGGCCTCACTGCAGGAACAAGGAAACAAGACTGTAAAAAACACACAAGAAGAAATAACAAAAAAATTCGAAGAGTATAAATCAAGTAGAACAGTAGCGGGAAAACCTCTCAGAGCTGTGGGAGGAGCACTCATGCATTAGTACACAGCAAGAAAAATAATTAAAGATGTTAAGCAAACGCAGGATTGCATAAAGCATGAGGAAAGTCAATGTGCAAGAGTGAGTGGAGCAGGAAGTGAGTAGAGACGGATCGAATTCTGACATAACAGAACCTGTACCAGCAGCAGACTTCTCAGTATGTAGACTGGTTGTCGCATGTTCACCATGAGTAAGCACACCACCAACCGCAAGCTGTGACTCAAAGTGTAAACCGTCACACAATTGTGTGAGACGTGACCCACACGTTAGTACTGCAGATAGTAAGGCAAGAAGTAGCGGTCACATAAGCAACAGGGTCACCCATCATGTGGAAGAAATACACATATCAGGAGCAAGGAAAAAAATATGCGCAAGTAATGACTTGAGATTCAACCATAAACATTTTTTTTCTGTTCAAAATTTCCAGAAGTATCGACATAATGTCAATATACTGCATACAAAGCCTTGGATTGCTCACTGTGATAGTTCGCTGCCATCCTCTTGGCCATTAGGATATAAATTAGAATTTATCAGGGGAAACATAGAAGGTTCGGTAGGCGTGAAAATGCGAAGTATTACAGCCACCTATAGATCGTACAAGGAATTCAGATATGCTTGCCTCGCCAGCTACTGGTCATATGAGGCTCAGGACTGAATCAAACAGCAGATTATGATGTATAGTGATCTGGAATCATTAGGCTTCAGGAGCCCTACGAAACTCTTTGAATTGTCAGTCAAAAAGGATCAACTCTTGGACGAGCTGTGTAGTGCAACCAAAGTAACCAGTTTCTGTTACGTGAAATTACCATTCAACTATCAACAGGTACTTGCGATTAGGTGTGAAGATAATATGAGGCATTCAAAAGCGTCTTCCAACAGCTAAAGTTCACACTTGAAGCACTCAATCCAGGAGAGAAGAGGAGAACTAGTGACAGAAACTTCTGCGAGCTGTGAAACAGAAGCAACAATCGTCATTTTGAGCGAAATTGGCAAAACCGTATAGGCGACGTCAGCAAGGAGATATTGTACTGGTGTATCCCAAGAATCTGTCAAACGAGCACCATAATTAAAGCATCACTCAGTTGATGAAATATAGTTATGGACTCTATTAAAATATTATTAGTTTGTTTCAGTCCAGTTGTTGTTGTTAAATAAGAACTTTTAATCTGAGTATATGACAGTCTTTAACTAATAACGTGTGACATCCTAGGATTACAACCATTAATTTATTTTGGTGTCATTCTGTTTGAAAGACTTTGTGTGTTATGTATAAAAGAAGATGGGAAGATGTACTGCGGACTTACCAGAGTAATATCTGTGATACAACTAAGAGACAAGGTCACGTGGAGGTGTGTTCCATATATCCTATCGTTCTTATTGTCAGATTCAGAAAAGTTTTTTCATCTTACTTCAAGTTCGGAGCGTACATGTTTGTCTTTCCAAGATTTCATCATCTTTTTGCTTGAGGATAGCGTAGTTATTGTTCGTTTGTGCGGCTGTAGTTTGTCATTCCCAAGTTATGCAACTTCTCATGTTATTTAGTGGCATGTTAGAATTAGCAGGATGTACGTTAATAGTTATGATGGGAGTAGTTACACTTTGTGCTTAAGAGGTGATGGTGAATATGTGTGGTAATTACTCGAGTTGCATGTATATGTGCTGCCACATCGTCGATAACGCCATTCAGTGCGTTCGTGTATGTCCACTAAAATACAACACTTACATATCTCACTTTCCACACTGAAGCAAACTTTTATGGTTGTGGACCATAGTTTACCTATTGTAATACCTATTCTAAAGCATTTGTGTTGATGTACGTTTTTTTGTTATTATTAGATCTTAGTGAAATCATTTTTGTATTGTCATATTCAATGTCTTTTTTTTTTTATTAAAATGTTATGTGAGTGTAAAATGTTGCGCAAGTTAACTGTTGATACGGCATGTATGGGTTATGGGCACACGCATAGTTTCCCGAACACGCCACACACCCAGTCAGGCTGGTGCAGAGAGACAGGCGTTTTAGCAGCGGAGCAGTGGAGGCAGTAGGCAATCCAGTTGATGGCAGACCACTGACCCACATTCTGGGTGACCAACAGCAGCTTGCGGAACAATGGGACTCCTGAGGCGAATGACCTCACCTACCTGAGTGGCAGAATAATGAGAGAACTGCACTCACAGCAGACATCACAGTGGTACAGCCAAGTGTAGATAAAAAAGGTAAGGGAGCAGTCAGCGAGGCAGCTGCGTTGGTGCAGACGCAAAGTACATTTCCTTTGCTCACCAAGTTCTGGAGGATTGTCTGAAGGATTCAGGAGTTGCTGAAAATCTCTTTGGTATCACTTGCTCACGACCGATTACAGCGATATTTATATGTAGTTACCTCCCGCAATCCACACTGATACCTTCTTGCTGTCTGAGTTATTGTAACTCATCCACTCTGCCAGACTATAGTCTAACATAGTTCTGCGTTACGAAATAGTCTCTAAAATAGATATATTGTTCTCCTTGTGAGAATATCCACCTCCTATTGATCATAAAAATGGAAACATCAGGATTAACTAATTATCAATTTGCTCTTGGATAGCAACAACTCGCCTGTAGTGCTATTCCACTTCCCTGCACACTCTGTGCTCATCATAGGGCTACGAATAAACTACTGCCAATCTGGTGAGATAAGCACAAACGAAAAGCTCAACTTCAGGAACTACATCATAAGTGGGTTGCTCTCAGTGAACGAATATGCTGAGCCATTCCAAATGTCGGCCAAACTGACAAAATTGCAACTCCAGGCTGTTGTGCTATCAATTCGTGGACGAGAATCTACAAGCCCAGATCATTCTGCCATTGACAGGAAGGAAGGATGTCGAATACACCTCACAGCAAGAGATACAACTGCGAGATAGTCCTTGCCACTGCTCACAAGCTCTGAACAAGAACGCTGTCCTGCAAATCCAGCTCAGCTTCGCATGTTTATTTAGTGAAAGTGATACCTGAAGTGCAGTGAGGCAGTGTAAGTTCTGACGTCGTGTGATGCTTTCTTAGTGCTATGTCTTGAGTTTTTCAATGTGTCTTGCTATGTGTTTAGTTTTTCAATGTATCTTGCTATTCTTTACTTGCTATGACTACAAATTCAGCAGGTCGAACTAAACACTTAATACAAATTGTATTTCTCATGTAACATATTCTTCTTGTGTTTTGGTACCTGTGATAATTCGCTCTATTCAAGGCGTAATTAATGATAATCCCAATTGACACATGATATCTTTCCTCATTATTTTTTATAACGTTGCTCCACAGACCTGACACTGTTGTGTTGTTCTCATGATGAGTTTACAATTTTTTGATAAAACTTGCTTAATTCTAATTTCATTGTGTTAACAAAATTTACAATCACACATGTTCCTCACATAATCAGTTGTGTGCACTTATTTGTACAGCACTTTGCTTTTGTCCAAACGCTATGCTATATGCCTGGTACATGTACTCCTGGCCACTTTAATACTATTGTTTACACATGTCACACTGCACACATAAATTACACAACTGTTTGTTGACATTTGTTTGTATGTTCATTTCTTGTCACATTCAACTTGATTTCCTACTTGTTCTCTTTGAATGATTGTTTATACACGACGCATTTCGATGGTGACACATGTTTTAATTCGTTTGTCTTCCGTATTGTAGAGTGCGAGTTGTCGAATTTTTGGACCATCAGTTAATTTAAATTCTTTCGTACTACTTCCGTTGGAAATCAGGGAGATCAAAAGAGTTCCCATACAATGTTTCTTAATTGGATCAGAATATTCCTATTACGTCCTCAGTAAAGTAGCGAGGTTGCTTTCATACTGGATACATTCAATTTTTGTTTAATTGTTTAAATGAGTATCTGGCATGCTTGAAGTGACCCTCTGGTTCTATACATAAAAACGTCAGCAACATCCAGTAAGGCCTTAAGCCATGTATTCATCAATATAATGTACATGTGTGGATTTCTGTTGGGATCCCTGAGGATGTTTGTGTGTTGGGTGGATATTAATTACATTCCATTTTCGGTTGAGGTTCCCAAAGTTAGTCCTCTCTTTCCATTTTTTATTCAGAGAAATTAACTTAATTGTAAATGAAAAATTCAGATTTTTGCTTGCCCAAGACCAACTACCATGATCTAAGTGCAACGTTACCCACACAAAAACGTTACTGCTTCTTGGAGGGTTGTGACATGAGACAAGACTTTTTGGGTTCGAGTTTCTTTTAGATTACGTGGATGTATGCAGTTAGGGTACTTCATTTAACTGGAAAGACACTGCAATCAATATGACGCTTAAGAAATAGGACTGGCAAATTGTTCAGTATTGAGTTCATTGGTGTCTAAATAATGTGTAGTGTCTGAATAATGTGAGGTGACGGATCTCAGTTTATTTTTCATACAATATTCTTTCGACAGTTATAGCTGCAGCTCGGTGAAGGGGATATCGCTGGCGAAACGGCTGCTTCATTGATGTCAGTTCAGAGAACAAGGAAGTGGCACAGGCACAGGTATCTGGCCAGGCTGGGAAATGTGGGATGGATTGATTTGAGGGGGAGACCACACTGCGAGGTCATCTGTCTCATCGGATTAGGGAAGCATGGGGAAGGAAGTCGGCCATGCTCTTCTAAAGAAACCATCCCGGCACTTGCCTGAAGCGATTTAGGGAACTCACATAAAACCAAAATCAGCGTGGCTAGACACGAGATTGAACCGTCGTCCTCCCGAATGCGAGTCCAGTGAGTTAAACACTGTGCCACCTCATTCAGTTGGAGACTTGGTCATGGCTTTTACGCAGAGGGATGTATGATGGCAGACATGGTCTGAACAGCAGGGTGCTTCCAGTGGGTTGTGGCTGAGTCTTTTACAGGTGTGTGGTGAGAATTTTGCAGGTCTGGTACATTAGGAACCTTTAAGGTGAACTTTCACCATTCAAACTGTAGTAGCCACTGTTCAGTTCATGCTTATCACAATGACTTGAAGCTTTGCAGCTCAGAGTCACTTTCAACCAAAGTAGGTTCAGTCAAGTTGCATTATCCATATTTAAAGTTGGAGTTGCACAAGGGTCGTTCGATAAGTAACGTCCAACATTTTTTTCTTATAACATTTATTGTTGTTGTTGTTGTGGTCTTCAGTCCTGAGAGTGGTTTGATTCAGCTCTCCATGCTACTCTATCCTGTGCAAACTTCTTCATCTCCCAGTACCTACTGCAACCTACATCCTTCTGAATTTGTTTAGTGTATTCATCTCTTTGTCTCCCTCTACGATTTTTACCCTCCAATACTAAATTGGTGATCCCTTGATGCCTCAGAATATGCCCTACCAACCGATCCCTTCTTCTACTCAAGTTGTGCCACAAATTTCTCTTCTCTCCAATTCCATTCAATACCTCTTCATTAACTATGTGATCTACCCATCTAATCTTCAGCATTCTTCTGGAGCACCACATTTCGAAAGCCTCTGTTCTCTTCTTGTCCAAACTATTTATCGTCCACGTTTCACTTCCATACATGGTTACACTTCATACAAATACTTTCAGAAATGACTTCCTGACACTTAAATCTATACTCTATGTCAACAAATTTCTCTTCTTCAGAAACGCCCCCCTTGCCATAGCCAGTCTATATTTTATATCCTCTCTACTTCGACCATCATCAGTTGTTTTGCTCCCCAAATAGCAAAACTTCATTACTACTTTAAGTGTCTCATTTCCTAATCTAATTCCCTCAGCATCACCCGACTTAATTCGGCTACATTCCATTATCCTCGTTTTGCTTTTGTTGATGTTCATCTTATGTCCTCCTTTCAAGACACTGTCCATTCCGTTCAGCTGCTGTTCCAGATCCTTTACTGTCTCTGACAGAATTATAATGTCATCGGCGAACCTGAATGTTTTTATTTCTTCTCCATGGTTTTTAATTCCCATTCCTAATTTTTCATTTGTTTCCCTTACTTCTTGCTCAATATACAGATTGAATAACATCGGGGATAGGCTACAACCCTGTCTCACTCTCTTCCCAACCACTGCTTCCGTTTCTTGCCCCTCGACTCTTATAACTGCCATCTGGTTTCTGTACAAATTGTAAATAGCCTTTCGCTCCCTGTATTTTACCCCTGCCACCTTCAGAATTTGAAAGAGAATATCCCTCTCAACATTGTCAAAAGCTTTCTCTAAGTCTACAAATGCTAGAAACGTAGGTTTGCTTTTCTTAATCTATTTTCTAAGGTAAGTCTAGGGTCAGTACTGCCTCACGTGTTCCACTATTTCTACGGAAGCCAAACTGATCTTCCCCGAGGTCGGCTTCTACCAATTTTTCCATTCGTATCTAAAGAAATTGCGTTAGTATTATGCAGCCGTGACTTATTAAACTGATAGTTCGGTAATTTTCACACCTGTCAACACCTGCTTTCTTTGGGATTGGAATTATTATATTCTTCTTGAAGTCTGAAGGTATTTCGCCTGTCTCATACATTTTGCTCACCAGATGGTAGAGTTTTGTCAGGACTGGCTCTCCCAAGGCCGTCAGTAGTTCTAATGGAATGTTATCTACTCCCGGGGCCTTGTTTCGACTCAGGTCTTTCAGTGCTCTGTCAAACTCTTCACTCAGTGTCATATCTCCTATTTCATCTTCATCTACATTCTCTTCCATTTCTATTATATTGTCCTCAAGAACATCGCCCTTGTACAGACCCTCTATATAATCCTTTCACCTTTCTGCTTTCCCTTCTTTGCTTAGAACTGGTTTTCCATCTGAGCTCTTGATATTCATGCAAGTGGTTATCTTTTCTCCAAATGTCTCTTTAATTTTCCTTTAGACAGTAAAGTTAAAAATCAGAATTTGCTAACAATATACACCAACATGTCCTGTCTGTGCCCTACTCTTCTACGTAGTCTCCATCACGTTCTATGGCGTAGCCCACGGAGTGGAAGAGCATGTATTCCCTGATGGTATAAGCTCTTTTCCTGTAAGCGGAGCCATGGTTTCATTGGATGGCTGACACACTCGTCATCTTCAAAGGGTGTTACCCCGGCCTGTAGGGTGAATCAAGCAATGATGTCCAACCCAATTTGGCGATGTGTACCCGAGTTCTCATAATTTTGAGTGGGCGTGCATTATTGTGTTGAAGCAGTATTTCTGCTGGATTCTTGTCCGATCGAACTCGTCGGAAACGATTCTTGAGTTTATTCAGAGCCTTCACGTATGCCTCTGAATCGATGGTTGACCCTCTTGGCATCAAATCCACGAGAATGACGCCATCACAATCCCAGAAGACTGTCAGCATGAGTTTTCCGGCAGAGGGGGTTGTCTTGAATTTCTTCTTTTGTGGTGAATGAGGATGATACCACTCCGTGGACTACCTTTTTCCTTCCGGCGCATAGTGGCATAGTGGTGCACCCAGCTTTCGTCCCCCTTATCGATCTGAGGCAGAAAGGCCCCTCCGTCGGTCTCAAAACGCTCCAGCAATTCAGGTGAAATGGCCTCTCTTGGAATCTTGTGGTCCGCTGTGAGCATTTGTGGAACCCATCGGATAGACCATATCTGAGGGTCTAGATCATTGCAGACGCACTTCCAATGCTGACCGACAACTGTAGAGCCGATTGTCGAGTTTTGATGGACCGGTCGGCACGAGTAATGGAATCCGCACGATTCAGCATGTCTGGAGCAGAGGCTGTGATAGGGCGTCCCGAGCCCGGCTGACCATGGAGCTCTGTTTCTGCATTTCATGAGGCTCTAACTTTCTTTGTTTATCGCCCAACTCTACTCCTACTGACTACAGCATCACCACACACTGCACACAAACGGTTTTGGATGTTCACCACCTTTTCTTTTTCTGCACATAGGAATTCAATAACACCTCGCTGCTTGTAACGTGAGTTGTATGTAGACGCCATTTTGACGCTGTACTATTCCTCTGCCAACTGCCAGAACGGTTCAAAACTTCACCGGGGCCCAGAAAAAACATGAAATGTGAATCACCAGCAAGGACGTTTGCCTATGCGTATTAATTGCTTTTCAAAATAGTGCGGGGCCTTACTTATTGAACGACCCTAGTAGTTAATTTTCCCCGACTCATCTTCTTTGTCAGCCGTACATTAGTATGTACTTTATTTCATTAGACAGGTACTTGAATGTAATCAATGTGGTTTGCTTCTGCTTACGTCCAATGTTATTTTTGTTTTTTTTGTAATAAATCTATAGTTGTCTCAAATATTATCTCTTATTCCAGAAGATACCATTCCTTGATCATTTATCAGTTTTTTTCATTGATGAAGGAGATAATAGAAGTATTTTGGAGCATAACACATCATCTCAACTTCAGATTCACTGCTCGCGACCCAAAAGCAGTCATTTGTATATAAATCTTCCACTGTGTTTAATTTCACAGCTAAATAGAGGTCTGCCAGTAAAATATTCCAGAGCAGAATTTCATTACAGGTGTTGTTGCATTCCCTTACTCAATATATGTTGTACATACCTCCACAGACTTAGCAAGACGGGCGTGAAGATAATGAAGGAAGCCACATCAATCATCTGATGGAGTCAATCTCAACACACCCGTCCACAACGGAAACAGAACTGGCTACCATCAGCAAAGCGAAGGCCATCATCAGGAAACTGGGATCTCAGAAAGCGCCAGGCATAGACGAATTGACTAATCAACAAGTGAGGCACCTACCACGTTAACTACTGGTGCGAATTTATAACAGGTGCTCACAGAAAACACATTTCACAGAACAGTAGAGCATCACACAAATTATGTCAGTACCAAAGGATCCATCACAAGTTCAAGATTACTGACCCATCAGTCACTTTAACAGCCTCTGTAGAACATTTAAAAGGAAGATCCAGAGAAGTACTGATGAACCACTGACAAGAAATACCTATATACGCCCTGAGAAGAGAGGTTTTTCAACGGAAACTTCCTGCCAAAGTGCCACTATTCTGACTCACACAAAAAAAACTAGACACTTTAACCCGACCGTAGCCACAACACTGACATTCGTGGAAGCAAAAAATGCATGTGATAAATTGTGGCCCCAATACCTTGTCATACTCCGACAACAGATAGAGTTATCGACCACAGCCAGTCGACCGCTTTTTCAAATACGCGCGACGCTAAACACCGCCGGGCTTCCCACCACCACGGCCGACGGTGTGCTATTTCGACACGCCGCAACGCCAGCGGCAAGCGTTTTCGGCGGACTCGAGCGATAGCCTACACTATGTGATCAAAAGTATCCGGACACCTGGCTGAAAATGATGTACAAGTTCGTGGCGCCCTCCATCACTAATGCTGGAATTCAGTATGGTGTTGGCCCACCCTTAACTTTGATGACAGCTTCCACTCTCGAAGGCATACGTTCAATCATGTCGTGGAATGTATTTTGCCGAATTACAGCGCATTCTTCACATAGTGTTGCACTGAGGAGAGGTATCGATGTCGGTCGGTGAGGCCTGGCACGAAGTCTGCGTTCCAAAACGTCCCAAAGGTGTTCTATAGCATTCAGGCCAGGACTCTGTGCAGGCCAGTCCATAACAGGGATGTTATTGTCATGTAACCACTCCGTCACAGGCCGTGCATTATGAACAGGTGCTCGATCGTGTTGAAAGATGCAGTCGCCATCCCCGAATTGCTCTTCAACACTGGGAAGCAAGAAGGTGTTTAAAACACCAACGTAGGGCTGTGGTAGTGCCACGCAAGACAACAAGGGATGCAAGCCCCCTCCATGAAAAACACGACCACACCATAACACCATCGCCTTCGAATTTTACTGTTGGCAGATGGCGTTCACCGGGCGTTCGCCATACCTACAGCCTGCCATCGGATCGTCACAATGTGTACCATGATCTGTCGCTCCACACAACATTTTTTTCCACTGTTCAGTAGTCCAATGTTTACGCTCCTTACACCAAGGGAGGTGTTGTTTGGCATTTACTGGCGGGATGGGTGGCTTATGAGCAGCCGCTCCACCATGAAATCCAAGTTTTCTCACCTCCCGCCTAACTGTCACAGTACTGCAGTGGATCCTGATGCAGTTTGGAATTCCTGTGTGATGGTCTGGGTAGATGTCTGCCAATTACACATTACGACCTTCTTAAACAGTCGGTGGTCTTTGTCACTCAACAGACGAGGTGGGCCTGTCCGCTTTAGTGCTGTACGTGTCCCTTCATGTTTCCATTTCATTTCACATAGGAAACAGTGGAACGCTGGATGATTAGGAGTGTGGAAATCTCTCTTACAGACGTATGACATAAGTGACATCCAATCACCTGACCACGTTCGAAGTCCGTGAATTCCGCGGAGCGCCCCATTCCGTTCTCTCACGATTTCTAATGACTACTGAGGTCGCTGACATGGAATACATGGCAGTAGTTGGTAGCATAATGCAACTAATATGAAAAACGTGTGTTTTTGGGGGTGTCCGGATACTTTTCATCACTTAGTTTATGACGGACCGCCACTGAGGTATGGGACGGGACTCTATCAAATGCGGATCGTGAACCTACAAGAAAGAAAGACGAAGCTGGGTGAAGACATTCGAATTTTTTATTTTCTTAAGATATATTCTTTAACATACTTCGTTATTCACGTTTTCTTATTTCAGATTGTTGAATTACCGTTTATAATTGTTCCCTATCTCATTATATAATCGATTTAGAAAACCGAGCGACCCAGAATAAAAACTTGCTGTAACTCTCACAACAGATCAATTTGCAATACCTAAATGCAGTTTGCTGTAATGATAGCACATGACCTTTTATGTGGTAGGCATTTATTTATAACTAAAAATGTCTGACAATTGACCCTCAGTATTTTTTATATTAAAGTCATGTATTTTAACCACAATGTGACTGTTACATATTGAAACAAGCAATGAAATAACATCACAATCGCCAACTCCGTCTCTAAACTGTAACTAACATTACCATAGCTAAGACAGACATAAATCCTAGACCCACTCACCACAGTGGCACAAGTTAACGTGCCTAACAACATCACAGATAATGAACAGATTGAAAGTATGTGCAATAAGATAAAATAAATTATTCAGCAGTTAAAAGCGGCAAAAACGTAAAATATGATACAACTCTGGTATTCGGTAGCAGAGATAGCAAGAGGAAATATAAGGACTTGGGCTCAGGGGAAGGAATGAAAGGGAAGTCACCTGGTAGAGTTTTGCACAGAGCACAATTTAATCATCGTCAACACTTACCTTAAGAATCATAAAAGAAAGAAGCATACGTGGAATAGAGTTTTCCGAAACCACATTTTAAATTTTAAGGCATTCCCAGGTACAGCTGCAGACACGCAATAATTTATTGGTTACTAACTAAAGTTGACAACCAAAGAGATAGCAAAACGTAGAAAATTAAGGAAATTTAACCTGAAGAAGTTAAGACCAAGAGTTTGTTGGTAATCTTAAAGGAATCATTAGACAACGACTGACTGAAACAGATGATGGTGTACTTTGAAGAGAATAGTGAAGGCAGCAGAAGCTGTAAATGGGAGAAAAGTCAGTAGAAATCCTTGGATAACACATTATATGTCTTTGGATAATACATGATATAGTGAATTTAACTGGCAACAAGGGAAAATATAGGAATGTGGTAAACGAAATAGATGTCTAAAAATGACATTTGACAGCCTTTAGCTTCCTTTCCAGCCATTCTTGCTCTGCGACTTTGCACTTGCAAAAGATAGATGCCAAAATTAAATTAAAAAACAAAACCTTGCAGCAAAAAGAAGCAACTGGATTAATACTAAGATCAAGCCGGAACCAAGCAAAGAAGGTAAGGCTGGAGGGAATATGTACAGGGGGTAGTCTATACAAATTAACATTTCAAATGGTCACTTGCTTTAATCATAAATACATGTTCAGGTGATGCTAAATGTTATTCTCTTTACATAAATAAAAGTACTATCTTGTCAACAATCTTTCAATCAATTTTTATACATGAAATTAGTGAATTTACTCATGGCAATTTTGTTGCCCATCTCTAAGGTCACTTTCAGAACTCAAATTAATAATCAGATTAACTGATTTAATACGACTGAATTTTGAAATTCCTGGTTTGTCCACGTATTACCACAATAAAATAAAAAGAGTGAATGGTTGAAGGAGTATGAATGAGAACAGTAGCGTATATATAAGTTCACAAAAATAATGACAAGTTTTTACTCGTCCTTTTGTAACTACAATCGAGTTGATAATGTTACAAAAAATGACATACATAAATCAGAAAAGCGATGGTGTTTGATTAGCAAAGCATTCGTTGGGGTGGAAACTATACCAATTCTTCCCTGTATTAATCTTTGAGAAAAATCACAAATTGTTGATCATGCTGTCTTGCTTTAAAAAAAGGAGATGATGACCGTTCGTTCTCATGAAATCAAAAGAGTAGTACATCGCTTTGGTCAAGAAGCCTTTCACGGGATATGCGAGTATGTATTGCACAAATGATTGTACTTGACTTAGTCTGCATACATTTTTCTTTTATTTTTCACACCCCATGGCAGGTCTCGGTATCATCATCATCATCATATCATATCATCATCATCATCATCATCATCATCAGATTTTACATCAATGCGCAGTACCTCGTATTTATAAACATCTGTGCCTCGATTCATAACCTACGTTCTAATGTTATGAAGGAACTTTGGAAATGACAAGTACTGTGTTACGGTGTAAGATTTGATGATGAGGGTACCGAAACCTACCATGAGAACTGAGAAATAAAGGAATAATTTTTGGAGACCGAGAAAAACGCTACCATCAATGCAAAAGGAGAGTAATTTGCAACGGATAGGGAACTTACGGACGTGGTTTAGCTTCAACTTTCGCAGAAGCAGGTTGTTTGTCCGTCGTCTTCCCACTATGCTCCTCTTGTATATGCTCCTGTACCATGGAACATACGAATTGGTTAGCGTCAACTTTCAAAGAAACAGAAATAATTGTCCATACCATGCACCTTTTCTTGCTCTTGTGACCATGGAACGTACGATGTGGTTATCTTAAACTTTCAAATGAATAGGTATTTGTCCATAATGTTCGCTCCAGGCACTTTTTTCTATCCTCTCGTTACCATGAAACTTTTCGGAGACATACAGACGACACGGAGAAATCTCAGTTGCTTGCCAGTCCAGTCTCCTTACAAAGAAAGAAAGTCAAATAAAATTACTACCGCATTAGCAATCACAGACACGTGTCGCGTAAGTAATAACAAGTTTAATGGCAGTACACTTGGGCTCGTTAACCAATTAATTAAGAAGTAAATAAAATTAATCTGCCAATTTACGCAATGAAATCAGTTTTCCCCGTCCAACTGAAACCACCGATAGCTTGCCCAAGTAGTGGGCTGTCGAATGGCGAAGTCAGAGCAAATTTCATTAATTCCTAAAATACCAAAATTCCGCAATCGATAGAATGTCAGGAGCCGCAACGCCAGCGCCTAGGAACAGTGACCCCTTCTACGTTCGGAGAACTGGCGCCATCTCTTTCTATCGAAGGGGGCATACGGCTGTGCTACGTCCTATGTTACAAAACTACTAAGAAACGCTCTCTCAGAGCCATTTCATTGCATTTCTTAGTTGTCTTCACTTTTTACAGTTGTGCAATATTTGACACCATTTCGCGATGCTTGGAGGCAACCATGGGCATGCAGCCAAGTTTAGTCAAGAAATTTCGCAGTAGAATTTTCGTGGCAACTTTGTCCATGATTAAGATGCAGATACGCAATCTGTACAACGAGCAACCAGTGTTAGAGTTCAACTGATGTTAGAGCAGTAAGCTTCGTGGCAGTGCCCCTGTCTATGTGGTCACATTATGTGACTGGTTAACTGATTTTGTTTCTAGTTCTCAATTCCTAAGACTTATCTCTGTTTTGTTTTTTTTTTTTCATTACGACTCCCTCTAGCAACTGAACGAGTTGTCTCTGTCTCTCATCTGATTTTTCCAAGCGCAACACATTACTGTGACTACCTGTGAAAAGCCTTGAAAATTATCTGTTTAAATTTATTTTAGTGAAAGTGAATCGGTAACGTTGTGTTTTTAACGTAATTGTCTACTAGATGCTAAACTTCGGCCTTCCTGTTTAGAATGGTGCGCCTACCAGACCTTAAAGCTGATAGTATGTGTGACGGTAACTGTTGGAATTGACGCCAGCTTGAAAACCGAGACGATTTTGTGCAGCTAACTGTTGGTGACAAAATGCAATTGCGAGAATGTCGCAGGTGAAAACAACTGTCTGATTCACTCAAATCAAAATTTTGCTTTTCTCTGTAATTTTCATTTCTCCTACTCCCGTATCTGTCATTTTCTCGGAAACCGTGGTTTTTTGACTGTTTTCGTCATAATTGTGACTGTATGGTTGCTGCCTATGCATATGCAAATTGTTGTTTCTTCGTATGTAATTATTTTCAAAATTACTATGTTACTGTGCAGGATTTGCTGGTCATATTGGTGTGATCTATTGAATATGTTATGTTCCTGATTGTGATCTTCGTACTGTTGGTTAGTCCAGTATCTTCTGTCTCTGTTGTTATTGTATGATATGAATTATCCATTTTTCGATTGTCATTGTAATTGCGATTATTCTTATAAAAGTTTGCATTTGTACGTACAGTCGGATTTCTTGAATCTCAAGCAATTGCAAATTTCTGGTGTCTGTCAGCAAAGAAACACGGAAAGCCAGTTTAGAAATACAAAGCTGTATTAAAGCAGATTAGCTGCATAGTTCTTCCGATGTTGATTCTGATGTACCACGTACTTGAAGAACTGAGTTAAAGCTGCAAATTGTGAATTTTCAAAATTTTGTAAACTGATGAGTTTGTAAGTAAGTCTGTGATCTGTTGTCCCTTACCAGTATGCTTCGAGAATTGTACTTTGAAATTTCTTTAAAGAAAAGCATCCACATGGTTGGGTCACCTTCCAAAAAACTGCAGTTAAATTCTAACATGTGTGACTGGCGAAACTCGTGGTAAATAAAAGTTAAACTTTTGGATTGAGTCTAAGGTATGTAAATCACTGGTGCCTTTGCAATAAACTTAAAACTTCCTGACCAATAAAAAATCTTTTCAGTCAAATGCGTCGTGTCTTGGTAAGTCATTAAAGTTCTGTCGGTTGTAATATGTGTGTGAATGCCTGAAAAGTCATTTTCACGTCTAAGTCTACCAAAATACTGTTCTTGCACGAAATCTTTTTCTCGTCTGCGATAGCTCTCACTACAACCACATGTATCTCTTGATTCTGTCAAATGCTTTTCAATGGCACCTAGATGTATGAGTAAGCTATTGATTTCTTGTTGGTGCTGTTTCATTACCGTCCATTGTCCTTCTTTAAAATGCTCTAAAGACGGAAACTCTTCATTCTCCTTAAGCTGTATTGGTTGTTTGCCTGCTGAGTGACCGTCTGTATTTATCTCGATTTATATAACTTTGTTTCAAAGTTCATCGATCTGTGCTTTCAGTGTTTGAAGCTGTTCTAGAGTCGGTTTTATTTGTTACTGTTGCCAAATTCTGTATCTGTTCCGAATGCTTTTGTGATTTGCGCTACAATTTTGCGATCGCGGCTCTACTTTAATTTATGCGATAATTCAAGCTTTCTCTTTTAGGTATGTATCTGTAATTTCTGTATCTTTTACGAGAAAACTGACGTAATTGTGTCTGCGTTTCTGTAATTCATCTACTCTTGTAGAGATTTTGCTTCATTCTGTTTTCATGCCTATCATTACATTTCTTACGCTTGAATCGTTGCTTTCTTATTGTTTTGTTTCAAGTATTTTATTCATCTCTTGTAATTATATTTCAATTATTTTGTTGTTTTCTTGTAATTTTGTTTCAAGGTGAACTGATAACTGATTTGCTGGTGTTTTGTTACTTTATTGTGATAAGTGCAGAATTCGTGTTAGCTGTTGTGTGACGAACTGATTGTTCATCTATATTTTCATTCAAAGCTGCGCTTTCGGAAAATATTTGCGTCGTCTGTGTGGTGGCACGTCAGACTGCTCGGAATCTAAAACTTTTAATCTCGAGTCTCATCATCAAAAGAAATATTTAAGTTCGTAAAAATGTTGCCATCTGCATTCTGCGTATTCTCCATATTCCTTGTAACCGGACTGACGGGAAGGGAAGCATCTACCTTAAACTCTGTTGTGTCTGAATTATTCTCTGTAGCATTAATAAGTGTCTCGTCAGATATTAAGGTATTGTTATAACTTGAATTCTGCATAGGGTCTATTGGCTTTCTGACAATAATTGCTACGCGACTTGCTATTTACTGGTTGGGCGGGATAGTAATTATAATAGTAAAAAGAAAAATATTCAGAATAAATTAAAAAAATTTCAGGAATTATCGCAGTGAACTGTAATCCAAAACTCATTGTACCACAGAACGTATTTCAGCTGACAAATTTATCTTACTGAGGGTTTCAGTAGCAATGGTAATCTTATCCAAATGAGTTGTAATTGGTATTACAGTGCAAACGCGAGCGCTCCAGCGGGTATACAGAACTTCAAACACTGTTTCAGG
The DNA here is from genome assembly GCF_023897955.1 of Schistocerca gregaria. Taxonomy (NCBI): domain Eukaryota; kingdom Metazoa; phylum Arthropoda; class Insecta; order Orthoptera; family Acrididae; genus Schistocerca; species Schistocerca gregaria. Next base: position 640,365,131 of record NC_064922.1, on the reverse strand, counting down.
ACAGATGGACTGTTGCTATGTAGGCTGTAGACAAGTTGAATCATTCCGAAAAAAAACTGCTTAATGATAGCTCCCCGTTGCATCTACTCCACATAATGCAATAACAAGCACGCAGAGAAAATTTTGAGACATGATTTCACTGAAGAAAATATATCTGAGCCCCTTTACAGGACCGTCTAATATTACTTTGATTATCAAAAGTTGTCCGTGGCATTCACTGATTGTAATTGTGTCTTCCGCAAGTGTTGATCGAATTAAACACGCAATATCAACTCTCATTTTATGGTTGCAATCTACGAATTCCAAAACTTTTCATTTGTTAAATACTTATCAATTTCTTTCTTGAAATAAATTTGGTACAGGATGAATGTTGTTCGCTTAATATGATTTGACTCAGTAGTTGCATCAACAATCATTAAGCAATCCTTCTTAATTTCTTTGGATTCCAATATGCTACCCCTGACATGATGGATACAACTAGAAATAAATTCATTCTAAGTATAACTCGATAGATATTGCACTTGTAAACTCTTTCCAGATCTTGTCAGTCTTTGACCTTGCTAATGTATTTTACAAGATTTGGACCGTAGTGACTCAAGAGCTCTAGTACTCCAAGGAAATCTTCCTTATTTGGATTTACAATTTTCTGAGCTGAACCTCTGAAGGCCAAGCCTCTTTGACCAGCAAATAATGTCACATCAAGTCACCTGAGAGTATGCACGTAAGTAGGCTATTCTGTGGGCGAACAAAAGAAGATTACTGGCATCTCTTTTTCTTTCAAGCATCATCATGGCCATAGTTTATGTTGTGTTTGCTCTTGAATGTAAAATATTTTCTGGTGTACTCATCACCTTGTGATGAAATCTCAAGTATCTTGTCTCTGAATGTTGTTTGCAAACTTACCAAATAATGTTTTTCTGTTATTTCCCTGTACATTTAATGCAGAATTATTTTGGTACGAATTCCAAAAAATTTAAAGACAGCGTATTTTCGAATCCATCAGACAGCAATTTTACAGCATGATGTCGAAAGAAAATATTGTGCATTCAAGATTAAAAATGAAATAGAATTGTATGCAATCGGCCTGTATGACTCATAAAACTAAAGTGGAGGGGAAGAGCTATATTTGTAATGCTGATGGTCGGTTAATGTCATTTCATTTATAAGGTGATATAGACATTTTACAACAGCAGGTCGATATTTGCCTACAACACCATGAGGCAGATGAACCCTTGAGAGGCTTGGGCGCTAGGAATTTCGCGACCCCTGCCCCCCCCCCCCCTCTCGTCAGGTATTAAGGGGAGCTAGAACGGAAAAGAAATTTTTCTTATTTTCGGATATTTATCTGATTATAAACTTTGCAACTTTCCGAATAAAATGATATATATCTATCACTTATAAACTCACACGGGAAATATTTTATTTTATTTTTCTTAAATATGTTCTACACCGGTTGAAAATGTTAAAAATTTTCCGCTCATCACTTCAAGATATAATAAAATCGGTATTTTTTTTATATAGAAGTCTGTGGCTTGCTGTTTTATAAAGATTAATTGCGTGTTTGTACAAGCAGCACTGTCAAAAACAGTGTCATGTCGTTTCATAGTATAAACACGCGTTGTATGTCGAAATGCTAACGTTTTTCTGAGGAAAAGTGATGAATAGATTGGCAAATGTCTCAAAAAGTAAAGTATGATACCCAAACTAAGTGTTTTTAATAAACGTGGGCTTCATGGTAATAATCTCACAGATAATTTTTTCATTTCTAATTCTTCAGTTAAAATGTGATATACCCTTTCAGATGACATCTGGCAAGCCTGAACAATTTCACGCACTTTCAGTCGGCGATCGTCCGTGACCATTTTCTGCACTTTTGTAATGATTTCTGGAGTAGTGACACTGCCAGTCTCGCTATCGGGATGAAAGCAGAGCTCGCCATCTGCAGCATCGTCAACAGGACTGACTGCGGACCTTCGGTACAGAGCCGAGTGGCGGATCTGAATAAGAGGCTGAGACGGTTCTGCGACCGTGTGGGCTGCAGATTCCTCGACTTGCGCCATAGGGTGGTGGGGTTGCTGGTTCCCATGGATAGGTCAGGAGTCCACTACACACAGCAGGCGGCTACACGGGTAGTAGGGGTTGTGTGGCGTGTACTGGGCGGTTTTTTAGGTTAGATGGCCTCGGGCAAGTACAGAAATGGCAACAGCCTCAAAGGGTGCGGGGCAAAGTCAGGACATGCGGGGACCAAGCAGCAATCGGTATTGTAATTGTAAACTGTCGAAGCTGCGGTGGTAAAGTACCGGAACTTCAAGCGCTGATAGAAAGCACCGCAGCTAAAATCGTTATAGGTACGGAAAGATGGCTGAAGCCAGAGATAAATTCTGCCGAAATTGTTACAAAGGCACAGACGGTGTTTAGAAAGGATAGATTGTATGCAACCGGTGGTGAAGTGCTTGTCGCTGTTAGTAGTAGTTTATTCTGTAGTGAAATAGAAGTGGATAGTTCCTGTGAATTATTATGGGTGGAGGTTATACTCAACAACCTAGCTAGGTTAATAATTGGCTCCTTTTACCGACCTCCCGAGTCAGCAGCATTAGCGGCAGAACAACTGAAAGAAAATCTGGAATACAATTCACATAAATTTCCTCAGCATGTTATAGTCTTAGGTTGAGATTTCAATTTACCAGATACAGACTGGGACACTCAGATGTTTAGGACGGGTGGTAGGGACGGAGCATCGAGTGACATTATACTGAGTGCACTATCCGAAAATTACCTCGAGCAATTAAACAGAGAACCGACACGTGGAGATAACATCTTGGATCTACTGATAAACAGACCCGAACTTTCTGACTCTGTAAGCGCAGAACAGGGAAACAGTGATCGTGAGGCCGTTGCGGCATCCCTGAATGTGGAAGTAAGCAGGAATATAAAAAAAAGGGAGGAACGTTTATCTGTTTAGCAAGAGTAATAGGAGGCAGATTTCAGACTACCTAACAGATCAAAACGAAAATTTCTGTTCCAACACTGACAATGTTGAGTGTTTATGGAAAAAGTTCAAGGCAACCATAAAATGCGTTTTACACAGGTACAATCAGAGTAAAACTGTGAGGGACAGGAAAAACCCACCATGGTTCAACAACAAAGTTAGGAAACTACTGCGAAATCAAAGAGAGCTTCACTGCAAATTTAAACACATCCAAAACCTCTCAGACAAACAGAAGCTAAACGATGTAAAAGTTAGCGTAAGAAGGGCTATGCGTGAAGCGTTCAGTGAATTCGAAAGTAAAATTATAGATATCGACTTGACAAAATCCTAGGAAGTTCTGGTCTTTCGTTAAATCAGTAAGTGGCTCGAAACAGCATATCCAGACACTCTGGGATGATGTTGGCATTGAAACAGAGGATGACACGAGGAAAGCTGAAATACTAAACACCTCTTTCCAAAGCTGTTTCACAGAGGAAGACCGTACTGTAGTTCCTTCTCCAAACCCTCGCACAAACGAAAAAATGGCTGACATCGAAATAAGTGTCCAAGGAGTAGAAAAGCAACTGGAATCACTCAACAGAAGAAAGTCACTTGGACCTGACGGGATACCAATTCGATTCTACACAGAGTACGCGAAAGAACTTTCCCCCTTCTAACAACCGTGTACCGTGAGTCTCTAAAGGAACGGAAGGTTCCAAATGATCGGAAAAGAGCACAGGAGTTCCAGTTTTCAAGAAGGTTCGTCGCGCAGATGCGCAAAATTATAGGCCTACATCTCTGACATCTATCTGTTGTAGAATTTTAGAACATGTTTTTTGCTCGAGTATCATGTCATTTCTGGAAACCCAGAATCTACTCTGTAGGAAACAACATGGTCTTCTGAAACAACGATCGTGTAAGACTCAAATCGCTTTATTCGTTCATGAGACCCAGAAAATATTAGATATAGACTGTCAGGTAGATGCCATTTTCCATGACTTCTGGAAGGCGTTCGATACAGTTCCGCACTGTCGCCTGATAAACAAATTAAGAGCCTACGGAGTATCAGACCAGCTGTGTGGCTGGATTGAAGAGTTTTTAGCAAACAGAACACAGCATGTTGTTCTCAATGGAGAGACGTCTACAGACGTTAAAGTAACCTCTGGCGCGCCACAGGGGAGTGTTACGGGACCATTGCTTTTCACAATACATATAAATGACCTAGTAGATGGTGTCGGAAGTTCCATGCGGCTTTTCGCGGATGATGCTGTAGTATACAGAGAAGTTGCAGCTCTAGAAAGTTGCAGCAAAGTGCCGAAAGATCTGCAGCGGATAGGCACTTGGTACAGGGAGTGGCAACTGACCCGTAACATAGACAAATGTAAGGTACTGCAAATACATAGAAAGAAGGATCCTTTATTGTATGATTATATGATAGCGGAACAAACACTGGTAGCAGTTACTTCTGTAAAATATCTGGGAGTATGCATACGGAACGATTTGAAGTGGAATGATCATATAAAATTAGTTGTTGGTAAGGCGGGTACCAGGTTGAGATTCATTGGCAGAGTCCTTAGAAAGTATTTGCTCATCAGTGCGGGATCCGTACCAGGTCGGGTTGACAGAGGAGATAGAGAAGATCCGAAGAACGGCCCATTTCTTTACAGGGATATTTGGTAAGCGTGATAGCGTTACGGAGATGTTTAGGAAACTCAAGTGGCAGACTCTGCAAGAGAGGCGCTCTGCATCGCGGTGTAGCTTGCTCGCCAGGTTTCGAGAGGGTGCGTTTATGGATGAGGTACCGAATATATTGCTTCCCCCTAGTTATACCTCCCGAGTAGATCAGGAATATAAAATTAGAGAGATTCGAGCGTGCACGGAGGCTTTCCGGCAGTCGCTGTTCCCGCGAACCATACGGGACTGGATCAGGAAAGGGAGATAATGACAGTGACAAGTAAAGTGCCCTCCGCCACACACCGTTGGGTGGCTTGCGGAGTATAAATGTAGATGTAGATTTAGATCTCGGCCAACCACTGCGCGGATCTTCATCTAAGCTCTCCCGACCAAATTTAAATTCATTTGTCCACTTGGCAACAGTTGAATATGAAGGAGCAGAGTCTCCCAATGTATTCTGGACGTCGGCACGAATGTCCTTTGCTTTCATACCTTTCTTTATGAAATACTTAATCACTGTTCGAATCTCGATTTTTTCCACCTTCGCAAATCAGTACGCGGGAACAACAAGAGAACCACGTCACCGCCACAGATCTCGTCCAAGAGCACTGACTTGACACGTGTTTACAGACTATGACTATCACGTGAACAACTCGTTGCGCTAACGCTGACCTCTCGTGTGATTCCGAGAACTTTTCAAACCAATCTCGTATAAAGACGATTTACAGTTGTCTTGGTAGGATTTCGGACAATACTTGATGACATCGCATTTTTAACCCTATCACGAGGTGGGTTTAGTTAACGATGTATAAAGTAAGTATTGTCTATTTAATATTAAACACGAAACAGTTTTGCCTACAATTGGCCTGTATGGCTGATAAAAGTAAAGCATCTCAAGTGAAAGGAAAAATCAGACAGGATATGCTGGTGCTGGGGTGATGTTCTTCTATTTATTATGTGATACACAAATTTATTTAACAATAGCAGTCTGCTATTTGCTAACTTAGAACCATGGGGTATCAGAAGCATATAGAGGCTTGCCCCCTCTCCCCCCCACCCCCCATTAGGTTTGGGCCCTGGGGATTTTGCTGTCCCCGCCACCCTCCCTCTCTCATCGGTGTGCGCACATTTGCCACGCCGGACATTTGCCACGATTTTACCTGCTCCGAAGGGTTGGGTCCCTTGTCTCCCCATCCTCCTCATCGCTTACTGAGCATTTCCGCTGGTGTTCTTAATATAGAACCAGAATCTCTTTGGTTTTTCCGCCACATTTCTAGAGAGAGTTTCGTAGTGGAAACTATTAAATGCATCTCGAATTGAAAACCGCACCAAATTTCGAGCGTCGTTAAACTTCGCCAATCTTTGAGATTTTGCATTCGTCTAAATTATACTTGCCTTTTTCGGTGCTCCTGCTGCAGCTTTCTGTCGTGTTTTGTGTACCAAGGGGGATCAGTTCCGTCTCTTATTAATTTATTTGGTATGAATCTCTCGACCGCTGTTGATACTATTTCTTTGAACTTAAGCCACATATGGTGTTCATTTACATAGTTTGGAAGGATTGGAGACTGTCTCTTAGAAAGACGTCAACCGAATTTTTAGTTGCTTTTATAAATAGACATATTTCGCATTTAGTTTTGGTGAAGTTCTTTGTTACGGAATTGAGCCTCGCTACGACTGTGTGTTCACTAATCCCTGTATCCGTCTTGATGCTCAGGATTATTTGTGGCTAAGAGGTCAAGTGCGTTTTCGTAACCATTTACAATTTGAATGGCCTCGTGAACTAATCAAAATAGTGTGGTCATTGCAATTACTGCTTTTCTCTCCAAAACCTAGGATGCTTTCTCTGTGACCCTGTAAATACCAGAGCTAGACAGTGTTGAACAACAACGTATGTTACAAGCATAGCATTCTGTATTACTTCATTTCCCTATTTCTAACATTTTAAAATTGTTCGTCGACTTCAGATGACATGTCAACCATAGATGTTCTTATCTCTATTTAGTGAACGTATTTTCAGTCATCTTTTGAACATTGTCCCACTACACTTTATTAACTAATGTTTCGCCGCAAGGGATATCGCATTTTAGCGAGTAAAATGTAGTATGTAGTTCTTCTTTTCAAACATTCACATACCCATTTCTTCTTTCCTTATTGTCTTTTGGGCATGCAGTTGTAGTAATTAAAGTAGGCTCAAATGCAGTGATCAAAAAGAAATGATTAGTGTATATTGGCATTCTCTTTACATCGTTCATTTCTTGTTGCTCCCATGGCGATGGACTGTTTCTATTGCAATCAGTAAGCGTGAAACTAAGCTACCGTACAGACAGAGGGATCTATATTTATACTTGGCAGAACAAATCACATACTGACATAATCGTCGGTATTGCTTTCGTTTCCCAAAAGTTCGGAAAAGAAGCTCTATATTTGGCAAAGATGTCGAAGAAGAAAGTCTCTTATGTACTCGTTGTATCGAGTAAGATGTGGAGAAGGCGGTTTGAAACCGGACAGAAGTGGTACGAGGAAAGGTGTCCCTTACCTGAGGGATCGCTACCTGGCGAAGGGGCAAGTGTGGCAAATGTTTGGGGTGGCAAATGTCCAGCGTGGCAAATGTCCGGCATTCCTCTCATCAGGCCACGTCACAGCCGCTCTTACCCAAATTCCACCCCTTCTTTTGACACTTCTGTCATGGAGGTCAATTTTGCGACAACCAGCGTTGAAATCATGCCGTTTTCTTATAAGTGGCCGAGGACAACTTTCCAGAGGCACTGCCGCTCAGAATCGACACGAAAAGCCCTCAGTAGGTGGCATAAAGGCCATTAATGAAACCACCTTTTTCCTTAGGACGTTTATTCTCACACACTTCGCTGTGGTAAACGGCAGTTTGCAGTGTGATGAGCAACAGAAACGCGCTCTTGACCATCTTTGATACTGCTGACATCTCCCTGACTCTTCAACCCTTCTCTGAGGACATCGTTCGCTAGCAAACCCTCTTAAGCACTGAACGTTATCATGCCCCTTTGGAGTGCCGTGTGACCACAGTTTTTGCTCTGGTTTACAGTGTGGAACCACGATCACGCCACTGGAGAGAGTGAAACAGGAGCAGTGAAAAAGCGTGAGCACAGTTTTCTGCTCAGATTTCGTCGAATGGTTTTTATCGGTCGTTGTGGTTCCAACCTGTACATCAGAGCAAAAATTGCAATCGCACTACACTCACTTTAAATGGCGTTGGTAGCCCATTACGTCCGAGTTGGGTGAAAGGTCAGGGTGATGTCAGTAGTATCAAAGAGTGTCAAAAATGTCTTCCTGTTTGCTCATTACACTGCAGACTTTCGTTGTCGACCGCGAAATGTGTCTAAATCAACGTCCCAAGGAAATGGAAGGTTTCATTGGCGCTCTTTGTGCTACCCCCTGAGGCCCTCTCGTGTCGATTCTGAGCATCGGTGTAAGTGGAACCGTTTCCTCGACCACTCATAAGAAAACCGCGTTCTTTCAACGCTGGGCATCGCTGTTCTGACCTCCATCGCACAGGCGCCAAAAGAAGGAGTGAAATGTAAGAGAGGATGTGACGACTTTCCCATCATGTGACACGTTCACAGTGGCATTTGGAAGAATTGTGCTGAAAGCTTGTGCCAATATGGCGTCATTGACTACGTTTACACTCGTGTGAATTTCTGAGCTGTGGCCTGTTCTTCGGCATGGGTCACCACCTACCTGTCTGAAGTGTCGCTGAGTCCGAGGTTGATGTCACAGTGCGCCACACCTTTTTCCCATTACAGAGTAAGGTTGTAGGTACTTTTGAGCCTAAATTTCAAACTTATACGTCGCAGCTGGAGTTACGTGTTTTCGAAAGAGTGCGCAGTGTAGAACGGCGCAACTAGTGGAGGGTTAATTGGAAAGCAGAACGCCCGGCAAGTACAGGCAGCCGCTTCAAAAAGTTTAGTGTCCATACTTTTGCGTCATCGGAGCTTAGGAAGCAATTCAGTTGACACAAAATTGCTCGAGATTTTTCGTGAATATAAACCGTGTGAAGAACTAGTCAGTAATGAGTAACACACGGGTATGATTAATACACGAGGTTCGAAGAAGAAAAAATTCAAATGTGTGTGAAATCTTATGGGATTTAACTGCTATGGTCATCACTCCCTAAGCTTACACACTACTTAACCTAAATTATCCAGCACTTGCACACGAAAGGCAAAGGTCCCGAGTTCAGCTCTAGGTCCAGCACGCAGTTTTAATCTGCCAGGAAGTTTCATATCAACGTACCCTGCGCTGCAGAGTGAAAATGTCATTCTGGAAACACCCCCCAGGCTGAGGCTAAGCCATGTCTCCGCAATATTCCTTCTTACAGGAGTGCTAGTTCTGCAAGGTTCGTACAAGAGCTTCTGCGAAGTTTGGAAGGTGGGAGGCGAGGTATTGGCAGACGTAAGCTGTAAGGACAGGGAGTGAGTCGTATTTGGGTAGCTCGGACTGTAGAGCACTTGCCCGCATAAGGTAGAGGTCCAGAGTTCGAGGCCCGGTCCGGCACACAGTTTTAACCTGCCAGGTTGTTTAATATAAGAGTGTTTACATTAGTACTCCAGAACGTATGACTTCAACATTAAGCGCCGGTCGCTGTGGCCGATAGGTTCTTGGTGTTTCAATCCGGAAACGCGCTGCTGCTACGGTCGCAGGTTCGAATCCTGCCTTGGGCATGGATGTGTCTGATGTCCTCAGGTTAATTTGGTTTATGTAGTTCTAAGCCTAGGGCACTGATGACCTCAGATGTTAAGTCCCATAGTGCTTACAGCCATTTGAACCATTTTCAACATTAAGTCACGTCTAGGCTGATGCTGTGATTTATATTTGCATAAATGCTTCCCTAGCTGTTTAAGGTAACAAGATGGTATGTGGTGAAATGGTAAGCTTTTTTTTCATATTCAGTTCCAGAAAGACGTCTGTAATAAACAAGTGCAAATTTCACTGATGCATATAGACTACTTGGAAAATTACGATATATTTCTGGGGAAACGTATTAACGTGCCTTCTATGATGTGGCCAGTGACTCCTGAGCTATCTTTAAGGTAATGCAATACTCACACAGCCCCCAAAAAAGCGGTAAATTCAATATCAAAAACCATTAATGTGCAATACACAGGCAATCCCCACAAATCCTGTAAATTCGACATCAGGAACCATTTACGTAAACCGACTGTTGCTCTGAAAATTGAGTAAAACATTAAAACGAGTCATGGCACAAGTAAACGACTTTTCTCATATTAGCAGAGTATTTACTTTTTAGTTTAAATTGTAACATTCGGTGACTTTACAGACAATCCATTACGGGCTTCATCTTAAAACAGGTAGTCTTTGCAATAAAACTCCAGTGCCGATGCTGAAGCAATAACGAGAACGATGTTCATTTTCAATAGGTTTCCTCCAGAACTGAAAAAAAAATTGATAAACACAAAGTCTTCAAGTCTAATTGAAATGTTTCCTGTGGCGCATTCCTTCTTTTCTTTACAAGAGTTGCTAGCAGTAGTTGAGAACTGAGAACTTTCCTCTGTAAAATGTTATCTACTCTCAATTTTTCATGTTTTATTTACTCATCAGTTTCTTGCTTTTTCAGTCTTGCAATCAAACTATGTACGGACTCGTTCCACATTCAAGTAGGTTTTGCTCACATGTTCCCACGCAAATTGATAAATAAATGAAACCAGTAGAAGTATACTAAGAACTTTCTGCGGCCCTCATCACAAATCGATCCAAAATGCAAAACTCATTTGGAATGTCATTGTATCAAAGGGAGATCGAGTGCAGATAAGACGCTACATATCTGCTACACAGTGTACCTAATAAACTTGAAACACGAGTCTGTTAACATATCTGCAGTTCTTAGAGAAAATTAGACTTGCAGTTGAAACACTGTCCTCTTCGTTCATTCATTGGAACATGAAAGTTCAGTCTATTTTTTTTTTTCAAATAAACGTGATGACGTATGAAAAGTTATTATAGTTACCATGATAACTTGTTGCACCCGACGTGAGAACTTTCTTTTCTCACGCAAGAAGGAAACGTGTGAGGAAGAAAAAGCAAGGAAAACAGTTCGCTGCGACAGGGACCGTGGCCGTGGCGACCCACCAACCGTCCCTGTGCATTCACCTTTCTCCACGAATGTAGAGCACTGACCTTCTTTGCCTACAAGAGAAGAAATTATAGTTCTACCTGCCATCTCTCGGACAGCGCCAACACTACTTGAGCTACCTCTGCTTACACTCGCTAGGTAGCAGCACCTTAAGAATATCCCCGAAGTTGAGGCAGCACACGATCAGTCTTGCGAGATAGTCTAGTTCCATACACGGGCCTACTACTTGCGCGTCTTATTTACTTTATCCGTGTCAGGTGCATTAATGTAAGCTTAAAATATATCAGTTCTTGTGTGTATTCGATATGAAGGCCAAACATGTTACATGCACACAAAAACAGGCATATTTTAAGCATAGGCCTACGGTAGCACTTCTAATGTTCGATGCGACAAAGTTTTGGATAACTTTATGCACTTCTAGAGTTGTAATATAACTGCAGGAAAATTCACAATGATCCAAGAGCGTGTTTATTACTTTATTGCAGTTACAGACCACAAGCATATGGGAACAGGCAATTAATTTCGGTTTACGATGACAATTTTCAAGATCGGTGTATGAACTCTTTTGTACCGTAGTCAACCAGCATAAGTGTCTCGGTTTTGTTGAACTGCGACAAGCACGTCAGATGAAATTGTATAATTTGGAAATCAATCATGTTAATTAAATACCATCAATAAAACAGCTTACATCATTATGCACTAACAGTATATTAATGAACTCCAACTGAACACCAAAAGGTTCCATCCATGATGGTGAATCACTCCAAAACATATAAAACAGCTCCTGAAGCAGCGAATGAAGCGACGCAACAGCTTATGGCACAGCTTTTCAAGTACAGAAGGCAAAGAAGGGTAATAACAGCTACTTCAATACGGACAATAGAGTACATATTTTGAAAGTATACAGCAGTTGGACAAAAACATGGAACAACAAAAACACAAAACATTAGCATGCCTAGTACGGTGGCATTCGAAACTGCTCCCACTCTTCTCGGAATGGATAAACACGGGTCCCGTATCGTTTGCAAAGGAATCATATCACTCTTCCAGCAAAATAGTGGCCAGGTCAGGTAACGATGAATGTGAATAGCGATTACTCACCCTTTTCTCCGAAGTGACCATAAAGGCTCGATAGCATTGAGATCTCGTGACTGTGATGGACAGCGGAGATGCGATAATTCATCCTCGTGCTCAGTCCTGGACGATGCGAGTTGTGCGAACAGGGCCCTTTTGTCCTGGAACTCAACATCACCAGTGAGGAAAAAGCATTGTACCATGGCATGGATCTGATCAGTGACAGGCAGTAATGCGTTTGCAGCGTACCCGTGGGGCCCATGGAATGCCATGATATGTCCGTCCATATCATCAACGAAATCCATGTTTCACTCTTGGGACGTAAACTCGTGAACAATGTGAAACAAGACACATCCGAGCAAATTACTTTCTTTAATTGTGCCATTTTCCAGGTTTTATGGATACCACCACCACATTTTCCTCTTACTGGGATTTGCAACACTGGTGAGTGGTTTCGGAATTCCAGCTCGCCCTATAATTCTCTCGTTATGGAGCTTCCTTCGTGTTGTGTTGATGTTGATACAATACGCGAGTGCGACATTAAGTTCTACAGCAACATTTGCAGCTGTCGTGCTCTTATTTTTCGTCACACTCCATTACTGTCTGTCACGATCACGCAACACACACTTTCGTCCGCATTGTGACTTAGCGGATGATTTTTTTGCGCTTCCCCTGTATGCAGCATAAATCTTCGATACGATATCTCTTGAAACACTAAAACACCTCGTCTACCTTGGTTACAGAAGAAGGTACAATATGAGCACCAACAATCTGCCCAAGTTCAAGCTAAATTAGCTCCGATACAATGCGCTCACAGCTACGCAGAACACTGTTTTGATACTGACTGACACTTGCAACCTATTGACAGCATTTTACAGGTACCGCTCGAGGTCAAATACAACCGCACAATTTCCAGGCTTGGCTAGTACTTTCATTTATGCTCAAGCATGCGTTTCTCGCTTGTACAATCATACCTCAACTTTCTTTCTTTCTTTTGCTACTGTCGTTATACCGCATACCGCGCAGGATCGGCAGGGTTAAGTACGGAGTTTGCACAGTTAATTTTAAGGGGTGGCCGGATGCCCTTTCTGCTGCCACCCCATACCCCCCCCCCCCCCCCCCCCCCCGCCTGACGGCATTAGTGTACCCCAGCTATCTGCGTCTATTGCATATCGTGAAATAGCGTGAATGTGTTTCAGATGTCTGCGAGTCGGGTAACTGAGGCGGGACGTGGGGACCAGCCCGGTATTCACCTAACAGGATGTGGAAAACTGCCTAAAAACCACATACAGGCTAGCCGGCACACCGGTCGTCGTCGTTAATCCGCTGGGCGGATTCGATCTGCGGCCGGCGCGCACACTCAAGTCCAGGAAGCAGCGCGTTAGCGCTCTCGGCTATCCTGGCGAGTCTGTACAATCAAACCTCAACATGAACGGTAAAAAGAGACCTCATAATTACAGTGTATGGTAGTCAGTCATACACGTGTGCGACATGTGGCGCAACAAAAAAATTGTTCAAATGGCTCTGAGCACTATGGGACTTAACATCTATGGTCATCAGTCCCCTAGAACTTAGAACTACTTAAACCTAACTAACCTAAGGGCATCACACAACACCCAGCCATCACGAGGCAGAGAAAATCCCTGACCCCGCCGGGTGTGGCGCAACAGAACATCCACGTGCGCGGTGACATAAATTCAATCCCTCATGAAGAGCATCCAAACTTCCGAACAGTGGGAGTGAGAAACATCTGCAGGCCACTTCCACCTGCGCAGAGACGGTTACCGATGTCTGTTTAACCTTTTTTCCGATACAAAGGCCAACTAGTAGCTGTTCAGAGTACTAGTCCTGTTTCTGATCTCCAGTGAGCACCCGGTCTGACCGGATCAGCCCTTGCTAGTGATGGCACACGTATCAAATCATGTAGCAGGGATGTGTTGACTGCGCCTGGTATAACGACACTGGATAATATTCAGGCCTCAACGATAACCATAGACGAAATAGAGCATGATATGCCAAGACAGAAATTTCACCATCTCGGGAGCATTCCACTCGCAACGAATCTCTCTGCTGCACAGCTATCACAATGTCACCCCGCCGTCAAAACTGATCTTCCGAGAAAATTTTCCTTGTAACTTTAGAGGGAGTCCTGAGTTGTAGTCGTCCTGGAGTCTTATAGATCCACAAGCACTTTAAAGGTGCAATTAGAAACACAAGCAAAGCACAGGAGAGGTGATGCAAATTATATCGCAAACGCAGCAAGAAGAACAAACCCGAAGCGGAGGTCGAAGATCACTCCCATTAAGTATTCCAATTCCATTGTACTGATCTACGAATGGTGTTCAGTAAGTAATGCAAGACTTTTTTCTCGGTCACTTTCAGTTAAAAAATGCGAAGTCCGTTGCGGGATATCGTAAACATTCCCGCTTCAGCCTTCAAAATGGCACCTGTGACAGACATACGTTCCAAGCAAAGAGCTGCCTTTGGCGGAAAACCAGAGCATCGCAGATATTGAAAGGCGCTTGCAGAATATCTGCAGAAACCTGGCAGTGAACAAAAGCGCGATGAGTCGTTGAGGGAGATGTCTTATCATCGCAACAAGGTCGCGCAAACCTGTTCGATCTCCCGCATGCCAGCCGACCGCACACGGCGGTGACTCCTGCAATATTGAAACGTGTGGACACTCTCACTCGAGGTGACCGACGGATCATAACAAACACCTCGTTGTGCTTCTGGACTTCTCTGTTGGTGGAGATGACACAGTCGTCCACCAGTTTGCTTACGAGAAGCTGGGTACCCGCTGGGTCCCTCGCCGACTAACAGAACACTAAAAAGAGCAACGGAGGACCATCTGTGCGGAATTTATTGCGTGTTACGAGGCTGGTAGAGACAAATTTTTAACGAACATCATCACAGGCGATGAAACGCGGGTTCATCACTCCGAACTGGAAACAAAACGGAAGTCCATGGAGTGGCGCCACACGATCTTCCTTGGAAGAAAACGTTCAAAGCCGTACCCACAGCCGATAAAGTCATGGCGACGGGCTTTCGGGACTCTGAAGGTGTCATTCTGATGCCCTTCCTCATGGTGCGAAGATCAGCCCTGAAGTGTAATGTACTACCCTTAGGAAAGCGAAGAAACGACTTCAGTGTGTTCGACAACGATATAAACGAACTTCTCTTTCTCCATGACAACGCAAGGGGTCACACAAGTCTGTGCACCCGAGAGGAGCTCACAAAGCTTAATTGGACTGTTCTTCCTCATCCGCCCTATAACACGAATCTCGCACCTTCCAACTTCCATCTGCTTGGCCCAATGAAGAATGCATTCTGCGGGAAACAGGGTGTTAGTGATGCAGTAAGATGTTGGTTGCGACGTCAGCCAAAAGAATGGCGCTGTACGGACTTAGAGGCCTTCCCAATAAAGTGGCATAAGGTCGTCGCATTGAACGGAGATTATGTTGAGAAATAGGGTTTTGCAGCCGAAAGAACAGGAAATAATATAGTGTATTGAAATCCTGAACAAAGCCTTTCGAGAAGAAATCGTGTTGCATTACTTTTTGCAAGCTACTCATACACTACTGGCCATTAAAATTGCTACACCAAGAATAAATTAAGATGATAAACGGGTATTCATTGGACAAATATATTATACTAGAACTGACATGTGAGTACATTTTCACGCAATTTGGGTGCATAGATCCTGAGAAATCAGTACGCAGGACAACCACCTCTGACCGTAATAACGCCCTTGATACGCCTGGGCATTGAGTCAAACAGAGCTTGGATGGCGTGTACAGGTACAGCTGCCCATGCAGCTTCAACACGATACCACAGTTCATGAAGAGTAGTGCCTGGCGTATTGTGACGAGCCAGTTGCTCGGTCACCATTGACCAGACATTTTCAGTTGGTGAGAGATCTGGAGAAAGTGCTGGCCAGGGCAGCAGACGAACATTTTCTGTATCCAGAAAGGCCCGTACAGAACCTGTAACATGCGGTCGTGCGTTATCCTGCTGAAATGTAGGGTTTCACAGGGATCGAATGAAGGGTAGAGCCACGGGTCGTAACACATCTTAAATGTAACGTCCACTGTTCAAAGTGCCGTCAATGCGAACAAGAGGTGACCGAGACGTGTAACCAATGGCACCCCATACCACCACGCTGGGATATACACCAGTATGGCCATGAGGAATACACGCTTCCAAAATGCGTTCACCGCGATGTCGCCAAACACGGATGCGACCATCATGATCCTGTTAACAGAACCTGGATTCATCCGAAAAAATGACGTTTTGCCATTCCTGCACCGAAGTTCATCGTTGAGTACACCATCGCAGGCGCTCCTGTCTGTGGTGAAGCGTCAAGGGTAACCGCAGCCATGGTTCCGAGCTCATAGTCCATGCTGCTGCAAACGTCGTCGAACTGTTCGTGCAGATGTTGATGTCTTGCAAACGTCCCCATCTGTTGACTGAGGGATCGAGACGTGGCTGCACGATCCTTCACAGCCATGCGGATAAGATGCCTGTCATCTTGACTGCTAGTGATACGAGGCCGTTGGGGTCCAGCACGGCGTTCCGTATTACCCTCCTGAACCCTCCGATTCCATATTCTGCTAACAGTCATTGGATCTCGACCAACGCGAGCTGCGATGTCGCGGTTCGATAAATCTCAATCGTGATAGGCTACAATCCGACCTTTATCAAAGTCGGAAACGTCATAGTACCCATTTCTGCTCCTTACACGAGGCACCACAACAACGTTTCACCAGGCAACGCCGGTCAACTGGTGTTTGTGTATGAGAAATCAGTTGGAAACTTTCCTCATGTTAGCACGTTGTAGGTGTCGCCACTGGCGCCAACCTTGTGTGAATGCTCTGAAAAGCTTATCATTTGCATATCACAGCATCTTCTTCCTGTCAGTTAAATTTCGCGTTTGTTGCACGTCATCTTCGTGGTGCAGCAATTTTAATGGCCAGTAGCGTAACAGATCCAATGTGATCATGTTTGTCTCTTTCATGCAGGTGCAGTACTTCCATATAACTGCGTACGTTTCCGTGGCCAGAGTCCTACTGGTAGAACTGGAACGAAGCTGCTGTAACCATGGTCTAAATGTTGGTTTCTTCCTATGTACAATTACACGAGGTACCGCACTCAGATAACTTCGATATCAAAAGACTTTCATACTTTATGGGTAAATGACAAAGAAGACTGCTGTATCGTGAAACATGCATCCCAACACTCAGTCTCAGTCGTTAACATGCGACAAAAAGTTCTCAGTTTCCGACAATGCGTGTGAGCTGCGGATGTCGGCATAATGCTCCTTGAAGAAGCTGTTTCTTCGAAATTGCTACTCCACTGTAAATACAGGTAACTAAGCTGGCACAATGATACTACTTCTATAGCGCTCATGCCTGAGGCTGGTATACAGCAGCCCGCCATTCCATTCTTCTGTCTGCCTTCGTATCCATTTCAGCATACGTAGCGCTCCCTACATCACTCACCATCGCTGCATGTGTAACACCCTTGGTCGTTCCCGGCGATTGCTTCCCTCGATAGTTCCTATTGTTGTTGCACTGATGTGTCTAAAAATGTGTCTATCGAATAATTGAGGACGTAGAGAGCGTGTGCTAGTCTGAGGTGAGAAGACTAGCGCAGGAGAGGAATTCTTGATGGACCGCATCAAACCAGCCAGAAAACTCACGACTAAAAAGAAAGACTGTATTCCGTTTTAGTGTATAGGTCGTATCTGTTTCTTAAAGTGGCTGTCCTTCAGCCTCGGTTTTTTGTATTGGTAAATTGGTCGCTTTAGTTTTCGTTTTTGGTTCGCAAACTATTTTTAACTCTGTGCAGAGCTGGTGTGTATGATTTCACACGGCATTATAATATGCTGCTTGCAAGGACGGTGTTGTGGTTTTTCAAATTTTCGTTAATTTTTACACACTTTAAACCGGCCGCTCCGGTTTTCTTAGGTTTTAGGACGTGATTCCGTGATGAACACATATGTCCCTTTTTGAAGCTGTAGATCTTTTACTGATATTTCCAATTAGTTCGTTCTTGTATTTTGCTTTTTGCTTGCTTGCACAAATGTGATGTTTTAGTCCAGACTGAAACATAATTACGTATGACACCCCCAATGTGTCCAGCTACTTCACACTGTTTGTCAGTTACACTGTTTTTCATATCGATGATTCCGGATGTTGATTCTGTATGAATGTTCCTCCACCTTCTTGTCCTGTCATGCAGTTAATTTCTTGCTTGGGTTTGTTTCAACTTTTCCTGAGGTATGTTTGTGGCCACCTGTTTGCTATATTGACTCTCCGTTTGCGCGCATCGGCGCCTAAGCCGTCTAGCGTGGAATCGTGAAACTGACACCCGACTTTCGATAAATATACATGTTTTAGAGTTCCTGGTAAACACGCTATAGTTACAGAGTTCTCTGTACAAAATTTGAATCGTTCTGCAGAATTTTACAAAGACAGCGACAGTACTCGGAAAAATTTTTATCTTGTAAAGATTTATTTGCCAATTTGCGATCAAAATTAGAAAAAATTTCTAAACAGCTTGCCAAGAGTTCTTCAGGAAACCCTGTAGACTTTTTTTTAAGATAATATTTTATGAGGTAATTTCAATAGTGAGGAACCCACTTTCACCACTAGTGAAGTTTAAGCCCAACTGTCGAGAATATACATTTTTTTCAGAGTTTCGGCAGATATGCTACAGTAATAAAGCACTCTCTACAATATTTGGATAGTTCTTTAGAATTTTGAGAAAAAATTATGATCACAATTGTGAATATCTGAATAGCTCTGACGTCGGTACCCAAATTTCGACAAAAACGCCTTTTTTCTGAATAATTGATAGGAACACAACAGATCTGGAGCTCTCTGTGCTACGTTGAGCAACTCAGCAGAGTATTGAACTGGTGACATAGAAACGACGGAGAGGCTTCGCCCGCCGTAGCCCTCAGTGGTTCACAACCCCACAACAGGTCACAGCAGTCCACCCACCAAACCCAGGTTTATTGTGCGGTTCGGTTCGTCCCACAGTTGACTGGACTCCCCCTCCCGGGGACGTCTCATACCAGACGAGTGAAACCCACAAATGTTTGTGTGGTAAAGTAATTATGGTGTAGGCGTACGTGCAGACAGTGTGTGCGCAGCAATCGCCGACATGGTGTAACTGAGGCGGAATAAGGGGAACCAACCCGCATTCGCCGAGGCAGATGCAAAACCGCCTTAAAACCTTCCACAAGCTGGCCAGCACATCTGACCGCGACTCTAATACGTTGGGCGTATTCGTGCGAGGACTGGCACGCTTTCCCTCTCGGGAAGCAGCGCGTTAGACCGCCTGGCTAGCCGTGAACGCAAGAAACTGGATAGTCTACTAAAGTTCGAAGATTTGTATCAGCAACGGCGGCAACCACATAAATACGCTGGGAGATCGTCGAAACTCAACAAGTGAAAAAAAAGAACACCTTTTTTTTTCAAAACTTTCACAACATAGCACAAATCATTGCTTTGAAGTTTTTACAATCAAAAACGATAACCAGTTTATAATCAGCCACCAGATGAAAAGAGGCCCAAGGTGCATGCATGGAATCAACCATCAGTTACCTGAGAAAGATAACTTCTGAGTGAGTATAGTCAGCCATTAACAACCGAAATCGAAACGAATATAAAAATCAATAAATCAGTTAATTATGTATTAATGTACTTAGAGGGTAAATTTTACACACTATTGTATTTGAAAATAAAAGAAAAGAAAGATCCACTACTGGTTCAGTGTGGATAATTTTACGTTTATTTCGGTAGTTTAAGTTACTACAGAAAAGGGCATGAAAAAGTTGTGCATGAACTCGAACTCTATGGCCTTTCTATCACAACGGCATAAAATACAGCCACATTTATTGGTGGAGGTGGATGTATTATGATTGAAAACAATGTCGAAACTGTCTTGCACACATAAGATACATGAGACAATTATGTTAGAAGTTTTTGAATTAATTGCTAGTTCTCTTGAAGAGCATTTCCTGGAGTATCTTTCCGTGCTGAAAAGTAAAGTGAATGGCGAAAGCCATTTATATATTGAAAAAGTTTATGTTCGGTGGTGAATTTGAATTGCGACCTCAAGAACAGATTGCAATTTGTTCTGTTCGTATTTTCCTTAGCGCTATGTATGTGTAAGCATGATCCTGTACCGCTTGAGAAGTTATTTCAAAACTTCATATGTAAATATGATTGTCGACAGTGATATCTCGTGTCCGGCTTTCAAAATCCGAAATATCTTTTGTGGTTCCTGTCTCTTTTTTTCTCGCTCTCATCTTCAGAATCAAATATTAAAACACCTACTACAGTGAATTGAAGAACCAACAGACGAACATACTTAAGGATTCAAGTATTAATCGATCAAATCCCAAAATTCCGACTAAAAAGATTGAACTGCTCGTTTCTAAAAAAAAAATAATAATAAAATTAACAGTTTGATCTGAGTGACAAGTTGCTTAAGACAGACTCTTCATAGTGGTCTATAAATCAAGATGTCAACGCTCTACACCTTGTTAGTATACTAAACGTTGTATGTAAATTATCTGATTGAGTTAATCATCAAATTTAGGTAACACGTAATAAACAATTAATCAAAAACAGGAACAGGAGGTACTTCAGGTTATGTCTGAGAATCCCTAAAGGGTTTCAGGAAAAATAAAAGCTATCGAAGAATAAGTGTATTTAAAAGAAAATGTGATTTTTTCGTAATATTTACCTTACAAGTATAGCAAATAGTAGGGTCATTCGTTGTACTATTAATGTTAATGTAGCAAAATAGCATTAATTATTAATTTAAAAGCAATAAAATTTTCCGCTAAAGAGATACTTCTGATTATTATATTTTGAGATAAAAAGTAAGCCGGCCGCGGTGGTCTAGCGGCTCAGGCGCTCAGTCCGGAACCGCGGGACTGCTACGGTCGCAGGTTCGTATCCTGCCTCGGGCATGGATGTGTGTGATGTCCTTAGATTAGTTAGGTTTAAGTAGTTCTAAGTTCTAGGGGACTGATGACCACAGATGTTAAGTCCCATAGCGCTCAGAGCCATTTGAACCATAAAAAGTAAATACGATTTTATCCCATTCTACAATTTTTCGAATGAAGAGGCATCCTTTCCTCCTTTCCTATTCAGATGAAAACACGAACAACCCATTTTTTGTGCAAGGAAACCAAATTAGGCTATAGCGCAAGAAATTAACCAAACTTGAAAATTGACTCCTTAAGTGCTATGTTTTAGTTCTGGAAGAAATGCGAAAATCCCAAGATTTATGTAAACTTTGCGACACTACAATAAAAAATGATTAAAATTTAGTTCAAAAACCACTCGTTAAATTAAACAGAAGAAACCTAAAAAATCTGGAGAGAAAAGAAAAAAACTTGCCTTGCGCTAAGTATGTATTCTACAGCTGATCAAAACGAAGAAGAGATAAGTAGATTTATTCATCTGCTGCCTGAAAAAAATGTGTATAATACATCTAACTTAATTTTTGTGGAAGTTACATAATTATAAAAGAGTGGAAATGCAACGTGGAACGAGAGACAACCCCAAAAAGAACGAGACCGATCCGAGAACGAGACCACCCGCGACCAAAATGAATCGTGAACAGCAGTACCTTAGAAGCCGTTCCTTGGTGCTGTTCACTTCAATGAACCTTTCGTTTGGACTCGGTCGTTCGTGAACAACCCACCTCTGAACGAACTTAACCATACTGTTCAAACGAGCGTGAGTAGTATTGCTGCTATACTCCTCGCATCCTTATAACAACGCTGTTTGTCTTCACCGCAGTATTTTATTGAGTTCGGCGCCTTCGTTTCGCCATTTTCAAAGGATCTACGATAAAATGGGATCACTGAGACATATGTAATAACATCTAAAACAGTAATCATACCATGATTAGTGAATGAGACTTAACACTTAGATAAAATGAAACACAGTATTTTATGTATAACAGAGTATTTCGTCATCCTTAATATCACGACGTGCAAGTGCAAACTGATGAGAATGCACTCACGAAGCTGTAAGCAATGAAGACCGCAAGACGGCACTTTGCGCTTGGCGGCTACGATGTATAATATTTTTGTATTACGAAAGTAATTTTATTACGTGATCATCATACAACAATCAGTAAAAAACGTTGATGTATCAGAGTTTTAATTACAGTATTTAAAGAATATTGCTTAAAGAACTGTAAAAGGTGATGTGAGTGCTTTCAAAACGTTCATGTATAACGATCTCTATACTGTGAAACGTCCCCTTAGAAAAAAACTATGAATGACAGTGCTGGAAAGACACTTACGTTATTCGATTTTCAAACAGCTGAGCAAACTCAACGTACTCAGACAGTTCTCTCTTTACTTATTCTGATCATCACTAAACTGACACACAATATTTTTAGCGCAACGCAATCTGACTTTCAAAAATCCCTACCAAAGAATGGCCCTGACTAACAATAACTTATACCTTTCATGAATCACTTACCTCACAAAAGTCTTCGTTACTCGAACTACTGTAATACAGCGAGCGCCACTACCGGCAGCCAAATAAAAGATTCTAACTACTGAAGGCACTAATTACTGATAGGCATAGTTAGCAAATGAAAGATTTTGATAGAGAACAAATAATGTAATTCATGACATCCATCTTTACAAATTTCCTTTTTCTGGCGGACACACGTCCAGACCTCTCAAAACTCTGGCATCTCTCTCTCCACATCAACCACTGCTGGCGGCTCACCTCAACTGCCCAACGGTAGGCGCTGTTCACATCCAACTGCCTAAAACTACATAAGCTGATATTCCAACAATGAGTCCAACCAACCACAGATTGCACACAGCGCAGTCACCTCACAACATTGTTAAAGACACGGATAGTACAGTAGCCATGAAATACACTAGGAGCTTTACATGTCATTCCTACTTACATTTCGGCAACATTGGATAATTAAAAACAAGAAACAAAAGATAGAACAGCTGGAACATATTCACTGTGTCGTTAAACTGCTGAAAGTGGCAACGTCTTTATAAATGGTCAACGTAAGGACTACAGATAAAAGCAAGTAGCGATCATCGGCGCCTGCGCGACACACATGGAACCTATGTACCCGATACGTTCATACTGTTATACCCGTGTTCAGTCTGTTTGTTGTCTTTTGACCAGCAAGATGTAGAGCTAAGATCAGCAGTTGTATAAAAACTTGCATTTTGGCAACACATACGTGATTTCCTTCTAAGTTAACATGTTCTTTGTTGTCTGACTGGCATGTATTTCTTTACGAATAGGCTTTATAGACATGTCGTCCAAATCTCCACCTTCTCTTTTAACAGAATCGCTTGGCATTTACTGGTTAATAAATATGCTGGAATTTGTGTGTGATCATGATCGTCTTTCAGACTTGGAAACAAGTTTCCGGTGCCTCCAGTAAATAAATTAAAAGAGCAACGCGGATTCTTAGCACAGGATGTCCATATTACTTCAGATTCTAGAACATTTCACACTGCAAGTTAAATGTACTGTACCGCGGTCATTAAAAACGCAGCAGAATCTACCTCTACCACAACATTACTTTAAATGGCTAAACTAAATTAGACAACGAAACATTACGTAATCTTGTACAGATGACTAATCATTTGGGGGTTGAACCGTCCTGCTTCTGAGTTCCAGTAAGGGTTTAACTGACCATCTTCGGTAGAACTCTTGAGATGCAATCTAGAACTGTGATCACAACTGTTGTACGAATTTGTTTTCTTGTTGTGAAAATGTGTCCCTCGTTATTTCAATCGTCTCATGAATCATTATCTGCACAAATATTGTTATTAGAGTTTTCTGTATTTTTTCCCAAAATTCTGTACTCTAGAACTACAAAAAATCTATCAAGAACTTTGAAAGAATGCATATTTTTCGAAAGTCTGATGTCAGCTTCACCAAACTCTGCGTGGACATGACCTGTACACTCGGTACATTTAGTGCTTATCTCCTGGCCCTTTCTCCTGTGGTTTGCTCACACCACTTACTGGTAAGGCGCATCTCCTCGGAGGTTTTGGCCATATCTCTGGAATCGATTCTTGCCATCATTTTCTCTCCAGGGTTTTCGTCTTGTCTCGTGCCCTCTGTCATTTTATGGATTACGGGTGCACATTTCATACGCTGCTTGTAAATAGTTCGATAGGGGGTGTCTGTTATTTACCCGCATGGAAATCTAATCACAATTTAAGGTCCGTAGTCCTAATCTGGTAACTGAACCTTCATCCCTTTGATATAATCAACCTAAGGTTAGTTCTAAGCATAACCTTTGTACATTCTTAAAGGTTCACCAGTTTTTCACCTGAAGATATGTCTTTATCATTGCGAAACTACTTGTGATTGAATGATTAAGAAATAAATATCTGGTTGTTGCGGTTTTATCAGTTACAGAGATGTGTGCCAATTTGCACCCTGTAGCACCCCGCCAGGTGATGGGGCAGTATTGTGACGACAAATGAAATCTGTTAATAGAATCGTTCTCGCCTTGGCCTTCACACAAGGCTGTGTGCAGGACCTGAACTCGTCTGTTGTCGAAGAGGTGCCACACATGTGCCGCTGGGAGCAACAATAACGCCTCGGCGCACCTCTCTCTGATGTCACTGTCGCACCGGGGGAAGCCCCAACAATGGTCGCTGTGCTGACAATCCGTCGGTCTCCAGAGGTCGCCGCAAAGTCCACTTTGGACACTTGAGTCTCTGGTTGGGTTTGTTATTGCCACGGAAGGTACAGAATTCAGTTAATTTTGTTCCGCTGCATACGATTCGGTTCATTGGGGATGAAAACGGTTGTGGATTGCAGATTATGCTTGGGTCCTGAAAATGACTCCACTTGGTGTCGAAATTTGTAGCGTGTTTTAAAAGAAAGAAACGTCGTTGGATTCAAATGCAGTTGGTTTTGGTATCATTATTCAAGTACTTGGATAATTGTCTTCTTACGAACAAGCCCATTTCCTGACTAAGGTGCTTAACGTCGATGCAAAACTCTGCACGGCCGAGCGAACAAGAGGTCTGTCTGTTTTGCCGCTGGTCTAGGGGAGGAGTGAGGACTACTGAGATCCTGCATGACGTTATGGCCCTTATTTTCCGTGCTAGCTGACAATCCCGACATTGCCCTGGCATTCATTTTGTCAGCTTTCTATTATAAACGGAAACAAAAAAATGAACTGTTTTCGTTGCGTAATATCGGAAAAAATTCATCTCCATCCTTGACCCCTTGAAATTATCAAATAACTGTACAAAGAAATAAGCATAATGTGGAAATGAATACGTACAGCATCCCGAAAAGTTTCTGTACACTGGCTGCAGCTGCTTTATACTTGTCTGTGGCAATGCCTCTTCGTAGCCCTAAAGACGACTACTGTTTTAGATTACAGCTGTTTGCGCTTCGCAGATGAAAGTTATCAAAAGCGCTGCCAGGTGGACTTCCTTAAGTTGACTCGACGGGAATATCTTAGTAGTAAAGAATAAACACATTAAAACCTCATGCATAACGCGGTATTTTTTAACGTATGGCACTGTTTATGACGTCATGTCTCTTGAATTATGTGATATGATTCTGCAGTTATATTCAGTGGCATGTTTCGATACTGCGTGCGAAATAGAATTAGTAGCAAAGAAGTGATAAATTAGAACGTCATACATGATTCGAAAATTTTTCACATATATGTGCGTTTATGACGTTATATCTCTAGACTTACGTGTCGTACAATGATATATTTGTGAAGGTACATTCAGCGGCATATATGGATACTGTCTACAAAGTGTGTTGCGAATAGATTTAGTAGTAAAGAAGTAATAAATTTAAACGACACGCATAATGCGGTAGTTTTTCACCCATCTCATTGTTCATAACGTCATATCTCCTGAATTATGGTGAGCAGGTGGTACTTACCCCCACAACGACTGTCCAGTCCAGTTGTTTAATATATACATCCATTTTTTGTAATATGCGTGGATTCACACAATGTAAGTAGGCTGTTTAGGTTTTCTTATTGGTAACGCCGCTTAGCGCTCGGTATGAAAAATCACTGGCTGTGCTGTGCGCAGTCTGTGTTTAGTTTGCATTGTTGTCTGCCATTGTAGTGTTGAGCAGCGGCAGCCGGACGCTAACAGCTCGTAGCGTTGGGCAGTTGGAGGTGACCCGCCAGCAGTGGTGGACGTGGGGAGAGAGATGGCGGAGTTTTGAAATTTGTAAGAATTGGTGTCATGAACTGCTATATATATTATGACTAGTGAGGTAAATACATTGTTTGTTCTCTATTAAAATCTTTCATTTGCTAACTATACCTATCAGTAGTTAGTGCCTTCCGTAGTTTGAATCTTTTATTTAGCTGGCAGTAGTGGCACTCGCTGTATTGCAGTAGCTTGAGTAACGAAGATTTTTGTGAGGTAAGTATGTCGACCCTTAGCCAAGGATACCTCACTGGAATCTTCTGATTTCTTCCTTGTAGTTTGTGTAATTAGTGTAGCTTTTGTTTATTGCTAGCGCGTAATCATAGAGAGAATTTCCTTTGTAGTTGCAGTCTTTCATTGTTGTACAGTAAAATAGTTGTGGCATGCATGTAGTTTTGCACGAAGTATTTCGCAGCTGCGCTTGCAATTAACTAGATATTATTTACAGTACTATGTTAATGTGTTCTCTTATTTTTGTTCTTCAAATTGTGTTTTTCTGTGTTGTCGTGTGAAAAATAGTGACAATAATGGCGTGTGAAGAACGTAACACTAGGCTCCAAAGTAAACTGAGAAATGACAGTGAAGACGAAAGCAGTGTGTTAGCGTCACCATGTAATGAATTCACTAACGTTCAAAGTAGTAATTTGGTAATAGCGGATAGGGAAATGGAGCGGGCTGCAAATAATGGTGTAGACAGTGAAACAATTAGTGAACAGGAAAGCATTATCGATCGATCGGTCAGCAACAGCTCGCGTCAGGAATCCGAAACGACAGGACACAATCTAGGAAATACTGTACATTCAGGTTTTGCGTCCTCATAGTTTCCTCAAATAAGTCAAGACACATTTTCTGCTTGTCATAATGTGATTGTTGCCGGTGCAAATGCACTGCCGAAAAGCATAGAGGAACAGATTCTAGACACTAATATTGCAATTAATGCAGCAAATGAAACAAAATCAGAGACAAACACAGCAACAGTTAGACACAATGGAACAAAATCTTCAAAAGTTAGACACAGTGGAACAAAAGCTTCAAAAGTTAGACACCACACTTGAACAAACACGTGAAAATTTAACTAATGAGCTACATAACATCGAATCGAAATGTCAAAAAGTCTGTAATGACGTAAAAACACAAATTTGTGAGCATTTCCAACCTATTTTTTCGCGGCATGAAAATGCATTACAGAATCATGAAGCAGCCATAAAAGAACTGCAAACTATTGTTCATGAAAATCATGAGACCTTGCAAGCTAAAATTGACTCAGTTGCATCTACCGATTTGGTTACGCAACTTACAAAAACTCAAGGGAACTTAAAAGACACACTAGATACTCTGAAAATTGGTTCAGAAAAACACACTGAGGAAATGTGTTCACTATCGGAGAAAGTAGCCGAACTTTCGGATCAGTTCACTAATTTATCTACGAAGGTAGATGATAATCTGAATGACACAAAACCGGTAGTCTTTAATGACACAGAAGAGTTCGAACAAATTAGTAAGTTCAAACAAAATCAGAATCAAATTAATACACAACACCAAAGAGAAATCCGGGAAGTGCAAGATCAGCTGACACAGGTAATACAAGAATTACGTATTTCAGAGGACACTCGCGCTCCAACACGGGAAGAGGGACATAAAAATACGGAACTGCCACAAAATAATAACACAGGGCACTTTGGAGATTATGAAAGAAATTGGCAAAGTACACCGAATTTTGAGATGGAACCACCGAAACGACGTAACAATGACCGACATGCGACCCGCCGACACAATGATTTTGACTATAAGCTGTTCATTACTACACGTAAATTCAAAACATTTAAGAATTCTGGCAACGACATTCATCCACAAGCATGGCTCCATCAATTCTCTCATTGTTTTCCTCCCAACTGGTCATTGGAGGACACGTTAGAATTTATGTGTGGCTACTTAGAGAATGAACCAGCTGTAAGAATGCGATCGGTCATTCACGATTGTCACAGTGAAGGAGAATTTTATCATGCCTTCCTCTCAGCATATTGGTCTCAAGCTACACAAGACCGAGTAAAACAAAGCATCATAATGATGAAACATTTCGAACAATCTGAATTTTCCAGTCTTGTCAAATATTTTGAAGACATGCTACGTAAGAATCAGTATCTTTCAAACCCATACAGCGCCTCAGAACTCATCCGCATTTGCTTAATCAAATTACCGGAACATTTACGGCATATTATTTTGGTAGGACGTTGCAAAGACGACACTGAAGCTTTTCAGCGACTCTTACAAGAACTGGAAATTGACACTGACAATTGCGGAACGCGAAAACAGAAGCACAACAATTACAGGTCATATCCGTCGCAATTCCGCGATGAAAGACATAACTGGACACGACAAGGGTATTCTTACAAAGTAAATCGTGACCAAAACAGACACCACCCGTATGACAACCGTTGGCAGAGTAGTAATAATTACAGGGAAAGGTCGTCTCTCCGTGGTAATGACTATCACAGAGACAATCAGAGACACAGACAATATGGGAACCAAAATAATTATTATCAAGGGAGACAGAATAACTTTAGACGCAACGGTCCAGCGCGCAGTGACGATTCAGGGAGAAATTCACCACCACGTGACCGACAAGAAAGAAACTATGGAATCTACCGACATGATGACAGACGATATGATCGTAACGACAGACCTGAATTGCATCAGAACTGGCGGAATTCAAACAGGGCGGGGCCCTCTCGGCAAGGTGAATTTGTAGAAGTTAGGTCTCCTAATCCCAATAACGACGCGCGCCGACAAAGAAACAGACAATGACTCGCACCGCAGGCAGCCGCGTGCGCCGGCTGGCTCAGAGAAAAATAACATAAGTTAACCTTGAGCAGAATTCCAGTGTTCCTTACCGACGTAATCACATGATAATTGCTTTTCAGTTGACAGTCTGCGTACTAGGAAGAGTAAAGGTTTACACCACATTTCACATGTAAAACCATTTATTGAAAGATAATCTGCTTTTTAACTTTGTCTTTGCCATAAAGCTGTTCACATCACGTCACTAGTATACTTTGTCACACTAAGAATCTGTTAACATGCAACAATGTTTTGAAGTTAACTATCCAGTCTAGAACTTAGAGAACTTATTTAGACATTATTTACGAGTGCATTGTTATAGTGAACAGACGTCACAGTGTTATTGTGTGTGTACATTCTTGCATGTTAGTTGCACGATTACGTAACGACTATAAGGCTTACATACTTAGAACATTTACCAGTACTGCTAATGAGATTTGAATGCAACATTTTGGTTTACTTGAAAACACATTCTTTATTTGAAGTTCATTCGGTGAGATTAAAGATGACTTAGCATTTGGTTTCTCTAATAGCTACACGATTATATCACGACGCTACTAATATGTGACACGATTTGCATTGTTGCTTTTGCGGTGTATATGTTTTATATCTGCACAGTTTTTCTGTATTATTCTAGAAAGTAAAACATGTTTTAGTAGTAACTTTTGTGGTATAGCTACAATGAGACAGCCTTTATCGTAGCACAACAATACGTTACATTATAGTACTTTCTTGATCACGGTAAGGAACGTAATAACTACGATATCTATACGGAAAGCATTTCACCTTCGTTAATGATGAGGTAAGTACATTGACTTCAGCAGAACTTTGCTTACAGAGGACGATAACTACGACAGTTCCACAGAATTATCTTACAGCAAAACGCACATTTAGCACTACAGGGCACGCATTTCAGTGATTAATTTGGTACTTAAACCATTTATTTATCAATATTGTTGAATTAAAAAGAAAGTTTTTTGTGTTACATTTCATTCCATTGCTGTAATCTGTAACACCTGAGGGTATAATTACATTAATCCTCAGGGGGTACACGCTTACTTTGTGTACCATGTGTCTGGCAAACACAAGGAGCCCTAGCTAATATGGTATTTACTTATACAACTTTACACATCGGTACCATATTTCTCTAACACATAAATTACACAGCTATCTGATCACTTAACTGAGAGAGACAAACATTTTTTTTTTACTACGTCAGTGACAGATGTTTACGCAATTACACAGCTGGATAACTTCACACTTATGAAATTGTATTTTGTCTGTACTGTGTGAACCCTTCATATTTTTCAGAACCATTGTGATACTATTAGAGCTTTGAATGATGTATTTGGTATGAGATCATGATTTTTAAAGTACGTTTGAGGTAGATGACACTACTGAAATGAGCAGAGAATTTTTTTTAGGTTTTGAAATTAGTGGAGGAAGCTACAACGTTTTTGAGAATTGACTGAGATGTTATGATATTATTACGACGACGATGTTTGTTATGCTTTTGCAGTATGTTTATGATAAATAAACTGATGCTATTTGATTATGCTACGTATCTGTTATGATGAAAAATTGAAGAAGTGTCTACGAATATGTGTATATGTAATAAAGGTAAGGAATAACGAGTAGTGGTTAGGGACTCTGGTTTGTGAAAAAGGATGTTGGAAACCGAGAATCATACTTTAAGTGTTATGAAATGTGTGTATATGCGTGAAAGTATCACTATGCTGGTGAAAAGTTTTCGACAGATTTCTAACGCAAATTTTCAAACTGTGAAAATATTTTTATATGAGACTGTCACTGTAGCGGAAACTGCTGTCGTAAATTTTTCAGTAAGAAAGGTAAGTGACCACCTGCACGTAATGCGTCGTGGGCACCCAGCTGCGCGACAGACGCCTTGAAAAAAGCCATTAGTGTGTGCCAGTCAGAGGCACAGGTGGAGAAAAAAAAAGAGGGCCTTATCCTCTCTATTGACATTCCTTTGTAGAAAGCACCGCAAATACGACACGCTTATTACTTGGAAACATTCTTACACTCCTGGAAATGGAAAAAAGAACACATTGACACCGGTGTGTCCCACCCACCATACTTGCTCCGGACACTGCGAGAGGGCTGTAAAAGCAATGATCACACACACCAGGAACCGTGGTGTTGGCCGTCGAATGGCGCTAGCTGCGCAGCATTTGTGCACCGCCGCCGTCAGTGCCAGCCAGTTTGCCGTGGCATACGGAGCTCCATCACAGTCTTTAACACTGGTAGCATGCCGCGACAGCGTGGACGTGAACAGTATGTGCAGTTGACGGACTTTGAGCGAGGGCGTATAGTGGGCATGCGGGAGGCCGGGTGGACGTACCGCCGAATTGCTCAACACGTGGGGCGTGAGGTCTCCACAGTACATAGATGTTGTCGCCAGTGGTCGGCGGAAGGTGCACGTGCCCGTCGACCTGGGACCGGACCGCAGCGACGCACGGATGCACGCCAAGACCGTAAGATCCTACGCAGTGCCGTAGGGGACCGCACCGCCACTTCCCAGCAAATTAGGGACACTGTTGCTCCTGGGGTATCGGCAAGGACCATTCGCAACCGTCTCCATGAAGCTGGGCTACGGTCCCGCACACCGTTAGGCCGTCTTCCGCTCACGCCCCAACATCGTGCAGCCCGCCTCCAGTGGTGTCGCGACAGGCGTGTATGGAGGGACGATTGGAGACGTGTCGTCTTCAGCGATGAGAGTCGCTTCTGCCTTGGTGCCAATGATGGTCATATGCGTGTTTGGCGCAGTGCAGGTGAGCGCCACAATCAGGACTGCATACGACCGAGGCACACAGGGCGAACACCCGGCATCATGGTGTGGGGAGCGATCTCCTACACTGGCCGTACACCTCTGGTGATCGTCGAGGGGACACTGAATAGTGCACGGTACATCCAAACCGTCATCGATCCCATCGTTCTACCATTCCTAGACCGGCAAGGGAACTTGCTGTTCCAACAGGACAATGCACGTTCGCATGTATCCCGTGCCACCCAACGTGCTCTAGAAGGTGTAAGTCAACTACCCTGGCCAGCAAGATCTCCGGATCTGTCCCCCATTGAGTATGTTTGGGACTGGATGAAGCGTCGTCTCATGCGGTCTGCACGTCCAGCACGAACGCTGGTCCAACTGAGGCGCCAGGTGGAAATGGCATGGCAAGCCATTCCACAGGACTACATCCAGCATCTTTACGATCGTCTCCATGGGAGAATAGCAGCCTGCATTGCTCCGAAAGGTGGATATACACTGTACTAGTGCCGACATTGTTCATGCTCTGTTGCCTGTGTGTATGTGCCTGTGGTTCTGTCAGTGTGATCATGTGATGTATCTGACCCCAGGAATGTGTCAATAAAGTTGCCCCTTCCTGGGACAATGAATTCACGGTGTTCTTATTTCAATTTCCAGGAGTGTACATCTGCACACCAGATTATGACAAGTGTCTTTCTGCGAGAGTTGAGAGAACTTCTACTGACTTATGAAATGCCACATAGCTGTTGAATGATGTTTTTGTTCTTTACTTTGCATAATTGCTTATTTCATTTGATATCTGTTTTCCAGCTGTGTTACAGCATTGGTTTTATAAAATAAAATTAAATGCATCCACTAATGTGAAAACTTTCTGTCAACAGATCTATTAAATAATCATATTATCATCCATGTTCTTTGGAAAAGGAGCACTTGGAAAGGAAAAAACAATAAGAAGGGATTAATAACAGTTAATGCATACTTAATTTTCGTTTCAACTACTTGGTAATATCTTTTGTAAATTTAGTTTTTTTGTGGTGCACCACTTTAATTATGTAGACATTAAGATGTGAATATACATTTCCCTTATCTGTGTTGTTGTCTTTAGCATACTATTTTTTCTGCATGTGGGTTTGTCATGTTTAGATATAAGTTATTACATTTACTGCTGCTTGCTTTGCAAATCTGCATTTTTTTGGGTCATTGCTGTTTGTGTTAATTTATTTGTGCTGCTGCATTGCCTTGTCCCTTAGTTTAGCATCTGAGCTCAGTAGATTTTAAGTTAGCTTAAGAGGGGGTAGACTATATAAGAAAATAACTATGATGAATTGGAAGAAATGCATTGAGAAGCTATAAGAAAATGGTTTGGCCAAAAAAAGTAGTGTATAGTGGAGAAAAACTGTTTTTGAAAGAGGATGTGAGCATAATACAGAAAGCAGGCTTCGATATGACTTTTTGGAAATAATGAAGAATGAAGGGAGATCTCTGAGAAGTAAAGAAAGTTTTCAATGGTGATTGTGCGCCTGCACAGTCAAACAGATGGCTGTTGGCCATCTCTACAAGTTTCAAAGAAAGTTTTGTTTGCAAAATACTGCAGTAAAACAAACCCTGTCCTTTCTTTGTGTTATCCCACTATGTGTTTGTGTACCCTTGTGTATTTATGTTCTTCCTGTCTTTATATGTTCATCTGATAAGACTTATGTTGTAAAATTTTCTAATATTCAGCTACATTCACTATGATGAGGAATACTGTTATCCTCAAATATAATTTGCATCAATAATGTGTTATTTACTTTGTAAAGATGTTTACACATTATTTATTCTGTTTTGTTCTAATACTCATGTGTGAAGTTGATGTTTCAAAAGTTATTCTGATCTTTCATGTATGTACTTATAATTTTTGTAACACTGATGTATTTGCTATTTCGATTCTTTTGTAAAGCCTGTACTACTGCAAATGTTATCTGTATTGTTATGTTCTTTAAAGACGTATTTTGTACCTTTGTTATTGTATTCTTATGTTATAAAATTGTAATTGACACCAGTTCATCAAATTAAGTAACTTGTAAGTTACATTTCACTGCAGACGTTTCTGTTGGTCAGAGTATATGGACAATATGTGAGAAGTAGGGACTGATACTGTTTGCACATGTGTTAATAATTTAGTAAGGGACTGGATAACAGCATTGCTGGTTGTAAGGACATTTCAAAAACAATGTTTGTGAGTGCACAAGTGGTGGTTATGGACTTGCTATATTATCCGCAAGACTCTTCAATGGTGAATGTGCGCCTGCACAGTCAAACAGATGGCTGTTGCCCATCTCTACAAGGACTACAGTGGGTCTACACCTTTGGTGACCCACCAGTACCATTATTTCTACAAGGACTGCAGTGGGTCTGCACCTCTGGTGGCCCACCAATAGTAATCTCTACCAGGACTACAGTGTGTCTGCTCTGTGATGACCTACCTACCGATAGTCTTCAACGTCGACTGACTCTGCTGTGGCCCATTACCTGTCTGCATGTCAAGAGTCAGCACAGTCTTTCGTTGGAAGGACAACACTACTTCTTCAAGACTGCTTAGAAATCCACTACTTCCAAGTGCAATTTCTTTTATTGCTCAGACTTTGAAAAAAACACTGCAATTTTGCTGTGGTGAACGATCAGGACTGTCTTTATGGACTGTGAGAGAATTTTAGCTTCTGACCAACATTGTATCAATAAGTGTGTGCATTTGATATCTTTGTTATAGTAATTATGAAAATTTTTATCAAATCATTATTGGCCACTGCCCAAAACAATTTGTAAAAATTTTTTGTGGGGAGCATGGGGGCTATGTAAGTAGGCTGTTTAGGTTTTCTTATTGGTAACGCCACTTAGCGCTCGGTGTGAAAAATCACTGGCTGTGCTGTGCATGGTCTGTGTTTAGTTTGCATTGTTGTCTGCCATTGTAGTGTTGAGCAGCGGCAGCTGGATGCTAAAAGCGCGTAGCGTTGGGCAGTTGGAGGTGAGCCGCCAGCAGTGGTGGACGTGGGGAGAGAGATGGCGGAGTTTTGAAATTTGTAAGAATTGGTGTCATGAACTGCTATATATATTATGACTAGTGAGGTAAATACATTGTTTGTTCTCTATTAAAATCTTTCATTTGCTAACTATACCTATCAGTAGTTAGTGCCTTCCGTAGTTTGAATCTTTTATTTAGCTGGCGGTAGCGGCGCTCGCTGTATTGCAGTAGCTTGAGTAACGAAGATTTTTGTGAGGTAAGTGATTTGTGAAACGTATAGGTTAATGTTAGTCAGGGCCATTCTTTGGTAGGGATTTTTGGAAGTCAGATTGCGTTGCGCTAAAAAAAACTATTGTGTGTCAGTTTAAGCACAGTCTTGTATAATTTTTTCTAAGGGGACGTTTCAACAATGGTCTTTGATCCCTACTAACGTGAGCGGCATTATCGTGGGTAAACAACAGTCTTGGTAGAACACGGTTTTCTACCACAGTCACATGCCGACATGGGCCTGTGGACATGCACATTAATTGTTTCAGAATAGGCTGTTTCCCTATCCTCAGGTAAAGTGGTGTTGGTATTCTTCAGTTTTTCTGGCTTTCAGTCCAGTCGAGGATTTCTGTGCAGAAATGGATCTACCTTTGTTTTCTCTGCTTCTTTCCACTTTTGTTGATGCGATACATCATCTTAACGACTCATTCGTCCGCTACTGACAAAAATATTTACAGAGCAGAATGGTTAAAAAAAGGAGAGAGCTTAATATGACGATCACATTGACTTTAGTGAATGTTCTGGAGGGAGTTCTGAGATTGCAGTTCTTGATAATAGAGCAAGAAATTAAAAAAATTAAAATATTTTCATAGGATTGGCCTATCTTAGAAACAGCGTTCGACATCGTGTACTGGATAACATTGTTGTCTTTAATCAAAGTGAGACAGAATTAAAGCATCTTTTGAACCGAATAAACAATCTGACGAGCACAGAAGATCCACTAACAGTAAAGCAAATAAAGACAAAGATACTAGGAGCAGCAGACAAGAGATTAGCAATGAACTTAACATCAAAATTAGGGCCACTTGGTCAAAGAAATGGATTTCTGCTCTTTTGAAAGAATGTAATGCAAGACCCTCGAAGCAAGAAGGATAAAGAAGCAGAGTAACACAGACCACAATTTTCGTCACATAAACATTACAGATTTAATTATTTCTAGTTCTTCAGAAATTTTAAATTAGTATCCAAACTTTATGCCTTAACTTGCAAAGAAATGTAATTTATTGATTTAGTAGTCTAGGAAGTTCTTGCTTAATTGAGAATAAAGCTAAAATTAGTTTTCCATGAGTGAGAAGTGTATGACTTGAGGTAGGATTGCTAGTTTCATGGAGTGGCACGAGGGTTATTGCAGTTTCTTTCATGTGGGTGACTACAACGGCATCGGAATTGGGGAAATAAACAAGGCTCATTGGACGTGTCGGATTTTCTGTAGAGATAAGAAGATAGTGGAACAGGAGGAGAAGACTGCTACCCTTCAGGCGGAACTAGATAAAGCAAAACAAGATCTGGAATGGTTAAAGGAAAAGGGAAAAGAGAGGTGGGAAGTGACAACAGGTTATAGAAGAAACAGGAATAGGATTTTCTCAGACAGTTTTGTTGTCATGTGGAAAACATGTTCGATCAGTTGTCACAGTTGGAACTGATGAGCCACAAGTAGGTGTAGCAGTAGATAGGGAACAACAAACTTTCAAAAAGTGTCTGATAAGTAATACGTCAGAAAAAGTTGTGAAGAAGAAGAAAATTTTGTTGTTAGCTAGTTCACGTGGTACAGGTGTTAGCCGACTGCTGCAGGAAGAACTAGGGCCAGATTACCAGGTCACAAGTTTTTTTTTTTAACCTAGTTCAAGTCTGGGTCAGGTGGTAGAGGGTTTCACTCTGCAAAGACTTCACAAAGGATGACACCACAGTAATAGTGGGAGGGGGTGGGGGCAATAGAATAGACAGGGAACCTAATTATTCAACTGACGGTGACTTTGCAAAGATAGCGTCAGCGACGAAACAGACTGCCGTTGAGCCATGACCGGCCTCACATAAACCCTTCTGTTCTAAGAGCTAATTTAGACATGGAACTGCTGCTTGGATCATGTATGGGGTCTTATATCAGTGGGGACGGGGGGGGGGGGGGGGACTATCAAGAGTGGTAAAGTATCAGTGGTTACAAGTGACAGAAAAGCACTTTTTATGGTAGGGAGGGCAGAAACATAAGATGTTCAGAGACAGGCTAAAAATGACATTCACACTGATAAAAAGGCAGCCAGAATCGAAATTTTAATGTAAACAGTTCATGCAAACACCCCTCATTGAAACTGGAGACATTCAAAATTAAAGAAAAATTAGGTTCATCACGTTGTAATTCAGACAGTGTACAAAATCAGTTATTCTTATTGCACCAGCATATCGGATTACTAAGGGGCAATCTTATTGAGTTCTTCATTTATGTTGAAGAATTAGAGTTTAGCAAACTGGTTGATATAATATGTTTGTCTGAACATCATGTGACCACTGGTATAGATGTGTTAAATGTTACAGGATTCAAGTTAGCTTCTTACATCTGTAGAGAAAATATGAACAAAGGAGGAGTTGCCACATGTGTCAGAAACTGGTTTGATTTCAAGAATATTTGCATTAACAAATTTTAGTCAGAGCAACACTTACAAGCCTGTGCAACAGAAGTAATATTTCATAACAAGTTCTTTATAATAGTAAGTATATACAGAGCAGCTTCAGGAAACATTAATCTCTTCATTAAAAATCTGGAAGCTCTGTTCTCCTACCTCACAGTAAAAAACAAAATAATAGTGGTTGCTGGTGATTTTAATGTTGTTTTATCAAAGAGCTCCATTGGTGAACAGTTATTGAAATCAGTAACACAGTCATTCAATTTAATTCCTACTGTGAACTTCACAACTGCGGTATGTAAATGATCTGAGAGTACTATTGGTAATCTTTGCAGACAAATTTATGAAAAAAAGTCATATGACAAAAAATAGCATATGGGCTATCTAACCATGACATGTAGCATCTTGTGTTAAATGTTGAAACTTGTCAGGACAAAATATCTATTAAATCTGAGTACTGGAGGGTAATAAATCAGTCAAAAATTGATAATTTTAGAAGATTGCTCAAAGACATGAACTGGATAGATGTTTACAGTACTTCTGACTCAAATTGAAACTACACAACATTCATAAATAAAGTTAATTCCTCTTCTGAAAATTGTTTTCCTCTAAAGGTAACTTAAATCAAAGAACAGAAGTCTAAAAATAAGCCATGAAGTACACAAGCAATAAAGACATCATATTTGACATAAAGGAGACTGTATGTACTATCTAGGAGCAGCTCTGATGTTAGCATTTAATGCATTACAAAGAATACTGCAAAATATTGAAGCAGCAAGTAATCCAGAAATCTAAGCACATCAAGCAACAAAACAAAAACGGCATGTAATATAGTGATGACAGGCCAGGCTGGGCCAAAACGTAAGAGGAATAGATAGCTCTAATAATAAATGAGACATTGGTGACAAGTACATGTAGTGCTGTAAACCTGTTAAGCAACTACTTTGTTTCTGTGACAGCTTGGGGTTATTAGGTTTGGTAAACAGTGCAGTGGAGTATCTGAGACCAGTCTTTACAAATAACTTCAGTAAATGGAAACGATACATCTCCCAAAGAAGTTCTACCCATCATAATATCTTTCAAATCTAAGTACTGTAGTGGTTATGATAACATATCGATGAAGCTAATCAAAGAGTGCTCATGTCAGTTGAGTTCTGTCTTATGTTATTTGTGTAATCAGTCTCTTATCAACAGAAAATTTCCAAACTGGCTAAGATATGCTGAAGGTAAGCCTCCTTATAAGAAGGCGGATAAAGATACAGAGAAAGATATTTACAAGCACAATGAGAATGTACTTAATTCATTACGTAACAAATTAGAGGCTACTGGCATTTTCTGTGACATGTCAAAAGACTTTGAATTGTGACTCACGGCCAGTAAATTAGAACATTATGGTGTCACCAGCATTGCTTTGAAATGGTTCGAGTCTGACTTAAGCAACAGGAAACAAAGGATGTTGTTGCAAGAAACCTATGCAGTAAGCAGTCAGTCCTTATATGATTGGGGATTAATTATATGTGGCGTTCCTCAAGGTTCCATCTTCCTTTTTGTTTTTTCTTGTATACATTAATGACCTCTCGTCTGTTACATTGCCAAATGCTAAGTTTTTTTTTTTCGCTGGCGATACAAACATGGCAATAAGTAGCAAGTCAAGTACAGATTTAGAAAAAGATACTAATCAAATTTGCACTGACATTATCAAATGGTTTGAAGCTAATTCACTGTCATTAAACTTTGAAAAGATGCACTACATGCAGTGCAGAATCTGTAAGAGATTTTCTTCTGGCATGTGTATAACATATGAAGACATGCAGATCAAAGACGTTGACAGGGTTAAATTTCTGGGATTACAACTCAATAACAAATTCAGCTTGAAAGGCATACCACAGAATTGCTGAAGTGCCTAAACAACTCGGTATTTGTAGTGAGAATGATGTCAGAGCTAGGAGACATAAATATTTAAACAAATTGTATACTATGCTCACTTTCATTCCATTATGTCATACAGGATCATATTCTGACGCAT
Source organism: Schistocerca gregaria (assembly GCF_023897955.1). Taxonomy (NCBI): domain Eukaryota; kingdom Metazoa; phylum Arthropoda; class Insecta; order Orthoptera; family Acrididae; genus Schistocerca; species Schistocerca gregaria. The sequence continues at coordinate 640,325,742 of NC_064922.1, read as the reverse complement.
CTCATCAAACAGAGGAAAAGTTTTTAGTGTTCAAAAGCAAGTAATGTAACTCATTTGTGGTTTAAATTCAATTACATCATGTAGAAACTTGTTCAAGGAAACTTGTATGCTAACCACTGCTTCTCTGTTTATTTATTCCTTAATTAAATTTGTTGCAAGTAATGTATCGCTGTTTCACATCAATAGCTCAATATATAATATCAATACTACGAATAAGAAAATCTACATAAAAACTTAAAATCACTTACCTCGGTCCAAGAAAAGGGTCCAATATTCAGGAACTCTTGTTTTCAATAAACTGCTAAATTGTCAGCACCCATTAAAAATTGATTTCAGGTTATGCACAGGTTAAACTGAGTTTGAAAGACTTTTTGATAGGCAACTTCTTCTACTCTATAGATGAATATCTTAACGGAACTGTTAGTCCAGCTTAAGTAAAAATGTCTATAGATTTAACTATTGACGGCACTTGGTTCCTACAGTCAAGATTAGATATTTTGTGTCTGATAAATTTATTAAAAGAGTATAACTACGTTTTATTACGACAATGTATTAATTCTTTAAATATCAACAGTTCCAGTTTACTGTAATTTGTATACTTATTTTGACAATCTCCTGACAAATGATCAGGTAGTAAGTACTATATTCAAATGTTTTATGTTTCCTATGATATGCTTCCTGACTTGTTCCACACTCACGAGAAACATGTTATTTTTGGGCCTATGAGACGAAAACTGAATCTAATCTAATTTGATCAGATGGGGCCGTGGCGGACAAAACGTGTAGTGTGACAGAGAGACTGGAATATATCGAACAAATAATCGATAACGTTGAGTTAAATGTTAACCTGCGATGAAGGGGATGTAACAGGAGAGGCACTAGTGGCGGGCCGTATGATATTAGTCAGATGAATGATGACAATTAAGGAAATTCTAATACAAGTACTTTCACTTTTACTGCTACTGCTATTGCTTTGCACGGGGCGCCTAGTTAAACCACGCGGCTACCCCGCGCGGCCGCAGTGCTTTATATCCGAATACAATTTGATACACTTTTTAATTTCAATACCTACTCTTAGTCTGCTTCGTTGTGTTGTGAACTTCGAAGTTTCCTGAGTATTTTCGTTGTGTATTACTCATCCCCCCGCCCCTTAAAATCTGGGTTTATGACTGTATTGTCAAGTGTCAGTCTTGCGTACATTTCGCTGTTTTTGGTTGAAACTGTCTCTTGTAAGTCGGAAGACTGCCTCTATTTTCTGGTAACGAATACTACATCTACATCTACGTAGATACTCCGCGATCCACCGTATAGTGCGTGGCGGAGGATACCCTGTACCACTACTTGTCATTTCCTCTCCTGTTCCACTCGTAAACAGAACGACGGAAAAACGATCGTCCGTACGCATCCGTATCAGACCTAATTTCTCGTATCTTATCTTCGTGGTCCTTACGCGCGTTGCATGTTGGCGGCAGTAGAATAATTCGGCAGTCAGCTTCAAATGCCATTTCTCTAAATTTTCTCAATAGCCTTTCTCGAAATGAACGTCACCTTCTCTCCAGGGATTTCCATTTGAGTTCCTGCGGCACCTCAGTAGCACTTACATGTTGTTCGAACCTACCGGTACCAAATCTTGCAGCCCGATTCTGAATTGCTTCGACGTCTTCCTTGAATCCGATCTGGTACGGATCGCAAACTCTCGAGCACTACTCAAGAGTAGGTCGCACAAGCGTCCTATATGTGGTTTCCTTTACAGGTGAACCAATCTTTCCTAAAATTCTCCCAATAAAATGAAGTCCACCATTTGCCTTTGCTGCCACAGTTTTCACGTGCTCTTTCCACCTCATATCGCTTTGCAACGTTACGCCCAGATATTTAAATGACTTGACTGTGTCAAGTAGGGCACTAAGAGTACTGCATCCGAATATTACAGGTTTGACCTTCCTATCCATCGGCATTAACTTACATTTTTCCACATTTATGGCTAGCTGCCATTCACCAACCTGTCTGCCAAATCATTTATGTATTTAGGGTACAACAGTGGTCCTATTCACACTTCCCTGGGGCACTCCTGACAATACCCTTGTCTCTGATAAACACTCGCCGTCCAGGACAACATACTGTTCAAAAAATGGCTCTGAGCACTATGGGATTTAACATCTATGGTCATCAGTCCCCTAGAACTTAGAACTACTTAAACCTAACTAACATAAGGACAGCACACAACACCCAGCCATCACAAGGCAGAGAAAATCCCTGACCCCGCCGGGAATCGAACCCGGGAACCCGGGCGTGGGAAGCAAGACGCTAGCGCACGACCACGAGATGCGTGCACTGGGTTCTGTTATTAGAGGTTTCTAGCCACTCACGAGTCTGCGAACTTATTCCATATGCTCGTTGCTTCGTTACCAGCCAGCAATGTGGCACGGTGTCAAATGCTTTCTGGAAATCTAGAAATGTAAAATCTGGATGTTGATCATTTACCCATAGTTCTCAATATATCATGTGAGAGAAGGGCAAGCTGAGTTTCGCACGAGCGATGCGTTATAAAACCATGCTGATTCGTGGAGATAACTTCTTAGCGTCAAGGAAGTTTATTGTATTCGAACTGAGAATATGTTCAAGGATTCTGTAACAGACAGAAGTTAGGGATACTGGTCTGTAATTTTGCGGGTCCGTTCTTTTACCTTTCTTATATACTGGAGTCACCTGCGCTTTTTTCCAGTCGCTTGGGTATTTGTGCTGGGGAAAGATTCACGATAAATGCAGGCTAGGCAAGGGGCCGCTGACGCAGAGAACTCTTTGTAAAATCCAACTGAGGTTCAATCCGGACGTTGTGATTTATTTGTTTTCAAAATCTTTATGTTTCTTTGCGCCAGGTATGCTTATTTCTATGTCGTCTATACGGGAATCTGTCCGATGATCATCTCCTCTGTGAACGATTCCTCGAACATGAAATTTAAAACTTCGAATTTCGTTTTGCTATCTTCAACTATCACACCAGACTGGCCAACAATGGACTGAATGGAAGCCTTAGACCAGTTTAGCGATTTTACATAAGACCAGATTTTCTCAGGTTCAGTGACAGATCTTTTACTAAGGTGTGACAGTGGTAGTCGTTGTGCACATAGATCTTTTTACAGACAGACTAATCTCTACTAACTTTTCCTTGTCGTCTTTTGTGCGTCCCCTTTTGAACAGTGTGCAACAGCCTGTTTCCTCAGAACCCGCCGAATTTCGTTATTAAACAATGCTGGGTTTCTTCCATCCTTTATCCACTTGCTAGGCACCTAACTCTGCAGACCACGATTCGCAATCTACTTAAACTTTGCCCATAACTCCTCTACATCATCTTACTGGAACTAAGTGATGCCAATTCACTGTTTAAGTGAGATGTTAATAACTGCTTATCTGCTCTATCTAGCAGAAACACTCTCCTAGCCTTGTTGACTGATTTACTAACTTTTGTAGTCGTAGCTGCTATAATGACAAAAAGATCACTAATTCCCTTTTCTATACTGACATTGTGGATAAGGCCCGGCCTATTTGTAGTTCAGGGTGTAAGATATTTCCATTGCGTGTGAGCTCTGAGATAGCTGCTCTAGACAGTCTTCAGAAAACATATTCAAAAGCTTTTCTCATGAATGTCTGTCTGTACCCCCGCAATGTGTCCATAGACATCCCAGTCTATACTTGGCAGGATAAAAATCACCTCCAACTAGTATCACATGATCTGGGTATTTGCATGCTATTGACCGTAAACTTTCTTTGACTGACTCTCGAACTGTCACAGCGGAATCGGGTGGTCGGTGAAAACATCCTACAATTTACTTGGTTTCATCTACATCTGTTACACGCGACCAGATGACTTCACTGTCACACTCAACTTCGACCTCAATAGAGATAATACTTTTGTTCACTGCAATGAACACTCGCCCTCCTATGGCCTCTAATCTGTCTTTTTGATATACGTTCCACGACTCACTAAATATTTCATAGCTTTCCATTTCGGGTTTCAGCCAACTCTCCAGTCCTAAGAATAATTTTATGTCAATTGTAAGCTGATCCATTTTCTGAACAATTTATATTGAATATAAGAACAAATAAAGTCCCGCGATTTTTCCGAATTACATTTCCACACTTTTGGCTGCTGGAGTGTTGTTGGATGTATGCTTTTTGTTTTAAATGAGAACTCGAGGCCTACTCTTTGTGGCGTACCTTTAAGATTTTTGTCTTTAGTTTATTTTAATATCTTGATACAGAAGCGCTGGGTCATCTACACAAGCTAAGCATTCTGTTCCAATATTATTTCTAAGATTGATCGACTTTAGCTCCAATATTAGTTTTCCCCACTCTCGACCTACTAAGAAACACAACAAATGTGGTTTATATAACTCATCTCCATCACCTCCAATATTAAAATTCATGTTTTCTAATAAAAACTGTGTATCTCAATAAATAATAATCTGTGTTGTTTTGATATAAAAGAATGTAGTATGGAAGACATTGCCATCGGCAAATGAGAAATAAGCAGTATAAAAAATTCGTTTTATTTTACACATAACATACAAACATTTATGAATACATTAAATTAAATTAAATCAAAGAAATATGAATGAATGTTGATGATGGTAAAGCGATTAATGATTAAATGATGAATGAATATGTATATTTACACAAGCAGCGCCCTGCTTTGTCATCGCAACATGGTTGCTACTAACGGACAAGCACCACTAATCGAAAGTGTTTCAGTGGCGAATTCATTCCTTGGAAACGGGACACATCGTAGTGATGACCGCACGATCCTCTTCAGGCCATCTGAAACACCAGAAACATTGAGTTTATGATGATCGCTAACATTTAATGTATGTATAAAAAGTAGGGCTAGCAGTGAATTTCGACGTGTACAGACAAAAGGCAACGCTTGTATGATTTCGCGGAGGGCATGGCAAAAATCCTGGAGAACTTGAATTTGCTGGATGCCGTTGGCGTGGATGTCATACTACCATACTAACAATGTACAGTGTCAGATTTGCAACTGGTGGCCAAAATTGGAACTAATGTTTTTTCCAGCGTAAATCAGTTGCGCATTAGCGCACTAGAATATCTACCGCGTTGGCCTGTCATACAATAGTTACAGCCCCACATCGTACCTCTGGGAGTAGCTGCACTTTAATAACGACCCGATACTTGAAAGTACTGCAGATGCACACTACCCAGCGAACCCTACTTGCATAATAATTAATTGAAACTATCAGCTGCCGACAGGTGTTGTTGACATACCTCGATGGAGACAGCTGAAAATGTGTGCGCCGACCGGGACTCGAACCCGGAATCTTCTGCTTGCAGAGCAGACGCTCTGTCCATATGAGCCTCCGAGGACACAGATGAATAGCGTGACTGCAGGGACTTACCCCTTGCACGCTTACCGTGAGACCCACATTCCCAACAGTCCACAATATACATATGTAATGTTCCTGATAAATATTTGCCCATCCACTCATTAATCGCGCCCACTAAAGTGACAATTCCCAGAAGAGTTTGGGCAACCTGTGCCCATTAGCACAGACGAAGGTCAATGGCCGGGTAGCCATTTAACTATATATGAAGATAGTTGATGATTTATTAGAAACATTACATGTGTAAATTGTGGACAGTTGGTAATGTGGATCTCACGGTAAGCGTGCAAGGGGTAAGTCCCTGCAGTCGCGCTATTCATCTGTGTCCTCGGTAGCTCAGATGGACAGAGCGTCTGCCATGTAATCAGGAGATCCAGTGTTCGAGTCCCGAGTCCCGGTCGGGGCACACATTTTCAGCTGTCACCATCGAGGTATATCAACAACACCTGTCGGCACCTGAGAGTTTCAATCAATTATCATTTATTCTAGAGAAGGTCCACAGTCATCAATGGTATCTGTTCTTACAGTTACTATCTTCATATCTACTTACAAAAGTTCAGTAATCAGAGTTAAGAGAGGAATTACGAAGAGGCTATAACGTGACGCTTCCGTAAGGAACGTGAAGCCAAGGTTAGTGTATTACAGCTCCCACAGAAGTATTTGAACGGTAATGCTCCTAGCGCTCCATACGTGAAAGGAAAGATGAGAAAACTTAATGTGTGGTAAGTCTGAAATACTCTACAAAGCAATTTACAGTTGTTTGCTCAGTATGAAAAGAGATGTAGATGTAGAATTCACAAATTGTACACTACACTGGCGTATCAATTCATCTACTTTGCTTGAGTGAGTAGCTTCACGCACTACCACCGACTTTTGTCATTATTTTTTTGAACTCATGTAACGTGAACAATTTTGCACTTGTGTAATTCGTAAAATAAACTGTCCAAATTCGTATGAAATAGAATCTAACTCAGAGAAGTTATGTAGTTTTGTTCTCATTTCACAATAGATGCTCTCCTTTCTCATGGTATTGCGAGAAGGCATTTCACTGACACGAAAAAATTATCAGGAACAATGAATGAGCTGTGGCTAGTAAGGTTTTCCACAGACTATCGCAAGAAATTTTCCGTGTTCATTAGTAACAGGTTTAAAAACAAGAGTTTGAGAACAACATTTTCTTTTCCGTAAAAACAGACATGAATAGAGGAATTTTAATCCATGGACGATTAAAAATCTCATTTGTGATGTATGTTGCGTATTTTTGAAAGCGCACAAACCAAGATTATGAAAGACATTTCAGACACAAAAAACTTGTTTTTTATATGCTAACAGTGTGCCGTTAACTGCTTGGCCTACTGGATGTGGTGGTGTGTTGGGGCTTATGGGCGCTCAACATCGAGGTCATCAGCGCCCTGACACACATTAAAAGGAACGAACGTGGACAGACCTAAGAAAACTAAAGCACACACTCAAAGAAAGCAGGAAAAGAAGGAAAATGTTACATAAGAAAGTAAAACCTAAGGGAAGGGGAAACATCGCACCAAGAATGTCACAGGAAATTGTTATTGGCTGCCCACTTACATAAAATATGGGCTAGCTTGTCACACAGTGAGCAAATTAAAATCCTCTCCCTAAAATCTTTGTAAAAACATTTGACATGTCACACAACTTTAAAACTTTAGCCACATTCGTCCGAGTGTTGCCTAAAAGAGATGGCAGGTCCGCTGGCAAGTCAGCTGCGGCCCGCTGGTCAGAAAATGAAACGCAATCCAATAAAACGTGGCGCACAGTGACCTGGACGCCGCAAGCACCACACATTGGAGCGTCCTCTCGCCGGAGCAGGCAGCCATGCGTCATAGGGCTGTGGCCTATTCGGAGCCGAGTGAGGAGAACTTCGTCCCGTCGATGGGGCTAAAAGGAAGTACACCACACACGCGTTGTGGGCTTGACTATACGGAGCTTATTGTCAGTCACTTCCAGCCACTCATCCTCCCACCGACGCATAACCCGTGAGCTCAACAGCGAGGTGAGTGCGTGCAAGGGGACAGCATACTGAGATACTTGTGGGGCGAGACACGCCTCCTTGGCTGCGAGATCTGCCCTTTCATTCCCAGCAATGCCGACATGCCCCGGAACCCAGCAGAAAGCTACAACCTTCCCAAGTCACTGTATTGGCCTACTGGAGACAAGCAAAGAATATTCTCACCTGTGGATCACGAACTGGCAGAATTTACGTCTTCGTCGCTGGCGCCACCAGCGTTCCTGTAGTGGCTGTAGCCCTGGTAAGCGAGGTCGTGAGCGCTGCTGTAGCCGGAGCTCGGCTCGTGTTCGTGGAAGGACACGGAAGAGCTGGTCTGCGGCTCAGAGTCTCGCGAGTACGGCACGCCGTAGTAAGAGTCGCCCCTGCAACAGCCGGAAGCCACCCTGTGTTTACCATGACCACAAACCACTGCTGCTCAAACTCTTTTCCTTTGCTTGTCAGTGTCTTGTTTCCAGTTTTATTTTATTTTACTTTGTTTTTAGTCTGATTGGAATTATTTGGTGGATTACCCTATCAACGTGTCTGGTGCACCTTCTCTATTCTTTTTTTTCTTTTTGTGTGCTGATTAAAAGAGGTGATAATCTGAGGACAATATTTCTGATTAAATGTTTTTTTTTATTCCAGTCTTTGATCACAATATGAATTCTTTTGACGATGACCTGTTTCAGTCTGTGATGACCATCCTCAGATCTACAATATACAAATATATACACGTAGTGAGCAGTGTTTCTTTCAACACAATACAGCAACACGTATCACAATGTACTATCATACAACATACAGATAAAATACAGTGAAACTCACCTTTTCTACAACATGTCCTAAAGTGATAAGGCCATAATGGCATCATCAAAACATATAAATATAGTCAGTACAGCATCGTCTTACTTTCTAAATTAAGGTGTAGAACTGGCCACATCGTCCACACAGTCATTGTTGCTACTGGCTACTGAAGTACAGTAGCTACCAGAAATCTGTTTGCCTGCATCCTACCTAGATGTCGCTACTGTGGGCTCAGATGTACTCATCATTTACGCAAAAAATATAATCTGATAAAAACAAATTAGGTAAAATACATATAGCTGACTTTTAAACATTGATAACTATCATAGAAACCAATTGTGATACAGTAAAAGCGAATACAGTTACGCAAATAAAATTATTAAAAGGAGATATATGAAGACAATAGGTCCGACCCTTTTATAGTGAATTTATGGTCAAAAATTAATACACGTAATACATTGCCTGTAGCAAGCTATAAATTACCTATGAAAGATAAATGTCTAAATGACAGCTCAAAAAAGACAGATCAATGATCAGCGCCCTCTGTTGGGTCGGCCGCTGGGATGTTACGTAGGCGCGCACCGATCGTAAGAACTTGGCCGCTAGAGGGCTTTACAATACATCATGATAGGCTCTCATAAAAAACGTTTGAAGAACATATTAACAGTCAATAAATAAAATTATATAGTCTGGCCATACATTCCAGGAATGGGTAGGACATAGAGGATTAGAGCGACTAATGTAGTGAAGTAAGGCAAATGCCTACTGTTCTCGACATAAATCATCAAGGGAGGCTAGGTATAAATATGTGTTGCTGTACTGTGTTGAAAGGCATACTGCTGACTAGGTGTATATATTTGTGTATTGTAGATCTGAGGATGGTCAAAAGAATTGATACTGTGATCGAAGACTGGAATAAAAAACGTTTGACAGTATTGGATCAATGTTCGTATACGCGACTATGTCACAGCTGTTAATCATTTTATCACTATCTTTTGAAAACTTGTATGTAGATTTGTGTCTAACGAGCAATGACTGTCGTAAGGCATTGTTGGGACAGCAACAGGCTTACCAAATTTTTAAGGGGTAACTTTCCGTGTTTCTTTTTAGTAGATGCTTTATCATTGCTCGCTACGTCAACCCGTTTACTTTGATCTGTACGCCGCTATCAATTTCCACATTAAGGTAATTAAAGTTGCAATAATGTTTTAAAGTTTTCACGGATATAAACACGAGAGTTAGGATAACGAATGGCAAGTCTCTCACGCTGCTACAGACAAACATTAACACTGGAAACTGCTTCTGAAGCACTGACTTCTAGGTTCTGAAAGTGGAGCGGAGCATTACACTCAACTTTGCGCGGATATCTTACCCGCTGTGATGCAGAGGTGGCGAGGGGTGCGGCACGTAGGGATGCGGCCGCGTCTGGTAGTAGGGGCTCTGGCCGTAGCCGCCCCCGAAACCCTGGGTCAGGTTGGGCTTGCAGAACTTGAAGAACCCGATGAGGCCCGGGATGACGATGGCCAGGAAGCCGAGCAGCTTCTTGAAGGACGCCAGGCCCAGGATGAGCGGCAGGAAGAGCAGCAGCTTCAGCTTGAACAGCTTCAGGATGATCAGCAGCGGGATGAACAGCTTCTTCAGACGCTTGCGGGCTGCGAACAGAGGTGGTGCCGTCAGTTAAGAATAAGAGCAGCAGCATCCAGTTGTGGTTTGGCTCTGCTGGTTACATCACTCTTACTTGCAAAATATGTTTATGATTCGACCACCTATGGTTATCTACTTTGTACCTCATACCCTGCTTTTCAGCTGACTAGGTGCCATCCGTTTTTCAGTGTCACTAACGGTTATATTATATCACAATACGATTTAGATGTGATATGCATTAGGCTGGAAAAGTAATGAGACTGACAATATTGCAAGCGATCTGGCAACGCTGTTTGTGCTACTTGTGTATACCGGTGTGTTCTCCCCTTACAGACGCTCAGGCCGAGTTTCAGCTCCGTGCACCCATCACGTGATTTTATAGAGCGCCATCAATCAAGTTACGTTTTTGTTGTGTATTACGAAAATGAAACTGCAGAATTTACAGCAACGTTATACCATCAAGTTTTAAATTCAACTTGATGAATCCGCGAATGTAACAGGCCTATGGTGAACATTCTTCATTAAGACCACAAGTTTTCCACTCGCACAAACCATTTTTGGCAGGCCGATAATACGTTGGAGATGAACCTTGCCCAGTGATGTGTACGTGCTCTTGTGAGATCGGACGGACGTTTAACTTGAACACTTTCACCGCACATCAAATTTTAACCGATGTTTTGCGCATGCAAAAGATATATGCCAAAATGCTGCCGAAATATCTCACAAATGAGCAAAAGGACAGCCGAAGACTCTTCTGTATTGATTTACTCTAGAGGGCGCCAGTGACTACGAATGATTCAGTCGCGGCATCACAGGCGACGAGTCCTGGATTTTTGAGTACGATGCCGAGACAAAGCGGTGAAGTGAGGAGTGGCACGCTGTCACGTCCTCGGCCGAAAAATGCTCGAATCGAAAAACCAAAGAGTTTTTTGACACTAGAGGTTTCGTGGATAAGGAATTTGTTCCTCCGGAACAAACTGTCAACCAAGTGTTTTACACAGATGTTCTTGAAAGGCTCAAGAAAAGGATCAATCCAGTGAGGCCGTACCTAGCAGACAAATGGGTGCTACTTCATGACAACGTCTCATGTGACACCGCCACTTCCAGCATGGAATTTTTCACCTCAAAAAGGCATTAATGTCGTTACACGGCTCCCCTATTCACCTGATCTCAGCCCTTGTGACTTTTTTAGTTTACAGAAACTGAAAAATGTCTTAAAAAGACATTTTGGGACTCTGGAGAACATTCAAAAGAGTGTGACCGACATTTTAAAGGCCCTAGCAGTTGAAGCCTTTTAGCGCTGCCCCCAAGACTGGAAACAACGACTCTGCCGGTGTATAGCTACCGAAGGGAACTGCTTTGAAGGGGAGAATGTTGTTGTTAAAAAAATGACACAAAAAAATCACCCTCATTACTTTTCTCGTATACTTCGTTTATATCCTAACTGTGATCAGGTAATTCTGGTGAACACTATGAAAACTGATCCAGATTTTCTTTATTAAATGAAAATGACTGACAAGTGAAAGTGACCTGACAATCTTTGTCACTAGAAATTCAGAATTAGGGCAATAAATTTCAATGTTTTGGCTAGGAACTTTGGTACATTTTTTTTTAACTGCGATAAATCGAGTGAAGTGGCGAAGTGGTTAAAATACTGATTTGCATTTGCAAGGTGCTAGATTGAGTCGGCGATCTCATAGCACATAATTAGATTTTCCTAAATACAATCTGTACATTGAGCAAGCATTGACGAAGGAATTAAGTAGGGCATTAAGGTTCAAGGAGAAGAAATAAAAGGTTTTGGGTTTTCTAACGACGTACTTTTCTGAGAGGCTGCAAAAGACTAGACTGGATGGTTGAACGGAATGAATAAAGTCTTCACAAAAGTTTATAAGACAAACATCAGCAAAAGTAAATCAAAGTAATGTAGTCGAAATAACTTAGGAGATGATGAGAGAGTTCGATTAGGAAATGAGACATTGAAAGTAATAGACCAGTTCTGCTATTTGCGCAGCAAAATAACTAACGATGGTCGAAGCAGATAGGATATAACATGAATTTGTTAAAAGCGAGTATAAATATAATAACTTTTATGAAGGTATGAAGGTATAAATATAATAACTTTTATGAAGGTATTTATCTGGAGTGTAGCCTCTTACGGAAGTGAAAAGTAGTCGACAAGCAGTTCAGGCAGTACGAGAAGCTTCTGAATTGTTGCCGTGCAGAAGAACTCTGAATAACTAATTGCGGTTGGGGTTGAGGGGGAGGGGATATAGAGGCTAATTGAGGATAAATGAAATTTGTGGCAAAATTTGAGCAAAATGAGGGGGTTGGTAGGACAGATATCGAGGTATCAACGAATTTGATAATCGAAAAATTTGTTATTTATTTGTGAAGAGGTTCATAATACTTGGTTCCGTCAGTAGAAAGCTAAATATCAAATATTGTGAGCTGTAATGCTACACCATGAATGATTGGAGGACCAGCCAGAATTGTGAAAAGTTTACTTGTTCAGTTTACTGATGGCTAATAAGATCGGATCGGTAATGTGGTAACACCTGTTAGAATTCTGAGTTTTAAATATTTGAGTATGTAATTATATAAAAAGCTGATGTAAATATCAAAATTTGAAGATATACTTGTACCTGCGTCACAGAAAAGACGTTTTTATGAAAGACACACAAACAATGATGGAGAAAAGTCACTTACTTTCAGTTTTCTCCATGGGTAGCGTAGATAAATGTAGAGGACAGCAGAATATAGTAGTTCAACATGCGGTGTTTTTTGTTTCTCAGATCTTAAGACTGACATTGGAAATAAAATGCTCCAAACCCACATAACTAGGCTATTAATTGAAGGAAGGGATACTGCTGACGTAACTAAGGAATTCTCGAAATATCTGTCAAAGATTTAACTATATATTTTAAGGAAAACGAAAGAACCGTTAAATAGTTATCTCTGACACTTTTTATGAAAATATCATTATGAAGCAAATACCATATTTTGATGTTTGTCCTAAATCTTGCAGGTATTATTAGTGCCTTCCCTTGCGGATAAGTATGTACTATATTCTTATAAATACACTCACAGAAAGGCGTGCGCTTCTTGTCCTCGATTATGTCGAGCTCTGAAGCAATCTCGTCGATAAAGCGAGGCGAATAGCGACCATTTTCGGTCACTTCGTTCGGAAACTGCACTTCGATGGCAGTCGATTTCAGAAATTTTTCCACCTGTGAAAAGAGAATTTACATTATGTGGGCCGTCATCACACAGTTATTTACTGTCAGAGCTGAAAAAACAAAATCATAACAATAATAAATCAAAATAATAGCAAAAATCTACTGTGATTCTACTTAAAAATGATTGAATACCTCCGTAATTACCAGCATATCTACTGTAGTGCCTATCGTATTGTTAGGAAGGTCCTAATGTCATATATAAAGATACATAAATATTGTTTACTAATACCATCCTTAAATCTAATACTTACAATAAAACCAGAATCATCAGAATAGCTGTTCCTAACCAGGAAAACAACTTCTATTTTCAGCAATATAAAACAATGAAATCAACGAGGGAGATATGATGAGCTACCGTTTCAAGCAGAATGGCCTAAAACAGCGCAGTACTTCCCTATGTGCTGTAAACTTATAATTTGATATGAGAAAATTGCCGTGATCTAAGATTTATCTTCAAAAATTAATATATGTGTTTATCGTCGTTTACAGCTGATTTGTCTTTTCATTCTCAACGAATAACAAATAAGAGTCGATAAAATGTAGCAGTATTTGAATTCAAGCTGTCCCGTAATATTTCACTGCCTTACGTTCTCAGTTTATCAGCAAGCTCCTCCCATAAGGAGTAAGAAACTAAGTCCTTTCGAAAATAACGAAGTTGTCACTGGCTGATAACGTGAGACGAAAACTGCATAAAAGGTATACCAAATGTACAAGTAAATGAAATAAAAAATTAAGAAAGTCAATGCAAGCTAGATTTGGAGCTGTCACTATTGCAGCTGCGAGTGTTGTTGAGCTTGTAGTAGGAGAAATAATAAAGCAACCGAAAGAAAATTTCAGAGGGAAAAAAGTGGGAGGCAACAATTATCAACGCCGATATTCACGGAAAACGTGATCAGTTTGATTGAACACAAGAATTAGCCAGTACAAGTTTAATAGAAGTTATAATATACTTAAGAGATAATTCAACAAACAGTTAAGGCATGATACTGAAAAATAAGTGTAAAGATAAAGTACAAAATGAAGATGTACAAGAAAGAACAAGTGAGGACAGCAGTCAATCGAAAGCCTCTCTAAGGGGCAATTGGTTTGCTTGCCATCTACTTGCTGATGCTGAAAGGTAGAGTACAGTGGAATAATTTTATGCACGTTGTGTGCTGTGATGCCAGAGCTGTTAATAATTAGAGGTTTACGTAAAAGATCACCTCAGTTGCTGTTAAGAAATGCTTTTAATTTCCGCACTAGTTATGTTCACTGGACATTCATACGTGGCAGGTGCCCAGGATATCGAGGAGAGCTTTCGCATTCAAGGAAAAAAGGTTCAGTAGCACGCGGAAAACGTTTGAAGTGCCAAATTTGTCAATCGTCAGGAGAAAGAAAAAGAAGTGTATCTCTATTTGTAAATAGCTGATTTGTATCCAAAAAACTTAGAAGGTATTTTGGTACCACAGACGTATTCTGCTGATAGCATAACCACAGAAAACGAGACAAATTAGCAAATGAATACTTAATTAAGAACGTTCTGGGTGCCATACCAGGAAACTGGTTCTAAGTACCAATAGGAAAGTTTTTACGATTCTTACAAAGAAGAAGATAGCGAGCAGATATTGTTACCGCTTTCGAACCGACAGATTAATCATCAGACGGCTGTTCATGTTTATATTAATTTGCTGTTGTCTACATTAGTTGTTGGCTGTTTTCTCTCAGATTAAAATCACTACATCAATTTACTGGGGTTGGCAGTAAGTAGACCAGTACATCTGGTTAGTAGACCCTCCTAGTTTGGTGAAGTCTCGACGCCCCGTGGTCGATGCACACTAAAGGGTGCCTAGCGTCGTCGGAAAGCGTGGCGAACATTTTGTCTCCAACACGAGTTGTTCCCCATGGCATGATCTATCACAGCCAGATTGAAACAATGTGTATACATGGAGTCCGAAGAGTCTTCTTCATTTCTACAACAAATATTGGTCATCAGGTCTTGCGTGCGTCGCCCAGTGTCGCCGGAAAGCATCGATTAGTTTCGTATAACGAAAAAGTGATGTTTTCAAGCGAGATTTTGCGTTTCCATTCGATAGAGCAGTCCACATTAGTCTAGTGAGGTATTTGTGGAACTAATGTACGCTGAAGAAAAACTAGTTTCATTTTGACAACCAGGTGCACACCTGGCGCTTTGAATGCAAGAAAGACATATAGAAATGTTTCCATATGTAATGGATTAGCAACGGGATGTGGACAGAGAAGGTGAAACAAGTAAGAGAGGCATAATATTGATTTTATTTTCTTTACCGCGCATACAATTTGTTCAATACGAGCACCGGAGATGTCCATGAGATGCTGTACAACGCCAGATTTGCACCTGGTGGCCAAAATTGGAACTAAGTTTTTCCAGCTGAAATCAGTGTCACATTAATGCATTAGCATGTCTATCAAGTTTCGCTCCCATACGATAGTTACAGCCCTCACTGGACCTATGCAAGTTGCTGCGCCACCCAGTATTTACAGGAACTTTGAAACACGACAAATAACCATTAGTCGAACAGTAACTGAACACAGTTGCTGCATCGTGACAGCAGCCAGTATGGGGCAGGGTAAACGTCAGTTGCTGCTAGGGTACTGGCTATTTATCATGTTCTAATGTTTCTGCTAATGCATATCAGTAAAATAAATACTACGCTAGACTAATTTGGGGCTCATCTATCGAATGGGCACATAAAAGATCGCTTTAAAGATCATTTTGTTTGTAACGGAAAACATGACGCTTTCCGTTGCCAATGGGCGTCGTATGAAAGACGAATGAGCAGTATTTGTTTGGAAAGACACCGTCTACACATTGCACAAACGAAGTTTTCGTACGAAAAACCGTAGAAAATGGGCCTGCCGATCTTAGGAAAGATTTGGGAAGCCGATGTAAAATGCTCATTTTGTTGAAGAGGTACCTGACGGCTGTGGGTTATTATCTCATACAATATTGTTCGTATACTCTTGCAAATACTGTAGGATTAAATGAGATAACTCACCGAATTGCAGAACCGTTGTGTTGTTGATAGACAAACACAAAAGAAGGAAACCTTGCTAGCTTTCGGAATTATTCTTTGACGAGCTAGAGTACGCAAACAGAAACAAACATACGCACACACACATACACAAGTCTATACCCCTACTTGGTGCCGACTAGCTTGTTAAAGGATAACTCCAAAAGCTAGCAAGTTGTCAAAAATGGCTCATATTACTCTAATCACTATGCGACTTCAAATCTGAGGTCATCACTACTTAAACCTAACTAACCTCAGGACATCACATACATCCATGCCCGAGACAGGATTCGAGCCTGCTACTGCAGCAGCAGCGCTGTTCCGGACTGAAGCACCTAGAAACGATCGTCCACAGCGGCCGGCTAGCAAGTTATCCTTGTTTTGTGTGCGTCTGTCTACGACTCAGCGCTTGTGCTTTTCTGCAAATGGTCTCCTTTAATCCTAAGGTATTTGCATTCTGCAAGAACTTTGCTAAAACATTTATTTATATAATCACTTTCTCTCGTAATCAGTGCTCCATTACAATAGCATTTCGTATTGTCCTAGATACCTGTGAGCTAAGAGTGTTCAATGAATGTAATTCTTTCTTTCTTTCTTTTCTTTCTTTTGCTACTGCCTTTTTCCCGAATTGTGCGTAGGGTCGGCAGGGTTAAGTACGGATTTGGCATGGTTAAGTGAAGGGGTGGCCGGATGCCCTTCCTGCCGCCATCCCATACCCCCCGGGACGGAATTAGCTGCCTGCGTCTAGTGAAAACGGTGAAATAGCGTGAATGAGTTTCAAATGTCTGCGAGTCGTGTAACTGAGGCGGAACGTTTGGACCAGCCCGGTATTCACCTAGTAGGATGTGGAAAACCGCCTAAAAACCACATGGCCGACGTCGTCAATCCGCCCTGCGGATTCGATCCGGGACCGGCGCGCCTACCCGTGTCCAGGAAGCAGCGCGTTAGCGCTCTCGGCTATCCTGGCGGGTTGTTCTGTGAATGTAATGTGTAGTAGAAATTACAGCATTTCTTAACATGACGTCAGCTGATGTTTTTCATATGCCATAGACTAGAGGAGAACTTGAAGAACCAGGCGAATACTCAAACATGCGAAATAGATAATGGGGAACCTTGTAACACTACTTAGGAAGAGATGAAACCAGTCGAAAGAACGATAACTGGTACGGAAAGAAGGGAAAGGTCTTGTGAGAGGTCGGCAGGTGTCGTTGAGTTGCTGGCCTACCTTGCGCAGGGCGAACTTGACGAGCTGGTCCCACTCGGACTCGTCTGCCCTGGGGGCGGAAGAGAACTCGTAGGGCTCGTGCTGCAGGCTGCGCAGGTGCGTGTCGGCCATGCGCACGATGCGCGCGTTCTCGGTGAGCGGGTAGGCGGGCAGTTCGAGGAAGTCGAGCGAGTTGAGGGCGCGCGACTTGAAGCACTCGGCCAGGTCGCCGTTGAGGCAGGCGGCGTTGGCGCGCGCCAGGTAGGGGTCCGTCTCGGGGCCCGTGCCCAGTCCGATCCAGTCCAGCAGCACGTTCTTGCCCTCCGCCACGCCCAGGCTGCGCCCCTCGGCCTGCAACACGGGTGAGGCGCTGTGTTGTTTGTGGATGGCGAGCTGTAAAACGTACCTTAGATACACTGAAGCGACACAGAGACTGGTATAGACATGCGTATTCAAATACAGATATATGTAAACAGGCAGAATACGGCGCTGCGGTCGGCAACGCCTATATAAGACAAGTATCTGGTGCTACAGTGGCAGGTTATCGAGGTTTAAGTGAGTTTCAATATGGTGTTACAGCCGGCGCACGAGCGATTGGACACAGCATCTCCCAGATAGCGATGAAATGGGACCTGTACGACCATTTTACGAGTGTACCATGTATATAAGGAATCCGCTAAAACATCAAAACTCCGACATCGCTGCGGCCGGAAAAAAGATCCTGCAAGAATGGGACCAACGACGACTGAAGAGAATCGTTCAGAATGACAGAAGTGCAACCCTTCCGCAAATTGCTGCAGATTTCACTGGTGGCCATCAACAGCTGTCAGAATGCGAACCATTCCACGAAACATCATCAGTATACGCTATCGGAGCCGAAGGCCCACTCGTGTACTCTTGATGACTAAACGACACAAAGCTTTAAGCCTCGCCTGGGCCCGTCGACACTGACATTACACTGTTGATGGCTGAAATCATGTTGCCTGATCGAACGAGACTCGTTTCAGATTGTATCGAATGGATGGACGTGTACGGGTATGGAGACAGCCTCATGAATCCGTGGACCCTGCCTGTCAGTTGGGACCTGTTCAAGCTGGTGGAGGCTCCGTAATGGTGTGAGGCGTGTGCAGTTGGAGTGATATGGGACCCCTGCGACCTCTAAATACGACTCTGTCACGTGACACGTACTTAAGCAGACTTTCTGATCACCTGCATCCATTCATGTTCATTGTGCGCTCCGACGGACTTGGGCGATTCCAGCAGGACAATGCAACACCCCACACGTCCAGAATTGCTACAGAATAACTCCAAGGAACACTCTTCTGAGCTTAAACACTTCTTCTGGCCACCAAACTCACCAGACATGAACGTCATTGAGCATATCTGTGATGCTTTGCAACTTGCTGTTCAGAAGAGATCTCCACCTCCTCGTACTCATACGGATTTATGGACAGCCCTGCAGTATTCATGCTATCAGTTCCCTCCAGCACTACTTTAGATCTTAGTGGATTCCACGCCACGTCGTATTGCGGCACTTTTACGTGTTCGTGAGGGCCCTACACGATATTAAGCATGTGTACCAGTTTCTTCGGCTCTTCAGTGCATAAAACTACCAGCACAATTCTTTTTCTAGATGCGCCCCACAGCCTCAATAAATTTGAAAAATGTCATGTTTTCACCAGGCTGTGTTTCAAAATTACTTTATTTGTACTACTAGTTTCAGACGCTGTCTTGTTTCAGGTGCAACTGTAGGACCGATATGGACAACGATTATGAGTAGGCAACACAATCGTGTGCCTGGCTTATTTGTGCATAGCACGGTCTTTGACAGTTCAAGATGAACGCTGAGAAACGCACTGGGCACAAATATGCATGGCACACAATTGTTTAACGAACTGATTATTGTGTAAAATCTCAAGCGATTGTAATGTCAATGGGATGACAAGAGAGAGCGACTAATCGTTAAAGTTCACGCCTGCAACACGCAGCGTCTGGCTGTGTGCTTTGATTATGAACATTGCACAGTATAATCACACTGGGAAAAGTGCATATTTGAAGCGAAATTGTAAGTTCTAAGGAATAAGCGGGATTCCAGATAAACATACTCGCACTCCTACGCAATTCTGTACAACTTCCCGTCAAAAATTGCGTTTCTATGATGGTACACCGAAGAGAAGTAACTGTTAAGTCTGCGAGAGTTTAGGGTTCTGAGGAATGAAAATATAAACGACGTTCTAGACCAGTGTTACATGGCAACTTGCCTTCAGGAGGAGTTCCCAAAGAGCGATTTAAATGCTGATGTTCTCAAGTTGCAGCAAGTCCCGCTTCACGGTCTTCATCGGCTTTTTGAGATTAATACTCTTGAGCCAAACAATACAGGATGAAAATGTAATTACTAAGCAACAAAATCACAAAGCATACTTCATAGATTCGTTTTTCCTAGCTAGAGATAAAAAGAATCCGTATGTCCTAGCCAACTAAACTGAATACGAATATAGTTCGAAAAGATAAGATTTCAGTGTTTAATTCTGTCACTGACATAAACTTCTAGAAGTACATCTCTCTTTGAGTTAAAAATACTAACAGCGCCATCTCTTGGGTCTTTGGTGTACTGCATAAACTAACGGCGCCATCCGAACTGCTAAGCACAGCACACGATTTTAGCTGAAAGTTTAAATCACGATATCTTTTTTTTCTCGTGATCTGATATTGATGAAATGAAGCGTGTACGTTGCCTAAAACTACGCTCAAGCCATCTGTGAAAACCCCACGAAAATTCGTCAATATTTTTGGAGACTTACATGTTCAAACAGACAGGCAGACACGATGGTTTCAGACAAAAGTTTAAATCACGATGTCCTTTTTTCTGTGATCCGATTTTGATGAAAGAAAGCTTATACGCTGACCCCAAACTTCTTTCAAGTTGCCTCTGAAACGTCGTGTAAATTCATCCAGTATTTTAAGAGATTAGTGTGTTAAGACACAACTCTTTTACAGTTTTAGTGCTAGTACAGATGTAGAAGATTTATTATACTATCGAGTTCCATTCCTTGAAAAAAGTGGGCAAAGTCGCACAGCGATGACTCGAAATTTCCGTACTGAGGCAGTTCTCAGGGATAATGCGTTATTAGAAAGTGTATCCAGTTCCAGTATATACATAGCAACTGCGAATCATTGCAGAGTTCGCTAGTGTCATACCTTCATTTTGAGTGTAACGACGGTACTTGGCATGGCAGGCCTACTCTGCGGTGTTTACACCGCAATACCCGATTCTGGTCGCCTTATCTTCCAACAGTAGCACATTTCGCGCATACTTGAGTGAAAAGTTTCAACACCAACATTAACGAGCTTTATATCACTGTATGAGTCTTCTCAAGAGCTCTTGTATGCATTAAAAAATATGTCATTCCATTAAAATAGCTTAAAATAAAAAAAAGCACTCCGCCTTCAACCTACGAGTGGCCTACCGGGACCATCCGACCGCCGTGTCATCCTCAGGGAGGATGCGGATAGGAGAGGCGTGCGGTCAGCACACCGCTCTCCCCGTCGTTATGATGGTAATCTTGACCGAAGCCGCTACTACTCGGTCGAGTAGCTTCTCAATTGGCATCACGAGGCTGAGTGCACCCCGGAAAATGGCAACAGCGCATGGCGGACTGGATGGTCAACGATCCAAGTGCCGGCCACATCCAACAACGCTTAACTTCGGTGATCTCACGGGAACCGGTGTATCCGCTGCGGCAAGGCCATTGCCATTAAAATAGCTTACTTACTTCAATATCTAGATATATACTAGAGTTAAGAATTACGTGCTCTTCTGTCTGCTATCATTTGCCCAAAACTTCGTTTCGATATCTTGGACCATTCACGAAAATAAAAATGATGGAAGTTTTAGGTGACAGTCCATGTACGAAATGGTGTGCGTGCGTGCGTGTGTGTGTGTGTGTGTGTGTGTGTGTGTGTGTGAGAGAGAGAGAGAGTACTTTTGTTCCACTGCCATCGGCTAACGTACCCGACTTCAGAAAGAAGACTGAAATGGCTGTCGCATCAATTATTCCAGAAGTTAAGCTGTAATCTATCGAGTGATCAAAAAGTCAGTATAAATTTGAAAACTGAATAAATAACGGAATAATGTAGATAGAGAGGTACAAATTGACACACATGCTTGGAATGACATGCGGTTTTATTAGAGCAAAAAAAAAATACAAACGTTCAAAAAATGTCCGACAGATAGCGCTTCATCTGATCAGAATAGCAATAATTAGCATAACGAACTAAGACAAAACAAAGATGATGTTTTTTACAGGAAATGCTCAATATGCCCACCATCATTCCTCAACAATAGCTGTAGTCGAGGAATATGTAGTGAATAGCACTGAAAGCATGTCCGGAGGCATTGGCGTCGGATGTTGTCTTTCAGCATCCCTAGAGATGTCGGTTGATCACGATACACTTGCGGCTTCAGGTAACCCCAAAGCCAATAATCGAACGGACTGAGGTCTGGGGATCTGGGAGACCAAGCATGACGAAAGTGGCGGCTGAGCACACGATCATCACCAAACGATGCGCGCAAGAGATCTTTCACACGTCTAACAATATGGGGTGGAACACCATCCTGCATAAACATCGTACGTTCCAGCAGGTGTTTGTCAGCCAGGCCGGGGATGATGAGATTCTGTAACATATCGGCGTACCTCTCACCTGTCACGGTACCAGTTTTTGGTGCCCGGCGCCATCTGTCGGACATTTTGTGAACTTTGTTTTTTTTTTTTACTAATAAAACCCCATGTCATTCCAAGCATGTGTGTCAATGTTTACCCCTCTATCTACATTATTCCGTCGTTTATTAAGTTTTCAAATTTATACTGGCTTTTTGATCAACCTGTATTATGGATGTGGACCACAGCGACTGTGATGATGAATAAAGGTTATTAGAAATGACCGCAGCCACACTCGTTGTGGTATAGCTGGTATCATAGCACGGATTTGACGGAATCTGCGTTAACTTTGAACGACGTGCGAGCCAGAGAGGAGTGGCGCGTGATTACCTGGGCGGCGGCCTCGTCGGGCGCGAGCGCGGGCGCGGGCGCAGCGCCGGGGAAAACCACGCTGGAGTTGGAGGCTCCTCCGAGCACTTCCGACGGCGGCGCAGCAGCGCACAGCAGCACCAGCAGTGCCGCGATCCTCAGGGCCGACATCGCTATAGCTGAAAAAGCGAAGTGCACGTTAGAGCCAGTCAACATCAGTGGAACGGCGCAACTTTTAGAAAATCGAAAAGTGAAGCTGCGTTGACTAGAGCAGAGACAAAGAACTACAAATGTTTTACTCGACTATTATAGCTACGAGATATTGTGATGCGAGTCCAAATTGCAGCGAGGTGCTGTACATCTACATCCACACTCCGCAAGCCACCTGACGGTGTGTGGCGGAGGGTACCTTGAGTACCTCTATCGATTCTCCCTTCTATTCCAGTCTCGTATTGTTCGTGGAAAGAAGGATTGTCGGTATGCCTCAGTGTGGGCTCTAATCTTTCTGATTTTATCCTCATGGTCTCTTCGCGAGATATACGTAGGAGGGAGCAAATTACTGCTTGACTCTTCGGTGGAGGTATGTTCTCGAAACTTAACCAAAAGCCCGTACCGAGCTACTGAGCGTCTCTCCTGCAGAGTCTTCCACCGGAGTTTATCTGTGATCTCCGTAACGCTTTCGCAATTACTAAATGATTCTGTAACGAAGCGCGCTGCTCTCCGCTGGATCTTCGCTATCACTTCTACCAACCCTATCTGGTACGGATCACACACTGCTGAACAGTATTCAAGCAGTGGGCGAACAAGCGTACTGTAACCTACTTCCTTTGTTTTCGGATTGCATTTCCTTAGGATTCTTCCAATGAATCTCAGTCTGGCATCTGCTTTACCGACGATAAACTTTATATGATCATTCCATTTTAAATCACTTGTAATGCGTACTCCCAGATAATTTATGAAATTAACTGCTTCCAGTTGCTGGCCTGGTATAGTGTAGCTAAATGATAAGGGATCTTTATTTCTGTGTATCCGCATCACATTACACTTGTCTACATTGAGATTCAATGTAAGAGCCTAAACATAAAATCAGACACCTTTTCATCAAGATTTACAGCTCGCTAACACCCACCCAGTGCTAATTTTTCCATTCGACACATTATTAATTGACAATGTGCAAAGAATTTCAAATGGTTCTGCGCACTATGCGACTTAACTTCTGAGGTCATCAGTCGCCTACAACTTAGAACTACTTAAACCTAACTAACCTAAGGACATCACACACATCCATGCCGGAGGCAGGATTCGAACCTGCGACCGTAGCGGTCGCTCAGCTCCAGACTGTAGCGCCTAGAACCGCACGGCCACTCTGGCCGGCTTCTGCATTTCAAATAACATACATTGGCCCATGTTTTGTTGGATAATATTCATATAAGCTTACTACAGGAGAACGATGGCTTTCGCTACTACAGCTTCTCAAATTAGAAATGGTTGGTTGTTATGGGGAAGGAGACCAGACAGCAAGGTCATCGGTCTCATCGGATTAGAGAAGGACGGGGAATGAAGTCGGCCGTGCCCATTGAAAGGAACCATCCCGGCATTTGCCTGGAGCGATTTAGAGAAGCCACGGAAAACCTAAATCAGGATGGCCGGACGCGGGATTGAACCGTCGTGCTCCCGAATGCGAGTCCAGTGTCTAACCACTGCGCCACCTCGCTCGGTGCAATTAAGAAATAGTTTCGGGAATAACACACGCGTAAGTAATGTTGAGGGGCAGAAAAAAACATTATAAGAACGAGGATCTGTACATCGAATCTTTGTAGTTGCGATTTGACATATGCATGGGAAACCAACATCCACACGTACGGATACACCTATGTATGTAGTGTGTTGCATCAATGACGATATACAGGATGGTCAGATAATGTGTGAAATGCCTGTAGGGATGTTATAGGGCAGGTTGTACTGAGACATAAATGTTAAGAAAAAAATTCGATACGTTGCTCCGTTTCCAAGTTATTTAGCGTAGAATTTAGCCAATAGGGTCGTCGCGCGCTCACACTCAAGCGGCCTGGCAGGGGGCGGTGTCGCCCAACGCGTGCTTTGGTTAGCTGTAACCTTAACTTGCGCGCGCAATGACCTGATTGGCTGACTTCAGTGCCAAATAACTCGGAAACGGCGCAACGTATCGCATTTTTTCTTAACATTTATGTCTCAGTACAATCTGCACTACAGCATCACGACAAGCGTTTCAGACATTTTCTGACCACCCTGTATAAGTCACCTGTCGTTTCCCAGCATAAGGCTGGAAATGGAAGAGTAAGACACGTATTGTGTGATGAGTCAGTATGCAGAATTTGAGGCCCAGAACCGGCGTTATAATAGAAAACTTTTCTTTCGTCCCTTAGCATTATAGACACTAGTCAGTGTGCTATTACACATCTCGTGTAGCTTTATACTTCATCCATCAATGGGGCATTCACGATGTTCAACATGTTCGACAAAAGTCTCTCCTCCGACTGATAAATTAATGCTAATCTCCAAAATTAATTTTGGCTGTATAACCAAATATATACGACAA
Organism: Schistocerca gregaria; assembly: GCF_023897955.1. NCBI lineage: Eukaryota > Metazoa > Arthropoda > Insecta > Orthoptera > Acrididae > Schistocerca > Schistocerca gregaria. The sequence goes on along the minus strand of NC_064922.1, from coordinate 640,300,801 downwards.
AGTGTTTCACTGCTATTGATTTCGTCATTTTCATTTCAATAGATTTTACTTTAAATTTTTGCTTTCGAGAGTCAAGTAATTACTGTGCTTTCCTTCGTGGATGAATGAATAAGAATGAATTTCCTTGGTATGTTCACTTTAATCTTTGCACTACATTTGCGCTTAGATATATTAATCTCTACTCACTAATATAGACAGTATTGACACCAACAGGTAGTGAAATAAAAGAATACATATATTAACCTTAGTCCTTAGGAATTTCTACTTAAATTGTGTGACTGAAAATGTACCGCAAAAAGTCCAGGGAGAGACTTCGCCAAATGTTTGTGACGAAAGTAATAAATATTGTCAACGTCGTTTTTTGGAACCTCACAGCATGACACAGACCTCACATTCATCACAAAGAGTACTGCCATACCACAACTACAATACTAGATGTAAAGATGATCTACATGTCGAACTAAAAAAATTACCACTTGTACAGAAGGGAGTAAAGTATGCTGCTATAAAGACTTTTAATACATTGTCTAATTACATTAAATGTACAAGAGAAAATGAAACGCTGTTCAAAGGTACGTTAAAAAATACCGGCTTGACCATCCACCGTACTCCTTAGATGAATTCTTTTCCAGAAATAATGCACTCCCTTAATAATAGATGTACTTAATCTCTTAGTTAATAGATGGATGATACAATATTATGTTAATGTTATAGTGTTAATGTTATAGTGTGAATTGCTATACTAGTTAAATGACAGCTTGTAAATGAGACAAAGTAATACTTATTAATATCTATATAATTGTATTTGTACAACTACATTGACACGTTCCACATCCAAGCGTATCACTCGCATGTACGGATCTATGGAATACGCATGCCAAATAAATAAAAAAGAAAACATGAGCTGTTGTTCCGTTGTTTTTAATATCCTCACAATATTTCTAACTCAACTGTTTCATATTTTCACGATCGCACACTCTTATACGACAGCGAGTACTGAATGACAGTTGATAACGCATCTCTCAACTGAGCGCGACGAGCAGTTTTTCAGCAAAAGAAGTGCCCACAGCTCGGTAATAGTAAAAGATATACGTGTCAAAAACTTACGTTCCATTATGAATGCGATGCAAGAAGTAACTTCTGCGTTGATACCGTAAGTGTGCCGGTAGGAAGGAATGGGACCATGGCGTCGTGTCAGACGCGGTCCACGTGGTAATGGTGTACGCACGCACCAAGCGACACTAAGCTTGTCAGAATGACTACGGGCGCCGCCGCAGCACGGCGCTGGCTCCACCCTGTACCGTTAGCTCTGCAGTGCAGCCGTACCGCACCATGCTGCTGCCGTGCTTAAAACATGCCTTTACTTCTGTGGGCTACGGTACACGCTAGGCTATAATTTGTTTTAAATACCGTGCAAGGGGGCCATTTCCGTTCGTTTTCTACCTCCGTAGAACCATTAGTGTATTCATCGTATTTAGTGTTCCAACCTCGTTATCGCAACACATAGCTGAAAAGGTAGCTGCATCGTAATGTTTTTCCGCGTGTTTACCCGTCCTGCTTAACTTATATTAGTCCGTGCATCCACTTTACACTAATGCAGAATGGGTTGCATAACTCATTAGGCCACCAAATAGAGCTGGGAGAAACTTAAGACGCCAGCGTTCTCAAACTTCGACACCCCACAGCACTGGTATTAGGTATGTTTGTTGAGGTGTTCCCTGCTAAAAAGACAAAATCGCTGTCCCGAGCAGCATACTAAGTGATATTAAAGCTTTGATGATACACCCCGTGCGGAAAAACGGAAGTTTTGTCCATCTTTGCAGCGATCTTTTTCACAGTGACGAAATGGCTGGGCTATGGTAATGGTCTTCCCTGTACACCATAGTAGTTTTAGTGTTACAGATTGATAATAGCCTTGAAAAATTAACGCTCTTAACGCCTGAGGTTGGCTAAAAATTGATAGAACTTTACTGGGCATGATCCTGTTGCAGGTGGTACAGGGTGACAATTAGACGAAAAAAAAACCTTTTTAGTTACAAACTACGACGTGCACACACTTTATTCAACATGTAGACATCACTACGGATAATCGGATTTAGGCTCTGACAGGTACGATGTGCCTGCCGTCATTGGCGATGATATGGCGCAGACGAATACCGAAATACTGCATGACCCGCTGATGTGTGGGAACATTGATGCTGTCGATGATCTGAACGATTTTTTTCAGCTCAGCAATGGTTTTGGGGTTATTGCTGTACGCCTTGTCTTTAATACAGCTCTACAAAAAGGAGTACCGGTATTCAGACCCGGGAAAAATGGCTGCCAATTGAGGCCCATGACACTGGCTTCTGGGTACCCCAATGCCGGAATTCGGTCCCCAAATTGCTGCTCCAAGACATCAAACGCTTTCCTGCTTCAAAAAAATTGTTCAAATGGCTCAGAGCACTATGGTACTCAACTTCTGAGGTCATTAGTCCCCTAGAACTTAGAACTATTTAAACCTAACTAACCTAAGGACATCACACACATCCATGCCCGACGCAGGATTCGAACCTGCGACCGTAGCAGTCGCGCGGTTCCGGACTGAAGCTCCTAGAACCGCTCGGCCACCGAGGCCTGCGCTCTCCTCCTTCGATGGGGTTAGACTCCGTCATGCTTGAACCACATCTTGTCGAAATCAGGGTCACTTTGGATAATGAGGATGAAATCATCTTCCAAAACCTTCATGTACTGTGCCGTCAAGGAATATCGCACCAATTATTCCGTGACTGGACATTGCACAACCAACAGTCAACCGTTGAGGGTGAAGAGACTTCTCGATCGCGAAATGCGGATTCTCAGTCCCCCAAATAATTTTGCTTATTGACAAAGTCATCCAAATGAAAAAGGGCTTCGCGTGCCATACGCATGCTATCTCCCATCGCCCCCCTCGGCCACCCGCTTCGTTTGAACGTCCTAAGCAAACCGTTCAGAAGTTATGACGATTTTATTTCATATAGTTCAATACTTGTCAGCCCATATGTCCCTGTGTCACTCAGGCGCTTCATAATTCAACACGGAATCCTAACCACAACGCAACTTTATATTGCCCTAGTCTCAGAAAACTTTTTCAAAGCTGAAGGTCAGATTAATTGCCAGAAAATCCAATGAACACTGTTCACTGAGTAACATGACACTATTTCTTAAATTATCATTTTTCGTTTTTAATAAAAACAAATGCCGAGTTAGAGTTAGCGAAGTTGGCCAGCTGAGAGTCAGATTAATTGCCAGAAAATCCTATGACCACTGTCCACTGAGTAACATGACACTATTTATTAAATAATCAGTTTTCTTTTTTAATAAAAACAAGTGCCGAATTAGAGATAGCGAAATTGGCCCATCTAAGTTGCGTTGAACTAAGGTAGCGTCTTTTAGAGCCCTCTGTGATAACAGACACAATTGACTGGAGTCGTTCCCAGGCATCGGCATGGTGCCATAACCCTATTTTCCCGTTTCACTTTGTGTGGTGGGAGAGGGAAAAGTCAGACGTATTCGCGAGTACGTCTTTAATCGATGATTTACATTACGAAATAAGAACAGCGACTATTATGATCGACGCCGTTTCTTTTAAACACTACAAATCTCCAACCCCGCGCAACGCATTCTATTTACATTTTGTCGGCTTGGCGTCGTTGCTGGAGAAGCATACTGACGGGCAGAAGACCACGCTAAATATAGGGCTAGAACTACACAAAAACATTTTTTTTTAACATTTCGGTACCTATTACGGTTCATAACTTTATATGCCCATCATTTTACACAAGAGCACAAACATTTTTACGTATGTTGGTACAGTTAAGTACTGGCATCGTTTGTAGCTCTACAGATATCGAAACTGAATTCCACTTCTAGCATGTTCATAAGTATGACAGGTGTTATGGCTCCTACAGCGGCTTATATCTGTTGTATCAAATCTACCAGATCTCGTACCCTTGTTCTGTAAACAATGTTCTTGATACGCTCCCATGCACTGAAATCGATCGAAGTTAGATCGGGAGATCGAGGTGACAAGGCAACGGGACCCACCTTCCGATCTAGCGCTCAGGAAACGTCTGATGGCGGTATGTGGGAGTCCATAATAGTGGGATGAAGCACCATCGTCCTGGAAAATGGCTTCGGGAGACATCCCAGGAGCTTAAAAGCGCTCAACCGGAGACGCCTGTGCACGATGTCGTGCACCGCCGAATGGCTGGTTCCCTACTGGCTTGTCTAATGGATCTGCGTGGACTTCTATCGAATGCTTCGCGCAGACCTTCCACGGTCCGTTCATTTACATACGTTTTAGGATGGTTTTCAGCATCGGAAAACAAATCTCCGGTTTCTCGAAGAGTTCTGTCCCACTGATAAATGGATTTACGTGTAGGAGGATCCACGTTCCGTTCTCTTCGTGCATGCCGCTGAACACAGATTTTAAGTTAGAGGCGCCATGTTACGGATTGAGCGGCCTCTCCCGCCGGAGGTTCGACTCCTCCCTTGGGCATGGGTGTGTGTGTTACTGTTAACACAAGTTAGTTTAAGTAGTGTGTAAGTCTAGGGATAGATGGCCTCATCAATTTGGTCCCTTAGGAATTGACACACCCACACGTTTTAACTCTGCTCACTACATCTTTCATTGTGGCATCCACATGTTGACTGCCAGGAGTACGTCTGCCCGCTGCACGGCAAACATTTGTGCGCATGCATCATACGACTTAGCGCTCTTCATGAAATTTTGAGGATCGCATCTTGGAAAGTGTCTCTATGGACTGCGTATTTACCCAACAACATTAAGGCTAGTTCATTTGTTATAAGCATTTGTTTGTGCATACCTCTAGCCCGGACAGCCTATATATCTCTGCCTGCTGCCCTTAGTCGTCACTGACTTTCCAGTTGGTCTAATTCCCAAAGGAGCATCTATATGGCATGTCTAATGGTTGTGCAACGCTCACAAATTTGTGTTCCGTCTTGTTGAGCAAACAGTGACACGCGCAGTGACACGAAACTTTTGTTCATATAATCGTGCTATACACCACATGCAATAATAAAGTTACTGGACAACTCAGTGCTGTGAAACAGGGCATGCTGGATGTCACCAAATCACTCAGAAACAGATCAGTTGTTTTATCACACAGGAAGCGAATAATGAGAGCGTTAAAATGGTTCCACACGCAAGAGGAGCCCTGCCCTACTTGGCTGCCGCTCTTAGCATGTGGGAAGAAAGTCCGGAGTGACAAACGCTTCCGCTTTGGCAGTGATGTAACTAGACATCCAGTACTAGGTCGCTGTGATATCATCCGCGTATTTTCGGAAGCATTTAAATCGCTTGTCGTTTATAGAAAAGTATTTTGAGTCTTCCCGAGCGCTGGTTTCTTTTTTCTTCTTCCTTTTTTTTTAGTGCCCTTTCCACCTCTTTTGTACTTCATAATTCTAACGTTTCCAAAGTATTGTGCTATCTGCGCCTTCCACTGCCTCATGTAATGCGATGTACTTGAGACACTTATTGTTTGCGCCGGCCGGAGTGGCCGAGCGGTTCTAGGCGGTCTGGAACCGCGCGACCTCTACGGTAGCAGGTTCGAATCCTGCCTCGGGCATGGATGTGTGTGACGTCCTTAGGTTAGTTAGGTTTAAGTAGTACTTCTAGGGGACTGATGACCTCAGAAGTTAAGTCCCATAGTGCTCAGAGCCATTTGAACCATTTGAACTTATTATTTGCACTCCATCTCAGACTTGCTAAATGTCTTGTTAAGTTCGTTACTTCCTTCCCTTGTTCCATTTCTTTGGACGTCTTTTTCGTAAAATTTACGAAATAGCACCCCGATTATTCTGATGAGATCCGTAGCCTACATCTACATCCACACTCCTCAAACCACTGTGAAGTGCATGGTGGAGCGTAATTCCTATTGTACCTCGTATTAGGTTTATTGCCGTTTCATTCCCGTATGGAGCGCGGGAAGAACGATTACCTATATGTCGCCGGCCGGTTATTAGTGTTAACTTGTCTGTACGTCCCCTGTGGGAGCGATATGAGTTAGCCAGTAGTATATCCTTAGATTCCACTGTCTATACGTAGGTCTTCGCGAGATAGCTGGTGTCTATCTTCAAGCGACTGCCAGTTCAGGTTTTTCGGGATTTCCAAGACGTCCTTCCAAGGGTCATTGATACCTGTGACCATTTGCGTTGGCCTTATTTGTATATCTTCAGTACCTCCTGTTAGATCACTGTGGTATTAGTCCCACGCACTTGCTTCGTAGACTCACGGCATCTTCGCAGTATCCTACCAATGAACCGACGTCTACCGCATGCTTTACCCATGATTGAGCCTATGACATTATCCCATTTCATATCCCCACAAACTGTTACTTCCAGGTATTTTTATGAGTTTTTGCCGCGCGGGATTAGCCGAGTGGTCTATGGGCGCTGCAGTCATGGACTGTGCGGCTGCTCCCGGCGGAGGTTCGAGTTTTCCCTCGGGCATGGGTGTGTGTGTGTTTGTCCTTAGAATAATTTACGTTAAGTAGTGTGTAAGCTTAGGGACTGATGACCTTAGCAGTTAAGTCCCATAAGATTTCACGCACATTTGAACATTTTTTTATGAGTTTACGCATTCCAACTGTGGCTCACTGATATTTTCAGGCAGACAATATAACAATTCTCTTTGGTGAATTGCGGAATTATATGTTTCTGATTTAAGGTGGACTGTGAATCTTTGCGCCAGTATTAAATATTATTAGTGTCTGTCTGAATTATTGTACGGTTTTTTTCCGACAATTCTTAATTAATTCACCACCTGCAACAGGTATAGGGTTTCCTGCAAGGTCATTAGTATACAACTTGAACAGAGAGGATCGCAACACGCGTTCACCTGGCATGCCCGCAGTTCCCTTTCCAGCTGTAGATGACTCTTCATCCAAGATAACATTCTGTGTTCTCCTCACCAAGAAATCCTTAATCCAGTCGCAAGTTTCGTCTGACCGTACTTTCGTTAATGAGCTTTGACGAGGTCCTGAGTTAAATAATTTTCAGAAACCAAGAAATACTATCCGATTATCATGATCCATGGTCTTCCAAATGTTTAACCGAAAGCAAATAACATTTGTGACATCGTGAATAGTGTACATTCACCAGTAAGAGTCGTGGAAGATTGACCTAACAAAATGACGCAGGGCCCATCATAGATGGGAGAGCTGGTGAAATACCGAAGAGCATCTGACTGCAGATAAAAACTTGGCTATTTGGGATGAGTAACTCACAGAGGTGAAGAGGCTGTGCGAGGGGACGCTTTAGAACTATTCTAGTGTCACAAAAAATTGTATCCAAAGAATGTGACGCTACCTGTGTTAGTCGTCTCCTTTGTCTGGGTTCGAGGCCCGAGCCGGCACAAATTTTGGTATGTTTGTAGTAAATCATATTGTAAGTAGGCTGTATAGGTTTTTATATTGGTAACGCCATGTAGCGCTCTGTATGAAAATCACTGACTGTGCTGTGTGCAGTCTGTGGATGGGCGGCATTGTTGGAATAGTCGCTATTGTAGTGCTGGGCAGCTGGATGTTAACAGCGCGTAGCGTTGCGCAGTTGGAGGTGAGCCGCCAGCAGTGGTGGATGTGGGGAGAGAGATGGCGCAGTTATGAGAGCGGATGATCTGGACGTGTGTGCATCAGAGAGAGTAAAATTGTAGGACTGGATGTCATGAACTGATACATATGTTATGACTTTTGAACACTATTACGGTAAAGACATTGTTTGTTCTGTATCAAAATCTTTCATTTGCTTACTATGCCTATCAGTACTTAGTGCCTTCAGTAATTTGAATCTTTTATTTAACTGGCAGTAGTGGCGCTCGCTGTATTGCAGTAGTTCGAGTAACGAAGATTTTTGTGAGGTAAGTGATTCATGAAAGATACTGTCAGTTGTTAGTCAGAGCCATTCTTTTGTACGGATTTTTAAAAGTCAGATTGCGTTGCGCTAAAAATGTTGTGTGTCAGTTTAAGCACAGTCATTTAAAATTTTTCTAAAGGGGCCGTTTCAATATAGCTGTCGCATTACCGTAATCCAGTATGCGAGTACATTTCATAAAATTATTTAACTTTCAGCTTGATGTATTTGCTGATTGTATCAAATGGTTCAAATGGCTCTGAGCACTATGGAACTCAACTTCTGAGGTCATTAGTCCCTTGAACTTAGAACCAGTTAAACCTAACTAACCTAAGGACATCACACACATCCATGCCCGAGGCAGGATTCGAACCTGCGACCATAGCGGTCTCGCGGTTCCAGACTGCAGCGCCTAGAACCGCACGGCCACTTCGGCCGGCTGTCGATTGTATCACAGCTCATAAAACACACGATCTAACACACGACTGACCGTAGTGGATTATGTGCAACTGAAGAATAGTTTGTATACGAATAATGAAACTGTCGCGTCGATGCTTTTGTTGATTGTAACACAATTCATAAAACACGTAATCCAACACACGATTGTCTTAGAAATTGTGAACGAACAAGGTATGCAGTAGGAAGTACGTTCAGGTACCTCCCGCAGTATTGCGGCACTGGAAATGATAATACCCGGCCTGTCACAACTTCCACTTCCGGATACATCTGCCGCGTTTGGTGATAATAATAGCACGCAGAACTGTAGTAATAAAACACAAACTGGTATTTGTTGACATAATGGCACGGTGTAGGCCGAAACAGCCCACAGCAGATAGATTGGGTAGGCAGATGCCACCGCAGTACTCACCGCCTCTCGGTCGGCGGCTTCTCGTGGTGTACGGGTCGCAGCTGCGGTGCTCCCTCACGCTGTCTGTGGTGCCCAGCAACGCCCCCGAGTGTATTTATACGTGGCGTGGGCTCGGCAGGTGAGGTCACCGCGGCTTGGGGGGTTACCAACCACTGAAGGTGAAAGGACTTTCCCTATTCGGATGTTCAACGACCGAGAAAGCAAGAGTCCGCAGAGCAAGAGGCGCCTTCCACTCCCACTCCGGGCGGGTGTCGGGCGTCGGGTGGGGCGTGCACACGGACGCGGCCAGCTCCTTCTTCGAAGGAAGTAGAAAGTGACGCCGAGTACCGAGCACCGGGGCGCTTTGTGCTTCCGTCCCACGCTAGACCGGGATACTCCCACAGTGGCCGAGATAGTGCCGTCTTTAAAGAGAAAAAAGTCATTTATTAACAGTAATCGAACAATTGTTCAACATAATACTGACATTTTCACACACACACACACACACACACACACACACACATATATATATATATATATATATATATATATATATATATATATATAATGTGGACATGTGTCCGGAAACGCTTACTTTCCATGTTACAGTTCATTTTATTACTTCTCTTCAAATCACATTAATCATGGAATGGAAACACACAGCAACAGAACGTACCAGCGTGACTTCAAACACTTTGTTACAGGAAATGTTCAAAATGTCCTCCGTTAGCGAGGATACACGCATCCACCCTCCGTCGCATGGAATCCCTGATGCGCTGATGCAGCCCTGGAGAATGGCGTATTGTATCACAGCCGTCCACAATACGAGCACGAAGAGTCTCTACATTTGGTACCGGGGTTGCGTAGACAAGAGCTTTCAAATGCCCCCATAAATGAAAGTCAAAAGGGTTGAGGTCAGGAGAGCGTGGAGGCCATGGAATTGGTCCGAACCTACCAGTCCATCGGTCACCGAATCTGTTGTTGAGAAGCGTACGCACACTTGTGCAGGAGCTCCATAGTGCATCAACCACATGTTGTGTCGTACTTGTAAAGGCACATGATCTAGCAGCACAGGTACAGTATCCTGTATGAAATCATGATAACGTGCTCCATTAAGCGTAGGTGGAAGAACATACTGACGAAACTAAAATGAGCTCTAACATGGAAAATAAGCGTTTCTGGACACATGTCCACATAACTTTTCTTTATTTTTGTGTGAGGAATGTTTCCTGAAAATTTGGCCGTACCTTTTTGTAACACCATATAATATCAAAAAGTCAGTATAAATTTGAAAACGTAATAAACCACCGAATAATGTAGACAGAGAGGTAAAAATTGACACACATGCTTGGAACGACATGGGGTTTTATTAGAACCAAAAAAAGTATTTCTAGAGGCGTGAAAGATCTCTTGTGCGTGTCGTTTGGTGATGATCGTGTGCTCAGCAGCAACTTCCGTCATGCTTGGCCTTCCAGGTCCCCAGACCTCAGTCAGTGCGATTATTGGCTTTGGGGTTACCTGAAGTCGCAAGTGTATCGTGATCGACTGACATCTCTAGGGATGCTGAGAGACAACATACGAAGTCAATGCCTCACCATAACCCCCGACATGCTTTACAGTGCTGTTCACAACATTATTCCTCGACTACAGCTATTGTTGAGGAATGATGGTGGACATATTGAGCATTTCCTGTAAAGAACTCCATCTTGGATTTGTCTTACTTTGTTATGCTAATTATTGCTATTCTGATCAGATGAAGCGCCATCGACATTTTTTGAACGTTTGTATTTTTTTTGGTTCTAATAAAACCTCATGTCATTCCAAGCATGTGTGTCAATTTGTACCTCTCTATCTACATTATTCCGTGATTTATTCAGTTCTCAAATTTATACTGACTTTTTGATCACCTGGTATATATATATATATATATATATATATATATATATATATATATATATATATATATATATATATATTGTGAAAATGTCGGTACTATATATATAATTTCTTCTACTCGCGGCCTTACAACCCTGTGTCGGTTTTAGCCTCGTCGAAACCTTTCCTCCATTCTGCCCTCTCCATCGCGGTTCTGAGTCATCCTTGGACACTGTGAGATTTTAGATTTTATATCTTCTTCCACGTCATCAATCCACCATACTCATGGCCTTCTTCTCTGTCTTCTTCCGGTTGACTTCGATTCAAAAATCTTTTTAGTTGTTCTAGTATTTATCCTAAAGACATGTCCAAGCCAGGCTCGTCTTCTACTTTTTATAATTCTTACGATGTTAGCTCCTTGTATGAGCCGGTCCAGCTCATTATTCGTCCTACATCTCCTCCTGAACTGCCCCATAGATCTGGCGCAGCACTCTACGTTCAAATATACTGAGCTTCTGCTCGTCAACACTCGTTAGCGTCCACGTTTCGCATCCGTAGGCTACAACTGGCCTGATCATGACTTTAAATAGCTGCAGCTTCAGCTGCCTGTGTAATAAACTATAGGCCAACAATTTCTTAAATGTGTCGAAGCATTTATTACCACTTAGATTGCGCAGTTTTATTTCACTTGACATGAAATTTGTGCTGTTAATATGAGAGTCCAAATAGTCAAAGTTCTGCACACATTCAAAATTGAAACCGTCTGCTGACAGTCTATCCAATTTTTTATTTTCCTTCCTAATTTCTGTGACTTCTTTCGGGTCACATGTTGTCCTCTCTAGTGATACCCTTCTTCTATAAATAATACCTACATCATCAGCATATGCTTACATCTGAGTCGACTTTGTGACTACGTAACCAGAAATCTGACGCTTCCGCGTGCCTGCTTCAAGAGTCAGATTGAAAAGCATTGTAGAGAGTGCGTCTCCTTGTCTGAGTCCTTAACTAACGCTAAACTAATTGCTCAGTTCTCCATCCACTCCCACTGCAGCCTTGGAACCAGCCAATGTTGCTTGAGTAAGTGAGACGTACCTCAATGGTATACCAAGTAGCAGCAAATCATTTAGCATTTGTCTCTATCGGGACTATCAAAGGCCTGCTTTAAGTCTACGTAGAGATTAAGAAGCTCAATGTTATACTCATATACCTTTTCATATATTTACCTCAACACTAATAACTCAAAAAATGTACGCATATGCCGAGTAGCGTCGTCGTCTCGTAGCAATGTTTCGATGGAGTGCGTCTCCATCATCTTCATTCTTCGCTTGAAGATGATGGTGACGTATTCCATCGAAACGTTGCTACGAGACGACGACGCTACTCGGCTGACAACCCGTGAAGACTTCATATATGAAATTCGCCGAGAAAGCTCGCACTCACATATCTGGTCTGTTGTTCACCTATCAGGCTGAAATCCACATTGATACTCCCCCAGAATCTCTTCTGCATATGGTGCTAACCTTTTGTAGATAATACTAGAGAAGATGTTATAGGTTACATTCAGCAGCGTAATTCCGCGGTAGTTTTAACAGCACGTCTTGTCTCATTTCTTGTGTATTGTCTGAATTACACCTAAAGTCCTTTCTCCTGGGATCTCTTCCTGATTCCATGTCAACTTAACAAATTGGTGGATACGCTTATGAAGATCAGTTCTCCCATCTTTTAGCAGCTCTGCAATTATAACACCAGTTCATTTCGCTTTTTAATTTTTTAGACAATACACGACTTTCTGTACTTCCTCTGATGTTCAATTCTCTATTTCTGGGTCTGCAATATAATGGAGTGGCTGCTCATTCCTCGTAGGATTGCCCACCTGAATTCCCTTGAAGTATTTTCTCCATCTATCCAAAAGATATGGTTTATCTGTCAGCAAATTTCCCTTTGTCTTTACAAGCTGTTATTTTCGGCCTATATTCTTGAGTTCCTCGTATAATTATCTTTTAGAATTTTCTGCTTTCGTTCCGTTGATAGTGCTCTTCCATCTCCTCTGTCTTTCTCTCCATGGCTTCTCCTTTTTTCCTTCTATGTTTCCTTGGTGCCTCTATCCTCCTTTCGTTATATAATGCCTGATTTGATCTAGTATTCCGCTGCAAGCTTTTCTGAATTGCTTCCTTTTTCTGTTCCAGTGCCTGTCTACATTCGTCATCATACTAGTCTTCATTCCGAAGTCTCCTTGTTTCCCCCAGTACTTCATGTGCTGTTGTCCTAATGGTATCTTGAATAGAGTTCCATTCTTTTTCTATATCATCTCCACCATATTTTGTTTGTAAATCCTGTCTCAATCTCTGCTGTCACTCCCGAGCAATAGACCTATCTTTCATTTGTTCTATATTCCATTTCTTTACTCTGGTTCTACTTCCTGTGGCAGCCATGGCAAGTTTCTGTCTGATTTTGGCTCCTGCTATGTAATGATCAGAATCAGAATGAGCTCCTCGGAAAGTGGGCATATTTTCCTTATCGGATGCTCGCCTCTTTGATATCAATATATGGTCTATTTGGTTTGCTTCATTTGTTCTTGGTATTTTCCACGTCCCTTTACAGATATTTTTCCTTGAAAATCAGGTAGTTCTGTCTTCAACTTGTTTGCAGAAGCAATCTGGCCAACCCTCATACCCTTATTATTAGTTTCATCATGCAGACTTTCCCTACCAGACACGCTTCTGAACGCTTCTTCCTTTCCCAGTTTTGCATTATTGTCGCCAAGAGCTATATTGGAATCATGTCTGGGTATCCTATCACAAACCTCCTGTAGTTGACCGTAGAAGATGTCCACAGTATCTTCATCTGATTCTTCCGTTGGTGCACATACATTTAAAAAGATCTCATTGTGAAATTTGTCTTTCATACACAGTGTAAGGTGTCAGGCAAATCCAACACCTTCCATGAAAACCCTGGCATGATAAGCAAATCCAGTGGTATGTCACATAGCTCCGAATATATCGTGACATTAAATTAACCGAAGTAATACGAGTAACGAGTGAGCAAATGGAATACCACAGACTAACACAAGAATGCCTAAATGCATGTCGCACCTTCCCACCGTGAGACCGACACAGTTCCGAGGGGAGAAACGAGAACCGAAGCCGAGAGCAGAACCGTGTTAAGCTAGAAGGCCCTACGATAAGGGACAGACTGGACACCCACGTCGGCAGCCTACCTCTAAGATTACCACCCGCACGTTTTAGTGTGAGACTTTTTCGCATCTCTGTTACGTCAAGGACCACCCCCAAGTCCATGTTAAAAGCTAGAGCCCTCCAGAAAAACAGTATAGATCTTACGATAACACAAAAAGGGCCACTACCACCCGCAAGTTTTAGCGTGAGCCTTTTCGCGTGTCTGTTACATTAGGACCATACCCCAGCCCATGTTAAAAGATAGAGCCCTCGAGAAGAACAGTATAGATCTTACGATAACGCTAAAAGGACCACACCAGCTGCAGGTTTTAGCGTGAGACTTTTTAGCGTCTCTTTTACGTTGCAAACTTTAAAAACATTGCCCCACCACGAAAAGTATAACGTTTTTCATTGGATAGACAGAATTTTTGTAGGCGGAGATCATTTAGTATTTGGTTATATCATCGCTAGTCTCACTGAACTCTTCTGAATTCTACATGTCATGTGTGGTCTGGCGTCTTCTTACCAGCAACAGGTCCCAGGTTCAAACTAGTCAATTCCCTAAAAAACACGCTCAGAGCGTCGTTGCGCGAAAGTGGTAGGGAGACACGATATAGAGCAAACAGACACCACCATGACTGTTTAGAACAGCGTACATATTCTGTCATTATGTAGAGTGAAAGCAATAACAGATCCACGCATATCCTTGGTGACTATAAACTCAACTCTATACCCCCTTATCTTTCGTATTTTCCCGAATATTACAGGGAGAATTTCTACTTATAAATCTCTTCTCTTTCCTTCCACTTGATTTCCTGCCGTGCAGCAACTCCCATTCCATACCTTAGCACCTCTTCTGCAACTCAATCATCGCTCCTGTTTGCAACAGCGTACGCACGTTCCGTGTTCCAAATTTAACCACCGATAAATGCATATTCCTGTTTCCTAGCACAGGTTGTCTTGCTATGGCCGGTCCGACATTCCTTGTAGAGTTATTCGCAATAATAGATCTTTCACGAGGGAAGGGAGTCAAACCTGCGCTCAACACCCCAACCTGGAGGACCGGCCTGTCATTTCGGGGTTAGCTTCCCTAGAGAGGTTGACGTCCTAGCCTACGGAGTCCACCATGCCCTTAGTGTGGGACACACTTCTGGCTTCTCAGTCGAGACCACTCCGGCTAGCTACCGCCGGCACAGCTCTCGACCTCATCGAAGCACTCAAATCCTCCTGCTCGTCACAGAAGGCGCAGGCCAATCCAATTCTTCGACTGTTCACATTAATTGAACGCAATTGTAATTTACATACACTACTGGCCATTAAAATTGCTACACCACGAAGATGACGTGCTACAGACGCGAAATTTAACGGACAGGAAGAAGATGCTGTGATATGCAAATGATTAGCTTTTCAGAGCATTCACACAAGGTTGGCGCCGGTGGCAAACACCTACAACATGCTGACATGCGGAAAGCTTCCAACCGATTTCTCATATACAAACACCAGTTGACCGGCGTTGCCTGATGAAACGTTGTTGTGATGCCTCTTGTAAGGAGGAGAAATGCGTACCATCACGTTTCCGACTTTGATAAAGGTCGGATTGTAGCCTAACGTGATTGCGGTTTATCGTATCGCGACATTGCTGCTCGCGTTGGTCGAGATCCAATGACTGGTAGCAGAATATGGAATCGGTGGGTTCAGGAGGGTAATACGGAACGCCGTGCTGGATCCCAACGGCCTCGTATTACTAGCAGTCGAGATGATAGGCATCTTATCCGCATGGCTGTAACGGATTCTGCAGCCACGTCTCGATCCCTCAGTCAACAGATGGGGATGTTTGAAAGACAACAACCATCTGCACGAACAGTTCGACGACGTTTGCAGCAGCATGGACTATCACCTCGGAGACCATGGCTGCTGTTTCCCTTGGCGCTGCATCACAGACAGGAGCGCCTGCGATGGTGTACTCAACGACGAACCTGGGTGCACGAATGGTGGCTTATTTTCGTTCTTTTTCTCTCTCTTTACAGCTGGTGAACCAACAGTGACCAGAGCATTAAATTACAGGTTTGTGAGCTGCTGCATTGTCTTATTTACAAAAAAGCATTATTTAGTAGCGAAAGCACTCTGTACTTGTACCTGATGCAGTAATGTCAACAAACGTTGGAGGTTAAGATTCTGTCGGCAATCCGCCTCTCGCATATCGTTAGAGCTCCGACAACATAATGTTGTCGATGACAAATAAGCCCATCAGCGGCTTCCTCTATATCCCCTTCTGGCAAACCCCTAACCCCCCCCTCCCCACCACTCCCTATCACACACCAATTTTGATAGCAAATCAATTGCCTAATTTATTAAATAAACGAATTAGTTACCTCCTGCACTCTGCGAAGTCCCCACCCCTCCCCTCGCCACCTGTTATTAGCAGCAAATTTAAAAATCGACAGGAAATTCAAATTTTCGTGGTAAATATGAATTTTTTGGTAAATTAAAATGCTAATTGCACTGTACTGCAGAGAACATAATATCAATTAATAATAATATATTCTTTATTTATAAAAATTCAATTTGTATATGATGCTAGTGTGGAAGGATGAAGGATACTCTCTTTATTTCAACAACTTTCGAATACTGGTGCAATCGATTATGTCACAATCCAAGATGGCCGATCCAAAAAACTGGAGCAGTCTAAGTCCTCTCCTCCCATCTGCGGGAAATTCAAAAATTGGTGGGAAATTAAACAATCAGTGGGAAAATTCAGGGATTTTCCTCTGGCTGTGAAGCATGGGCAATGGGGAGGAGTAGTTGCGATTGGTTGAGCACTAGCAAGTAGCTCCAGCCAGTCTCAGGATAGCATACAACCACTTAAGTGCATGACTGTAGCCACCTGTGGATCGACAAATGAATAGCTGCTGAGAGGGACATAAGGATGGGTAATAATATTAGGACAACGACCCTTTTCTCAATGCTGCTATCAATCCATGCCCCCTACGTACATGAGTCCTATAGCAATAGCATTGGGGAATGAAATACACTTACACCCATTTACGAGTCACCCAACGGAAACGTGGGAAATTACGAGCATAGTGCACACTATCTTACTTGAACACAGCATCTCAGGACGAAAAACTGGCAGGTCTCGTCCAGTCTAGTCCAGCGCCATCTACCGAGTGTACTGTGTGTCTGAAGAGCTGAAAGCTCAGAGCCATTCTTTATACCTGCCAGTTACGAGAGGCAAAGCTGCAGCTTCTGGTCGCCCACAGTCTCATGATCACACCTGCCGCTGGCCTTGACGGATGTCGCTAACCCTTAGCACACTATGAAACAATGAGCCATGGCTTGGGCATGAAGTTCCAATTGCCAATCTGACATACACTCCCCAGTTTAAAAAACCCACTTTACCAAATCCTGAACAGGGATCTTGTTGTTCATTCACCACGAATTTCTCACACTGATACCTCCCTTTCATACACATTATTTTCGTAGACTGAAGAAATTGCAGCATACACGCATTTTCACATCGCTTTAGTACAGTTACTTGTGAAAATCCTGTACAGCAGCATGGCATAGGCTACATTTCCTCTAAATATTCTCTTATTCAATAAAAAGATCCGTTCACATCAGCTTAATACTTGCATCACAGGACTAGAATATTTAACTCATTTTTGGCTCATGACAGAATGCTGAGAGCATGCTAAACCTCCGTCAAGGGTAGCCCTTCGCTTTGATATTCCCTTTACCTCGTCACCTACCAAGTCTCTTAGTCAAACATCAGCACAGGCGAGTTGTAAATATCAGGATACTACTGTGTGTTACTTTATAAATTCGGTAACACAGCTGATTTTATTACTATGGCCATCTCTCATTGTTTGTTTTGTATGATACTTGTAGCCTGTCCATAACGGAGATATTCCCACATCAAGCAACATCCTGACAAACCAAGTGAAACCGGATTCCTTTATATCAGTGACGGTGACAAAACCGTGTGTTTCCATTGTGGTGGAGGGTTGAAATATTGGGATGGGACGATAACCCATGGTTTGAACTAGCTCTGTTTTTCCGAGTGCTTGTTTCTGGTCCTTGCGAGGGGTACAGATTTTGTGGAGAACATTTGTCAGAAGGGAGATCCAAAAATCTCTGCAAAGTTTGCAGCTGGTATTAAATCTCTATCATATCTTCTGAAAGCAGCATCCGAATACCGTGTGACTGTGAGAGCTCCTAACAATGCTCACCTATGTGAAATCTCATTCCAGGGAGCAGTGTGGATGCTATTTCTTCCCTGAAGACATATTAATGCCTGCGTTATGTGTGGACCTACCCTTCACTCATGTGCTTTGTGACAGAGACCTGTTTTAGCTACAGTAAGTGAATTTTTGACGAAGGCAGAAATGTTGCAAGAGAAACTATTATTTTACATACGAAATATTTTTTTTATTTTTTGTTAATCCCCGTTGTGAAGAATAAGGCATTATCGCTAAAATGCGATGTTTTCTCTTGAATCAACCACACTTAAGTCTGCGCTTAATATGACAGCTACGATTACACTGCCATCGTAACACCTCCTGACCTGCGCAGAAGAATCGTGATTTTTTAGTGCTGAAGCCTGGAACTGACGTGCAATGCCGCTGATCTGTGAATGTATGCAGTCTTACATGGGGTCAGAAAAAGTCATTTCGTCCCTATGCAAAGTACTGTAGTTAAGATCTGTCCTACAGAGCTCCATACGGTCGGTAACAAGTACTTTGTGACATGTACACTCCACTAAGTTAGTAGCAACCAGAAGCTGTACTGGGATGTATTGCAGGGAGAAAAGAAACTCTTTGTGCTGCCTATGACAATGAGACATAATACTTCGGTATAAAGTGCAATGATGGTGCATTAAATTGTTCTGAAAGCGGTGCTGATATTCAAGACAATAAAAGCGAATTAAAAGCTGTGAGCTATCTGGGGAAGTTAACCTTGCATTACTCAGCAACTGTTTCACCAGGTATCCAGTCTAGCTTACCAAATTCCCAACCAGAGTAACATTAATTATAATCTTTTAATAGTCATGTTACGACAACCAGTGATATATATATATATATATATATATATATATATATATATATATATATATATATATATATATATATATAAAGAGAATTTAAATATAAATAAATAAGTTTATATTTGGACATTTATTTTAACATTGATCATTGTTGCGTTAAAATTTCAGCATATTAAACTTGATTCATAACTAAACTGATGCCTTATTTAGGGTTGTGAAAATGAGTTTGTAATCTTACGGAACACATTAAATGTGGAGCCAAGATTGGGTGACTGCATACAACAATGCATTCATAAAATAACACACGAAGAAGGTTGAAACATATGCAATAGGAAATTAACCACAATCAACCAATTCAATTTTCATCCAAAGAAGTTACATTCGTAGCGCAATTCCGTCCGTCATGAAATTACCATAATCTGGTATACTAAATTCATACTAACTCTGTGTGAAATCTTCCCGAAAAGAATAGCTGAGCGATACTTTGATTATTACACCACATGCTTCCCCCGTGGTCAACTTGGTTTACACAAAGAGTGTAACTCCACAATAATTTTGATAATTAAAATAAATTACACCGAAACGCAATTTACAAAAGAAAAACCTCGAACTGGTTACTATCGTCTTACTATTAACCTGATGGGTCAAACAACTGTATAAACACGTGGTACTGGTCTCACAAAGTACACCCCACGTCGGTTGAACATAGAGAAAAGTTGCTATATTGAAAAATATTGTCAAAACGAGACGTTAGAATCTCACGCACATTCGCATTTAAGATTGATGATCTTAGTTAGAGTTACGGATCAACACAAGGTTCCACTTTACTCACAAAGTAGTTACAAAGCAACTACTGGAAGATATCCTGAACTTCACACTCGAATTACACTGCGTTGCAATTTAAGATAACATAAGATATTTTACCTCCCCCCATGAACCATGGACCTTGCCGTTGGTGGGGAGGCTTGCGTGCCTCAGCGATACAGATGGCCGTACCGTAGGTGCAACCACAACGGAGGGGTATCTGTTGAGAGGCCAGACAAACGTGTGGTTCCTGAAGAGGGGCAGCAGCCTTTTCAGTAGTTGCAGGGGCAACAGTCTGGATGATTGACTGATCTGGCCTTGCAACATTAACCAAAACGGCCTTGCTGTGCTGGTACTGCGAACGGCTGAAAGCAACGGGAAACTACAGCCGTAATTTTTCCCGAGGACATGCAGCTTTACTGTATGATTAAATGATGATGGCATCCTCTTGGGTAAAATATTCCGGAGGTAAAATAGTCCCCCATTCGGATCTCCGGGCGGGGACTACTCAGGAGGATGTCGTTATCAGGAGAAAGAAAACTGGCGTTCTACGGATCGGAGCGTGGAATGTCAGATCCTTTAATCGGGCAGGTAGGTTAGAAAATTTAAAAAGGGAAATGGATAGGTTAAAGTTAGATATAGTGGGAATTAGTGAAGTTCGGTGGCAGGAGGAACAAGACTTCTGGTCAGGTGACTACAGGGTTATAAACACAAAATCAAATAGGGGTAATGCAGGAGTAGGTTTAATAATGAATAGGAAAATAGGATTGCGGGTAAGCTACTACAAACAGCATAGTGAACGCATTATTGTGGCCAAGATAGATACGAAGCCCACACCTACTACAGTAGTACAAGTTTATATGCCAACTAGCTCTGCAGATAATGAAGAAATTGAAGAAATGTACGATGAAATAAAAGAAATTATTCAGATAGTGAAGGGAGACGAAAATTTAATAGTAATGGGTGACTGGAATTCGAGTGTAGGAAAAGGGAGAGAAGGAAACATAATAGGTGAATATGGATTGGGGCTAAGAAATGAAAGAGGAAGCCGCCTAGTAGAATTTTGCACAGAGCACAACTTAATCATAGCTAACACTTGGTTTAAGAATCATGAAAGAAGGTTGTATACGTGGAAGAACCCTGGAGATACTAAAAGGTATCAGATAGATTATATAATGGTAAGACAGAGATTTAGGAACCAGGTTTTAAGTTGTAAGACATTTCCAGGGGCAGATGTGGACTCTGACCACAATCTATTGGTTATGACCTGTAGATTAAAACTGAAGAAACTGCAAAAATGTGGGAAATTAAGGAGATGGGACCTGGATAAACTGAAAGAACCAGAGGTTGTACAGAGTTTCAGGGAGAGCATAAGGGAACAATTGACAGTAATAGGGGAAAGAAATACAGTAGAAGAAGAATGGGTAGCTCTGAGGGATGTAGTAGTGAAGGCAGCAGAGGATAAAGTAGGTACAAAGACGAGGGCTGCTAGAAATCCTTGGGTAACAGAAGAAATATTGAATTTAATTGATGAAAGGAGAAAATATAAAAATGCAGTAAATGAAGCAGGCAAAAAGGAATACAAACGTCTCAAAAATGAGATCGACAGGAAGTGCAAAATGGCTAAACAGGGATGGCTAGAGGACAAATGTAAGGATGTAGAAGCTTATCTCACTAGGGGTAAGATAGATACTGCCTACAGGAAAATTAAAGAGACCTTTGGAGAAAGGAGAACCACGTGTATGAATATCAAGAGCTCAGATGGAAGCCCAGTTCTAAGCAAAGAAGGGAAGGCAGAAAGGTGGAAGGAGTATATAGAAGGTTTATCCAAGGGCGATGTACTTGAGGACAATATTATGGAAATGGAAGAGGATGTAGATGAAGACGAAATGGGAGATATGATACTGCGTGAAGAGTTTGACAGAGCACTGAAAGACCTGAGTCGAAACAAGGCCCCCGGAGTAGACAACATTCCATTAGAACTACTGACGGCCTTGGGAGAGCCAGTCATGACAAAACTCTACCAGCTGGTGAGCAAGATGTATGAGACAGGCGAAATACCCTCAGACTTCAAGAAGAATATAATAATTCCAATCCCAAAGAAAGCAGGTGCTGACAGATGTGAAAATTACCGAACTATCAGTTTAATAAGCCACGGCTGCAAAATACTAACGCGAATTCTTTACAGACGAATGGAAAAACTGGTAGATGCAGACCTCGGGGAGGATCAGTTTGGATTCCGTCGAAATGTTGGAACACGTGAGGCAATACTGACCTTACGACTTATCTTAGAAGAAAGATTAAGAAAAGGCAAACCTACGTTTCTAGCATTTGTAGACTTAGAGAAAGCTTTTGACAATGTTGACTGGAATACTCTTTTTCAAATTCTAAAGGTGGCAGGGGTAAAATACAGGGAGCGAAAGGCTATTTATAATTTGTACAGAAACCAGATGGCAGTCGTAAGAGTCGAGGGGCATGAAAGGGAAGCAGTGGTTGGGAAAGGAGTGAGACAGGGTTGTAGCCTCTCCCCGATGTTATTCAATCTGTATATTGAGCAAGCAGTAAAGGAAACAAAAGAAAAATTTGGAGTAGGTATTAAAATTCATGGAGACGAAGTAAAAACTTTGAGGTTCGCCGATGACATTGTAATTCTGTCAGAGACGGCAAAGGACTTGGAAGAGCAGTTGAACGGAATGGACAGTGTCTTGAAAGGAGGATATAAGATGAACATTAACAAAAGCAAAACGAGGATAATGGAATGTAGTCAAATTAAATCGGGTGATGCTGAGGGAATTAGACTAGGAAATGAGACACTTAAAGTAGTAAAGGAGTTTTGCTATTTAGGAAGTAAAATAACTGATGATGGTCGAAGTAGAGAGGATATAAAATGTAGACTGGCAATGGCAAGGAAAGCGTTTCTGAAGAAGAGAAATTTGTTAACATCGAATGTAGATTTATGTATCAGGAAGTCGTTTCTGAAAGTATTTGTTTGGAGTGTAGCCATGTATGGAAGTGAAACATGGACGATAACTAGTTTGGACAAGAAGAGAATAGAAGCTTTCGAAATGTGGTGCTACAGAAGAATACTGAAGATAAGGTGGATAGAGCACGTAACTAATGAGGAGGTATTGAATAGAATTGGGGAGAAGAGAAGTTTGTGGCACAACTTGACTAGAAGAAGGGATCGGTTGGTAGGACATGTTTTGAGGCATCAAGGGATCACAAATTTAGCATTGGAGGGCAGCGTGGAGGGTAAAAATCGTAGAGGGAGACCGAGAGATGAGTACACTAAGCAGATTCAGAAGGATGTAGGTTGCAGTAGGTACTGGGAGATGAAGCAGCTTGCACAGGATAGAGTAGCATGGAGAGCTGCATCAAACCAGTCTCAGGACTGAAGACAACAACAACAAACAAGATATTTTAGATATAAACCTGAAATAAAGGTGATTAAATTTTCAATTAGGCTAAACTTAAGAATTTCATTGTCCTACGGACTTAGCAGAGACGCACTTAACGGGAGATCTTGCCACTTCAGACGCTCGCCGCGGACCGACTACCTGGGCTCCTACCGAGGGTGCTTCACAGATACAAACGGAAGTGACCAGAGAAGCAGCTTCCTCTACCAACATTACAAGGGAATGACAGGACCATACCAAGAACAGAAACCTCTTTGCATTTAGAAAGCGTAGCTACCTGTTCCGACGTTGGTCCTACTGTTCTCTAGCAGACAGGCTTGTCTGCCACCATCGAGCATGCAACTAGAAACACATTTGCTCATTCATCCTTTCACACAGAAGGGAAGGGGAATGACAGTATCTTATCATATACGGTATATAAAAGAAAGCGGATGTAGGTTCTGTATGAGACTGTGTGACAGGTCGTTCTTGATCATGTGTAAAAGTAACACGTTCCACTGTTCAGTCTCCTCCCAGATAGAGTCAGAAACACCATACTAAATTTAAAAATGGAATGTATGCCGTAAATGACAACAGATTTAAGAAATTAACATGAAAGGAATCCAACAGAGACCCTTCAAAAGTATTACACTGCAGATATAATTGGAACTGATGGTTGAAGGTGCTTGGTTTCTAAATGCTTGTACTATCTACTGGATGGAGGGATGATTGTCATATATCAGTACTTTAATGGGGAGGCGTCTATGCACTTTAGAACATTGTATCGTATTCCATAGTCAGGAGCTTGGTGCATACTAGGAGAAATTAGTATAGATGCAGTGGGAATATAAAAAATATATCTAGAACTAGTTGACGTTGGAATCAACCATCAGCCCGTACTATTGTAGTGGCCTTCTGCAGATGACTGCTAGCTTATGGATTCGAATAAAACGCAGGAGTTTTTTTTAATCATAATGGATATGTGCGACTACATAACGTTTGGGAGACACGTTTACATCACCCTGCGCTAATAAGGACCTGGTTTTTAAGCTCTGATTTGTAACTATGGAAAAGGGATGTTAGAGTTTAATCCTTTCTAAATGCCAACTGTAGGGAAAGGCGTTTCTAAAATCAGTATGGGATTTATATGGCGCAGTTTGAATGGAACATTTGTTAGTGATGGAAGGCAATACCCTTCACAGCATCGCTGTACTCAAATAGCTGTGACAGACGTTTGGAGATTAACTGCATGCGTCTTATTCCATTGCAGGGCGGGATTACTGCGGTTTTTTTTTCTTCCTAAGCAAATTACATTTAGAAATCTGGAGGGAATCTGTATGCACGTTGAGCCGTGCTGCGGCTCACGTTGGTGCTGTTCGTAGTTTTTCGCTCTCTATTGGAGGCCAGACGATATCGTTCAGTTGGCATGGTTGCGTTTGTTTGTCTTCTTCTCGTGGTGACTGGCACCACTCGGTTTCGCAAGCGTTGCCTGTCCGCTAGTGGCAGCAGCGTCGGTTACCGATGTGTAGTGACTGTTGCCCTATCTCAGGAGCGACGTCGTTGTTTTTCCTGGTCATGTGAGCGGGCCAGTTCGGTTGGGGACTCAGGAGGAGCCAGGTCCGTGCACTACAAGAACACGCCGGGACCGCTGGTGGCACGCACGGACTGCCGGATGGAAGGGCTGTGATCACGAGGGTGCATGACTTCGTCGTAAACCGGATCCAGCAAGCTTTAAGATGAGTGCATTTCTATCAAAGTAGAAAAACCTACACCATTGTGATATCTCGCGATTCTCCAGTGACTTGGGTTCTTGCTGCTTGTAGTGTCGCTGAGGCGACGAGCAGCGAGTAGAGTGCGACCGTTTGGCATGTCTGCGTTTTGACAGCTTTCTTGATTGTAGGCCGGTTGGTGATTCTTCTACTCTGGTCGTAGTGGTTCCTTCCTCGTTCCAGACGCCCTAAACACAGTATTCTGGGGACATAGTGCAGACCGCCTGTTCCGGCTTTGGCGTATTGTTCCATCGTTGCATTCGGTTTATCGGACGTGAGATAGCTTCATGAAGATTATCATTAGTCATTCGTTAGACTGCCACTAGTCTGAGTTACAATCTTGTGAAGTGAATGCAACTCTTGGCTGCCTATCTCATCGCTCGCGAGTGTTTGTTGCTGGATCTTCTCAGAGGTCGATTCCTGGAGCAGCATCTGGATCAGTTGCTTGTTTTTCAATTAACTTTTGGTATTGTATTTGGTGTTTTACAGCAGGTTTCAAATTTTTTTATATTATTGCCGTTCCTGGCGTGTAAGGCCGTTTGCCGTGATTGTGGTCATTTGCCTTAAAATTCTAATTTAGTATTTGTATTTTAGCAATAAGCCTTAAAATCTTACTTACTGCCATTCCTGGCGTCTAATGCCTTCTGCCGTGTTTGAGGCGACTTACCTTAATATTTCAATACCAGTGAGTTGTAAATTGCAGCGAGTTCTTAAACAATTCTTAATTTATCGCCATTCCTGGCGTGTAAGGCCTCCTGCCCACATCACAGTAGCTTGCTTTTAAAACATTATCTATTGTATCTATATTTAATGGTGATTTGCTAAATTTTAACTCACTGAGAACACAGGTATTTAGACTGTTGTTTATTCCTTCATTAATAACGTGTGATATTTTTTATTTATTGTCGAGTCTTGAATTACTAGTTTAAAATAAATTGCGTGTAATTGTAAATGGCAACCAATAGTAAATGATTATGGCCCCGTCCACAATCGTAACCGAATCCTGCCTTCCCTTGACTACCACCAGGTCTCACACGTATATGACGTGGTATTAGCGGTAAGGCTTGTAACTCATTTAGTGACTTGCATTGGAAGCCACTGTCGTCAATACATTAAGAGGTCACACGCATTGGGAGAACTGCAGATTTCGCGCATCCTGATTGCAAATTGGAGGTAAAAAGTGACTAAAGATCTGTAAGCAAACAACGCTCAAACGTCAGCCAAGACAGATTTCCAGCGAGCAGAAGAGATCCAGCCAACCTCAGATAAACAAAGAGGTCTAACTAGTGTTTGTGAAGATCTCTAAAGGGTGTAATATGACGAGCAGACATATATTAAGTGATTGAAAGGGCAGCGACTCTATATGACCGAAATTGTTTCCGTCTTTATCTAGATGTTGTTTTCTGCCATCGTTACGAACAATCGCCATCCTGTGTTTACCACATGCATACAAAAAAATGACACATCTGTGGTAGAAGTGATAAATAATAAGACAGGTCGATGTGAGATCTAAAACACGACATTCGGGGGAATTAATGTAGAAATGGGTCACATGTAAAGAATCACGCGTATTTCTGACAATTAGGTCGGATAATCAGTTACCGAACTGTATCCTTATAGTTTATCATTATTTTTCGAGCAGAGCTATACGATTACCTATTAAAATTTTCAGTATATGTATCCTTAAAATCATTCTGGTTATGACTCGTTAAATCAGAATACACCCAGAGGGGTGTGGATTTCCGTAGAGGCAGGAGTGGAGGGATACCCAGTGGGTTGTAGATTTTCCAGAGGGGGAGAAGAAAAGGTGGGGAGGGTTCGCCATCTCGAATACATTAAAACTGCACCAAGATGAACTTAACCCCACTGCACAAGTCACCAATGGCTCCAGACAGAAAGGTAAAGAAGATAACTACTCATACTTCACATTGTTTTTTAAATAGCGTACAATCATAAACCGGATAAATATATTAATTTCTTACATAAATATAAATTAGCTATGAGCATAATAATTGTATCACTGGCGTAGTGAAGTACAAAGGTTTGCTTCAGTACATTGGTCATCACTACATTTGGGGAAACAAATACGTTGATAGAAGTAGCCAGCGATTCCCGAATGTTAATAAAAGAGAAAAGAAAGGATTGCAGAAAAAAATCATACATACGACTACTACCTTGACTGAGTACATGGTGAGCTCACAACTTCTAATGAGTTTACTTGACCCAAAAATGTGAAAGTCCTAACTTGCGGTTGAGGTGTTTACATTCTCCTACGGCTCTGTATGTTAACACTGCCGTTGCTCACCATACCCAGTGTTACCAGTGCCTGCAACTGACTGATATGGTGATTGCAGAATTCTAAGTCATATGACCTACATCGAAGGCTGTTCTCCCCTACAGCCCAGAGTCAAGTCCTTCTCTCGGCTGAAGTATCCCTCGTCGAGTCAGGTATTGATGTACGTGACAGTGGCTATGTTCTACAGAGCGCTCCCACCAACAAGATAAAATTTTAATATTACTTTTTTTGTGTGAGGCTTGCACTCAATCAGATTCGCTCTAATAAGGCCGAAATCGGTCTGTCATACTAAGTTTTAATCTAATGAGCCAATGATTACGGTTTTTAGTGTTGGAGCTCTGAAACTCACTCAATCCTATTCCGATTTTCCGACAGTAAGGCCTCCACATCCGCACAAGTGAGTTCTGTTCTCTCCCTGTAGAATCTATTTATTTTAGCTGATCGTAGCTGGTCTTACCGTTTCAGGGTCAATAACAAATTAGCTTGGTGCCAGCCTGACAGTAGCAGGAGCTACATTCTTAAGCACAAAAGATTCGAAAGGTTTCATCTCACTTCACGTTACTGATTTAAAATCTGATCCGTCCAGTGTCAGCTGTTCGCGGAATACGAGCTTCCTACAGGGTACAGTGCATTACAATAAGGCACGCCCTGGTGCTGTTAGCTCGCGACAGGCCTACATGGCGCCAATGGATACATCATCTTAAAAATAGTCTTTCTTTACACAGTAGCTTTCCGTCAATTAGAATGCAAATACAGATGGCACCCGTCCGGCAGATCTCAGCCCACATGAAATACACCCGACCATTCCTTACCTCTGGCGTCTTCTCCTTCCCTCTTAGCGGCAGTGTATGTCTTTTGTAAGCGGCCTCACAATGACCCTCTCTCCCCTTATCTGCTAGCCTCTGTTCAATATGTACTCAATACGATTCCCAATTACTATTTTAAGCAGTTTTCCAGAATCAGAAATTAATATGGAGTTTTACACTGTGGTGAATTGGATAGCTCATAAATCGTATATTATCTCCTTTTACCAGGTGTAGTGCAACAACTCGACGTGTCTTGGACTCAACAAGTCGTTACAAGTCCCCTTTAGAAATATTGAGCCATGTTGCCTCTATAGCCGTCCACAACTTTAAAATTGTTGCCTGTGCAGATTTTGTGCACGAAGTGACCTCTCGATTATGTCCCATAAATGATCGGTGGGTAGCCAAACCACTCGCCCGAATTTTCCAGAATGTTCTTCAAACCAGTCATGAACAACTGTGGCCCAGTGACATGACATATTGTCATACCCAAAAATTCCATCGTTATTTGGGAATAAGAAACCCATGAATGGCTGGAAATGGTCTCCAAGTCATCATCATCATCATCCAATACTGATTATGCCCTTCAGCGTTCAGTCTGGAGCATAGCCCCCTTATAAAATTCCTCCACGATCCCCTATCAGTGCTAACATTGATGCCTCTTCTGATGTTAAACCTATCACTTCCAATTCATTCTTAACCGAATCCAGGTACCTTCTCCTTGGTCTGCCTCGACTCCTCCTACCCTCTACTGCTGAACCCATGAGTCTCTTGGGTAACCTTGCTTCTCCCATGCGTGTAACATGACCCCACCATCTAAGCCTGTTCGCCCTGACTGCTACATCTATAGAGTTCATTCCCAGTTTTTCTTTGATTTCCTCGTTGTGGGCACCCTCCAGCCATTGTTCCCATCTACTAGTACCTGCAATAATCCTAGCTTCTTTCATATCCGTAACCTCAACCTTGTTGATAAGGTAACCTGAATCCACCCAGCTTTCGCTCCCATACAACAAAGTTGGTCGAAATATTGAACGGTGCACAGATAACTTAGTCTTGGTACTGACTTCCTTCTTGCAGAAGAGAGTAGATCGTAGCTGAGCGCTCACTGCATTAGCTTTGCTACACCTCGCTTCCAGTTCTTTCACTATGTTGCCATCCTGTGAGAATATGCATCCTAAGTACTTGAAACCGTCCACCTGTTCTAACTTTGTTCCTCCTATTTGGCACTCAATCCGTTTATATTTCTTTCCCACTGACATTACTTTCGTTTTGGAGATGCTAATCTTCATACCATAGTCCTTAAATTTCTGATCTAGCTCTGAAATATTACTTTGCAAACTTTCAATCGAATCTGCCATCACAACTAAGTCATCCGCATATGCAAGACTGCTTATTTTGTGTTCACATATCTTAATCTCACCCAGCCAGTCTATTTTTTTCAACATATGATCCATAAATAATATGAACAACAGTGGAGATAGGTTGCAGCCTTGTCTTACCCCTGAAACTACTCTGAACCATGAACTCAATTTACCGTCAACTCAAACTGCTGCCTGACTATCCATGTAAAGACCTTTAATTGCTTGCAAAAGTTTGCCTCCTATTCCATAATCTCGTAGAACAGACAATAACTTCCTCCTAGGAACCAGGTCATATGCCTTTTCTAGATCTATAAAGCATACATACAATTCCCTGTTGCACTCCTAACACCTCTCCATTATTTGCCGTAAGCTAAAGATCTGGTCCTGACAACCTCTAAGAGGCCTAAACCCATATTGATTTTCATGCAATTGATCCTCAACTAATACTCGCACTTTTCTTTCAACAATACCTGAGAAGATTTTACCCACAACGCTGATTAAAGAGATACCTCTGTAGTTGTTACAATCTTTCCTGTTTCCATGTTCAAAGATTGGTGTGATTACTGCTTTTGTCCAGTCTGATGGAACCTGTCCCGACTACCACGCCATTTCAATTATCCTGTGTAGCCATTTAAGACCTAACATTCCACTGTATTTGATGAGTTCCGACTGAATTTCATCCACCCCAGCTGCTTTATTGCACTGCAATCTATTGGCCATTTTCTCCACTTCCTCAAATGTGATCCTGTTTTCATCATCATTCCTATCCCACTCTACCTCGAAATCTGAAACATTATTGATCGTATTTTCACCTACATTGAGCAACTCTTCAAAATATTCCCTCCATCTGCCCAAGGCATCCACAGGATTCACCAGCAGTTTTCCTGATCTGTCCAAAATACTTGTCGTTTCCTTCTTACCTCCCTTTTGAAGACTGCTAATTACACTCCAGAATGGTTTTCCAGCAGCTTGACCCATAGTCTCCAACCTGTTTCCAGAGTCTTCCCAAGATTTCTTCTTGGATGCTGCAATTGTCTGTTTGGCTTTGTTTCTTTCTTCAACATAACTTTCTCTGTCTACCTGAGTTCTAGTATGTAACCATTTTTGACACGCCTTCTTTTTCCTTTTACAGGCTGCCTTGACTGTGTCATTCCACCAAGCTGTTTGCTTCATCCTACTTTTACACACTACAGTTCCAAGACATTCTTTAGCCACTTCTAGTACTGTGTCCCTGTACCTTGTCCATTCCTTTTCCATTGACTGTATTTGACTACATTCAACTAACTGGTACCTTTCTGAGATCGCTGTTATGTACTTGTGTCTGATTTCCTTATTCTGAAGTTTCTCCACTCTTATCCTCCTACATATGGACCTGACCTCCTGCACTTTCGGCCTCACAATCCCAATTTCACTGCAGATTAAATAATTATCAGTCTCATCAAGGAATCCCCTGAATACACGTGTGTCCCTCACAACCTTCCTGAATTCCTGATCTGTTATTATATAGTCAATGACAGATCTGGTTCCCCTGCCTTCCCAAGTATACCGGTGAATGTTCTTATGTTTAAAAAAGGAATTTGTGATTACTAAGCCCATACTGGCACAGAAATCCAAGAGTTGTTTCCCGTTCCTGTTGGCCTCCATATCCTCTCCAAATTTACCCATAACCTTTTCATACCCTTCTGTTCGATTTCCAATCCTGGAGTTAAAATCACCCATGAGCAGAACACTGTCCTTGTCCTTTACTCTAACAACTACATCACTGAGTGCCTCATAAAAACTATCCATCTTATCTTGATCTGTCCCTTCACAATGCGAATATACTTACACAATCCTAATTTTATTGCTAGACACTGTCAAATCTATCCACATCAGTCGTTCGTTTACATACCTTATTGCAACTATGCTGGGTTCCATTTCTTTCCTGATGTAAAGCCCTACACCCCATTGTGCTATTCCTGCTTTGACTCCTGACAGGTAGACCTTGTATTCTCCCACTTCCTCTTTTTTCTCACCCCTTACCAGAATGTCACTAACAGCTAAAACGTCCAGCCTCATCTTACTTGCACCCTCTGCCAGCTCTACCTTCTTCCCAGAGTAGCGCCCATTGATATTAATAGCTCCCCATCTCATTACCATTTGTTTGCCAAGTCGTATCTTAGGAGTCCCTGCTCTGTCAGTTAGAGGTGGAACTCCGTCACCTCCAAAGGTCCGAGGCATTTTGCTCTGATTGTTGCCAGAATCATATTTAAAGTACCGGGGAAGCAGGTTTCTAGCCTTACTTGCCCCGAGTCCCATTGGGTTTTATCCCTAACGGTTGAGGGACTAACCGGTGGATTTGGTAGTCTTTGCCGTATAAGCACAAAGGTGACCACGACTCAGAATATGCCCGAGATGCTCAGCCTTATTCCAAAGTAACTGGTATCCCGACTGTCGGTACCACTTGCTTGGCCACTCATACGTCTCCAAGTAACCGAAGATAACCATTTCCAGTCAGTGATCGGTTCAGCCGGACAAGAGGACGAAGCCCGTTCCATGTAAACAGAGCTCATATCATTATGGAGCTACCACCAGCTTGCACAGTGTCTTGTTGACCAACATGGGTCCATGGCTTCGTGGGGTCTGCACCATGCTCGAACCCTACCACCAGCACTTACCAAATCAAAGTGGGACTTGTCTAATGAGGCCACGGTTTTCCAGTTGTGTAGAGTCCAACCGATATGGTTCGACCTCAAAAGAGGCGTCGCAGGCGAAATCGTGCTGTTAGCAAAGACACTCGCTTCGCTCGTCTGCTGCCGCAGCCCATTAACGCCAAATTCCTCCACTGTGCCCTAATTGATACGATCGTCATACGCCCAACATTGTTTTCTGCGGTTATTTTACGCAGTATTGTTTGCCCATTAGGATTGACAACTCTACACGAAATCGTTGCTCTCGGTCGTCAAGAGAAGGCCGCCGGCCACTGAGTTATTCGTGGTGAGATATACTGCCTGATATTTGGCATTTTCAGCACACTCTTCACACTGTGGATCTCGATAACTAAATTCCATAACGATTTCCGAAATGGAATGTCCCATGCTTCTAGCTCCAACTACCACTCCAACTTCAGAGTCTGTTAATTCTCGTCGTGCAGCCATAATCACGTCGTAAACCTTTTCACATGTATCACCTGAGTACAAATTACATATCCGCCATATTACCGCCGTCCCTGTTTTGCATAGCGCTACGCCATGATTTGGCGCCTCAGTGTATGGAACAGGTGAAATATCCTTACTTGTGCTCTCATCTCTAGCTGTAAATTAATATAGATTAGAAATTTAATGGAACATGGCAGCTTTGAAAAAAAGTTTGCATAACAATGGTTGTCAGTGCATTCGGAACATTCTTGTGATTTTTTGAACGTGTACAGGCATCAATGTATTGAGGCGCTGAAACCTGCCTTTACATTAATTGTAATAGCTCATGTATACATATCTTGTTAACCCCCTCAGCATCAGCTAAGGCCTGAAAATGGTGCACTGAAGCACCGAAACTGCTAGCCATGCTGAATGACATCAGGACGGCTGTAGGTGTTTGATTTCATTACATTTGTGGAACACTTGCTGTAATGTGTTTGTCTTCAAGTGCGGATCGACAGTATGGGTCATCGTGGCGTCTGTTAATACGCAATATCAGGGCAGCCATTGGCTTCCTGACCTATGTTGATGATTATTTACTTGTTTCGTTGTCCCCTGCTCGTCCCTTTCATTTTTACCTGTAATGATGAAGAACCTGTAGAAAAGATAAATCATCTAAGTTGGTGAGCTTTTGCAGCTGGAGTCACAGCTACTTTTGTAGAATTTTAATTCTTACCAATGAACTTCTAAATTTTAGCAGCTTAAATGAGTCATTTTCTTATTTATATCTGTCTGTTGGTATGTGTGTGTGTGTGCGTGAGAGAGAGAGAGAAAGCGTATAGGGCCTTTTTGTAACTTTATTGTTGAAGTTCCTTATTTTCCCGCTTTTATCGACACTCATCTCTTAATATCTAACAATCTAGCATTCTTGCACCCAGACCAATGTGGTTAGGGTTTGGTGACTTCGATTGGTACAAATGCACTTGCGTGGTAGTCTGATGTGTTGAGCCTGCGGACACAGTGTGACAAAAGCACGCTCGAGTGGAGAAGTCCAGCAGAGTCACAGCAGATGTCCTCATTTTATTGGCTTTCGGCTTGTGGCCATTCAGCCATCTCAATAGTAATGTCAATTATGACAATACGAATGTAAGGGCAACACAACATCCAATCTGCGAGAAGAGCAAATCTCCTACCCCGCCGGGAATCAAACCCGGGCCCTTTGGCTTAGCAGTCTGCCGCGCTGGAAGGGCAGATACAGGGAAGGACGGCCTCGCACTTTGACCACGAAAAAAAGAGGCTGCGATAACTGAAAGGAACCTTCGTGACGTCATGAAACCGGTGCAGAGCCTGGGCGTGTCCCTCGTAGAAGCCCTCTCTTGTCTGGGTTACATTCGAGTCCTAGTCCCATAAGCTACGGTTGTGGGCTCTTTGCTTTCAGTAAGCGTTTATAGTTCATGCAAGAACCATCGACTGCTTTCGTTAGCGTTGAGCTTTAACTACACGTTTGAAAGATTTAAAATTTCTTCATCATTCATAAGAGGCTAAAAATTACACTGGTACAGCTTACGTCTGGAACAGTATTACATCCTTCAGTCGTGTCAAAATGTTTCATGAACGGTCCGTTCTTTTGTTTTAGATATTTGTGTTTTTGATGGAAAGTAAGTGTTTGCTTTTCCCTCATTTCTCAAAGAGCCCATTTCGGTACGTAGCTCTGAATTAATTCTGTGGCAATGGAATACTTTGAATATTTATTCCGCTAAGACTGATTATCGCCTTTGACATCTGTTGCAAGAACTAATATCATGATTTGATGATGATAATATTCATTGCTTGAGAAATGTTGTGAGGTTACAAACACAGTGGAAACGTTTACCATTATATGCACCTGCCTCTAAAGATACTGGAGAAATTACACCATCCAGATTTTTCATTTGCTACATACAACAACCAGAAAATACTCATTTAATCGAATATGTTTACACCAGTCTTTTGGGCAGCACATATTTGTTACCGTGTAGGTTTTAGATGAATCGTTTGGACACAGCCTGGGCAAGATTTGTGCTCTTTCAGCGCGCTCACCCTCTGCAAGCGCAGACGTGTCCGCTGAGCTCTCCGTCTTCCCCCACTGCTGCGCTATTCCGACCAGGTGTGTGAGTGAGACGGGTATATGTCGAAAGCTGCACGTACGGAAAAGCTAGGAAGACGTGTTTGCAACACAATGTGATTACTAGGGGAGAGCGCACTTTTATAAGGAAGATTTTATCACTACTGTTTAGCTTCAAATTTTTAATTTACCGCCAAAGCAATACCTTTACTACTTAATCCAGGAACCACATTATACAGTGCTAAGTTGATGAACACCACTAAAAAAAAAACTTTAGTTACAGACATTTAACATTGAGTTGTGCTGTTTATAAATTTCAACATACTTCGATTTTAGAATATGTAATATATCTGTAACAATGGTTCGTGATATGCAGACTGAAATCTGTTAAACTCGTTTACTTCGGTCCCGGATCCGAACTCGCCACTGCTTAATTTTTGAATAAAAATCACGAGCAATGGTGGCCGATGACTTGAGGCATAAGAAGTCACGCTTTTACAGCCAATGGCGTTGTCGGAGAGGGCGAAGGAGTGGACAGAGGTTCGGCATTCTTTTCCCCTTGGGGTGGGGAACTGCCCCTTACAGGCGGAAGAATCAGCATTGATCAACGCCATGAGGATGCAGAAGCCAATGGAAACCATTGAATTCAAGATACATAACGTGTATACACAGGAAATGTTGCCTGTAATTGAAAAAAGTGTCATAATGATCTGTCAGTTGGCAAAACATGTCTGACTAGTCCCCCATTTGGATCTCTGGCAGGGGACTGCCAACAGGGAGGAGACCACGAGAAAGAAAACTGAATAATCAACAACAGGGTAATGTTCTACGAGTTGAGGCATGGAATATCAGAAGTTAGAACGTGGTAGACAGTCTGAAAAGGGAAATCCAGAGGTTCAGTCTACATGTAGTGGCGATCAATGAGGTGAAATGAAAAGAAGACAAGAATCTCTGGTCAGACGAATATATGGTGATATTAAGAGCAGCAGAAAATGGTGTAACAGGAGTAGGATTCGTCATGAATAAAAAGGTAGGGTAGAGAGTCAGTTCCTGTGAACAGCTCAGTGATAGTTTTCTTCTCATCAGAAACGACAGCAAACCAACACCGACAACAATAGTTTTGGTGGTGGTGTGTTGGGGCTTATGGGCGCTCAACATCGAGGTCATCAGCGCCCTGACACACATTGAAAGGAACGAACGTGGACAGACCTAAGAAAACTAAAGCACACACTCAAAGAAAGCAGGAAAAGAAGGAAAATGTTACATAAGAAAGTAAAACCTAAGGAAAGGGGAAACATAGCAACAAGAATGTCACAGGAAATTGTTATTGGCTGCCCACTTACATAAAATATGGGCTAGCTTGTCACACAGCGAGCAAATTAAAATCCTCTCTCTAAAATCTTTGTAAAAACATTTGACATGTCACAGAACGTTAAAACTTTAGCCACATTCGTCCGAGTGTTGCCTAAAAGAGATGGCAGGTCCGCTGGCAAGTCAGCTGCGGCCCGCTGGTCAGAAAATAAAACGCAATCCAATAAAACGTGGCGCACAGTGACCTGGACGCCGCAAGCACCACACATTGGAGGGTCCTCTCGCCGGAGCAGGTAGCCATGCGTCATAGGGCTGTGGCCTATTCGGAGCCGAGTGAGGAGAACCTCATCCCGTCGATGGGGCTGAAAGGAAGTACACCACACACGCGTTGTGGGCTTTACTATACGGAGCTTATTGTCAGTCACTTCCAGCCACTCATCCTCCCATCGACGCATAACCCGTGAGCTCAACAGCGAGGTGAGTGCGTGCAAGGGGATAGCACACTGAGATACTTGTGGGGCGAGACACGCCTCCTTGGCTGCGAGATCTGCCCTTTCATTCCCAGCAATGCCGACATGCCCCAGAACCCAGCAGAAAGCTATTACCTTCCCCAGTCGCTGTAGTCGGAGGAGGGCGTCCTGGATGGTCTGGACAGTTTTGTCTGCCGGATACAAACGTTGCAATAAGTGAAGGGCACTGAGTGAATCGAAACAGACAAGAAATTTAGCAGAGGAAGAATGTCTCATGTGCTCCAGTGCCCGCAAGATCGCAGACAATTCCTCATCAATGACAGCGAAAGTCTGAGACAGGCGGCCCTTGAAGACACGATCTGGAAAAACAACTGAGCACCCAACAGAATCCCCTTGTTTCGACCCATCCGTAAAAACAGCTACATAGTCGTGGTGCTCAGGTAAAATGGCAGAAAATGCTGCATTAAAAACGGTGGCAGGAGTGCAATCTCTCTTGTACTGCAATAAATCTAAAATCACTCCGGGCCTCTTCAGTAACCAGGGTGGCAGGCGGTTAAAACCCTGGATTTGGGGTTGGACAGATTCCACATTGAGGGACTCTAGTACACGTTGCACACGGATCCCAAACGGCAACGTAGCCCGGGGACGGCGGGAAAAAAGGCGGTCCAGAGGTGGATGGGCAACAAGATGGCGAGCAGGCGAGCTGGGAGCTGCAAGAAACTTACAAGCCTGGCGCACCAGCAGGAGCTGCCGCCGGATGGTAAGTGGCGGTTCCCCAGCCTCAGCACAGAGGCTGGGTATGGGACTGGTCCGATAAGCACCCGTGGCCAGTCGAATCCCAGCGTGGTGAACAGCGTCAAGGATCTGCAAATAAGAAGGCCTCGCTGACCCATATACTGTGCACCCATAGTCCTACCGTGAACGCACGAAAGCTCGGAAAAACTGAAGGAGACGCGCCCTGTCCGCTGCCCAAGACCTGTGGCTGAGGCACTTGAGGATGTTGAGTGCCTTCACGGTTCTGGCTTTCAAGTCACGTAGGTGTGGCAGCCATGACAACCTGGAGTCAAAAATTAGGCCCAGAATCCGCACTGTGTCTCTAAAATGTAGGACAGTATCCCCCCATATGCAAGGCAGGCAAAGTAAAAAGACGACGAGAACGATTAAAATGAACACAAACACACTTATCGGCAGAGAACCGAAAACCCGTCTTTGCAGCCCACTCCTCTAACCGCCGCACTGTTAGCTGCAACTGACGGCTCACGGTTGCAACACTGGAGGAGGAACAGAAAACAGCAAAGTCGTCCACAAATAAGGAGCACTGTACTGGACTCCTCACTGTAGACGTTATACTGTTGATGGCTATGGCAAAGAGGGTAACGCTTAAAACGCTGCCCTGTTGGACACCGTTCTCTTGCTCAAAGCGATCAGACAGTGTGTTACCAACGCGGGTCCGAAAAAACCGCTAAGACAGGAAAGACAGAATGAAAATCGGGATGCGGCCACGAAAGCCCCATTGATGCAGTTGTGCAAGAATACAGTATCTCCAAGTAGTATCATATGCCTTACTGATATCAAAGAAGATACCAATATAGTGATGCTGACGGAGAAAAGCCTGCTGAATAGCCGTGTCTAGGAGGGTCAGGTTGTCGACCGTGGACCGAAATTTTCGGAATCCACACTGAAAGCGGCTAAGGAGCTGTCTGGTCTCTAACAGCCAGACCAGACGCCGGTTAACCATCCGTTCCAGGGGCTTTCCGACACAGCTTGTCAAGGAGATACTACGATAACTACTGGGACATGTGCGGTCCTTTCCTGGTTTGAGGAGAGGGATGAGGATTGCCTCCCGCCACGAGGTGGGGAACACTCCTGTCTGCCATATGAGATTAAAACATTCGAGGAGGATTTCCTTTGACGCCGCTGGCAGATGTCGAAGCATGGAGTACCGGACGCGGTCGTAACCCGGTGCAGTGTCAGATGTCTCACTAAGAGCCGATTCAAGTTCCCAAATGGAGAAAGGGGAGTTGTACGCCTCAGAACTGTTCGACCGAAAGTCCAAGTTCGCTCTTTCGACAGTCGCCCGGTAGCGACGAAACGCTGGATTCTGATTTGCAGTGGCAGTACTTTGTGCAAAATGCTCTGCCAGCGTCTGAGCAATGGCTCTGGGTGTCGTTTGGAGGCATCCCTGGTTCAGGACAGCAGCTATCGGTAAACGGCTATGTTTACCGGAAATCCTCCAGATGGCTTCCCATACTTTTGTGGAACAAGTGGAACGGTTGATGGAGTCCAGGAACGCCTGCCACGACCTCTTCTTGCTCTCTCGTATAATCCGACGACACTTTGCCCTCGCCACACGAAAAGCTGCAAGGTTCTCTACAGTTGGCCGGCATTTGAACCTACGCAGAGCTGCCCGCCTAGCCCTGATTGCACAGCGGCATTCCTCGCTCCACCAAGGGACAGGCTGCCACTTCGGTTGTCCCGTGGACTGTGGGATGGACGCTTCACTGGCGCGGTGGATCACTTCAGTAATATGATCCACCCATTCCTGGACACTGACCCGATGTTCAAACTGGACGCGTTGACTATACAGTGCCCAGTTGGCTCTACCGAGCACCCATCGAGGCGGTTTCCTTTCTAGTTCCACTGCATGTGGCAGGTGAATCCGGATGGGGAAGTGATCGCTGCCATGTAAGTTATCAACCACTTCCCATGCAGCAGTGTGGGCGATGGCTGAAGAGCAAAGCGAGAGATCAATGGCAGAGAACGACCCAGTTGCAATGCAAAAATATGTGCTTTGACCTGTATTTAGCAAATGGGCACTGGTAGACAGAAGAAGCCTCTCAATTGCTCTACCCCTGGGGCAAGTACTCACAGAGCCCCAAAGCATATTTATTTATTTATGTATTTATTTAACCTGGCAAGATTAGGGCCATCAGGGCCTCTCTTACATCTAACCAGGCATTCTACTTATTTTACAGTCATATGTTTTAGTAGGCATGTTAAACTACATCTAATACAAAAAGTGAGATAAACAATTAGAAAGGTACACCTCGAAAAATACATTATTGAAGAGAAAGATTTTAGATAGGAGTGCTGGCAGCAGGGAGTATGAGGGAGACTCATGGTGAAGGGAGGAGAAGAATAGAGAGACATGATGAAACATAGTTAAGAAAAATATAATGGAAAAGGAGACTGCGTAGCTATTTGAGATAGATGAAGGCATCTCAGGAGCAAGATAGAAGACGCTAGCTTTGCTATTTGACAGATGAGAGGATTGGCCTTGCACATTAATTTTGTGGAGAATTTTATGCGGATGATAGTAGGAAATGCTTCAACTTCTTCTTAAAAGCAACAGGAGATTGAATTTTCCTCAAGGTAAGGGGCAGTTTGTTCCAGAGGCGGACATATTGTGTGCATTAAAATCACCACAGGGGTGGGGGAGCGGTGTAAGAAGATCACTGAGAGCCTCTTCGTCAAGCACATCATGTGGGAGCAGGTAAAGCGAACATACTGTTAGCATATGGCGCACATGTACTAATATTGCAACTGCCTGTAAATGCGTCGTGAGGGAGAGAGGCGAGGAGTGGTAGTCGGTGTTGTCGAAGATACCTACTCCTCCTCGAGCTCTCTGTCCACTCAGGTCGTCCTTTTTGTGGAGGATATAACCATGTAGGACTCCATCAGCTCTGGGGAAGAGTCTGATGAAGCGTCTAGCGGGACCACATTAACGTGATCCGAGGGTTTACCAGCCGATTTAATCTGCTGGTGCTGCTTCACATGGGCTTTCCTTTGTTTAGAGGGCTTTGCTGGAATCGGAGCTGGGGCATTTATGACCATGCTGGGCTTTGGAACAGCCTCAGCAGTCGGAGATGCCTGGGGCTCTTCAATGTGAGCTACTGTACCTTTCTCTGCTGTTCTAGGAGGGGCTACAGGCTCTGATACAGTTGCTGCCTTGCAAGTGCACTGACATGTGCACGTGTTCGTGCCAGCACTAACAACCTCCGTCTGTGTAGATGCATCGACCTTCAGAGGCGGCTTCTGAACAATGGAAGCAAAGGACGTAACGAATTTGGGGGGCTGCATGGCCTTAAAGATCTTTTTGGATTCACCGTAGGGGATACGCTTAGTTGTTTTTATTTCTTGTATTTTACGTTCCTCTAGGAAGATTCTACAGTCCCTACTCCAAACAGGGTGGCTTTCAGAACAGTTTACACATCGGACAGGCGACGAACAGTCAATTCCGTCATGGGCAGCCTTACTACAGTTGCCACACATCGCTTCTCCCTTACACCCTAGAGTTGTATGCCCAAAACGCTGGCACTTAAAACAGCGCATTGGGTTTGGGACATAAGACCGGACGTTTAGTCGAAGAAATCCTGCCTTGACGTGTTCTGGGAGTTTGGGGGTATTGAAAGTAAGAATGAAGGAGTCTGATTTCACCAGGTTCCCATCCACCCTTTTCATGATGTTCTGAACGTCAACAATTACCTCCTGAGCCCACTCACTCTTTAATTCTTCTACAGGAATGTCCACGAGATCCCTACAGGTAACAACACCCTTACTGGAGTTCAGGGTGCTGTGAAGCTCTGTATCGATAGTGTATTCCCCCAAGCTTTTAGCTGTTTGAAGGTTAACTGCTTGCTGAGCAGTTGATGTTTCAACAAGCAGTGTCCCATTCCGTAAACGCTTCACTGATTTTAAAGTTCCAGCTATTCCTTCTAGACCCTTTTGGATATAGAATGGCGAAACCTTTTCAAAGGAACCCTCTTTCCTTTTTATAATTAAAAACACATTCTGGTTTTCAGTATGTGCTCTGTTACTCTGAACTGCTGTACGTTTGCTGACGCCGGAGTCAGGAGGACTGGCTAACCTAGCCCTCTTGTTGGATTGGGCGGTAGTGCCTACCAGCGGCCCACCCATCCGACTGGCCAGCGAAAAATTAGAAGGAGGAAAAGAGGAAGAATTCGTGGTAGTCATGGTCGTCCCACGAGCAGCTAGGGAAACTTACGTCCATCCAGACAGAGCCCCGCATGCCTGGATAAGCCTTGTACAACTGAGGTGCGGCACGTTCCCCAGAGGTTGCCCGCTAGCGACTGTTCCACCTCAACAGCCATGCATCTTATCGGCGCGCAGCACACCTTAAGATTGAAGGGTTTTTTATAGAGGTATGTACCGTCCTCGCGATCCAGGCAACCAAGCCAAGATCCCCGGTCCCTAAGACACACAAAGTTCCACCGTTGCGCCAAACGGTGGTCGCTGAAGCATGCCCAGAGCTTACGGTATCAGCAGACTGGCGGCGCACACCAGTCCACAGGTCGAGGACCCCGGGTTCGCCAAGCCCGTACCCAGAAAACGAATGCTGAGCCCCCTGAGGGAGACAACAATAGTTCAGGTATACATGCCGACGTCCAAAGCAGAGTATGACGAGGTAGAGAATGTAGTGTAAGAGGATATTCAGTATATAAAGGGAGATAACACCTA
This sequence comes from Schistocerca gregaria, assembly GCF_023897955.1. Classification (NCBI taxonomy): domain Eukaryota; kingdom Metazoa; phylum Arthropoda; class Insecta; order Orthoptera; family Acrididae; genus Schistocerca; species Schistocerca gregaria. The sequence continues at coordinate 640,259,065 of NC_064922.1, read as the reverse complement.
ATAGTAATGGAGGATTGGAATGCAGTTGTAGGGGAGGGAGTAGAAGGAAGCTGTTCACATTGGTGTGTATAATGTGTGAGACTTTCGGAAAAACATCATCCACAAAATGGCTCAAATGGCTCTGAGCACTATGGGACTCGACATCTGAGGTCATCAGTCCCCTAGAACTTAGAACTACTTAAACCTAAATAACCTAAGGACATCACACACATGCACGCCCAGGATTCGAATCTGCGACGGTAGCGGTCACGCGGTTCCAGACTGAAGCGCCTAGAACCGCTCGGTCACTCCGGCCGGCCATCATCCACACAATTACGAAGATCTTAAGAGCCAACGAGTGCGAGAATGATCGTATAATCAGCGAAATAGCTCATGCATCCAAGTTACTGATAAGAATAATATACAGAAGAATGGAAATGAAAATTGAGGATCTGCAGGGTGAAGATCAGTTTGGCTTTAGGAAAGGTAAATTCACCAGAAAGGGAGTTCCGACATTGCATCTACATCTACATCTACATCTACATGACTACTCTGCAATTCTCATTTAAGTGCTTGGCAGAGGGTTCATCGAACCACAATCATACTATCTCTCTACTATTCCACACCCGAACAGCGAGCGGGAAAAACGAACACCTAAACCTTTCTGTTCGAGCTCTGATTTCTCTTATTTTATTTTGATGATCATTCCTACCTATGTAGGTTGGGCTCAACAAAATATTTTCGCATTCGGAAGAGAAAGTTGGTGACTGAAATTTCGTAAAAAGGTCTCGCCGCGACGAAAAACGTCTATGCTGTAATGACTTCGATCCCAACTCGTGTATCATATCTGCCACACTCTCTCCCCTATAACGCGATAATACAAAACGAGCTGCCCTTTTTTGCACCCTTTCGATGTCCTCCGTCAATCCCACCTGGTAAGGATCCCACACCGCGCAGCAATATTCTAACAGAGGACGAACGAGTGTAGTGTAAGCTGTCTCTTTAGTGGACTTGTTGCATCTTCTAAGTGTCCTGCCAATGAAACGCAGCCTTTGGCTCGCCTTCCCGACAATATTATCTATGTGGTCCTTCCAACTGAAGTTGTTCGTAATTTTAACACCCAGGTACTTAGTTGAATTGACAGCCTTGAGAATTGTACTATTTATCGAGTAATCGAATTCCAACGGATTTCTTTTGGAACTCATGTGGATCATCTCACACTTTTCGTTATTTAGCGTCAACTGCCACCTGACACACCATACAGCAATCTTTTCTAAATCGCTTTGCAACTGATACTGGTCTTCGGAAGACCTTACTAGACGGTAAATTACAGCATCATCTGCGAACAATCTAAGAGAACTGCTCAGATTGTCACCCAGGTCATTTATATAGATCAGGAACAGCAGAGGTCCCAGAACGCTTCCCTGGGGAACACCTGATATCACTTCAGTTTTACTCGATGATTTGCCGTCTATTACTACGAACTGCGACCTTCCTGACAGGAAATCACGAATCCAGTCGCACAACTGAGACGATACCCCATAGCTCCGCAGCTTGATTAGAAGTCGCTTGTGAGGGACGGTGTCAAAAGCTTTCCGGAAATCTAGAAATACGGAATCAACTTGAGATCCCCTGTCGATAGCGGCCATTAATTCGTGCGAATAAAGAGCTAGCTGCGTTGCACAAGAGCGATGTTTTCTGAAGCCATGCTGATTACGTGTCAATAGATCGTTCCCTTCGAGGTGATTCATAATGTTTGAATACAGTATATGCTCCAAAACCCTACTGCAAACCGACGTCAATGATATAGGTCTGTAGTTAAATGGATTACTCCTACTACCCTTCTTGAACACTGGTGCGACCTGCGCAATTTTCCAATCTGTAGGTACAGATCTATCGGTGAGCGAGCGGTTGTATATGAGTGCTAAGTAGGGAGCTATAGTATCAGCGTAATCTGAAAGGAACCTAATCGGTATACAATCTGGACCTGAAGACTTGCAGTTGACAATGGAAGCAAAACTACATAAAGATCCAGACAGGTTCATAGAATTTGTCGACCCGGAAAAAGTGTTCGACAGTGTAAAATGACGCAAGATGTTCGAAATTCTGAGTAGAATAGGGGTAAGCTATAGGGAGAGACGGCTGTTGTACAACATGTACAAGAGTCAAGAAAGAGTAATAATTGTGGACGATCAGAAAAGGGTGTAAGTCTTTCGGCTCTATTGTTCAATTTACACATCGAAGAAGCGGTGGTGGAAGTAGAAGAAAGCCTCATGAATGTGATTAAAATTAAGGGTGAAAAGATAGCAGTAAGAGTCGCTGATGATATTGGAATCCTCCGTGAAAGTGAAGAAGAATCGGAGTATCTGTTCAATGCAATGAAGAGTCTAATGAGTACAGAATGTGGATGGAGAGTATATCGAAGAAAGACGAAAGTAATGAGAAATATCAGAAGTGAGAACAGCGAGAAACTTAACTTTGGAATTATGGGTCACGAAGCAAATGAAGTTTTCCTAGGCAGCAAAATAACCCATGAAGGACGGAGCAAGGAGGACGTAAATAGCAGACTTACACTAGTAAAAATGGCATTCCTGGCCAGGAGAAGTTTACTAATCAAGCATAGGACTTAATTTGTGGGAGAAATTTCTGAGAACATGCATTTGTAGCACATCATTGTATCGTAGTGAGACATGGACTGTAGGGAAACTAAAAGAGAATCGAAGCATTTGTGATGTGGTGCTACAAAAGAATGTTGAAAACTGGGTGGACTGATAAAGTAAGAAATGAGAAGGTTCTGCGCAGAATCAGAGAGGAAAGGAACATATGGAGAACATTGACAAAGATGGACAGGATGGTAGGACTTCTGTCAAGACGTGAGGGAATAACTTCCGTTGCACTAGAGGGAGCTGCAGAGGATAAAAACTGTAGAGGAAGACAGAGATTGGAAAACATGCTGCAAATACTTGAGGACGTAGGGCTCTACTCTGAAATGAAATGGTTGGGGCAGGGGAGGAATTCGTGGCGAGCCGCAAAAGGCTGATGACTCAAAAACAAGTGGACATTTTTGGTAATTTCTCAGTTTCATAACAAAAGAAAAACCGTTTGCACACATATATTGAACCAAAAATTTGAAATAACATTACCGGATTCTCAGTGCAGTCGAGGCTATTGCTGTTGGGGTAATATCATCTAAGTTCAAGCTGGAAGTAGTTAAGTACGTGAGCAGCCAAAAGCCAGAACGATCTGATATATCTAAATCAGTCTTCAGTATGCAGACTCTTGGAATCTCTTTGTGAATACATAGCGAACTGTATAATTGAAGCGTACTCAGTCATGCCTGCAGTTACAAGAAATATTCCATGTCATGAAGCTGATCCTCGACAGGATTAATTGTTGATTGACAGTAACAATCTTGTTCATTGTATCTCTTACCAAATGATTCCCCTTTGCATTAAAGACTCAAAGAAATCAAATAATTCGTGACGTCGTCCATAAAAGATTTAGTCATTGCTCTATTTACCCTTAACTCAGTTTCTTCCCCAATGGCCGTCTTTACTTCAGCGACCATTCACTCTTGTTCGTCAGAAGGTCAATGCTTCAAATCGTCTTTGTGGCTAGTGTTGTAATGATATTTTTGCAGCTGGTATATTAAGCACGTTTCATGGCCTTTAAAATGTACGAAAAGTAAAGCAGTTCCCGTTCAGTATTTTTTTCCTTCTTTCGGAAACAGTGCGTAGCGTTAAGGTATTCCTAATGCAGAACGTATGTACGATTTAACACTTGGAATTGTTAGCAGACTGTGACAAGTCGACTGCCTGGTAATAGCGGAGTCCCGCGGCAGCCTTTTCCCGTCCCTCCTCACCCGTCAGCCAACGGGCCCCGGCGCTAGGCAGTAGCGCGACCGGAGCGCTGTTTAGCCAGGCCGGCCTTAGACTCTAGACTCGTCTAGGCAGTAGGCTTGCTCATGATAAACAGATGTGTGATGCAAGTTGTCACGTGTCACTTTCGTATATCTTAGACTTAAAAAAGATATCTGTATAGTTTTCAGGCTTCTGTGTAAAATACTGCCTCGGATTTCTCCAGAAAATACTGATGCGCAGGATGTCTATTTGGTATTTACAGTATGTTCGTGAATATGCAAGAAACTCATCAGAGTGGTTTAAGTGTAGTGTTCTACACACGAGGCTAAAAATCTTGCATTGTTCATTTAAATTCATAAAAGGGTACAATTCATGTGAAGGACTATTTGCCACGGTGGGGGGTTCACTGCTGACAGGATAAACAGTGACATTACCTCATATTTACTCTACATCTTCATCTAAATACATACTCCACAATCCACCATACGGTGCGCGGCGGAGGGTACCTCGTACCACAACTAGCATCTTCTCTCCCTGTTCCACTCCCAAACAAAAATGGTTCAAATGGCTCTGAGCACTATGGGACTTAACATCTGTGGTCATCAGTCCCCTAGAACTTAGAACTACTTAAACCTAACTAACCTAAGGACATCACACACATCCATGCACGAGGCAGGATTCGAACCTGCGACCGTAGCAGTTGCGCGGTTCCGGACTGAGCGCCTTAACCGCGAGACCACAGCGGCCGGCACTCCCAAACAGAACAAGGGAAAAATGACTGCCTATATGCTTCTATTCGAGGCCTAATCTCTCTTATCTTATCTTTGTGCTATTTCCGCGAAATATAAGTTGGCAGCAGTAAAATTGTACTGCAGTCAGCCTCAAATGCTGGTTCTCTAAATTTCCTCAGTAGCGATTCACGAAAAGAACGCCTCCTTTCCTCCAGAGACTCCCACCAGAGTTCCTGAAGCATTTCCGTAACACTCGCGTGATGATCAAACCTACCAGTTGCAAATCTAGCAGCCCCCCTCAATCCGACCTGATAGGGATCCCAAACGCTCGAGCAGTTCTCAAGAATAGGTCGTATTAGTGTCTCCTTTACAGTGTGCACGAGGCGTCTTAAAGCAACTACCGGATGCAATATTTCAAATTGTCGTTGAAGGATACACATTGTTTCAGAGATAACTGATGTTTTTCGTTACCAAGCAGTGTATATCAAAGAGAAGTGTTTAAACTGCTTCTGAAAATGACAGTTGACTTCATTAGCTTTTCTTAGACATGTCGCAAATATGTGGAATAAATCTCTTCAAAACCATGACAATTTTTGAAACATTTCCATGAACAGTTACTCTAAAAAAAAAAAAAAAACTACCCTGTAAACGAAGCACACGGAGAGAGGCCCACTTTTCAAAATAAATGTAGATATGTAGCGATGTTTTTTCCCTTACTATTTTTCCTTCCTAAACTCTTTTTTGAAAATCTATGGTAATTATTTTAAAAGGCGTATGGAGGTGTGTGACGTTCCGTTTCTGACAATAATACTGTTCTGGTTGAGAACAAAAAAAAAAAAAAGAAACAGAAATTTGTTACTCCTCCTATGAATTATAAAGAAATCAATTCTCAATTACCAGACTGCGAATTTAAAAGAAATGAAAAAATCTCTAACTTCTCCTAACAACTGTTCTACAATGCTCCTCTGCGCAACAGACCACTTACCCCCTCTTACCGCTGCAACTGCGTGATCAGCAACATGCTAAAATATTTCAAAAATAAAACTACGATCCATGCAGAGCGTATTGCACGGACAAATTACATCAATTACTGCCATATTTTTGTACATAGAAATTGGATGGTCAGGAGGAGTTTGGTTCACTAGCCTTAAATGGTGTAAAAAATGAAAAAAAAACAATAAAGCCTATAATCCATTTTATTTGCAGTATATTACTGAAACGTTTAAATTAGTAAAGGAGTTTTGCTATTTGAGGAGCAAAATAACTGATGATGGTCGAAGTAGAGAGGATATAAAATGTAGACTGGCAATGGCAAGGAAAGCGTTTCTGAAGAAGAGAAATATGTCAACATCGAGTATAAATTTAAGTGTCAGGGAGTCGTTTCTGAAAGTATTTGTATGGAGTGTATGGAAGCTAAACATGGACGATAAAAAGTTTGGACAAGAAGAGAATAGAAGCTTTCCAAATGTGGTGCTGCAGAAGAATGCTGAAGATTAGATGGGTAGACCACATAACTAATGAGGAGGTATTGAATAGAATTGGAGAGAAGAGGAGTTTGTGGCGCAGCTTGACAAAAAGAAGGGACCGGTTGGTAGGACTTGTTCTGAGGCAACAAGGGATCACAAATTTACCATTGGAGGGCAGAGTGGAAGGTAACAATCGTAGAGGCAGGCCAAGAGATGAATACACTAAGCAGATTCAGAAGGATGTAGGTCGCAGTAAGTACTGGGCACAAGATAGAGTAGCATGGAGAGCTGCATCAAACCAGTCTCAGACTGAAGACCCAACAACAACAACAAGTGAAACACTGACTAACTTTACACAGACTTTTAATTATTCCATAATGTCTATACTCCATAAACACGTTTCTGGCCACAACAAAGATACGAATATTACTCTCACTGTGCATATACAAATATGACATAATCCCTCCAGTGCGCAAGCAACCAACAAATACGTGCAGCGAAAAGGCAAATTACCAAAAATCGTCAGTTAATACCAAAGTCTCCTCCCTCGCTACTAGCACGATCACGGCACGCCCTGGCCTCTCACGTCGCGCGGCTGCTCTCCACCGCACGCTGCATCCGACCATTTCCGACTCCCCTCGACAACTGCTCGCTCGCTACTACAAGCGATAGTAATATCTCACACTCAGAGTTTGTGTATACACACAGCAGAATCATAGGCGTCCAACTTTCAATGTGATACAAAATCTGTATTTCCGACCTTAGATAAATCTCCAGGGCTGTATATTTCACAGCTCGAAAACGAAGCAAGTAATAGTCATGAAGGTAAATTTTATTTAAGGAAATATTGCTGAAGAGTGTTTTTTATCGCTTTTATGTCCCCCTTTCATTTCCTCTACAACGTAATGTAATCTGCGCGAAATACACAATGTATGACGGTTTTTATATTTGTGTCAAAATACTACACTGGGAATTTCACGGCGGACAGTTAACGACGCTGCGCTTTTGCCTGACGGCACTAGATGTTGTCGCAGGCTCCATTTCATGAAGTCCCCACCCGCATCAACTATCAACGCTATCCTCTTGCATCAGCGTCGCCCATTCTTAGAGTACGAGAGAGACGTTCGACCTCCAAACAAATACCTGTTGTAGCATAAGATTTGGATGGAGTGGAGCACGGGCTGGGTATTATTCAGATGAGGAATCAGTTTTACAAAGAATGTATTAAACTTAAAATTTTCTTCTTGACCACAGATAACTGGTAGCAAAAATACAGCTCAACACAGTTCCTGAAGGTAGGGTTTAACAAGAGAATAATAACAGTAAATACCTTTAGCACAATAAAGACAAAATTAAAATTGACGTTGCCCCCGATGATAGAATCGGGTCAACAACAACAGTTACACGGGCAGAAAAATGGCAATAACATTAGTTTCTTCAATGACGCCCTAAACAACAAACTAGAAGATAGCTCTCTGACTTAAATAAGTGTACATATATTTCCAGTCAACTACATCTAGATCCATGGCTACTATTCCCATCACCAACTAGTTACTAAAGCAAGGCTGCTGTCAGTCGTCTACAGGAGTGCCTAAGCAAATTACTCAATACAGTTTTCTGTCCAATATGGTCTACAGAGTAGACCATGCTCACAAGGTAAAATAAAAAAGTTTCGTTTCCGCAAAATGGGACATCAGTTATGACCGCAGCTTGAAAATAACAAGATCGCCTTCTTTACAATACCACTGTTAACTGTGTCAGTCGAATGCGTACAGAATTATACCCCAACCGACTATAGCCATTGCAAGATTTGAAACCGAATGCAGGCCAAAAGAATACAACTAGATGAGGACATTCTTGAGCGTTTAAATGATAATAACGATTTCATGTCAAATGTGGCATTTTCTGATGGATTTATTTTTTACTGTTCCTGTGTGCTATTAAAACAGAACGCTTGTAGCTTTAGCACAACTAGTCCACATGCTGTAAAGAAAGAGGTACGCGATAGCCCCAAAGTCTATGTTTAATATGGATTGACGGCTGATCTTGTGGTTGAACAATTTTTCAGAAAGGAACTATTAGTTCTGTCGCTTACAATAAGATGCTACAGCTGTATGCTTTATCACAATTACCTAATCGTTAATCAACAGTCGTTTTGCAATAAGAGGGTGCTCCACCACATTGGATCAACATCGTACGTACATAATATCGCTACATTTAATACGGAAGTGTGGAATCGAGGGTGGATGAAGCTAGGAAAAAGAAAAGATGCTCTGTGGGTGTCACCAAAGGAGCGCATCTTGAAAGGGACTAAAAATAACTTGTGAGTTTGTGAATGACGTAAACAAAGAACTCGTTTGACTTAGTTACGATTCACAAAAATATTGAAGATGTAAAATATCTTAGAGACGCCCTATACATGTGAACTTTACTAGGCCGAGTTATAAAATGTTCATCGTGCAGCGATTTAAAATATGTAATGCTCATGGAAACAAAATAAAATAAAACTACTTGCTACTAAAAACAGAAATATTGTCATAATTATCTCTACTTAATGACGAGTTTTTTTTTTAAATAATACTGCAGTGTGACTTTATATGTCTCGAACAGACGTGTGGATATCAAACGGCTACATTCTAACAATAAGTACCAAATATTTAATAATATGGTTTCTTGCAAAGCCTTTTTTCGAAATTATTCTACTCTTCTTTGAAAATATCATCATGTTGTTCCTTTCTGCGTCATCCGTCATTCTTATATTGTCCCATAACAATAGAAATATTTACAACAGCCACTACTCAAACTTTTTATGCTGTTCACATTCTGCTTTGCTGAATTGTATCTCTGTTGCACCTTTACGAAATTTTTTCCTTTGGCTCCATAATTTAATATATTTTTCTTCATTGCAGGAAATTTAAGCTTAATCATTTAATATGAAGTACAGAATTAAAAACTTCAACGGTCAAGCTCGGTAATTATGATTTTATATATGATAACACCTCATATATTACACATATGATGGAGATTTATTGAGGTGTATTAGCATAAGACCCAAGGGTGGCAACTTAGATTTTCCGAAATTGGTCATCATACATAAAATTGTAATTAACGATTTCAGCTGTTGAAGTTTTTGCTTCTTTATTTCATACTACTCTAGATCGCCCCCATACTTGAGTATTGTATAATTAATCATTTAACATCACGATTTTATCAACTTAATTTCTATATTTACTACACTGCTTTCGACATATCCGTGATGACCTTCGATTCACAAGTACTTTTAGTGGGCTGATTTCCAGCTCTTCTGAAAGTTCTGACTAATGTATCTATTATGTCCTCCTTCTTAGTCCAATCGATATATACCTTGTTGATAATTCTCAAATAATTTGTTTTTATATGAGATCATTTCTATAATCATTAATTTGTGTTCTACCGTTTACAATAGACATTTTTATGTATAATCAAAACAAAACTGCTACTTTTTTATTTTCTGGCAGTGTAGTTTGATTTGAACTCTGCCTGATGCTGACGAAACAGTCAAAAGCACTTGCTGCAAAATAAAGTTTACGGCAGATTTCTGGTGGTATGCATAAAAAAGTAGTGTTTCTCTTTTGATGTGGAGTCCTCGAAGGTAGTTGTGGAAACAGGACTGGACCAAGACCGGACGGTATAGACAATGATCGATTACGGTAAACCGAAAGCGTTGGATAGTTGCACATGTCGAAGCATTCATATGTCATATGGCATTGTCATACTGAATGACGGATGCTCGATGTGTCTACGAACCTTCGAATTCGAAACTGGTTTACGGCACGCTGTGGGTTGTCAGTATGTGTTGACGAGAAGAATAAAAACATAGATGTTAATAAAGTGTGTTTTATGTAAAAACCCATAAGAATTTTTATATAAAAATTCGAAGGCGTTAATTTTCAGCACGGCCTCGTAGATAGTTTTTGGGAGTAACTGCTTCCAATGATTGTTTTGGAATCGTGTAATTACGCAATAATCGGTTTTTCTTTCTATGTATACGCAACGCATTACATTTGTTTATGTTCGTGGTCAGTTGCCACTCTCTGTATCAAGCATCGATACTCTGCAGCTCTTCCTACATTTCGTTACAATTTTCTAGAGATGCGACTTCTCTGCATACAACAGCATTATCCATGAAAAGCCACATGGTGCATCCGATGTTGTCTACTATGTCACTTGTATTTTTACATAAAGTACTTGACCTTTATACTCCCTTGGGATACGTCCGAGATCACTTTTACCTCTGAGGACTTCTCCCCATTGAGAAAGACATGTACATCTACATATGTATAGACACTGCGCAAGCCACCGTCTGGTGCACAGCGGAAGGTACCCTGTAGCACTTCTTGTCATTTTACTTCCTGTTCCACTCGCAAACGGAGCAAGGGCAAAAAGACTGTCTATATGCCTCCGTATGAATCCTAATTATCTTCGTAGTCCTTACGCGCAAAATACACTATGTGATCAGAAGTATCCGGACAGCTGGAAGAAAATGACTTACAAGTTCGTGGCGTCCTCCATCGGTAATGTTGGAATTCAATATGACGTTGAACCACTCTTAGCCTCGACGACAGCTTCCACCCTCTCAGGCATACGTTCTATCAGTTGCTGGAAGGTTTCTTGGGGAATGGCAGCCCATTATTTATGGAGTGCTGCACTGAGTAGAGGTATCGATGGCGGTCGGTGAGGCCTGTCACGAAGTCGGCGTTCCAAAACATCCCAAAGATGTTCTATAGGATTCTGGTCAGGATTCCGTACAGGGATGTTATTGTCGTGTAACCACTCCGCCACAGGCCTGCATTATGAACAGGTGCTGAATCTTGTTGAATGATGCAGTCGCCATCCCAGAATCGCTGGGGGAAGCAAGAAGGTGCTTAAGACATCACTGTAGGCCTGTGCTGTGATAGTGCCACGCAAAACAACAAGGGGTGCAAGCTTCCTCCAGGAAAAACACGACCACACCAAACACCACCGCCTCCGAATTTTACTGTTGGCACTACACACGCTAGCAGATGACGTTTACTGGTCGTTCGTCATACGCATACCCTGCCATCAGATCGTCAAATTGTGTACCATGATTCGTCCACTGTTCAATATTCCAATGTTTAAGCTCATTATACCAAGTGAGGCGTCGTTCGGCATTTACTGGCGTGATGTGTGGCTTACGAGCAGCCGCTCGATCATGGAATCTAAGTTTTCTCACCTTATGCTTAACTGTCATAGTAATTGCAGTGGATCATGATGCAGTTTGGAATTCCTATGTGATGTTCTGGATAGATGCCTGCCTAATACACATTACGACCATCTTCAACTGTCGGCGGTCTCTGTCAGCCAACAGACGAAGTCGGTCTGTACGCTTTTGTGCTGTACGTGTCCTTTCATGTTTACACTTCATTATCACATCAGAAACAGTGGACTTATGGATGTTTAGGAGTGAGGAATGAATGATGTCAGAGAGATAGGTCTGTAGTTTTACACGTGTGTTCGAATGCCCTTCTTGAAAATGGGAATGATTGTGCATTTTCCAGTCATCAGAAAGACTACACTTCACCAAAGACGAGCGGTACATTGCTGCTATAAGAGGGGATTTCCATTGACCTCCCCTCGGTTGAGCGATTTCAGTTCGAATGAAGTCTCCATGTACAACCAATCCTACAGGCCACATTACTTTCAAGTACCACTATTGTTTCCACTATTCCTTGTTCTATTTGAGACTGGTGTTTGAGCAAAATGAGTAGTCTTAAACCACAGTATAAGACCTAATTTCCGTGACTTCCATGATGACGACCATTCCTTGAGATGTACGAAGGAGGAAGTAAGAGGGACTCCAGAACGTGTTACACATGTTGTACTGTGCTAAGGCCATTATGCTGAAATAGTGATGTCAGAAGATAGGTCTGTAGTTTTACACGTGTGTTCGAATGCCCTTCTTGAAAATGGTAATGATTGTGCATTTTCCAGTCATCAGAAAGACTTCACTTCACCAAAGACGAGCGGTACATTGCTGCTATAAGAGGGGATTTCCATTGACCTCCCCTCGGTTGAGCGATTTCAGTTCGAATGAAGTCTCCATGTACAACCAATCCTACAGGCCACATTACTTTCAAGTACCACTATTGTTTCCACTATTCCTTGTTCTATTTGAGACTGGTGTTTGAGCAAAATGAGTAGTCTTAAACCACAGTATAAGACCTAATTTCCGTGACTTCCATGATGACGACCATTCCTTGAGATGTACGAAGGAGGAAGTAAGAGGGACTCCAGAACGTGTTACACATGTTGTACTGTGCTAAGGCCATTATGCTGAAATAGTGATGTCAGAAGATAGGTCTGTAGTTTTACACGTGTGTTCGAATGCCCTTCTTGAAAATGGTAATGATTGTGCATTTTCCAGTCATCAGAAAGACTTCACTTCACCAAAGACGAGCGGTACATTGCTGCTATAAGAGGGGATTTCCATTGACCTCCCCTCGGTTGAGCGATTTCAGTTCGAATGAAGTCTCCATGTACAACCAATCCTACAGGCCACATTACTTTCAAGTACCACTATTGTTTTCACTATTCCTTGTTCTATTTGAGACTGGTGTTTGAGCAAAATGAGTAGTCTTAAACCACAGTATAAGACCTAATTTCCGTGACTTCCATGATGACGACCATTCCTTGAGATGTACGAAGGAGGAAGTAAGAGGGACTCCAGAAAGTGTTACACATGTTGTACTGTGCTAAGGTCATTATGCTGAAACAGTGATGCATTGTCAGAAGACAGTAGAAGTTTTGTACTTCTGTCACACAAGTTCTGTTAGTGGTGTGGAAAACAAGTGCATCACAGTATGGGAGTTTAATGGTGCACCAACTGGAAAGATAGTCCAAATGTAGAAATACATGGAATAGTAAGATTTTTGTGGGCAAAACGTCTTATTTTGAAACAGATTCACCTTACAGTACACATTTCAAATGCGATGTCGCGTCCAGCAATAGTGAACTGATAACAAAAATTTGCTCAAGATTGCACAAAAAAATCAAATGGCTCTGAGCACTATAGGACTTAACGTCTGAGGTCATCAGTCCCCTAGAACTTAGAACCACTTAAACCTAAGGACATCACACACATCCATGCCCGAGGCAGGATTCGAACCTGCGACCGTAGCAGCCGCGCGATTCCGGACTGCAACGCCTAGAACCGCGGCAGGCAAGATCGCACAGACATGGGTTATGCTGATCTGGAAGGAAGGCAATTACCATCGACCAACGACGACTACCTTCAGGTAATAAAACAACCAATTCATAACAGTGATAGATTTACAGATTATGATGACGTTCACAGCGTTTCTCAAATGGCTTCGTGAACAAAGAACGGATTTCTAATGTCGAGGAACTGAACGAGTGGTAGAACGATCCAACTGTTGTTTGCAGACTTAATGACCATGTTGAAAAATAGTGTCACATATCTGTGTCAGTTTGGAGCTTTATACAACAATCAGTAAAAGTTACCTTATCTGCAGAAGAGGAATGTTGGATGAGGATGAAAACTGTCAGGATTCACCGTATTAAAACTCGTCCAAGTTTCCCAAGTGATTTATTATTTACAGCTACAGTGGTCCATTCCTCTCGGTCTGCGTTACCGGATCCCTCAATGCTGAGAACACCACTTTGCTGTCTGTGAAATGGCTTGGAGCGTAATGCATGCCTCAGTGACCCATTCAGCACACCGCTGCATGTTGGCCTTGTATCGCCGCGGAGTTGTGATGTCAGGATGCGCCAGCAGTCAACTCAGCGGTCTCCGTCTCTGCTGCCTCAACGCCGCCCTCGCTGGTGTGGCTAAGAATGTGATGACAACAAGCGCCCACGATGCGGCATCTGAATCTGCAGCCCTCGCCTCGGGATGCCTCCGGCGTGTGTTGGGAGCCAACAAGACTGCCCGCAGTAGCGAGCCGTGGTTTGGCCAGCTACTGGCTGGCTGTGGACCCCGTATTGGCCTCGGAGGGTTGAACCAGCGACCAGCTAGGGGCTGTAACGCTGGCGCCCCATCTGCTGCGTGTAGCCGGTGGTGTGACAAGACCCGGCGTCCAGGGACGTTTATACGCGGCTGTGTGCCTCTGTTTTCCTAACCGACCACTCCAAGTCATGTACCCTTAACACCTGGGTTGGGCCACTGGGCCCCTTCTGCCTGTAACTTGCGCCATGCAAATCGCTACGTTTACTCTTTTCAGCGGGTCTATGGCCCTGTGGCCTCCATTCTAGTTCACAACAGCTGGTAGCGTAACTTACTGTCAACAGGCGCGCGCCTGGCTGTAACTTGTGTGCCCAGAAATATTGCACCAAAGCTAATCTTTTCCCATCTTAAATGGTGGTGCCGCTATACTGCCACAACAGTAGGTGACTTACTTGAGCCGTGCCGTCTCATATCGATAGTCATTTTTTAGAATTTACCTACACTATGTGATCAAAAGTATCCGGGCACCTGGAGAAAATGACTTACAAGTTCGTGGCGCCCTCCATCGGTAATGCTGCAATTCAGTATGGTGTTGGGCCATCCTTAGCCTTGATGACAGCTTCCATTCTCGCAGGCATACGTTCTATCAGGTGCTGGAAGGTTCTTGGGGAATGGCAGCCCATTCTTTATGGAGTGCTGCACTGAGGAGAGGTATCGATGTCCTTAGGTTAGTTAGGTTTAAGTAGTTCTAGGTTCTACCCATGATGACCTCAGATGTTAAGTCCCATAGTGCTCAGAGCCATTTGAACCATTTGAACTGAATCCCTTTCGTTACGTTAACACATAAAACATACGATAATCGTCAACGGAGAATCCTCGTGCTGTATTTGATACTCCATTGTATATCCATGAAATTGAAGTGTGAGTAGCAATATGCAGACGGGGCATTAATGTATCTTTATTTTTTAAAGAAACCGCGGGCAAGGAACGTTATTTTTTAATGGTCCACGATTTCATTGGTCAACTAAAGGTGAACGAAATCAGCTATTACTCATAGTATCAACAAGATGGCGCTACTCTGCACACTGCTGACACTGGAGAAGTCTTTTGGGGAACGTGTCAACTCAAACCTGTTGTCCTCCGCTCGCCGCACTTTAGTTCACAGGACTTTTTTTCTCTGGTGCGGTAAAAAATGTAGAGCACCGCAATTGTCAGCGCACGCTTAGTGTCTTAAAAACTAAAATAACTGCTTGCACCGAAAGCATATCACAATCTGTTCTGCAGAAAGTGTTTTTCAATCAAATTAAGCGAGTACGGACTTGTATAGACGGCCTTTGAGTTCATTTCCAACATACATTCTAACTGCACAACAACTTCCCGAACAACCTGGATCTGCACAATAGTGTAGACGTCGACTGTTTGCTCGGTGTGTCTTTTTTCGGATTCTCAAACGAGCAGTCATTACTGCTCGGTTCTGTCCGGCGTTTTTACTGCGATGGGAGAGCGGAACAACTAGGCTGTACTAAGCTGTACCCGCTCCCATGGCAACTACATCATAATACTTCTGCATCTGATGATTGTTGTGTTATTCTATGGTTTTTGTTGAAGATTTGGAGATTGCGTGTTACAGGTATTTTGCTTTTGTGAAGTTATTTGTTCAGGAACTCAGATAATCGGTGTAACAAGCCCAATTAATCATAATTCGAATATTACTCTGTGACAAACCACAGGTGACCACGTGTTCGCCGCGCGGGATTAGCCGAGCGGTCTGGGGGGTGCTGTCATGGAATGTGCGGCTGGTCCCGGCGGAGGTTCGAGTCCTCCCCCGGGCATGGGTGTGTGTTTGTCCTTAGGATAATTTATGTTAAGTAGTGTGTAAGCTTAGGGACTGATGACCTTAGCAGTTAAGTTCCATAATATTTCACACACATTTGAACATTTTTGAACCACGTATTCCTTAAATAAAAATACGCATAAAATATCCCAAAACATTATGAGAAATTTTGCCGTCGGTGTTAGTGTTCACCCCGTGTGTTGTAAAGAAGAATAACCCTATCACTACCTGAGGAGTACTTCCGAAACTACCTTCTACTTCCGAAACTACCTCCATACATTGTAGCGCCAAGGAAACTGGTGTAGGCGTGCGTATTCGAATACAGACATACGTAAATAGGCAGAACACGGCGCTGCGGTCGGCCACGTCTGTGTAAGACAAGTGTCTGACGCAGTTGCTAGAACGGTTACTGCTGCTACAATGGAAGATTATCAAGATTTAAGTGTGTCTGCGCGTGGTGCTATAGTCGGCGCACGAGCAATGGGACATAGCACCTCCCAGGTAGCGATGAAGTGGAGCTTTTCCTGTACGACCGTTTCACGAGTGTATCGTGAATATCAGGAATCCACTAAAACGTCAAATGTCCGACATCGCTGCGGCTGGAAACAGATCCTGCAAGAACTAGACCAAGGACGACTGAAGAGAATCGTTCAACATCACAGAAGTGCAACTCTTCCGTTGATTGCTGCAGATTTCAAAGCTGGGCCCATAACAAGTGTCAGCTTCCTAACCATTCAACGAAATGTCATCGATATGTGATTTCGGAACCGAAGACCCACTCGTGTAACCTTGATGACTGCATGACGCGAATCCTTACGCCTTTCCTGGGCCCATCAACACCGACATTGGACTGTTGGTGACTGGAAACTTATGGCCTGGACGGACGAGTCTCGTTTCAAACTGTATCGAACGGACGGTCATGTACGTAATGGAGACGACATCATGATTCCATAGATCCTCCATGTCGGTAGGGGACTGTTCAAGCTGGTGGAGGCTCTGTAAAATTGTGGGGCGTGTGCGGCTGGAGTGAAATGAGACCCTTGACGCGTCTAAATACGACTCTGACAGGTGACACGCGCGTAAGCATCCTGTCTGAACACTTGTATCCATTCATGTCCTCTGTGTATTCCGACCGACTTGGGCAATTCCAGCAGGACAGTGCGACACTCCACACGTCCAGAATTGCTACAGAGCGACTCCGGGAACATTCTCATGAGTTTAAAAACTAGGCCGGCCGCCGTGACAGAGCGGTTCTAGGCGCTTCAGTCCGAAACAGCGCGACTGCTACGGTCGCAGGTTCGACTCCTGCCTCGGGCATGGATGTGTGTGATGTTCTTAGGTTAGTTAGGTTTAAATAGTTCTAAGTGCTAGGGGACTGATGACCTCTGATGTTAAGTCCCATAGTGCTCAGAGCCATTTTGAACCATTTTTGTTCCAACACTTCCGCTGGCCACCAAACTCCCACATATGAACATTATTGAGCATATCTGGGATGCCTTACAAAGTATTGTTCAGAATAGATCTCCACTCCCTCGTACTCTTACGGATTTATAGATAACCCTACAGGATTCGTAGTGCCAGTTCACTCCAGCACTACTTCAGACGTTAGTTGAGTCAATGCCACATCGTGCTGCGGCACTTCAGCATGCTCGCGGGAGCCCTACACGATATTAGGCAAATGTATCAGTTTCTTTGGCTTTTCAGTGTATTTGCCGTTATATTTGTCAGTGTCTACCCATTAAGAACAACCTGCTGGAGTCTACCTGCGAGGAAGTCTTGAATCCACACATGCATATGGTCTGGTTCTCGGTAAGCTCGTATTTTGTTCACGAAACGATAGCGAGGAACCTTGGCGCCATTGTCTACAGCGCTCCGAATCTCAGAGACGAATAGAGCGGACTGAGTTTCGAAAGATCTGTATTTACGGAACCAGTGTACATTTTTACAGAGAAGATTATCGTTCTCCATAAACGTAGTAAAGCCTGAGCATAAAGATGTTCCATAATTGTACAACAGATTAACGTTACGATATACTGAGCTCTTCTAGCGGAAGACTGGATGTATGTATCCAGAATGAGATTTTCACTCTGCAGCGGAGTGTGCACTGATATGAAACTTCCTGGCAGATTAAAACTGTGTGCCGGACCGAGACTCGAACTCGGGACCTTTGCCTTTCGCGGACAAGTGCTCTACCAACTGAGCTACCCAAGCACGACTCACGCCCCGTCCTCACAGCTTTACTTCTGCCAGTATCTCGTCTCCTATCTTCCAATCTTTACAGAAGCTCTCCTGCGAACCCTGCAGAACTAGCACTCCCCAAAGAAAGGATACTGCGGAGACATGGCTTTGCCACAGCCTGGGAGATGTTTCCAGAATGAGATTTTCACTCTGCAGCGGAGTGTGCACTGATATCAAACTTCCTGGCAGATTAAAACTGTGTGCCCGACCGAGACTCGAACTCGGGACGTTTGCCTTTCCTGGGCAAGTGCTCTACCAATGTATGTAGCTCTCCATGCTAGTCTGTACTGTGTGTCTACGTCCGTTTGAAACTGTTTTTGTGTTCAAGCCTCCTTTGTTCGTTTTCATTCCGTGTTCGGGGATGGAAAAGAGCGGCAAACAACCGAGACATGTGGGGGGAAATCGTTGAAGAAGCCAAGCCCACTAAGGGCTGTATCGCTATCAAAGAAGAAGAGGAAGCCATACCTGCAGGTTGCACTGTTCTATTTGGCCACGAACGGTATCTCTGCAATGTCGGCCGGCCGCGGTGGTCTCGTGGTTCTAGGCGCGCAGTCCGGAACCGTGCGACTGCTACGGTCGCAGGTTCGAATCCTGCCTCGGGCATGGATGTGTGTGATGTCCTTAGGTTAGTTAGGTTTAAGTAGTTCTAAGTTCTAGGGGACTAATGACCACAGCAGTTGAGTCCCATAGTGCTCAGCGCCATTTGAACCATTTGAATCTGCAATGTCCCCCATACGTTGCTGGTTTCATTCGTGGTCAGAACAGTAGTCTGTGTTGTTCTGGGCGCATTATTTCGAAGCTAATTGAATTAAAACGTGGGCCATTTGTCGGTCCTGATTTGGCGGATGCATCCGTAACAAAGGTAAGCGAAGTGTTGGGTTTTTCAAGGCGCACCGTATCGAAAATTTAGGTCTATGCTGTTAAAACAACAGCTCATTCCTCAAACTGGGGGGCTATCAAGTACGGGGTCCCACAGGGTTCGGTCTTAGGTCCTTTACTGTTCTTGATATACATTAATGACTTACCATTCCGTATTGATGAAGACGCAAAGTTAGTTCTTTTTGCTGATGATACATGTATAGTAATAACATCCAAAAACCAAGAACTAAGTGATGTAGTTGTAAATGATGTTTTTCACAAAATTATTAAGTGGTTCTCAGCAAACGGACTCTCTTTAAATTTTGATAAAACACAATATATACAGTTCCGTACAGTAAATGGCACAACTCCAGTGAAAATGAAATGAAATGTCGTGTGGCTAGGGCCTCCCGTCGGGTAGACCGTTCGCCTGGTGCAAGCCTTTCGATTTGACGCCACTTCGGCGACTTTGGCACAGAAAAGGGTAAATTATGCTGCCACAAAAGTCTTTGGTCACCTACGAAACAACATCAAAAGCCTGACACATAGTCAACCAACATTTAAAAATAAATAAAAATAATTTCTAGATGACAGCTCCTTCTACTCATTGGCTGAATTTTTAGATATAAATTAAGGGATGGGAAAAAAACTAACTTAAACATTAGTGTCATGCAATATTTTGTGTAATGTAATATCATATACAGACATCTTTCATTAACCTGATCCGTTCCACATCATTAGGAAGTGTCGTATTCATGATCTATGGAACAAGTATTAATCTAATCTAATCAAATCTAAACGCGGAAAGCGGAAACGCATCATCCGCTAAGTCAAAACACGGACGAAAGTGTGACTTGAGTGATCGTGTTAGACGGTCGTTTAGAGGACGACAGCTGCAAAAGTATCTGCTGAACTGAATATCGCACTCGCACACCATGTCAGCACGAAAACAACTGAAAGGGAACTCCGTAAGCTGAGAGAGCTATGATGCAAATGCCCATAACAGGAAAATGTGATGTCAAAGCCATGAAACTTGAATTATGGAATAGTGGAAGAAAGTCATTTGGTCGTATGCGTATTGTTTCATACTGTTTCTAGCTTCTGGCCGAGTTTACGTTCCAAGAATGAAACATGGAAGGGATTCGTTGATGATTTGGACAGGCATATAGGTTATTCCATAGTACACTACTGGCCATTAAAATTGCTACACCACGAAGATGACATGCTACAGACGCGAAATTTAAAAGACAGGAAGACGATGCTGCGATATGCAAATGATTAGCTTTTCAGAGCATTCACACAAGGTTGGCGCCGGTGGTGACACCTTCAACGTGCTGACATTAGGAAAGTTTCCAACCGATTTCTCATACACAAACAGTAATTGACCGGCGTTGCCTGGTAAAGCGTTGTTGTGATGCCTCGTGTAAGGAGGATAGATGTGTACCATCACGTTTCCGACTTTGATAAAGGTCGGATTGTAGCCTATCGTGATTGCGGTTTATCGTATCGCGACACTGCGGCTCGCGTTGGTCGAGATCCAATGACTGGTAACAGAATAAGGAATCAGTGGGTTCAGGAGGGTAATACGGAACGCCGTGCTGGAACCCATCGGCCTCGTATCACTGGCAGTCGAGATGATAGGCATATTATCCGCATGGCTGTAACGGATTGTGCAGCCACGTCTCGATCCCTGAGTCAACAGATGGGAACGTTTGCAAGACAACAACCATCTGCACGAACAGTTCGACGACGTTTGCAGCAGCATGGACTATGAGCTCGGAGACCATGGCTGCGGTTACCCTTGGCGCTGCATCACAGACAGGAGCGCCTGCGATGGTGTACTCAACGACGAACCTGGAGGCACGAATGGCAAAACGTCCTTTTCTCGGACGAATCCAGGTTCTGTTTACAGCATCATGATGGTCGCATCCGTGTTTGGCGACATCACGGTGGACGCACATTGGAAGCGTGTATTCGTCTTCCCCATACTGCTGTATCACCCGACGTGATGGTATGGGGTGCCATTGGTTACACGTATCGTCACCTCTTGTTCGCATCGACGAAACTCTGAACAGTGGACGTTACATTTCAGATGTATTACGACCCGTGGCTCTACCCTTCATTCGATCCCTGCGAAACCCTACATTTCAGCAGGATAATGCACGACCGCAGGTTGCAGGTCCTGTACGGGTCTTTCTGGATACAGAAAATGTTCGACTGCTGCCCTGGCCAGCACATTCTCCAGAACTCTCACCAAATGAAAACGTCTGGTCAATGGTGACTGAGCAACTGGCTCATCACAATACGCCAGTCACTACTCTTGATGAACTGTGATATCGCGTTGAAGTTGCATGGGCAGTTGTACCTGTACACGCCATCCAAGCTCTGTTTGACTCAATCTCCGACGTATCAAGACCGTTATTACGGTCAGAGGTGGTACTGATTTCTCAGGATCTATGCACCCAAATTGCGTGAAAATGTAATCTCATGTCAGTTCTAGTATAATATATTTGTCCAATGAATACCCGTTTATCATCTGCATTTCTTCTTGGTGTAGTAATTTTAATGGCCAGTAGTGTATGAGTACCTTCCAAAACTTAATGCAACAGTTGGTAACGCCTACACAGTATTAGTTATACCCTCACAGTTAACAATCTTACGTCGTTATAGCTGTGTGAACGACGAAGAATGTTGCCGACGACAATGCTGAGCTGCTGCTGGTTGAGAACCGCGAGTCGTCTCCAGAGTCACGGATACTTATGAGGACAGGCAAAAGATAGAATTGCAGCCTCCCCCGTTTGTTCACTGCTAGCGTGCTCTCAATACTTGCGAGTTAACGAGTTAGGTGCGCCTGCACTTGTGTGATCATAGCTGCAGACGGTGTCTAGTTCTAGTATAATATATTTGTCAAATGAATACCCGTTTGTTATCTGTATTTCTTCTTGGTGTAGAAATCTTAATGGCCGGTAGTGTAGCTCTCCAAGGTCACATTTTGGCCACGGATTATGCGACCATTCTGGCTGATCAGCTCCATCCCATGGTACGTTTGTTCCCCAGTGGTGCTACTGTGTTCCAAGAGAACAGGATCCCTATTCACCCAGCTCGCATCGTCCCGAACTGGTTTTGTGAGCAGAAGGATGTAGTGTTATATCTCCCCTGGACACCACAGTCGCCAGATGTGGTCTACTTTGGAGAGAAGTGTGCGTGATTGCTGTCCACATCCATAATCGTTTTCTGAACTTGCCAGTATTTCGCTGGAATAATGGTATAAGAGATAAGCTGGGAGCTGGTTTGAATACGGACAGTTTCCCTACACCGTGTTTGATACGGTAATGTGTTGTGTTTCTTGTATTTCCCTGTTTTTGTTCACCCACTGTACAACCTTGATATGACCGCTTGAGACCTGTTCATTTCATTCCTTCATATATTTTTCGTGTTCTATGAGATCTGTATCACCTCACGAAGAAGACACTTCAGGGATGTGGAGCGTGTGACTTAACTAGAGACTAGCCGTTCAAGGAAACTTAAATTATACATCAGATTAACAATGAACAATCACAATATTTTTTAAGTTTTTCAATCGATCTCGAAAGTTATTGGAAGATCGTTCATGTAGGTTAGCAATAATAGCGGATCCAGTACCGCTTCTTGTGGGACTTAACATGTTATATCCCCCCGCACTAAGGTTCGTTTCATTCCTGTGACAGTCTGTGAATGTGAGAATCTGCTGTCTCTATCTGAGCAAAAAGGATGTCATTAACACCATAATATTTTATTTTGCCGAGTTGAATCTTATACGGTACATAATCAAAAGTTTTTACCAAGGGCCGGCCGAAGTGGCCGTGCGGCTCTAGGCGCTGCAGTCTGGAACCGCGAGACCGCTACGGTCGCAGGTTCGAATCCTGCTTCGGGCATGGATGTGTGTGATGTCTTTAGGTTAGTTAGGTTTAACTAGTTCTAAGTTCTAGGGGACTAATGACCTCAGAAGTTGAGTCCCATAGTGCTCAGAGCCATTTGAACCATTTTTTTGCCAAGGCAACAGAATATGTCAACAGGATAATTTACCTCGTCTGCCCCCGAAAAGATATATGTGGCCCTCTATGGTTTTCTCTGCAGAGAACCCGAAAACGAAAGTGAGAGGCAATTAAGACATTCTCCTCAGAAAAATGAGATAGTATTTATTCTATCATAGTCTTCTTTCTCCAAAGAACCTGAAAATCCAGATAGGAGGATCTTTTTCGGCTTCTGTTGGTCCACACACTTCTGACATTCAAAGGCATTCACTAGTGTGTAAGTTTACCTCGCCATCACAAGGATTTTACCTAATATAAAGCCTGCTTTCTGCGAAAAGCTGTGACAGAATTTTCTTTCCTGTTCTTGATTGCATCTCTTTCTCTAGTTTTCAGTTGTACATCTTTTTCGAGATATAAAGCTGCTAGTTCCTTTTGTCTTACCATACTCTGTCTTCATGTGATGACTGACTGCTCGGATGTTTGTCTTATATTTTGTTTTTACAAAGGAAATTCGCATTCCGGTTTTTCCTGTCCCGAACTTATTCCCCGCCGCCTATGATCTCCAAAACGCAGTTAATAGAACTGGAGACAACTCATCATCCTGTCTGACGCCTCTTTTAAAATCAGACTTCTTGGAGAGCTCCTCATCAAATTTTACCTTCGAATGGGCCTGCACTAACGACCGTTTGACAATTTCTGTTTTTCTGGTGTCAACTCACAATTCTACAAATACGTCGAATAGCACTTCTTTGTCGACCGAATCTAATGCTTTTTTTTCAATTCTATAAACACTTCTACCAAAGTTTTTGCAGAAGTAGTTTCCTTTTTTTCTGGTTCCAAATTTTCTCCATGCATGACCTTTGAGGTCCGCTTCGTGAGCACCTCGGATAAAAACTAATTACCCATGCTAATAACTTGTAACACTGTCACTAGCTTTGATAGCGACCTCAATTCGACGGTGGAGAGGTATGCCATATCCGGCTGAAGCCATTTATTGATGATTAGATCCTGCAGAGCTACCATTTTGAGGAGATATTGCTACCTATCGCTCGCTGTTCCAAGAATTAGAAAAATTTCCTATGAACTTCAGATCGGTTAATTTAGCTGGCCAGACGAGGTGCAATACTGCGCCTCACCGTTTGTCAAAGTAAGAGCATCTGCTTCTGATCCTGTGAAGACATCTGTTGTCACCTTGGAAGACAGTGGTTTCCTTAGCGTACTTACAAAAACATTTAAAAGAAAAGGCAACACTTGGCCACCGAGAATGTTGAAATAAACATCCCGCGCCATGTCCACAGTTGCGTGAAAGACAGAACACGTTAATGCTACGAAAGCCTCCCCACAAAGCTACACATAAACACCTGTGACCGGAACAACGTGCTCCGCATACTACAGGTTACACGATGTTCTCGATGCCTTACATCATATGAAAAGGCCGACAAACGTGACTAAGTGTACTACACTACTACTCCAATCAGACACTGTCCATTTTGTGTGTGTTTTAGGCCCACTGAAGACCTGCAGCCATTGTGAACAACGGGCATTTGCGAAATATTCGACTCCAAATGTCCACTGCATGCAGATTTTTTCGCATCTAGGAAACTGGCTGGTACTGCATCACACAGGTCTGGTTTGAAACACACTATCATTGACATCTTCGATCTCCGCAGGTCATGATTTTTCTATGCCCGCTGTTCTCACACCCTTTTATATGGTTTCGAGTTGTAAATCATACCTTGTAGACACATTGGACTGTCCCACTGATACACCAAGTTATCGGGCAAGTTTGAATTTGTTCTCGATGTAGTCATTGACACGTCCAAAAACGATACCTCAATTTTATCATTCAGTCACGTCGCCTTGTCGACCTGTCTCATTGTACAAATCACTGAGCTTCTCAAGCAATAAAGTTCAGGAATTTTGCTCTTCGTATAATTACTAGTCTTGGAAACAATCGAATCAGGCTCCTGACATATTTTGCATATTTCCACAAGATAAAGTCTTAAGGAATAATTTTCTGGAGTAATTCACCTCTTAGAAAGTACTGATTGCACAAAAGCGAGCGGTAAGACTAATACGTGATGTTCACTTCTAGTGATCATGTAGGTACCTCTTCAAAGAGTTAGACATTTTAGCTGCACCATTATAACATATATATTCGCTAATGAAATTCGCCATAAACAATCCGTCACAATTTGAAAACAGTAATAAATATACCTACAACGCTACAGGAGAAAATGATCTTTATTACTCACTATTAAAGGAATCAGTGACTCAAAAAGGAGTTCAGTATGAAGCAACAGTGTGCACAGTCACATAAAACATCTGACGAGCACCAAAGCAAGTTTCAAATTCAATCTAAAATCATTGCTCTGGGATAACTCCTTCTAGTCCATGAACAAATCTCTGCATAGTATGAGTCAGGAGGAAAGGTACGTGCTTGAAAGGGTGATAGTATTAGTGATTCTGAAAAAAGTCATATGAACATATGTCCCGCTCTTAATAATTTCCGAGGAAAATGATGAAAGCGGAGAACAGGATAAATGCAGGTGACAGTAAACGAAACGTTTTTTGTTTAGTTGTGTACATTTTCCTACAGAAGATGTTCAAAAAGTCCATCGTCAACTGCGCTGCATTCTGCAGCTCTCGTGTTGTTGTGTTGCTGATCTGAACTCATTCGTGCGGTCCTTTACTTGAGCGCACGCATGCAGGACTCGCCGCCTCATCATGCTGAAGTGAAGTGCGCATTGAAATGGTCAGTAAACGATACGTAGTCTGACGTTGCTTTCATTGCATTCGTATGTGAGCGCTAGTGAAGGAGTACATACGACCGACGCCCAAAATTTTCAAATAGCCGTTTGCGGAAAATGGTCAAAAAAAGGGCATACGTTCTCTTGAAGCTTTTTTATTCGGAATTCCCAATACTATCACTCCACAAAGCATGTATCTTTCCTCCTGAGTCACCCTGTATAAAAACTGATAGTTTGTAAAAAAAATATTGCTTTTAACTGTAGCTGCATGAACAGAACTAAAAAATGATGTGTCATTAATGTTAATATTAGTGATCGTTATTTTTGATATACACTGAGTAGTTCCACATCATTTCGATAAAAGAATCGTTGAAACGGTCTACGAAACATGTAACTAACCAATTAACTTCCTGGTTTAACAGAATCAGAATGCTCCTCTTCCTCCCCCCTCCCCCCCCCCCCCCCCTTTACTACTTCTGTAACCAAAAACTTTATTCGAGCTCCTCCTCTCCGACTTTTCCACCCCACATACTTTTCGAAACACTCTCCCACCAACAACCGACCTCACCTACTGTTCACTTCCTACAACTGTTGAAAAATGTAAACTATGCAAGACGTTGTCAGATGCCTATCTGAAATGGGACAGACTCAAATGCCTTCCAGAAGTCATTGCAGGCGGCGTCAACCTGAGGGCCGTTGTCTACAGCGCTGTGGATCTCACGGAGGAACATATCGTGCTGAGTTTCGCAAAACCTCTGTTTGCAGAATCCATATTGTTTCTCAGAGAGGTTTTCGTTCTCCAAATACGTCATAATTCATGAGCATAAAACACGTTCCAAAATTCTACAATAATATACATCTGCCCTACAGCCCTTCTTGAAAACTGTATGTCCTGAGCTTTTTTTTCCAGTCTCTAGGTACCATTCGTTGTTCCGGCGATTTACGATAAATTGATTCTAGAAGGCGAGCAAATTGTTTTGCATAATCTTTGTGCGATGTGAATTTATGAATATTTGGCATAGCACCTGCAACATTCATAAATCTGTGTAATAGTACAAGGAGAAAAGATATACACTATTCACCACCCAGACTTAGTGTGGCACAGGCAGTGAGATTTCATCCATACAAATCTTTGACCGCCTACTTAGTGATGTAAACAATGTAACGAACAATAAAATTGACTTAAGTCATACCTGCGTGACAACTCCTTCTGTTCCGTAGAAGAAGTTAGGTATTTGCAACCATTAAAACCAAATACTTTTAAGAAATCATGTAACTGATTAGCATGTCAGATTTTCCGCTTAGAAAATGTACTACGCTTGTAAAACTGATTCGTTCCATATCATAGCGAGAGGTCTGTGGAACATGCCAGTAACTAACAAACTGTGAAGCAAAGGACCCTGCATGAAATGAATTTTTTGAAATGACTTTTTACACTTTTTCTTTGCTTAGATCTCCGGTTTCGTTCCAGTATGGACCTGCAGAACAGTGTTGCTTTGTCCTCCGAAAGCTACGGGACACAGCCGTACATACAAGAGCGGCAAAATGCCTAATATAACTAAGAAAAGGCGAACCTGCATCGAAGGTGAAACAAAGCAAGGACTATTTTCTGCATCCGCCTGATGTCACGTAAATAGTTACCGAGTGGATATTTATTCGCCAAACGCAACTGTAAGCCGACACACGGTTATCAAGTGTATCCCAAGACAACATCCTGGCTGTGTCTGTAGCCGCCATCAAGAAGCGTAAAATTGGACATTTTACAAGATCTAGATAGAATCACAGATATATCAGTGCAAAATGAACTTTAAACTATTGCCACATATCGTCCTCATACTGCATTTAAGTGTCTGCACCGTTTATTTCAACAAATGATTGTAAGGAAATGCTAACCTGCGTTGCCATAATTTTTGTCAGTGTGTTACCTAACACTATTTACCCCTGTGACGCGGGTGTGTGCTTGCAAGGAAAATAAATCTTAGAAGCAACTGCTTCCGGTGGCAGAGGATTCTCTTCCTGCTACAAGCTGGTATTTAACACCAATAGCATATGGTAAATACGACAAATGCTTTAGCCGAAGAATCAATTATTTGCACGTGCTGTGAACGAATTCAGGGATGAGTACAATGAAAGCGAGTCAAGAAACTGAAATAAAAGAGATTTCTTTGTAACACGTTTCCTTTTTTGAGAATTGATGACACCTAATTTCGAAAGCAGTGTACTAGTATCTCAGCATCACGTGGTTATCAAAATGCCGAAATAGATTAACGTTACCGTTGATGTCCACTATGATGTTCTGATTTTTTTAATAAAACAGACTCGGATTGAGTGTTGTATTTATTAATAACAATCATTTGTGACACATTCAACGTGCAGGTTGTTTCTTCGGCCACGTCATAAGACTCCATTACGCCTTCACAATTATTTTATTAATACTGCTGTATTTGTGCCGTTACGAACGTTCTTGGTTATGGTACTAATTCATATTGGACTAGTGTACATTCCGTTTATTTCTAACTCCTATTAGCAAGTTTTCGCTAGTTCTTCACAGTTTTGCAACTGTTTTGTATTTTATTCTTTTTTAATGAGGCAACGCATATGTTTTAATAAGTTTTAAATTGTTGGCATTAAGCAATGCAGTTAGTTTAATCTGTTACTTACGGTATATTGATAATTTTTGCTTATGGACCGTCTGACAGCAACTGAATAAAACACAATTTAATTGCAAAAAAAATGGCACTAAAATTGTGTTTTCTTCAGTTGCTGTCAGGCGATCCATAAGTAAACATTATCAATATACCGTAATATTACACGCAACTGAGGAAGACAGGACTACAAAAGTTGGAGATGTTAATCTGTTACGTTTAGGTCTTTTCGCCGTCTAGCCCATTCCCGTGATACTATAAGCTCGGCATATCCAGTCATACGCCCCATAGTTCTGTTCATGTGCTAGACGGACCTGCTTAGACGATCGTTTTCTGCTGTACAGCCACATGTCATGCACGTGGCCCTGAGCTGTGTACATCGTGCTGAGCCCGCTTTAGTAAATGTAAGGTACCTGACTGGTATAGTATTTTAACTATTTTAGGTCCCCATTTCTTCCCACCACCCATAATTAATTTTGCTTGATTTTACTTCCTACTTTTACTTCCTGTTTAGGTCCTTTACGTATCTGATAAGACATTTGACGACAGGGTGCTACATCCATAACCTTCTTACTCAGTGCCCTTCATTTTACGAGTGACGCTTATCCTAATACATTTTTACGTGAGTTTATGCATATACACTGGCGGAAAATGTAGCAACACCTAGAAAAAGTTGTGCGGCATAACCGAAAGTTGGTAGGCGTTTTTCTACATTTCGGAAATAATGTCTATTAAAATTTACCACCAGTCGCATGAGAGTGGCACTAGTACCGTAGGAGATGGACGTGTAGTGTTGATGTTAGTCAAGAATGGCTTTAAGGCGACAAAGACGCCATTATCACCACATCACAACGGTTTAAACGAGGTCTTGTAATAGGGCTACGAGAAGATGGCTGTTCCTTCTGCAATACTGCAGAAAGACTTGTCAGGAACGTAACCCTGCTCATAATCGCTGGCAGCGGTGGTGAGAATTCATGGCCGCAAAGAGAAGGGACTCCGGAGGGCCACGTGGCGCTATCGAGAGGGAAAACGATGGTGTTCGGCGTACAGCCCTGAAGTATCGTACTGCATCTGCAGCAGCAATCTAAGCAGCAGTTAGCACCACACTGTCACAACGAACAGTTACAAATCGGTTACTTCAAGGACAGCTCCGAGACAGACGCCCTGTGGCGTGCATTCCACGATCCCAAACCGCCGCCATCTGCGACTTCAGTGGAGTCACCCATTGAAGGGCAAAGTGGAGGTCTCTTGTGTTTTGTGATTAAAGCTGGTTATGCCTTCATGCCAATGATGGCCGTGTGTTAAATTAGAAGAAGGCCAGTTGAGAGTCAGCAACCAATCTGTCTGTGTGGTAGGCACACCGGATCTACAGTTGGGATTAGGGTCTGGGATGCGATTTGGTATGACAGCAGGAGACTGCAATTTTGTACGTCTGCCTGGTGATTCGTCCTGTTGTGCTGCCATTTACATACCACTATTGCAGCTCAACCTTGGCCTGCTCGATCACCAGATCTTTCTCCAGCCCAGCACATATGTGTCATTGTCGGACAACTCCAGCGTCATCCGCAAAAACCATTAACCGTCTCTGTATTGACAGACCAAGTGCAACAGATATGGAACTCCATCCCACAAACTGACATTCGCCACCTGTACAACACAATCCATGCACGTTTGCATGCTTACATTCAACATCCTGGCGGTTACGTCGATTACTAACATAACAGCATTTTACATTTTCAGTGACTAATCTCGCACTTACATTAACCCGTGATCCTCCTATGTTAATCACTAAAATATGTTACCTAGACAAATGTAGTTCCGAAATTCCATTACTCTACATTAATTATTTTTTGGTGTTCCGTTTTTCTCCCGTTGGTGTGTTACTGTTCCTTGTACGCATAGCTGCACAGCTTAAAACCATACCTCATTCTATATGTCGTTTTGTCATATAAATTTTTATCTTCTATTGTCCTCTAATTTTTTTGTTCTATTGTCCTCTAATTCTTTTGTTCTATTGTCCTCTATTTTTTTTTCTTCTATTGTCCTCCGAAATGGATGAAAATACAAGCAGGGTTTTGCTAAATGGGTTAAAGTCTTATCTATTTAAAAATAAAACTGGGTTAAGACTAGGAGATGCTTTATCCCCCCCCCCCCCTTCTCTTCAATATAGCTTTAGAAAGAGTTGTGAGGGAACTTAAACTGGTACCTGCTGGGATCCTCCAAGAAAGCAAAATTAGCGTGTTAGCATACCTGATGACAAAGTGCTCATTGGAAACAGTGAAAGAGAGATTAGGCAATTATTTGTGGAGTTTGCAACAGAAGCATCAAGACTTGGCCTGAAAGTAAATAACGAGATAACGAAATATGTGATAGTTCAAAGATGTAGAGACCAATGGGATAACCAATCACATGTAATAGTTGGCGAATACAAATTCGAGCGTGTTGAGCGGTTCAAGTTTTTATCATCAGTGATAGGTGAACAAAATCAAAGACAGGTAGAAATAAAAGCGAGACTGCAAAATGCTAACCGAGCCTATTATGCAATACAAAATATCTTAGGGTTCAAACTGCTGACTAGGAAGACTAATATAAAGTTATATAATACAATCATCAGACCAGTTCTACTCTATGGGGTAGAAACATGGAGCCAACGAAAACAGAACACCACCATTTACAAGTGTTTGAAAAAAAAGTTTATAGAAAAATCTTTGGTCCATATTATGACAATGAATCACACTGCTGGAAGAGAAGACATAACATAGAAATTCACGAGCTATCACAACAACCAACGATAGTAAACATAATAAATGCTAAAAGACTCCAATGGGCTGGACATCTGAGGAGAATGAAAGAAGACCAAATTGTGTTAAGAATATTCATGGAGAAGCCATATGGCATATGGCAAAAGACCCAGGAGTACTTGGCGCAATGAAATTGACTGCATATGCGAAAGATTGGAAATAAATAACTGGCAAGAGGCAGCATAAGACAGGAGCATCTGGAGGAATCATGTGCGATCGGCACGGGGGCTTCGAGTCCCTTAGAAGCCTGCTACTACCACTACATTGTCCTCTGATAATCCGATGATGCCTTACAAAGACGAAACGCGTAATTGTTATTAATTAATACAGTTTTGCAACGCAAACTGTGTTATTGAAAAAAGAATTCATAATCTGTTGCTGCACCAGACGCCAAAATGAAGTAGGACATGATGTTAACTGAATCCTCTACTTCTACAGACAGTTTGACTCACACTGTGTTCATTTACAAGCATACA
Source organism: Schistocerca gregaria (assembly GCF_023897955.1). NCBI lineage: Eukaryota > Metazoa > Arthropoda > Insecta > Orthoptera > Acrididae > Schistocerca > Schistocerca gregaria. The sequence goes on along the minus strand of NC_064922.1, from coordinate 640,227,451 downwards.
TTGCCTACCTCGCATGGGTGGTTTTGAGTGAGAGGAAGGAAGGAGGGACCGTACCATCCCGGAGCTCGCTGCGCGTTTTATAACAAAGGAAACAGCTCCGGTTCCGTGGGGATGGAGGTGCGGCGCCGACGCCGCGGCAGACTCGCTTTCTCCTTTGAGTCACGGCCAAGGTGAACGACACGGACTGCCCGAACACTGGCTGGCGGCTGCAGGCGCACTTACTTTACCAGCGGCTGCACTCCTCGGCAGCCGTGTCATTAGACTGGCTTTCCTTGGCCCTCACCGCTCACTCCACTGGTCGCACGCTAGTCGGGGAGCCCGTGTTTACATCCGACCACTCTCGACGCTGGTGCTAGTGCTACCTTCTTTCCAACCAGCACTCTATTCTTTCTTTACGAAATAAAAGGTGAAAGTGATCGAAGTCATCCAAAACTATTTTACTGTATGGAAATTCAGAAATTTCTCGGCGGTTTTCGACGATGAAACTTTCTCGGGTTATTAGCCGAGTCAAGGCATCGTTCTGCGGCAACGTTTCGTCACATTTCCTACAAGTTATCTTCAGATGAAGTGTCGGGTTCATCCCCATTGCCTGTCTTTATAGTAGCTAGATCACAGGCTCCTCTGTCTCGTCTACAATGACTGTACCAACTGCACGCTTCCGGAAGGGTTATCACGTTTCCCACCATCGTCCGCGACACCCCTTCCGGAGGCGCGCAATTGGTACAGTCGTTGCAGATGAAGCAGAGGAGCCTGTGGTCCAATGCCTGTAAGCACACTTAGTGGACATGAACTCGACGCTTCGCCTGAAGATGAAGACTAGGAAACTTGTCGAAACGCCGTAGAACTGTGTCATGTCACTGATATCTGTGCACCACCGATAGTGTCTGCCTTGGAGGAGGACGGCATTTTCGTGGCGCTGTATGTTCAAGGTCATCTGAGCACACACGTAACATTGCAAAAGACGTTTTTAGAGCAAGCTCACTGTGATCCAGGAAGGATCACAGTGATTTTATAAACTGTGCCTGTACTGTATAGTAATATAACACACGTTTAAACCTGTAGGTGAGTGGAGCCAGGAGCAGCAAAGAGTTTGGCTGATGAGCTAGGACCTGGCACGAGTGCCATAGCGCACAGCCTCGCTGCACGCTTTCCCCACAATCGATCGACAAAAGGTCTTTCACACACATATATGTTGATCGTAATAACGTAACACTTTTGCAGCCACCTTATGGAAACACGAAAGCTCTATCTGAGGAAAGCAATGTAGATATCGTGGACAGTTTTAACGCAAAAGGTTTTGTCTTTAAACGGGATTCACATTTCTCAACAACACTAGTCACAAAGGAAACAAATTTTCAGTAGTATCTCATTTTTGGCGCGTTGAATACATTATACAATTTTTATCCTGCACAAATTGTCGGCATACGGACAGAAAAATGGCTCAAATGGCTCTGAGCACTATGGGACTTAACTTCTGTGGTCATCAGTCCCCTAGAACTTGGAACTACTTAAAGCTAACTAACCTAAGGACATCACATACATCCATGCCCGAGGCAGGATTCGAACTTGCGACGTAGCAGCTGCGCGGTTCCGGACTGAATGCCTAGAACCGCTCGGCCACCGCGGCTGACCATACGGACAGACGCAGGTGATTTCATAGATTATCACTCTAAGGTTTCTACGTAATCGTGAGTTGTTTAGCACCATAATCGAAAAAAGATCTTTCATACACATACGTTGAACGTAATATTGTAACACTTTTGCAGCCACCATATGGAGACATGGTTGACCCCATCTGAGGACAGAAATGTCAATATCCTGAGCAGTTTTGACGTAAAGTATTTTGTCTTTAAAACAGCATTTACCCTGCAGATCAATCAATTACGTTCGCAGTGCATAGGGACGCTTTCAACTTCAATGGCAAATGGTCTCGAAACCAGATATAAGAGTTACGGTGTCCTCAAAACGTTTTGGAAACTGTCCTTGTAATTCTTTCAAAGCCACAATGAATTCTTAATATTTCTTGTTTTCGTTTTCTTTAATGCCAGTATTCGAAAAATGCAGGTTTGTTATTCCTCCTCATCTGCATTAAATTACATTTTTTTTTTTACGATTAGAGCTCTGCCATTCGTCACACCTGCAACACGTTTTATCTTCGACATCTTGTATCCTCTTCAGTCACTCAACGAAGACACTGCCCGTACACCACAGCATCATCGGCAAACAGCCACAGATTGCTGCTCACACTATCCGCCAGATCATTTATTTATACAGAGAATAACAGCGATCCTATCATACCTCCATAGGGCGCTTCAGAGGATACCCTTGTCTCTGACGAACACTCGCCTTCGGTGAGAGCATACTGGGTTCTGTGAGCCTATTCCGTTTGCTGCAACCGTCATTAACAGCCTGCAGTGGAGAATCGTTTCGAGTGCTTTCCGGAAATCTAGGACTATGGAATCTGCCTGCCACCCTTCATCCTCAGTTCGCAGTATGTCATGTGAGAAAAGGGAGGCTGTGTTTCGCACGAGCGGTGCTTTCTAAAACCTAGCTGACTCGCGAACAACAGTTTCTCGGCCTCAAGAAAATTTATTATTTTCCAACTGAAAATATGTTCAAGAACACTGCAGCGAACCAATGTCGTCACACTGTCGGTCTGCGAATACTTTTCCTGCTGCAAACAAGGTGCATGACGGTTCTGTACGACCGAGTGAACGTCTATTCATTTGGGCCCAAGTCGCATACGGCCATTGAGACGCTACAGGACGCTGAGTATGGCTCTCCGGAACGCATCGATTCCGTATTCAACTGAAAGCTCTGGGATCCTTATCAAAGCCAGCAGCAATATAGTGGGAAAATAAACTGCAGTCTCGATTGGCCACGATTTTGCTGCTGCCGTCGAATTCTGGTCATGCTGGTAGACGAGGCATAACACGACCTTCTCATAAACAAGTAGCACTCAAATGCAATTTGTGGATGGCAATCCCGCGGCGTAATCTTGATTTATGTACAGAATGTAGATGATGTTGCTCTACCTACTTTAGTTGCCTACGCTGAAATGTTAATCATTTGCACATCCAATCTGATATTTATTTCATGCCGCCTTGGTGGTGTTGCTATTTTAACACGCTGAGCGCGGAACTGTTTTTACTGGGCTTTCCGTTGAGGGGACAGTCCCGAGTGCCGGCGACCAACTGATGTGTTTATTCGAGTAAAATGGGAAACGTGACAACAGGAAGACGGGTTTGTCGAAAACCAAAACTTATGACTGAATGTAGTAAGAGAAATGCTCTACTCACTTTTCTGACAAGGTGAGTGCGTGTAGCAGTCCAATTACAAAGACAGTAAAGTGGTATCGAAAGTTAGCATTACATTTCTTTGTCGACACCGGTGTTGTGAATGCACTATATGTATTCCAAGACGAGACAGGACGGAATGTGCCAATCACTATATTTCGGAAACAGCTTGCAGACGCGTTCAAACAGCATTCACATGAAGAAATTCCAGTCAGTATCGATGCATAAAGAATCAGACACCGGTTGTACAAAAAAGAAGGAAAGGCGCGTTAAGTGCGTGGATACTGTTCGTAATGTCACAATACAAACACAAAAACATTCGCGGCACAATGCAGATAGTAAATTAACTAAACAGCTGGTTACGTTTTGTAATACGTGCAAATCTAAACCCCCACTTTGTTCTGAATGTGTTAATAAACTTGATTTCAATTACAACATTTGTTTTTAACCTTTCTACTGCCGTTACCTTGCACTGATGTCCAAACTAAAAGTATACTGACAGTCCAGTCCACACGGACTGACTTCGTTCAAATAGAAAGTACACTGTCGGTCCCACGGCTCTGACGCCACGCTTGTCGTGTTAAAGACCGGCATTGTAACAAAGGATTCTTGAATGCCTCATACGTGTACCAGAATCCCATTAGACTCCATTCAAAAGACTTCATCTTATGCTACGACGATTCCGAAAATTGATTTTTTATTATTTCAGCCACTCTATGAGCAATGCAATGGCCGTCTGCGTCACGTTTGCTGTGCAGCGAGCTACGTCGGTTTAAGTATTAACTGTAATTTTTTTTTTTTACTTGTCACTTCTTCTTCCGTGTGTTTTTGCTTTTAGGAAACTTTAATTGTCGAGTGCTATTAATAGTGTTCCATAGATTTCATATTAGTTTTGAATACAGTCAGAGAGAGTCCCTTTAGTCAGCCATAGTGCCAGTAGTGCTAGTGTTTGTGTTTTCAATACAGTCCAGAGACAGGTAGTGCTATTTTCATTGTTTTCTACAAGAAGTGGCTAGCAATCGCAGTTTAGTCAATAATCAGCCGCCTTTAGTGAATTAGCAGTCTAGTTAAAAGTTGATTAACTCTCTACAGTAAATTGATTTCTTAGGATGGATAGGATGTGTGACTGCAGTGTACGGACGCAGGAGGAGCTTGCCACTGTTCGCGAAGAGCCGTCTTCAGGCTGCTGCCTCGGAGTGTAGCGGCAGTGGGGAGTCTGGTGTGTCGCAAGGTACACCCCAGGTGTTACATGCTTCACCCACTGTCACTGTTGTGGAGACATCTTCGCGGGTACCGGGCGCGGTTGGGCCACCCTCTCCCCAAGGGGAGTGGCGGGTTCAGCAGCGTTCACGGCGCACGAGGCGGAGGGTCAATGTGGAGGCTGGCCGTGTGGCATCGCCCGCTCTGCCTGTGAGTGGAAATGTGGCTGCTCCTTCAGCAAGGTCCGAGCAGACACACGGGGGGGGGGGGGGGGGGGGGAGAGGTTTATTAGTGATTAGGAGCTCCAACGTTAGGCCTGTTGATGGAGCTTCTTAGGGAAATAGCGGAAAGGTCGGGGAAGAAGGCCAGTGTTCACTCTGTCTGCTTGCCGGGGGATCTCATCCGAGGTGTGGAGGAGGCACAGCCGGCGGCGATAGAGAGCACTGGGTGCACCCGACTGCTAATTGTTGCCCATGTCGGCACCAATGACTTCTGCCGTCTGGGTTCAGAGGTCATCCTCAGTTCATACAGGCGGTTGGCGGATTTGGTGAAGGTGGAAAGCCTCGCTTGCGGGGTGGAATCTGAGCTAACTATTTGTAGTATCGTTCCCAGAACCGATCGCGATCCTCTGGTTTGGAGCCGAGTGGAAGGCTTAAGCCAGAGGCTCTGACGATTCTGCGAAGATCTGGGGTGCAAATTTCTCGACCTCCGCTATCGGGTGGAGAAATGTAGGGTCCCCCTGAATAGGTCAGGCGTACACTATATGCAGGAAACGGCTACAAGGGTAGCGGAGTACGTGTGGAGCGCACATAGGTTTTTTTTAGGTTAGAGTATTCCCTCCCTAGGTCCGACAAGACTCCTCCTGAGACGCGGTAAGGTAGGAGTAGACAAAATGCAATAGGGCATAACAATATTAATGTGCTAATAGTAAACTGCAGGAGTGTCTATAGAAAGGTCCCAGAACTGCTCTCACTAATAAACGGTCACAACGCCCATATAGTACTAGGGACAGAAAGTTGGCTGAAACCAGGAGTAAAAAGAAATTTAATCCTAAACTCAGATTGGAATGTACACCGCAGAGACGGGCTGGACAGTGAAGGGGGAGGCGTGTTTATAGCGATAAGAAGTCCAATAGTATCGAAGGAAATTGACGGAGATCCGAAATATGAAATGATTTGGGTGAAGGTCACGGTTAAAGCAGGCTCAGACATGGTAATAGGATGTCTCAAAAAAATGATTCAAATGGCTCTGAGCACTATGGGACTCAACTGCTGCGGTCATCAGTCACCTAGAACTTAGAACTAAACTTAGAACTACTTAAACCTAATTAAAATAAGGACGTCACACACATCCATGCCCGGGGTAGGATTCGAACCTGCGACCGTAGCAGTCGCACGGTTCCGGACTGCGCGCCTAGAACCGCGAGATCACCGCGGCCGGCTTGGATGTCTCTATAAGCCCCCTGGTTAAGCAGCTGTTGTGGCTGAGCACCTGAAAAATAATTTGGAAAATATTTCGAGTAGATTTCCCCACCACGCTATAGTTCTGGGTGGAGATTTTAATTTGCCGGATATATACTGGGAGACTCAAATGTTCATAACGGGTGGCAGGGACAAAGAATGCAGTGAAATTTTTTAAGAGCTTTATCTGAAAACTACCTTGAGCAGTTAAGCAGAGAACCGACTCGTGGCGATAACATTTTAGACCTTCTGGTGACAAACAGACCCGAACTATTTGAAACAGTTAACGCAGAACACGGAATCAGCGATCATAAAGGAGTTACTGCATCGATGATTTCAGCCGTAAAGAGAAATATTTAAAAAAAGTAGGAAGATTTTTCTGTTTAGCAGAAGTGACAGCAGATTTCAGAGTACCTGATGGCTCAACGCAAAAGTTTTGTCTCAAGTGCAGACAGTGTTGAGAATCATTGGACAACGTTCAAAACCATGATACAATATGTGTTAGATAAGTATGTGGCAAGCAGGATCGTAAGAGATGGGAAAGAGCCACCGTGGTACAACAACCGAGTTAGAAAACTGCTGCGGAAGCAAAGGGAACTTCACAGCAAACATAAGCATAGCCAAAGCCTTGCAGGCAAACAAAAATTGCGCGAAGCGAAATGTAGTGTGAGGAGGGCTATGCGAGAGGCGTTCAATGAATTTGAAAGTAAAGTTCTATATACTGACCTTATGTCAAAGCGGTAGGTGGATCAAAACAAAATGTCCAGACACTCTGTGACCAAAATGGTACTGAAACAGAGGATGATAGAATAAAGGCCGAAATACTAAATGTCTTTTTCCATAGCTGTTTCACAGAGGAAGACTGCACTGCAGTTCCTTCTCTAGATTGTCGTACAGATGACAAAATGGTAGAAATCTAAATAGACGACAGAGGGATACAGAAACAATTAAAATCGCTCAAAAGGGGAAGAGCCGCTGGACCTCATGGGATACGTTCGATTTTACACAGAGTACGTGAAGGAACTTGCCCCCTTTCTTGCAGCGGTGTACCGTAGGTCTCTAGAAGAGCGTAGTGTTCCAAAGGATTGGAAAAGGGCACAGGTCATCCCCGTTTTCAAGAAGGGTCGTCGAACATATGTGCAGAACTATAGACCTATATCTCTAACGTCTATCAGTTGTAGAATTTTGGAACACGTATTATGTTCGAGTATAATGACTTTTCTGGAGACTAGAAATCTACTCTGTAGGAATCAGGATGGGTTTCGAAAAAAACGATCGTGTGAAACCCCGCTCTTATTCTTCCAAGAGACTCAGAGGCCCATAGACACGGGTTCCCAGGTAGATGCCGTGTTTCTTGACTTCCGCAAGGCGTTCGATATAGTTCCCCACAGTCGTTTAATGAACAAACTAAGAGCATATGGACTATCAGGCCAATTGTGTGATTGGATTAAAGAGTTCCTAGATAACAGAACGCAGCATGTCATTCTCAATGGAGAGAAGTCTTCCGAAGTAAGAGTGATTTTAGGTGTAGCGCAGGAGAGTGTCATAGGACCGTTGCTATTCACAATATACATAAATGACCTGGTGGATGACGTCGGAAGTTCACTGAGGCTTTTTGCAGATGATGCTGTGGTGTATCGAGGGGTTGTAACAATGAAAAATTGTACTGAAATGCAGGAGGATCTGCAGCGAATTGACGCATGGTGCAGGGAATGGCAATTGAATCTCAATGTAGACAAGTGTAATGTGCTGCGAATACATAGGAAGAAAGATCTCTTATCAGCAACTGGAAGTAGTTAATTCCATAAATTATCTGGGAGTACACATTAGGAGTGATTTAAAATGGAATGATATTATAAATTTGATCGTCGGTAAAGCAGATGCCAGACTGAGGTTCATTGGAAGAATCCTAAGGAAATTCAATCTGAAAACAAAGGAAGTAGGTTACAGTACGCTTGTTCGCCCACTGTTTGATGCTGCTCAGCAGTGTGGGATCCGTACCAGATAGTGTTGATAGAAGAGATAGAGAAGATCCAACGGAGAGCAGCGCGCTTCGTTACAGGATCATTTAGTAATCTCGAAAGCGTTACGGAGATGATAGATAAACTCTATTGGAAGACTCTGCAGGAGAGACGCCCAGTAGCTCGGTGTGGGCTTTTTTTGCAGTTTCGAGAACATACCTTCACCGAGGAGTCAACCAGTATATTGCTCCCTCCTACGTATATCTCGCGAAGAGACCATGAGGATAAAATCAGAGAGACTAGAGCCCACACAGAGGCATACCGACAGTCCTTCTTTCCACGAACAATGCGAGACTGGAATAGAAGGGAGAACCGATAGAGGTACTCAAGGTACACTCCACCACACACACCGTCAGGTGGCTTGCGGAGTATGGATGTAGATGTAGATGTAGATGTTGATGTAGAAGGTCTGTGTAAGATTTCTGATTAGTAAGCAGATTAATCTTTCAACTAAAATATGGAGTTCATGGAACCACAAGAAGAAGTTCATGGGGCAAGGTGGAAGACATGCCAAATAAATCAATTTTCTTTGATGATTTAGTAGATTTATTGCTAGCTTAAAATGCGCGTAAATTGTGTTTGGCATATTGTGTCAGTGTGGCTCTATCGTGCAAGATGTTGCCTTAGAATGACTGAAAAACCATTTGTAGCGTTCATTCACCGTCAGTACCTTTGACCTGTCCAAAGTCATTCGCACAAATTTGGTAGTAGATCTGCTGCCTTACTTATACTGGTAACGTTCTTCAGAAAGCGGATACATATTTATCTCGTATAAGGCAGGCAACATTTGCCGCGAGCTGTTATGATCTCTCCGCTACTCAGCCAAGAGACTATGCTGAAGCACTTTGTCTTAAGTTCTGTCTGTCATAAATTTAATGGTTCGCGTGTGCGTGAAACAGAGAGGCAAGTCTCAGCTGGAAAGTGAAGTGACAGCAACAGGATACTTCTATCAAGCCTGAGTTTAATCTTTCAGACTTCGTGCTTCACTTGATAACAAAGTCTTGATTTTCCTGCAGTTTTCCACAGTTGAAATTAACGTGGCAACTGTTTCTACATACTGCAGAGTCATCGGTGAACAGCCAGATCTCCTAGTCGGTCATCTTATGCAAATCGTTAGCAAAGACGTTGGTCTACTACCGAATACTGGTGACTCTCATAACAGCGTCTTTGCGTACCTTGCCAGTTCACACAAAGAACACTTTTTTGGTCAAAATTTAGCTGTGATGCAAATTATGTGTTCTGAAATATTTAACACGGACGATTAGTGCAACAAGACTATGTATCTAACCTTATCAAAAGCTTACTCACTCCCGAGAAAGAGAGATCTTTAGTGCCTTCCCCGTGACCTATTCAGAAGGCCTTAGGAGCTTCAGGGTAGATATTTTTATTGGTCCCTGTGGACCTTGTATTTGAGAACATTACATTATATACTTTATTTGTAGACTAATAATTATAGCTATTAGGATTAGTATGTTTTGGGTTGGTTTGTATCTCCAAGTACTGTAGCAAGAGCGAGCCGTTGATGCTTCATTTTTCACTGCGCAACATAGCCAGGTGCCAAAGTGTGGGCGCACGGACGCAAAATGGTTTGTCTATGCACATAGTGGTGCAGATACGTCCGTGATCTCGCTTCACAAACGTAAAAGACTTAGTTTGCTGCTACTGTAATATCAGTTGGGATCTGTTACCTCATACAGATACAACTGGTAATAGGTAAAGCAGGTGACAGACTTCGATTCATTGATAGAATACTGGGGAAATGCAATCAGCCTTCAATGGACACTGAATAGAAAACACACGTGCGAACCATCCTGGAATGTTTTTCTGTTGTATTGGACCCGTTCCATATATGACTAAAAGGGAATACTAGACGTATGCTAAAAAGAGCAGCATAAGTTTTTTAACAATTGGGTATCACTAAGTTGCTCAAGAATCTGAAATGACGGGTCCTTGAAGACTATTCCGAGAAAGGCTACTTACAAAGCTTCAAGATACAGCTTTAAATGATAAATATATGAATATAGTGCAGCCCCTACGTATCAGTCCAGTAGAGATCAGGAACACAAGGTTAGACTAATTACAAAGCATGTACAAACAAACTTCCTGGCAGATTAAAACTGTGGACCGGACTGAGATTCAGGCTCGGGACCTTTATCTTTCGCAGGCAAGTGTTCTACTGATTGAGCTATCCAAGCACGAAGCACGATCCTCTGCGGACAGGCAACCAAATGAACAGATTTTCAAAGCGGGCTACAGTGGCGTCTTTCCTGATAATTTGTGTCCGGCAGTACCTCGTCTCTCACCTTCCAAACTTCACAGAAACTCTCCTGTGAAACTTGCAAGACTAGCATTCCTGGAAGAAAGGATATTGCGGAGACATTGCTTAGCCACGGCCTGAGGGACATTCCCAGAAGGACATTTTCATTTTGCAGCGGAGTGTGCACTGATGTGAAACTTCTTGACAGATTAAATCTATGTGTTCGTACAGACGCATTTAAAGCTTTCACTATTATTAGATTGCGTATGTTCCAAGATAGAGTAAGTGGGAATTTGCTCCATGTTATTGGTGTGCATAAATGTCCCACCCACAAAGAAAATCTGCTGATGCTCTGCAGAATTCTTATAATTAAAGCACGCTCCTGTATTTTGTATGGTCATCGGGTTTCATAGTTAATAATCTATTCTGCTCCACTGCGTATACACTCCTGGAAATTGAAATAAGAGCACCGTGAATTCATTGTCCCAGGAAGGGGAAACTTTATTGACACATTCCTGGGGTCAGATACATCACATGATCACATTGACAGAACCACAGGCACATAGACACAGGCAACAGAGCATGCACAATGTCGGCTCTAGTACAGTGTATATCCACGTTTCGCAGCAATACAGACTGCTATTCTCCCATGGAGACGATCGTAGAGATGCTGGATGTAGTCCTGTGGAACGGCTTGCCATGGCATTTCCACCTGGCGCCTCAGTTGGACCAGCGTTCGTGCTGGACGTGCAGACCGCGTGAGACGACGCTTCATCCAGTCCCAAACATGCTCAATGGGGGACAGATCCGGAGATCTTGCTGGCCAGGGTAGTTGACTTACACCTTCTAGAGCACGTTGCGTGGCACGGGATACATGCGGACGTGTATTGTCCTGTTGGAACAGCAAGTTCCCTTGCCGGTCTAGGAATGGTAGAACGATGGGTTCGATGACGGTTTGGATGTACCGTGCACTATTCAGTGTCCCCTCGACGATCACCAGAGGTGTACGGCCAGTGTAGGAGATCGCTCCCCACACCATGATGCCGGGTGTTGGCCCTGTGTGCCTCGGTCGTATGCAGTCCTGATTGTGGCGCTCACCTGCACGGCGCCAAACACGCATACGACCATCATTGGCACCAAGGCAGAAGCGACTCTCATCGCTGAAGACGACACGTCTCCATTCGTCCCTCCATTCACGCGTGTCGCGACACCACTGGAGGCGGGCTGCACGATGTTGGGGCGTGAGCGGAAGACGGCCTAACGGTGTGCGGGACCGTAGCCCAGCTTCATGGAGACGGTTGCGAATGGTCCTCGCCGATACCCCAGGAGCAACAGTGTCCCTAATTTGCTGGGAAGTGGCGGTGCGGACCCCTACGGCACTGCGTAGGATCCTACGGTCTTGGCGTGCATCCGTGCGTCGCTGCGGTCCGGTCCCAGGTCGACGGGCACGTGCACCTTCCGCCGACCACTGGCGACAACATCGATGTACTGTGGAGACCTCACGCCCCACGTGTTGAGCAATTCGGCGGTACGTCCACCTGGCCTCCCGCATGCCAACTATACGCCCTCGCTCAAAGTCCGTCAACTGCACATACGGTTCACGTCCACGCTGTCGCGGCATGCTACCAGTGTTAAAGACTGCGATGGAGCTCCGTATGCCACGGCAAACTGGCTGACACTGACGGCGGCGGTGCACAAATGCTGCGCAGCTAGCGCCATTCGACGGCCAACACCGCGGTTCCTGGTGTGTCCGCTGTGCCGTGCGTGTGACCATTGCTTGTACAGCCCTCTCGCAATGTCCGGAGCAAGTATGGTGGGTCTGACACACCGGTGTCAATGTGTTCTTTTTTCCATTTCCAGGAGTGTATTTGGAATCGAACTACTTAGCACCTGCAGATAGGCAACCAAATGAGCAGATTTACGAAGCGGGCTGCAGTTACGCCTTCCCTGATAATTTGTGTCAGTGAATTACACTCAGGCAACGCTGCGTCACAGCCCCCGGTGCCCGTACTGAATACGTCTAATGTGAGTTATAAACTTAAAGAGATGCAATAGTTACTTATGGACGTCTGTTTCCTGCATGCCTTGTAGTTTTTGCATAGTTATCTTCTGTTACCTCAGAGGTACTTATGAAAAACGATGTCCAGGGATTGAACAAAAATATAGAAACACCGCTAGAAAAGCATGTTTGAATATAAATCCAGATGCTATACAAGCTTGTAGGTTGGGCTGTTTTGTATGACCACGAACGGCACCTCTACAGTGTCCTCAAAACGTTAATCTACACGTGCATCTACATGATTACTCTCCAATTCACAATTAAGTGTCTGGTAGAGGGTTCATCGACACACCTTTTAAGGTACTTCAGATGCAGTGAAATGCAGGAAGATCTGCAGCGGATAAGCTCTTGGTGCAGGGAGTGGCAACTAACCCTTAACATAGACTAATATTGCGAGTACATAGAAAGAAGGATCCTTTGTTGTTGTTGTTGTTGTGGTCTTCAGTCCTGAGACTGGTTTGATGCAGCTCTCCACGCTACTCTATCCTGTGCAGCCTTCTTCATCTCCCAGTACCTACTGCAGCCTACATCCTTCTGAATCTGCTTAGTGTATTCATCTCTTGGTCTCCCTCTACGATTTTTACCCGCCACACTGACTTCCAATACTAAATTTGTGATCCCTTGATGCCTCATAACATGTCCTACTAACCGATCCCTTCTTCTCGTCAAGTTGTGCCACAAACTCCTCTTCTCCCCAACCCTATTCAATACCTCCTCATTAGTTATGTGATCTACCCATCTAATCTTGAGCATACATGGCTACACTCCATGCAAATACTTTCAGAAACGACTTCCTGAAACTTAAAACTATACTCTATGTTAACAAATTTCTCTTCTTCAGAAACGCTTTCCTTGCCCTTGCCAGTCTACATTTTATATCCTCTCTACTTCGACCACCATCAGTTATTTTTCTCGCCAAATAGCAAAAGTCCTTTACTACTTTAAGTGTCTCTTTTCCTAATATAATTCCCTCAGCATCACCTGACTTAATTCGACAACATTCCATTATCCTCGTTTTGCTTTTGTTGATGTTCGTCTTATATCCTCCTTTTAACACACAGTCCATTCCGTTCAACTGCTCTTCCAAGTCCTTTGCTGTCTCTGACAGAATTACAATGTCACCGGTGAACCTTAAAGTTTTTATTTCTTCTCCACGGATTTTAATACCTACTCCGAATTCTTCCTTTGTTTCCTTAAAAAAATGGTTCAAATGGCTCTGAGCTCTATGGGACTTAACTGCTGTGGTCATCAGTCCCCTAGAACTTAGAACTACTTAAACCTAACTAACCTAAGGACATCACACACATCCATGCCCGAGGCAGGATTCGAACCTGCGACCGTAGCAGTCGCACAGTTCCGGACTGCGCGCCTAGAACCGCGAGACCACCGCGGCGGCTTTTGTTTCCTTAACTGATTGCTCAATATACAGATTGAACAACATCGGGGAGAGGCTTCAACCCTGTCTCACTCCCTTCCCAACCGCTGCTTCCCTTTCATGTCCCTCGGCTCTTATAACTGCCATCTGGTTTCTGTGCAAATTGTAAATAGCCTTTCGCTCCCTGCATTTTACTCCTGCCACCTTCAGAATTTGAAAGAGAGTATTCCTGTCAACATTGTCAAAAGCTTTCTCTAAGTCTACAAATGCTAGAAACGTAGGTCTGCCTTTTCTTAATCTAACTTCTAAAATAAGCCGTAGGGTCAGTATTGCCTCACGTGTTCCCATATTTCTACGGAATCCAAACTGATCTTCCCCCAAGGACGGCTTCTACCAGTTTTTCCATTCATCTGTAAAGAAATCGCGTTAGTATTTTGCAGCCGTGACTTATTAAACTGATAGTTCGGTAATTTTCACATCAGTCAACACCTGCTTTCTTTGGGATTGGAATTATTATATTCTTCTTGAAGTCTGAGGGTATTTCGCCTGTCTCATACATTTTGCTCACCAGATGGTAGAGTTTTGTTAGGACTTGCTCTCCCAAGGCCGTCAGTAGTTCCAATGGAATGTCGTCTACTCCGGGGCCCTTGTTTCGACTCAGGTCTTTCAGTGCTCTGTCAAACTCTTCACGCAGTATCATATCTCCCATTTCATCTTATCTACATCCTCTTCCATTTCCATAATATTGTCCTCAAGTACATCGCCCTTGTATAGACCCTCTATATACTTCTTCCACCTTTCTGCTTTCCCTTCTTTGCTTAGAACTGGGTTTCCATCTTAGCTCTTGATATTCATACAAGTCGATCTCTTTTCTCCAAAGGTCTCTTTAATTTTCCTGTATCTATCTTACCTCTAGTGAGATATGCCTCTACATACTTACATTTATCCTCTAGCCATGCCTGCTTAGCCGTTTTGCACTTCCTGTCGATCTCATTTTTGAGACTTTTGTATTCCTTTTTGCCTGCTTCATTTACTGTATTTTTATATTTTTTTCCTTTCGTCAATTAAATTCAATATTTCTTCTCTCACCCAAGGATTTCTATTAGCCCTCTTCTTTTTACCTACTTTATCCTCTGCTGCCTTCACTACTTCATCCCTCAAAGCTACCCATTCTTCTTGTACTGTATTTCATTCCCCCATTCTTGTCAATTGTTCCCTTATGCTCTCCCTGCAACTATGTACAACCTTTGGTTAGGCAGTTTATCCAGGTCCCATCTCCTTAAATTCCTACCTTTTTGCAGTTTCTTCAGTTTTAATCTACAGTTCATAACCAATAGATTGCGGTCAGAGTCCACATCTTCCCCTGGAAATGTCTTACAATTTAAAACCTGGTTCCTAAATCTCTGTCTTACCATAATATAATCTATCTGAAACCTGTCAGTATCTCCAGGCTTCTTCCATGTATACAACCTCCTTTTATGATTCTTGAACCAAGTGTTAGCTATGATTAAGTTGTGCTCTGTGCAAAATTTCACCAGGCAGCTTCCTCTTTCATTTCTTACCCCCAGTCCATATTCACCTACTACGTTTCCTTCTCTCCCTTTTCCTACTACCGAATTCCAATCACCCATGACTATAAAATTTCGTCTTCCTTCACTATCTGAAAAATATAATAAATATTCTACAACCACTCGTCAGCGATGCAATCGCCTGCAACCCTAAAATATGGTACCGATGTTGTAAAACCTGGACTATGGAGGAGTAGAAGAAGGTCATTTTGTCGGATGAGTCTTGTTTCACACGGTTTCCAGCATATGATCGAGTTTACGTTCCAAGAGTGAAACATGGCAGGAGTTCCATGATGATTTGGGCAGCCATATCGTAATATTCCAAGGGCCCCGTGGTTACTTTGCAAGGTCGCATTGTTACCGTGGATTATGCGACCATTCCGGTCGATCAGGTCAATCTCACGATACAGTGTTGGTTCCCCAGTGGTAACGCCGTGTTCCAAGACGACAGGTCTCCTGTTCACACAGTTCGCATCGTTCAGGAATGGTTTTGTGAGCACCAGGATGAATTGTCGCATCTTCCACGGGCACCACAGTCACCAGATGTCAGTACTATTGAGCCTTTGTGGTCTACTTTGGAGAGTAGAGTGCTTCGTCGCTCTCCACTTCCACCACTGAAATTGCAACTATTTTGTACAGGAGTTGTACAAGATGTCTTCGAAAACAACACAGGACCTGCATTTATCCATTCCAAAAGACTGGAATCTGTTTCGAATGTCAACGGATTTCCTACACCGTATTGGGTTGGTAATGGGTTGTGTTTTTGGTGTTTCCAAATTTTTGTTAAACTCGTCTGTGCCCAACTCCTTCCCTGCTCTGGAAAATGAAACGGTGGGATTTTTTTTAAATGTTGTTACTTCTGACTATGACATTCATTACAGTAGCTTTACATCGCCCTCTTTCACTCAGCAAAAAATATGAGGTGAAAGAATTAAGCATTAGTGTATGGAATGGGAAGAAGCTCTACAATGGAAAATACACTGTGCTACGTACTTTACGGTGGTTTACAGAGTATGAAAGTAGATACATACGAGGGTTGAATGAAAAGTAATGCCTCCACTTTCGTTAAATGGGCTTGGATAGAAATATTTTAATGAATCAAACGCAGAAATAATCCTTAGAATGTGATTTTTAATTACCAATATTCACTTTTCCACATAATTGCCAACTGAATGCATTTCTGCCAACGATGAACAAGTTTTCTGAAGCCGTCACGCAAGAAGTCGACACTGTTTCCGCAACCACAGTCCCACAGTTCTCTCAACGTCTTCATCAGAAGTATAATGATGTCCCCGCAATCGTCTTTCATTATCGGGAACATATGGAAGTCAGGCGGTGCTAAATCTGGACTGTATGGAGGATGCCGTACGGTGGTGAGATTCAGTGTCTGAAGTCCTGCTGTGGTGGCACATAAAGTGTGTGGTTTGGCATTGTCATGCTGCAGGAAAACATTTCCCTTTTCCTTTCGGAACCTTGTTAGCCGTCGTTTCAGAGTTCGCAGCGTTGTGATGTAACACTCTAAATTTACTGTTGTTCCACGATCAAGGAAATTAACGTGGGTAACACCATCTGTGTCCCAGAACATTATGGTCATGATTTTTTCCAGATGAGGGCTGGGTCTTCAATTTCTTTTTCTGGGGCGAGTCTTTGTGTCGATATTCCATAGAATGACGTTTCGTCTCCGGGTCGTAATGGCGTACCCACGTTTCGTCCCCTGTCACAATCGAATGGAGAAAGGCGTCACCTTCATTCTCGTAACGCGAGAGGAGTTCATCGCAGATTTAAAGTCTGTGCGCTTTCATTTCAGCAGTCAGCATCCGGGTCACCCATCGTGCACAGATCTTAGTCAAGCAAAGCAATAATGTGACCCACACATTCTTGTGAAATGCCGATCATGCTGGCAATTTCAATCTGAGTGATACGACGATCGTCCTGAATCAATATGTCAACATTTGGATTGTGAAACTCGGTGGTTACTTTCACAGGACGTCCAACTCTTTCTTTGTCAGGAAGGTCAGATGTTCCCGCCTCAACATCTTAAACTTACTCTCCCTACGACGCACAGTACTCACATCAACACGATCTGCTTTCATTCTCTGATGAATCTCCTTTGGGCTGACACCTGCCATCAAGAATTCTATGACTGTACGTTGCTTAAATCGCATCGACCAACCGTTTGCGCAGGGTTCCATACAACTGTAACAACACAAACGTTCAATACAAAGGCTTCCCGCCAACTGGAGCTGTAGAGAAGAGGCTAAGCAACAAGCCAGTACCTGCAGCATACCAGTGCTGCCAACTATTGAAGTGTTACGAAGGTCTCCACCTTACTTTTCAGTCAATCCTCGTATTTAGGTCTGACGAGGAGTTACAAGATGAGAAACCTCATGACTCAAGAAACAGTTTAGGGGCATGAAAACGGTATTTTAGGTTTACATATGGTGAAGTTGTCAATTTTCCGAGATTTCAGAGAACAGATGAAGGATAGGAGCTGGCATAGTGAGTACTATAAGAAATTGTACGTCACTTAGCTACAAAATGCTGATACTATTGCACCTGCAAAATTAATTGTTTCCTAAATTCCATTGTATGAAACACGAATTACAGGGAAACACGTTATTTGCTAGGCCCACTATTTTCCTATACTACAACCTCAAAAGCACAGAAGCGATTACCTGACGACAGATTCCATGGAAAATTCGTTGTAGAAATCGACAGTGATGACAGACGTTGATGAGCAGTTTTGTGCCTAGGTCAAGTTGGACATTCTGCAACCTAGCACGCATACAGGCTGGATTCAGATCAGGAACCTGAACAGGTCAGCATATAAGCGCAACAATTTTGTACCTGGCGATCAATTCCATATGTATAAGAGCTCTGCAAAATTGATACGCGCAATGCTCGCTTCCACACTTCATTCACAAACCTGCTTTCTGGAAGTCCTTGGAAATATGATACATTGGGAGTATTGGTGCTGTCTGAGAATTTCTTGAAAATATAATAAACTACAAAATGTTATCATGCGGTAATTCCTGTGCATCGATTGCTTTATTAATAAGTAGCCGCGCGGGGTAGCCGTGCGGTCTAGGGGCCCTGCCACGGTTCGGGCGGTTGCCCCATGTGGGAGGTTAGAGTCCTCTCTCGGGCATGGGCGTGTTTGTTGTCATTGGCGTAAGTTAGTTTAAGTTGAATTAAGTAGTGTGTAAGCCTAGGAACTGATGACCTCAGTGGTTTGGTCCAATAGGAACATACCACAAATTTCCAAATTAATAAGTATCATTGTTGAACCTGAGGAGCCGGCCGCGGTGGTCTAGCGGTTCTAGGCGCTCAGTCCAGAGCCGCGCGACTGCTACGGTCTCAGGTTCGAGTCCTGCCTCGGGCATGGATGTGTGTGATGTCCTTAGGTTAGTTAGGTTTAAGTAGTTATAAGTTCTAGGGGACTGATGACCACAGATATTAAGTCCCATAGTGCTCAGAGCCATTTTTTTGAACCTGAGGAGAGGGAAACTGAACAATCATCGAAAGACAAATACCTGAAGACAAGCTGTTCAAGGCAGATCGTTGAGTGTAGGTGAGCTACTGTTGCTATGCGCTAACTTCGTTTTCTCTATGTCATTGTGGTCCTCGCGATGTAGCCGTGTGGTCTGAGGCGCCTTTGCACGGTTCGCGAGGCTACCCCCGTCGGAGGTTCGAGTCCTCCCTTGGGCATGGGTGTGTGTGTTGTCCTCAGCGTAGGGTATTTTAACTAGTGTGTAAGCCTAGGGACCGATGACCTCAGCAGTTTGGTCCCATAGCCACAGATTTCCTAATTTTTAGCCGCGCGGAATGGCCGCGCGGTTTGGGGCGTTGTGTGTGTCATGAACTGCGCGGCCCCTCTCGCCGGAGGTTCGAGTCCTCCGTCGGGTATAGATGTGTGTGTTGTTCTTAGCATAAGTTAATTTAAGTAGTGTGTATGTCTAGGGACCAATGACCTAAGCAGTTTGGTCTCATAGGAATTCACACACATTTGAACATATGTCATTGCCTGTAAGAGCCTAATATATGAAGCTTCACGTACTGCGACGCAAATTTACTGATTTATTCATTTTATATCGTTGTTATCACTAAGCAGACAACTAGAATTTTTTATTTATATTAATTTACTTATAGTGTGCCTTACATTTATTAGAGTGAAATCCTGCGCCCATAATAATTACGTGATTCGCTTGCTATTTGACTTACTCATGACATCTCTTCCGCTTTACGAAAAGTTCTCGATTTGGCATATGGAGAGCTGTGACACCTTTTTCTAAGTATTCATCTCCTAGGTCAGCGTTCATTGTACAAACTTTTTCTAGTGAATAGATTCCAATCCTCAAGTGCGTTTCTTAGAGGCAGAATTTTCCTATACAGCTGCCATAAAGACTAAATTCGACTCAAAATGTTTTGTAGCTACGTATTTCTTTATATTTCGGCATATACTTAGTTGGGATTACGAGCATGCCGAATCTGTTGTTTATTTTTTTATCCTTGCAAACTTGGAGCAATTACGTCCTCTTTTACATGTAACAGCTATACACTATCTTAACAAAAGTATCTGGTTTCTCCTACGTTATGCGAAATTGACCACTAGATGTCTAGAGAGGCTGACCCACCAGCATTAAACAAGGCGAGACATATTGTGTCAGAGTAAGCAGTAATAGCATAATGGATCCGTCAGTAGCGTTCGGTGAACCCGAACACTACTAGCAATTGGTTGCAACCTGAGTAACATGTCTATCAGACACATTACAAAGCTTCTAAGCTGTGTAAGTCGACTGTTGGTGATGCAGCTATGAAATGGAAACATGAAGGGACAACTACAACCAAACAAAGACCAGGAGACCTGTAGACGGACAGAGGCCGTCGAGCCTTGCAGGAGGTGATTGTAACAAATCGCATGAAATCACTGGAAGTAATCACTCGTGGGTTCCGAAGTACGACCAGCAATTCAGTTAGCACAGCGCGAGTAGAGAGTTCCAAAGAATGGGGCAAAATGGCCGGGGAGATTCTCTGAAACCACACGGTTCTCTAGTCAACGCTAAGCGATGTTTGAGACGGTGTAAAGAGCGCTGCTACTGGACAGTGGATAACTGGAAACGAATAATTTGGAGCCACGAATCACGCTATACCCTGTGGCATTCCGATGGAAGGATTTGGGTTTGGCGAGTTCCTGGAGAACGTTAAGTGTCTTCACGTATAGTATCAAGAGTGTAAGTGCGGAGAAGGTGATTTTACTAAATGGGGGTGCTTTTAGTGATTAGGGCGTGGTCCCCTTACTGCGCTTAAGAAAACGCGATATGTGGAAGGATATCAATACATTCTACAGCACTGCGTACAGTGTACAGTAGACGAACAACTGGACGACGATGACGCTCCAACGTCACTACCTTCTCTGGTTTCGACTCTTGAGGAAGTATGCTCTTCCATTCTTCCATAGTCATTCAGACACTCAACAAAATGTATCCCACGCACAGTTCAAACTGGTTCAAATGGTTCTGAGCTGTAGAACTTAGAACTACATAAACCTAACTAACCTAAGGACATCACACACACATTCATGCCCGAGGCAGAATTCGAAACTGCGACAGTAGCGGTCGCGCGGTTCCAGACTGAAGCGCCTAGAACCGATCTGCCACCCCGGCCGGCACGAGGGAAAAGTATGGACACACCTTGTATTAAAGTCCACTAATAGGTGTCCTGATACTTTTGATATTCTATTTTACATTACGTTCATTGGGACAAACGTGTTATAAAACAACGACGGCCAGTTACAGGCAGACAGAATTAAACTGAAGACACAAGCAGCAATGAACTGGAGAGAAGAACGAGAAGGAGAGAAAGAAGAACAAGTCAAAACACAACTAATGACGACAGGGGAAAATAAAGGGTGGCGACGGATTTAGAAACAGAAAGAGAAAGAAGCATAACAGGGAATCTAGTTTACAGTTCGACACAGCGAAGTTGATTAAAACACACAGTCCTGTCAGACGCCTGAATAATGACCTACTGCAGCGGGGACCACTGAGAGGCGAGAAGGAGGAGAATCGGCGATGTTCTGAAAGATATCGTCAGGGATGTGAAGCCATATCAGCTCCAGAGTCGTAGCCAGCCGCGCTAGACTTCCCGTTTGAGCTTCCATGGCGCAAACACCCCGATCGAGGTGCTCCCACAGATTCTCGATTGGCTTTAAGCCCCGTGCGTTTGGCGGTCAGGCAAGCACGGTAACCTCACCTGATGCTGTTCGACCCACGCACGTACACTGCGAGCTGTGTGACATGTTGCATTGTCCTGCTGGTAGATAGCATCGTTCCGCGGGAAAACAAACTGCATACACTTGTGTTGATCCATAGTGCCTTCCAAAACGACGATATCAGCTTGGGAATGCCACGAATTCATTCCCCAGACCTTAACGCTCCCTCCTCGACCCTCCACCCTACAAACGATTGTTGTAGGGTGTTCGCTTTCAGACAATTCCCGCTGATGGAGCATAAAACGTGATTCATCTGAAAAGACCACTTGTCACCACTAAGGTGCGTCCTGTTGAGGTACTGGCGTGCAAATTCCAGCCTTCGTTGCGAAAAACAGTGAGCATGTGTGAATGAACCTGGCGTCTGCGGCGGAAGCCCTTGGACAGCAACGTTCGCAGAACGGTCGTTGAGGAGACACTGCTGGTAGCCCCTTGGTTCATGTGGGCTGTTAGTTGCTCAACAGTTGCGTCTATTCGCCCGTACACGTCTCCACTGCCGTCGTTCATCCCTGTCATCTATGGCTCGCGGTGCACTACAGTGGCCTCCGCTTCAGTTACGGACAGCGCCATTTGGTCATACGTGGTGTACTTTAACCACGGCGGCACGCTAAAACCATGGCGGCACGCTAACGGTTTACAAACTTAGCCGTTTCTGAAATGCTTCCATTCTTGGCCTGGAAGGCAATGATTATAACCTTTTGGACGACAGATAAGTCATTCCGTTTCCGCATTCCGACAATGACAGTACTGTTTCCGCCTCTTCCCTCCCCTCCCCCCCCCCCCTCCGACACACTTTATCACTTTTTATATACTCCACTACTAGCGCTCCCGTCTGCCATTTATGAGTGGTTATTGAACATTGACGTCGAACATATGTAGTAGTCACGTTAATGTCACTGGATCGCGTATGTTAATTTTAGAGAAATTTTGGTGTTATGCCTCATCAGGATAGTGTGTTCCAGAGGCGGACTGCAGCAAGAGCAAAACAATTTACGAATGTTCTTGTTTTATGGATGCACACAGCTAGGATGCTAGGTACGCGAGACCCCATATTTCGATCGTAATCAAATGCTACGTACTTGTCCTGTGATACGAGCTACTGGAGAGAACGCATACTGAGGAACCAATGCAGCAAACGTAGTATGTGGAAATCTCATAAGATGCCCGCCCGCAATCACACTAAGTGAACGTGTCAAGCCCTGACATGATCAAATAGACGGAGGCTGTAGATGTAGAGAGCATGAATTAATTATAACCGTCTAGAGCTTTCATTAATTTTGCTTTGCTGGATTACATTGTACTAGTTGTGATTCGGCTGAACGAGTGACTGCACAAGCTTACATTTCGCAACGAACCAGCAGATAAATGCATTCCTTACTTTGATCACAAAATAAATGGCAAAGAAATAAAATTTCGCAATGACCATCAGATAACTCCATTCACTAGTTTGATAACAAAGTAGATGGCAAAGAGATAGCACGCAATTGATTATTTTGCCTCGGGCATATGAGAATTTATTTGGTATGAAACCATCTACGATCTAACATTTTAGGTCGTCACCGAAACAATGGTAGCAGAAATTTCTCTTGCGACAGATTGCAATTCTTGGAATTGAAGGACTTGAGAGATGATGTACAGTGTAATTAGAATTCACTTTAACATGAACATTAACAAAATTAAAATGAAGATAATGAAATATAGTTGAATTAAATCAGATTAAGCTGAGGGAATTAAATTAGGAAATCAGACGGGAAGTTTTGATACTTAGCCGTTGAAATAACTGACGATGGCCGGAGTACAGAGGGTATACAAAGTAAGGGCATCAGCTACAATGTCTGTGATAAAGAGGATTTATCAAAATTGGACTTACGAGTGTTAGGCAGTGTTTTCTGAAGATAACTGTGCAGTAATGAAACATGGACAGCAAACAGTTCAGACAAGAAGAGACTAGAAGCTTCTGAAAGGAGGTAGCACAGAAGAAATCTGAAGATAGGTTGAGTGGATAGGAAGAGGTAGTGAATCTAACTGGGGAGAAAAAAATACAAAGTATGACTTAACTCAAAGGGGGACCCGTTGACAGGACATCCCGAGGCATCAAGGAATTGTCAATATGGCAATGGAGGAAAGTGTGCATATGTGTGTGTTGGAGGTGGGGAACAGGAGCTGGGGACAAAAATAGTAGAAGGTGGCCAAGGCTGAAGTACAGTAAGCAAGGCTTGAACAGGATAAATTTGCGTGGAGGACTGCATCAAACCAGTCTTCGGACAGAAGACCACAACAGCAGCAAGATTGTCTTGACAAGAGGACTGAATCTTTCTGTTAGTACTGTGATGAGCACCACCGCACGTTGACAAGACTTCTGTTGTTGCAGTATATATGCGATTGTTATAACATTACTGTTATCAATGTTATCAGTGTTGATGTTAATAGGGCTATCAGGCGAAATATTAGTCACCTCCTTAAAAGAACATACATGACGGTCGGCCGAGGTGGCCGAGCGGTCCTAGGTGCTTCAGTCCAGAACCGCGCGACTGCTACTGTCGCAGGTTCGAGTCCTGTCTCGGGCATGGATGTGTGTGATGTCCTTAGGTTAGTTAGGTTTAAGTAGTTCTAAGTTCTAGGGGACTGATGACCTCAGATGTTAAGTCCCATAGTGCTCAGAGCCATTTGAACCATACATGACGCTCCGGAACACAGTGACTGGTGTAGAAACGGTACCAGGAGGTAAGGCGCTTTACGGCTAACATGTCAGGTCATTGGATTGATGTGCATATGTCAGTTTCTGCATTGAGCAGAGTAGGTTGTGTCGACGTGAAGACGTGACACAAAGGCAGAACTCAAATGTCGTGTTTGGTTGTGCTCATGATTACACCATGAATTAAATTTGCCGATTTGTTGGTGTATCAACAGGAACTGTGCAAATCACCTGTAAGCAAAGGTCTACCAGTCGCAGCCCTGTAACAGGGGGTAAAAAACAGTATTCAGGAAAAGATGCTACCTGACAGGGACTGCAGACGAGTGCAACGCCATACTAATGAAAATCCATTTCAGCCCCTACCAGAATTTGCTTCTAACGATGAATACAGGTCCATCTTAATCACTTTTCGAGGTTACATTGCAAAAGGAAGATATGAAATGGATATTTTGAGTCAGGTACCTTGCAAAAGATCATTGCCCTTATCGGCAAATAAAACCAAATAATACAGATAACATGAGTGTGGTTCGACGGGGCGCAATTTTGCCTCTTTTCAAGTTATGCAGGAAGAAGAGGTCTTTGACGGCCTCGTTAAGCCACTCAACCCGTAATGTGTATTGGTAAACAATCAACGGATTTCCTTCTCAAATATTATTTTTTTAAACATGAAAATTTTAAAAATTTAGGTTGTGTTACATCCAGTGACGACATCTTTGACAAAAATATTATCTGGGAGTACGCATTAGGAGTGATTTAAAATGGAATGATCATATAAAGTTGATCGTCGGTAAAGCAGATGCCAGACTGAGATTCATTGGAAGAATCCTAAGGAAATGCAATCCGACAACAAAGGAAGTAGGTTACAGTACGCTTGTTCGCCCAATGCTTGAATACTGCTCAGCAGTGTGGGATCCGCACCAGGTAGGGTTGATAGAAGAGATAGAGAAGATCCAACGGAGAGCAGCGCGCTTCGTTACAGGATCATTTAGTAATTGCGAAAGCGTTACGGAGATGATAGATAAACTCCAGTGGAAGACTCTGCAGGAGAGACGCTCAGTAGCTCGGTACGGGCTTTTGTTGAAGTTTCGAGAACATACCTTCACCGAAGAGTCAAGCAGTATATTGCTCCCTCCTACGTATATCTCGCGAAGAGACCATGAGGATAAAATCAGAGAGATTAGAGCCCACACAGAAGCATACCGACAATCCTTCTTTCCACGTACAATACGAGACTGGAATAGAAGGGAGAACCGATAGAGGTACTCAGGGTACCCTCCGCCACACACCGTCAGGTGGCTTGCGGAGTACGGATGTAGATGTAGATGTAGATGTAGACCAAAGAAGTGATGGCTAAATAAGCGACGAACTCCATACATGGACTAAATTGGAAGAATAGTATTAATCAACAGACCAGAAAAAGGTTATTCCATAGCATTATTGAGAATATAGTTACATATGGTGCAGAAATGTCGCCACCTACTCATAAAAGAAGGGACAAGATCAGGACAGCGGAAACACGTCTTATGAGAAGATACCTGCAGGTCATCTGTGAAGATGACATCAAAACATCAAAAATATGGAAAAAATTGAACTAACACAGTTCATAACTAGCAGACTCAGAATAAATATTTTCAGTGGTTTTGGCCTGTTAAAAAAACGATCAATGGTACATGACCAAAGAAGGTGTTAATGTGGGCCCTGAGAAGAACTAAAAGGTGACAGCCACCTTTGCCATGGGTATTAAAGACTGATCGAGCAACGGATGAGAAGGTGTTAACAGCTTTCGATAACCGAAAGGACTACTGGAAAGATAAAAGGACTAACCTCTAGGGGGAAAAGTCAAAGAACAAAATACCGTAACGCATGAATGGTACATTTAAGGCTGGTAGTTGTGTGGTGCTTTGAGGGTCTTTTTCGTGCCATAACTTGGTCCCAGTTAATTAGTTAGTCAGTTTTTATATGCTCCATACATCATTTGAACGATTATTTTACTGAAATAATCTGAAACGAGCAACTTTAACGAAGATATTATTTTTTAATCCTACTCATGCAATTACATTTAAAAACTAGCTTTCTTTACAGACCATCAGCATTTAAATAGAAATTCGTCCATGCAGAAGGAGTTGTCCAGAAGAAAAGATATTAGGTTAGATTTAAAAATTGCTTTACTACCTGTCACACATTTTATGTTATTGGGCAAATAATCATATAGTTGTGCTGCTGCTTATTGACCTTCTTCGTGAGCCACTGACATCTTTAATAGCTAGTATTGTAGGTGTGAACCTCACTGTTCTTCTTAAACTGCGATGGGCAATTTCTGACGAATTTCATTTCTGTCTGACATTATGATCACCGACCTACTATCGACATAAATCTGTCCAGCCGACAGCAGAGTCACCTGGCGAGAAAGAACTGTTAGTCAGACACACGCACAATGCATGTAGTATCAGTGGCACGCTGTCCTTGTGTATAGTGGGGAAAGTGCGCGATCTATCTGAGTTTGACCGAGGGCAGATGGCGATGGCCTGAAGGCTCGGTACTAGCATTTCGGAAATTGAACGACTTTTAGAGTGTTCCAGCAGTGCTGTGGTGGGCGTCTTCAACACGTGGTGAAACCAGGTCCAGATATCGTGGGGTTGGACGGCCGGCCTTCATTACAGATGTCGGACGTCGTAGGCTGGGCATACTGGCAAAACAGGACAGGCGGTGACCTGTGGCGGAACTAAAATCAGACCTTACTGCTAGGCAAAGTAACGATGGGTCTCCTCAGCCAAAGACAAGTGCATGTGCCGATGTTCACACGACAACATCGGCAACTACGACAGAAATGGGCACCTAACTATCGGCACTCGACGTTGGTATAGTGGTAGAGCGTTGCACGGTCTGGTAAATCCCGATACGTTCTTCGTCACGACGATGGGAGGGTGTGAATCCGTCGTCTTCCAGGGGAACAGCTCCTTGACACCAGTACTGCGGGACGGAGACAAGGTGACGGTGGCTGCATTGTGCTCTGCGGAACTTTCATGTCGGCACCTATGCGTCCAGAGGAGCTCGTGCAATGTATCACGACGGCCAAAGATATGGTACATTGGCTGTAGACCACGAACACCCCTCCATGACGTTCATGTTTCCCAAAGGCAGTGGCATTTTTCAATGAGATAATGCGCCGTGTCCCAAGGCCAGGAGTGTGATGGCGTGTTTCGAAGGACCCAGTGGCGAGTTCCAGTTGATGGCTGGCCCTCCAACTTGCCAGATCTGAACCCGTTCGAAACATCTCCGGTGTGATTGAACGAGGCGTCAGAGTTCATCACCCTCTTCCCGGAATTTACGGGAATTAAGTGACTTGTGTGTGCAGATGTAAAGCCAACTCCCACCAGCAACCTGCCAAGACCTCATTGCTTCCATGTCACGAAGGGTCTCCACGGTTATCGGTACCAAAGGTGGACATACCGGCTATTAGGTAGGTGGTCATAATGTTCTTGCTCATCAGTATATGTACTGTCATGTCACACTTCAAATTCCTAGCTCCTTGAAGGGGTGCCTAGAAGATGTCCTTGGGTGAACACCACATATTACTATTACTGCTCGTGTATGTGAAATCGCTACTTTCTTTCCAACTGATGAGCTACCACAGAAAATTATTCCGTAAGACATTATTGAGTCGAAATACATAAAATATGACAGAGGTTGCTCACTTATTGCAAGATTAGCAGATATACGAAGCAAAAGTAGCTGAACAAAACTGTTTGAGAATCTCAATAATATGCTTCTTCTAGTTCAAGTTTTCATCATATCCTATCTACTGATTCCTGCTCATGTGCTACATTAACTGTAGGTAAATTCTATTTGTTGTACAGAACTGAATATAGTGTGTTTTTTCTTCAAAATGTAGGAAGAGTCCATTTTCTGAGAAACTCTTTACAAGTCTTTGGAAAACGTCACTTACAGTATCTTCTGTTGCTTTCTTTCTAAGGGGATTTATTATAACGCTCGTATCGTCTGCAAAGCAGTTCTGCTTCTGGAATCTTAAGTAGAAGGTCATTCACATATACAGGGTGTTTCAAAAAGAATACACGTACTACAAACAAGGGAAACTCCCCATTGCACCCCCTCAGACTTAGTGGTAAGATGGCCCATTGGGTAGCCCGTCAAAAACTAACACAGATCAGGCATGAAAATAGGAAGAAGGTGTACTGAACTGTGGAAAAAAAGAAGAAAAATTTAAACTGAAAATCCGAAGATCAACGTGTGCAACAAAACTGGTTGTTCCCAAGGCTGAACGAGAACAACTTCATTTTTCAGCAAGACGAAGCTCTCTCACACTGGCGTCACCAAGTGCATGAATGAAGCTCTATCAAGCCGTTGGATTAGTTGTCAAACAGCCGGCGATTTAATACTTCTCAGCTGGCCTCTACAGTAACCGGTTTTGATCCCTTCTCGCTTCTTCCTGTGGGATTTCATTAAGGGCAACGTTTATGCACCAGCACTATCAAAAACGTAGAAGAGTTTAAGAACCAGATTCATACTGCCGTTCCATCACTGATGAAGGACATGCTTACCTGAGTACGAGAGAACGAGTATTGATGTCATATTGTTTGTGTCGTTGGTGCATAACATACTGAACATTTGTAATCTAACCTTGCGAGATTCATAAACATCTGTTCCAACTTTTAAGGATGTATGTCCTACAGTTTAATAAGTATAAGCATTTGAAATGTGTATAGTTTTTTAAAACATCATGTATAAGCAGTAGTAGTGGACACGAAATTGAACCTTGTCTCCCTTTGTGTTTTGTCCCCAGTCGCCAGAATTTTCTACCCTTCCAACATCGTTTGAATTATTCAGCGAAACTTCTTGTATTCGGTTTATTAAGTGTGATTGAGACCAGGTGTGTGTGTAAAGTGATCGATTGCATAAAAGTTGAGTTTTTTCTAAAATCGTAACATGATCTACACAATTAAATTGCCTTGGTAAGACGACAAAAAAACCAGCTGGCGATATTTAGTTATTTAAGGCTTATACTATTTGATGAATGAATGTATAAATAGCATACTCAGTCGAGCAACTGTTCTGAAATCGAACTATGATATTCTAAGTAAACTGTCTATTTAAATATGAGACTATTCTTGAGTCCAGTACTTTTTCGAATATTTTGGAAAAAGATGTCACTAAGAAAACTGGATGATAAATGATTAAGTCTGCCTTGTCACCTTTCTTATGAAGAGGTTTAACAATCGTCTGGGAAAAATTCCCTGTGCCATTGATGCATTACATACATCTCTAAGGACTTCAGTCATTAAGTTGGAACAATTTATCAGAATTCAGTCTGAAATTCAATCAGTACCACACGAGGTTACGTTGCTTAGAATTTTTGGAATTCTTTCAATTTCAGTCAAGGTTGTTGCTACTTTCAATTGCTTAAAGTTTCTGGGAACAACATTTTTAACACATCCTCTTGCTTCTTTAATTGAACCACGTATTCGTGTTTTTACTGCTACATTTAGATGGTATCTTGTACACTGACTGGCTGTCCTGTTTTCCTTTTAACAATATCCTGTATAATTTTAACCTTATTATCCTCATGATTAATTTCAGTCAGGATGTACATACTTCTCAATATCTTAATGACTTTTTCCGAACAGTACATTATTTTTGGTAGTGTGCTAGTAATGTCGAATCTTGATTTACTGTGTCCTTTAAATAAATTTCACTCATCATCTTACATGACATTTTAATTTCCTTAGTTATCCATGGCTTACTTGTTGTTTTAACAGTAGAGCCCCTGATATTTGGTCATACCTAGAACTGTCACTGAGTCACCTATGACTATGGTACCTTTCCCTTTTTTATCTTGAGTCAGTCGGTCATTGTGACTACTAATGAATCTTTTCTTTAAAGGGCTGAACATTTTATTATAAAATCAATTTAAAAAGTAGCTTTTCACAAATTATCATTTATCATTAAGAAAACTTTCACATATTTGCTGGGTAACTTAACTGGATAGTATCATACAATGAACTTAAGTAATAGTCATTTTATGTGCTTTTGTTGCAGACAGTTTTCTTACACATATGACACTTTACAAATAATTTGTTTCCTGTGCAGTGAGACTTAACAAGGCAACGTGTTTGCTTTTGTTGTCTGTCAAGAAGCTCTTCGGATGTGGCCCAGGTACTAGTCTTCCTGGTTGCTGGTACTTTTCAGCAAGCTTCTTCTCCAGCCCCAATCTGAATTTCCTGTGTTTCAACTTGTTCTCGTTTATAGCATTGTACACTACACAGCCCTTTATCATAGCCAAATTCAGCAGGTTGTAAAATGTGTGAATAGGCAAACGTCTGGATGGTATTTTGACCGAGTATTTTTGAGCCGTTTGGTCGACCGCATCCACTTCATATTTAGAGCAATTGTAAATTGTAGCTGTATCTCTCTTCTTTTTCAAACAAGCCTCCATTTTCACCTAAGTATATGTAGTGCTGAGAAACAAGACATTTTTGCTGCTCTTTCTCTCATAAAAACTGAATGTGGTATCAACCTTTTTCAACAATACTGTATCTTTTAAGAAATCTACACTGAAAGCTTCACAAGTTACCAACTGTTTCTTCTTATTAGACTAAAAAAAACTAAAAACTCAACTCCGAAGGCCCAACGGTACAGGCCGGCCGCCCTGTCATCCTCAGCCCACAGGCGCCACTTGGATATGGATAGCGAGGGGCATGTGGTCAGCACATCGCTCTCCCAGCTGTATGTCAGTTTACGAGACCAGAGCCGCTACTTCTCAATCAAGTTGCTCCTCAGTTTGCTCACAACAACTGAGTGCACCCGGCTTGCCAACAGCTCTTGGCAGACACCCATATAACTGCTAGCCCAGCCCGACAGTGCTTAACTTCTGTGATCAGACGGGAACCGGGGTTACCACTCCGGCAAGGCCGTTGGCCTTCTTGTTTGACAGTTGGCTCAATTATGTGTCTAGCTCACAAACAACTGAAAGTTTTCTAGGGTGGTTCTTTAGACTATTACAATTTTATCAGAGAAATAATTCTGCAGTAACAACTCAGAAGCACATATTTCTAGGTGCTGACAATCACAAAAACTATTTGTTTCAATATTTTTGGATTTGTGTCCAACTTTTAAATCTCTTGCAACTCCTCCTTTTTCCATGTTAACTCTACACGAAAATGATAGTGTATAATCACTGGTACTTAACTTCTCCAGCTCTGTGACTACATGGTCTTTAGACAGGCACAGAACGTCCATCACTTCACAATTTCCCACGTATTCTGAGCATACATGAAGCTCATCTGTCTTATTTTTCAACTCTCTAACGTTCTGACGAAACAAATTATATTCATTTTTATGGAAACTGTTACATATATCATGGTCCTTCATTGCTCTTATTACATACCATACTGTCTGTCTGTAGCCTGACTCGGGCCTAAAAAAAAGATGTATCCCTTTGACTGTGGTAATCGCAGGGATTTAATTTTGTGTGCGTGTGGCTTCCTCTTACATTTCATTCATGTTTCTGGGACATGAATCAGTATGTTTATTTCCAAATTCTCTGTGGGCAGGTTCTGTACTTTCAATATGTGTAAGTTGTGAACACCTCTGTCTTCAAAGATAACAACAATCGTCTTCACAGTGACGCACACATGCGTTCCTGATTAGCAAAACACTGGAACACCCTATCGAACCTCCACTGGCCCGGCAAACCACATGAACTAAAATCCCGTAGAAATACAATGTAATACAAAAGAAAGACACACTACGAAGGGATTAGCCGAATGGGATGGAAGTCGGTAGATGTGACGTATATGTGCAGACAAACAAAGTAACGATTACTGTTTCAGAAAAAAATGTATGAGTTATTCAAGAGGAAAAGCTTCACAAACTGGGAAAGGTAATAACACGTTAGTCCCTCTCTGGCCCTTATGCAAGCAGTTATTCCCTTGCCACTGACTGATAGAGTTGTTGGACATCCTCCTGAGGGATATTGTGCCAAATTCTGTCTAATTTGTGATTTAGATCATCAAAATCCCAAGCTGTTTGAGGGTCCTGACCATAATTCTCCAAACGTCCTAGTTGGGAAGATATCTGATGAACTTTCTGAGGTTCTAAGAATAGTTTGACATTTTTGTATACAAAACGTCCTATATTACACCCATGGTGCCAGGTTGCACTCAGGTTGCCAACTTTGTCTTCCCCCTCTGTCTCCCTAGTAGTCTATCAGCTTACGTTATATATACATCTAGCAATTCCTGTATCCTGTGACACTCTGTGCACATGGGTAGGTCTTCCTGTGTTGTATTTTGTACTTCATTAATGACTGTTTCTTTTTTCATGTTCTATGTACAGACTTTTTCTCATCTTACTTTTTAGGTATCTGATGATGGAAGTAGTTTGACTAATAAAGTCGTTTGTTTTCACCGGCGGTGTGACTTTTCTGAAGCGATCTATTCACCTTCAATACAGTACTACATAGTAGTAATATAACAGTGGTCGCCTCGGGTAGCTCAGTGTTTTGACGATCCAACGAGACTATTGGATAGAATTTGGCACAAAAACAAACAACTCCATCAATCAACGCCAAACCGAATAACTGCTTGTGTAAGTACCAGAGGTGGACCAACGTGTTACAGATTTGCTCACTTTCCAAAGCTCTTCCTCTCGGATAAATCATTCAGTTTTTCTAAAATTGTAATTAATTTGTCTGTACATGTACATCCCATCTACCGATATCCGTCGCATTCGGATTATTCCTTAGTGGCGTGTCCTCTTTTTTCTTTTCTTTTCTTTTTTAGAAAAAAGAGCGTATTTGGGATTATTTGGAACAGTGAGTGGAACACAACAATCAGCACACCTGCAGTTTGGTAACTATTGCTTCTATTTTCCTTATCACGCTATGTTACATGGCGTTAGGGTGATGTTTCCTGGAGGCATAAATGTTTTGTTCGGTGAGCTCCATAAGGAAGCTGAAGCAGATAAACCGCGTCTCTTTGGTATCACTGCGAAAGCAGCAGATTTCTCAAAGTTCCAGTAACAGGTGACATGGGTCTGTCTCACATGTTTATTGGGTATTTGAAAGCACGAAACCGATCGTGTTCTTGTAAAAGATCTTATACAGATGAGAGTGGTTATCTCAGAAACTTGGATATTTGAGTATTAAAACTAATTTGTAACCCTGAGATAATTTTTCAAAGAAAGTGATAAATAATCTGTTATGTGGGATATCGTTATATTTTTATTCTGCAAGAGCTACCAAAAAGACATTCCTCACCCACTGCAGTCATAGCTGACGCATCGAATGTCGAGTCTTACGGAGTGACAGGATGACGCAGTGTCAGCTCTGGTGGGCAATCCCAGTCCCTCGGAAGCAGCTTGCTATTACGGCACACTCGTATGACGCCGAAACAGGCGTTGCGCAAGGTGAGGTGGGGCGAGCAAAGTGAAGCACGTGCGGCGCCTCCGAAACGGAGGGGGCGTTCGTTTCTCCAGGATGCACACACTTTCTCGTCCGTGACGCAACGAAGCCGGACTTGCTCACAGCTGATCTGTACAGGGGCTCGCCGGATTTCCGACTCCCCCACCTCGACCCAGTCCGTGCTGCCGTGGTAGTGCTGCCGTCGACCTCATTTTAGTCCTCTTGTCATGAATGAAACCTCGGGCATTCAGACAAGTAACTGTTGATCTTTCAGCGGCTTCGGTTCTTATGTGGCCCATGGACTTCTTGCGATGTAGATTTGATTGTTCAACTGCGTTACGTTGTTCTTAGTAACCTACTGTCCCAAACTGACTTGTCGCTGC
The DNA here is from genome assembly GCF_023897955.1 of Schistocerca gregaria. Classification (NCBI taxonomy): domain Eukaryota; kingdom Metazoa; phylum Arthropoda; class Insecta; order Orthoptera; family Acrididae; genus Schistocerca; species Schistocerca gregaria. The sequence continues at coordinate 640,193,451 of NC_064922.1, read as the reverse complement.
CAAGTAACACAGTTAGATGAAATGTGGATCATCTTCAGGGTGTTTCCGTAAGAGGGTGCAAAAATTTAATAGGGCGAAGAGGGTGCTCCACAGAACAATTTGTGGCAGGGATCCTGGGATCGAAGAAGGAGATAACAGGAATAAAATCACATTATGTGTACTTTTTTAATTACATTAGTTGACTGCGAATACCATCATTGACCAAATCAACGTACCATTTGTACTGTATCTTACAAAATGTGCTGAAACTGACAGCCATAACCTCAATGGAAGCATGACATAGGCGAACAAGATTCTGACGCACCCTGACAAATTTCCCATGTGCGTTTCGAATCACATCACAAACAGGTACAATTCTGGCAGCTAATTTCATCTCCATATCCACTGGGGTCTGACTTTAGATACCATAGGAAATAATCAAGGGGATTCATGTCAAGTGACCTCGCAGGCCATGGAATAGGACTTCCCCTTCCAATCCAGTGACCAGGAAGTACTGCGCCGGTACTGCTCCATCGTATTGTACTGTACGTCTCTGAATAGCACTGAGTAATGAATGGGTCTGTCATCGATTCTTAGCTCGTTTGTCGTGGGACAGCTTTACGATACAACAGAGCCACCTAATGGACAAATAAAGTATGCAAAACCCGCATCTTGACTTTCAGGTAATCAAGCTCGTCCTCCCTGTTTTCTTGCAGGAAAGAATGTGCATATGAACAGACAGCACAGGACATGTAAACCTGTACTCATTTTAGTTATAAAAAAAGCTAGACAAAGCGGTACACAAGTTTACTTTCATATCTTCTTAAGCGGGTTTCTCCGACTCCAGTTTCCCTAATCTCAGATTGTTCGGTGGAGCATTCTCTATGTCATGTTTCATTTTTGCATGCTCTTACTGAAACACCTTTTATAGAAATAACTGATACATTGTATTACAGAGGGTAAGAGAAAGAACTAGGCAACTCGACGAACGGGGATGACTCTTTTATTGAAAGACAATAATTACAACGAAGTCTCCGCGTTTCATGATCGTCTCCTGGACATTACAAACGGGGGGACGTTGTTCTTAATACGGTGTGTGATCCCAACGGACGGTAATGCGTGCTCTGCAATGTGATTGCATGGCGGTCTCAAAGCTGATAAGGAGTACTGTGGTAGGGCGTTCCATTCATCCACAGGCGCGGTTGAGAACGGTTGGCTGGTCGCTGGTGCATGTGCAGTCCCACAACGCAACCCACATGTGCTCGATGGAATTTATGTCGGGTTTACAGACAGGCCGTCCATTCGCCGAATATTCCCCCAAGAGCTCCTCCACTTGCGATGTTCAATGCTGTCGTGCCTAGTCATCCCCCAGAAAGATTCATGTGTGATAGGGGTACGTGTCAGTAACGTTGACTATTGAGTGCACCGTGTTCAAAGATGTGGCAACATTATAACTCTGTATACAGTAACACCTGGATCACAAAAATCGATCACGTTCGACAACGCTCCTGAGTGCATTACATGCCCTCACGTGGCGAATGGTCTTTGAATAAAAGTATCACTGGGTATTTCTTTCTGTTACCTTCTGTACTATACTGTAGCAGTCACCCGTATGTATGGACCAAGTTTCATCGTGTTATGTTACTTGACAGTGACCTATCATCTTTAAGTTTTGCACATCAGTGTAGTAACTGATTCATGGTTTTAAAGCAAAATTGCATCTCGCTATATTCCTGACAAAGATAAGTCACTGAATATTTCTACGACAGTTCATTATTTGTGCTGTCCTACGTACGGCAAGATCCTCAGCCAGGATTAATACCACCACATGGAAGGAAAAAAATAAAAATAAAAAAGGAAAAAAATAAGTATATGATGTAGTCCTGTACAGCTTGCAATAGTTGTTGTCTTATAGAAGCGAAACAATCCCTTTCAAATTAAGTAAATTACGTTTTCAAAGTTTATTCTTAACTGCTGGTAACTACAACACAATGTCAGAACCACAGGCATCAGCAAGGGGGGCAAGAAGCATGACCTGCCACCTACTAGAATCTTTGTACACAATTTTTATTTAATACGGAATTCTGACGCATTTCTAGCAGTGACCATCAGCGACTCTACTTAACTGCAGGTTCAATATTGCTGAGCCCGACGGGAAAACTGTGACTTCAGTGATCACTATACATTTAGGATTCATAGCAAAATTATGCAGATTCCAGGGGTTGGGATCGTGTTGGACTCTAGCGGGGCAAACACAGCGTCAAATGCGGTCATAGACCTACGAATTCTGCAGTCCAGTTGGCGTGCATTGTTTGTTCCAACCAATCCAAGAAAAACTGTAGCTTTCAAATACATTTTATTCATCTTCAGTTATACCTGTCAACATCAACAATAGAACGCCTGGAAGTACTGCAATAAATCCACTAGTGTGATCATATGTTAAGTTGCGAAAGTAACAAAGTGCTACAGATGTCTTCAAGGTAAAATAAGTGTTTGTTTTAAATTTATTCCTTGTTTCCTCACTTCATGATATACTAATGTGGCACTTTTTGTTGGTTATTTTTGTTGATGTCCAACAAGATTTTCTCAACAATTTTCCTTTTTTATGTATCATATTTTGTAATTTCAGTGTCAACCTAACATTATTGGAATGTAATAATTTTTTCTGAGCATTTTCTGCCTATATTTCAAAAGTCATTAGTTACCCTGGATGAAATTAAATGATGATATAATTTTACCGTGTTAAACATCAAAAGTTTGCCTTCACTATCAATGTATGAATATTGTTAAGGTATCTAAGTATTCTACTTTAAAGGTACTAAGCGGATAACTATCAATCGTTAGAGGTAAATAAGTTTTCTATACTTCCTATAAAATTTGAGCTTGAGGCATAATACACTCCTGGAAATGGAAAAAAGAACACATTGACACCGGTATGTCAGACCCACCATACTTGCTCCGGACACTGCGAGAGGGCTGTACAAGCAATGATCACACGCACAGCACAGTGGAAACACCAGGAACCGCGGTGTTGGCCGTCGAATGGCGCTAGCTGCGCAGCATTTGTGCACCGCCGTCGTCAGTGTCAGCCAGTTTGCCGTGGAATACGGAGCTCCATCGCAGTCTTTAACACTGGTAGCATGCCGCGACAGCGTGGACGTGAACCGTATGTGCAGTTGACGGACTTTGAGCGAGGGCGTATAGTGGGCATGCGGGAGGCCGGGTGGACGTACCGCCGAATTGCTCAACACGTGGGGCGTGAGGTCTCCACAGTACATCGATGCTGTCGCCAGTGGTCGGCGGAAGGTGCACGTGCCTGTCGACCTGGGACCGGACCGCAGCGACGCACGGATGCACGCCAAGACCGTAGGATTCTATGCAGTGCCGTAGGGGACCGCACCGCCACTTCCCAGCAAATTAGGGACACTGTTGCTCCTGGGGTATCGGCGAGGACCATTCGCAACCGTCTCCATGAAGCTGGGCTACGGTCCCGCACACCGTTAGGCCGTCTTCCGCTCACGCCCCAACATCGTGCAGCCCGCCTCCAGTGGCGTCGCGACAGGCGTGAATGGAGGGACTAATGGAGACGTGTCGTCTTCAGTGATGAGAGTCGCTTCTGCCTTGGTGCCAATGATGGTCGTATCCGTGTTTGGCGCCGTGCAGGTGAGCGCCACAATCAGGACTGCATACGACCGAGGCACACAGGGCCAACACCCGGCATCATGGTGTGGGGAGCGATCTCCTACACTGGCCGTACACCTGTGGTGATCGTCGAGGGGACACTGAATAGTGCACGGTACATCCAAACCGTCATCGAACCCATCGTTCTACCATTCCTAGACCGGCAAGGGAACTTGCTGTTCCAACAGGACAATGCACGTCCGCATGTATCCCGTGCCACCCAACGTGCTCTAGAAGGTGTAAGTCAACTACCCTGGCCAGCAAGATCTCCGGATCTGTCCCCCATTGAGCATGTTTGGGACTGGATGAAGCGTCGTCTCACGCGGTCTGCACGTCCAGCACGAACGCTGGTCCAACTGAGGCGCCAGGTGGAAATGCCATGGCAAGCCGATCCACAGGACTACATCCAGCATCTCTACGATCGTCTCCATGGGAGAATAGCAGCCTGCATTGCTGCGAAAGGTGGATATACACTGTACTAGTGCCGACATTGTGCATGCTCTGTTGCCTGTGTCTATGTGCCTGTGGTTCTGTCAGTGTGATCATGTGATGTATCTGACCCCAGGAATGTGTCAATAAAGTTTCCCCTTCCTGGGACAATGAATTCACGGTGTTCTTATTTCAATTTCCAGGAGTGTACGTTTTCAAAATCACCAAATCAGTTCCTTCAAAAATGGTAAATTTTCTGATGATGCCCACTGTCAGAACAATATATTCGTATAATTACTTAACCATTATGAACACAGGTGTTGTTGGAAAATGGAATTTAAATCAGCTGACACTACACTACTGAAACGCAATAACCCGTGGTCGGCCGCTACGGTCGCAGGTTCGAATCCTGCCTCGGGAATGGATGTGTGTGATATCCTTAGGTTAGTTAGGTTTAATTAGTTCTAAGTTCTAGGGGACTGATGAGCTCAGAAGTTAAGTCCCACAGTGCTCAGAGCCATTTGAACCTTTTGACCCGTGGTCTAGGGATAGCCTGCCTTTAGCAGTCAAGCAGAGCGAACATGCTGTATGTTTCCGCCTGCAGCGCTAACACGCTCACCTTGTTGGCTTCCTTGGGCCCACACTAAGGTGAAACCGTAGCGCGATACAATCATGTCAGATCAATACCGAAAATCATTATTGAAATTCGGTTTTAGAAACGATTTTGCTAGACAAAATAATTCAATGTCAAGCACTTTCTAAAGGAAGAGGCCTAGATCCCAGCTGCTAACATCGTTGGCATCCAATTTTCGATTGTAAGCAACACGGTCTAGGTGGAGCATATTAACGACCTTATATGCGACAGGGTTCTTCGAGGCGTCAAACAAGGACTCTGCTTCTGCCGCGCAAACGGAAATGTTCGCAACGTCGACGTTGATCGTGCCGGTCTTGGCCTGTGGACTATACACATATTCGAACCACCATTCGAGCTCCCGATGGCAGAAGTCGTGGCGGCGCTCCACCCCTATGGTACAGTACAAGATTATGCGGAATATGTGGCATAAAAGTGGACCTCCACTGTAAGACGTGGCATCTCCACAGGAAGCCTATAATCCTCCCAGGAACTAAAGTGACCAGATACAATACACCGACATTGTTGTACAGTAACCAACCTCCACAGCCCAATGCCAGGCCCAAAAAGTCAACTTGGCTGAAGGCAGAACTCTGTAGAACACCATCGATATCATTGGACTCTGTAGGCACTGCTGACAGCAGGATGATAATCAACACACTTATTATACCAACAGAAGCCTTAGTACCGGCGAAGTATGAGTCAAAGGCCATCGTCCGACATGGAAGACCACACACAAAACAGCGTTTTCCAAAACCCCAGCCATTGCCCGACACAGAAGGCCACATAAGAAAACAGCGTTCTCTAAAACCCCGAAAACAACGCCACAGGACTATGTCAAATTGTGGAGCTCCCAGTTGCAGGAGGAAGAAGAACTGATCGTGCAGGAAGCCTACTATGAGACTAACACCATCGCCACTGACACCAAACCTGCAGAACAGATTACTGGACGGGCAGAGTCCGTTTGCCAGTCCTCTGCACGAACAGTGATCAGCGGGAAGGTTCCAATAAAGACTGCAAAGTCACTCGATCCCTCCCTGTCAGCCACCACGACCTTAACAGAACATGAACAGACTTCCATCCCCACGTCGTGGGCCAAGAATGTCGAAACTGGACAGGACCCCGATCTGGTCTGAAGAACACTGAGAGGGTTGGGGTCAAGAGGGTGTGACAGCACTCGCGACATCCACTTCTCTGCACCATTAACAAGGATGTCTCTACCCAGCCACCATACCACCTGGCCACGATGAATGTGAAAATGGTTACCTCTCTTGCCAAGATCCAGCTATTCAGAAAAGCAGCTTTGCATTCCTGCAAGAAGTTTGAACAAAGTACCACCGAACTTTTATGGCTACACAACATACGTGATGCCTGATGGTCCCACAGACACTGGCAAGACGATTTTTGTGTTTGGTGGTACTGAAGCCACCGACATTACATATCTCCACGCAACACGAGAACTAAATATCACAGCACTCGACACCCAATTCATTAATGATTATGCGCCGTCAGGCACCACCAAACGTCGTCACTGAGTCAGGTTCTAAACTGCTGACATCACCATCATTTTCCTAGGACGATATGAGGATAGCATCTTCGCTGGAGATGTTTGTGGGTCCTTCGTCTCAAAGAGCTTCATCCCGCACTCCACTCCTTGCCCCGAATTGGGTATGGTGATTCACGATCTTCACTTGTGCAGCACATGGGAAAAGATATGTGGCTACAACTCTGTGCATCTTACCAGTCATTTGGCGAAGCGACTGGACCGCATACAAGGGTGATTCAAACGAAAACCTTAAAAGTTACATAAAATATGGAGAAGTTGTGTGATGGGGTAGGTACGCGGCAGTAGTTATTCTTGAGGTTCAGAAAGTTACCCATAGATGGCAGAGTAATTCTATAACGCTCGAGAAGGCCGCACCGCCCACAACAAGATGGTCGCCATGCTGTCAACATGAACCGTGATTGAGCAGCGATCTGTGGTCGTTTTTTGTGTAGTAAAGGTGTCAAACTAATCGATTTCAACACAGAATGACAGCGCATATGATGATTCGTGTTTGTCGTTGCAGCAAGTATACGAGTGGCATAGGAAGTTAAAAAAGCAATGTAGCTCCTGTGGAGGATGCCCCAAGACGAGATCAGGCTCACAGCATGCTGAGACGAGAACATTGCGACAATGGAGGAGCTTGTAAAGGAGAACAGAAGTGTAACACTGAATTAAATAGCCACAGGTTTCAAGATTAGTATTGGTTCAGCACAGAATATTGTTCACAATGTACTGCACTTCAAAAAAGTGATTCCACAACAACTGACCGCCAAACTGAAAGAGCGTCACGTCAGAGGCTGTGAAAGACTTTTGCATCATTTCCACGTCAAAGGTATTGCATTTCCGGGAAAACTAGTTACAGGTGTGGAGACTTGGGTCCACTATCGCCAACCAGAACCGAAAAGGTCAAGCAAGGAATGGCGCCACAGCTCATCACTGAAATCAAATACATTCCACACTCAACGGTCTGCTGCAAAAGTAATGCCCATTTCTTTTAGGATGCAAAGGGACTAATTGAGGAGCATTGCATGGATATTGGAGTGACAGTAACCAGTACTTCTTATTCAGACATGCTGAAAAATCTACTTTGCTCTCCAATCAGGAGAACATAACAAGAACTTACAACGCCACGAAAATTTCTATAGCATGACAATGCATGCCACATACAGCCTGTAAGATAGTTTAGACAATTTGAAAAATTAATTTTAAATGTGTGGTATGTCCTCATTATTCACCAGACCTCGTACCTAGTAAATCTGATCTGTTCAGGGCATTCGAAGAACCATTGGGAGGCAGGCATTTCAGAAGTGATGAAGAAGTGAAAATTGCACTGCACAATTGGCTCTGGCTACTCAATCGACCAAAATAATTTTTTCATCATGGTGCCTATGAAATCGGTGAAAAATGTGTATTCAACGTCGAAAAATGACTTGCAAGGTTTTTGTTCACTGTTACATGTAGTGTATTCGTGGGGTTTCTGGACCAATAGCATTTACGAGTAAAAATTCCAGGTTGCAAACCAAGAATCTAATTTCACAGTATTACCCAACCAAAAAACTATCATTTGCCTATATTAAGATAAAGAAATTCGCATTTTATCATTTAAAAATTTTCAAATGCACAAAATTTTGAAACTTCTTGGCAGTTTCTTTATAAATATGAACAATAAAACCTTGAATATATTTCATTGATTGAAATTTAAATTAAAAAGTCTCAATAGTACATTTTAACTGTAAACATTATAATAACAAGAAAAATCAATTTCCTTTCTATATAAATACAATGAAAACAAAACTGAACTATTTAAGAATTTAGAAAATTATAGTAAAGGAAATTATGGATTGAGCTATAAAGATTTAGAAAATTATTATAAAGAAAATGGTTATGGAAATGTAACTAGAGAAGATCTTTTGGAATTTATAGATTATTTTGACAGGAAAGAAATGAGTAAAGAAATGGAGGAGAGAGAGCTAAATATAAAAACTTTAAAAGAACATCGATTAATGGCTAAAACAGATAATGTGAAGAATTATTCCAAACTTAAAAAAAAGAAAAATTAATGAATCTTATTGTAAATCCTGTTGACATTATTAATAACAACGATAACAGTAAGAACTAAAACAAAAAAACTCTTAAAGAGAACTTCATCAAATCTGTAAAAGAAAAAAAGAAAAAATATTCTTAAGTCAGTAAAAGTTAATCAATTGATGTTACCAAAATATCTGAATGTAAAATTAATAATGCTTCCCAATTTGAGTAAAAAATCTTTAAGTGAGAAAAATATTGATAATCACAGTAAGAAAAATTTGAATAACGACAATGAGAACTATTTTCATAAGTGTCTAATAGATAAATATCAAGAAATTAAACAAAAAGATATCACAAAAATTTACAAGTTTTCAGTTTTCTAGATGATGAAGATTTTTCAAATCACCTTAACGAATTTGTAGAAAAGCTTCTGCTTTAAGATCTAGAATAATAACTTGTGGAATTTATAATAATGATAATATTATTGTACCACAATAATTTTTAATCAAATTAAAAAAGAAGTAATCATCAAATTAAAGACTATTTTAATACACAAAGGGCAATTAAAGCTAACATGAAATTTATTGTAATATTAAAAGGCAAGAAGAAATATAAGAATTTGATTTTAAAACCTCTAATGTAGTTTTACTTGGAATAAGTGATTCAGATTATTATCAAAATTCAATTAATAAACTATTAATTGAAATGGAAGAAATACCAAGTAAAAAATCTGGTTGGTCTTTATTTCATATATAGTTTAGAATTAAATGTTAATAAACACAATCCTATTTTAGATTCTTCTTACACTGATTTACCAAAAACAATCACACACAAAAAAGCTGTAATTAAAAAAAAAAGGTCTAAAATGCTTTCTTTATTCAATATTTCAGCTTTATATACACTAAATAATCATGTAGAAAGAGTAAATAATTATAAAAATTGTGGATTAGAATTAGATAAAACTTTTGAAAAAGATAAAATTAATTTTCTAGTTCAGTTAACAGAATTAAATGTTAAAACACACAATCCAATTTTTGGTTCTTCTTACACTGATTTACCAAAACAATCACACACAAAAAAGCTTTAATTAATGTAAAAAAAGGTCAAAAATGTTTTCTTTATTCAATATATCAGGTTTATACCCACTAAATAATCATGCAGAAAGAGCAAATAATTATAAAAAATTTGGATTAGAATTAGATGAAACTTTTGAAAATAGAAAATTAATTTTCTAGTTTAGTTAACAGGTGATCCAAAATTTTAAAAGAAATGAAATATATCAATTAATGTTTATGCATATGAAAACAATGAATAAGAAAAATTATTGTTATCCTGAAGCACAGTTAACACTTTTACATATTGTTGTTTACGTTCTATAAGCCTTGTTTCCAAATATCTTTTACTAACTCCAAGAAAATCTTCAAGTGGATCAATTACATTACCTATTCTTCTAATTGAAAAATCTATATAATATTTAGCTACTTTAAACATTATATTTAAATCTTTCTGAAATTGCTTAGGTCCATTAATTATTTTTGAGTGTACCAATGATTGAATATTTTTGACTTTTGAAATTAAGTCGTTATTACTTTTTGGATGTAGTGATTGAAAATCTTTTATCTTTCCTAAATCGTTGTTGAGTTTATATCCAAAAATGTTTATTCATTAAATATAAAAAATAGGTAAATTTATAGTTCATACATGAAAATTTAGAAACAAAGAAACACAAATGACCACTAATTACTTTTTGTGGTCATTTTCGATATTGTAGTAATATCAGTTTTTCCCAAACAGTTGACAAGTTGTTTAGGTATATCACCTCCATATACATCAAAAACAAATTTTATATCTTTATTTTCCAATATTAACAAAAGTATCTAAATATACTATATGACATTGTAAACTTTTTGGCTCATTAGGTAATTCATAAATCACGAAAACGTCATGTCAATGATTAATTTTTTATAGTTCACTAATTCTTTTATGTCAAAATTAGATAATTATTTCTTTGAAATTTTTAAACTTATTTCAAAGCTTTCCCATTATTTTCCATTGCTGAATTAAAACTTTTTGTTCTTCTAAATACCTAACAGTTTGTCCTGCTTATCACTGCATTTGCAATTGCTGCAGTTCCACCGGCAAGTGAACCAATTGCTGCTAAATAAGGTAATGTATCTCATATAGTGGTAAAAACCCATCTTCATGGTCCTTTCGTTTTTTCATTAAATATTCAATAATCGTTTTGACAACAGGTATAGTTAATGAAACAAGTAAATTTAGATGAGCTTTTTCACTTTCTTTCTTACTTGAACATCAGTTAAGACAGTTCAAGAATATTTAATTTTGTTCAACATTCAGTTTAACTTTAATTGATTTTGGTTTAGTTTTGCCACTTGGTATCAAATTATAATCAATCGAAAAGTTATTCATTTATACAGATTAAAAAAGTAATTTTTATAAACACTATCCATTTTATCAATATTAAAATGCATTACTAATATTTGTTTTCCATACATAATTCCCCTGACTGCAGTCACAGCAATTTTTTGTCCTAATGAAAAAGCAATTTCATATATTATTTATTTTGCAAATTGTTAAAGTTTTTTATATCTTTTATATATTTTTCTAAATCTTTATCATCTCTATAAAAATATAATGTTCTTTATATTTTTCGTCTAATGGTTGATTCCTTTATCATTTCTAGATAATCTTTTTTTCTAATTTTGTTCCTGAAACATAATAATTACAACCAGGTAAATGCACTTCAGATACTAATTTATTAATTAAAGTTTTATCTAAACCTTTTGCATATTTCTCACATCTCAAATATATATGGTAAATTATTCAAGAATCCGATAAAATTAGGAATTCCTTTTGGATCATTGATAGTTATATCACTAAATTTGATTGTTAACAATTGAGCTATTCCTACTTTTTGATTATGATAATTTTTATTTCCTGCTAATTCTTCATCATGAAAAGTTGCTAATCTATCAATAAATTGTTGAACATCATCCATCCAAACAATTTTCCTTGATTGTTCTGAATAATTTAATTTTTTATTTAATGTTTTAAATGCTGACCAACTTTCCAAATTAATTGTTAAGATTTTTCTGAAAACCAAGGGAAATTTTCTTTAAGAATTGCTTTAATGAAATTATTAGATTTATATCCTTTACTTGATATTATTTAGGTCACCACTAACAAATTCATGATAAATATGATTTAAATTTGTATCATCTTATCTAAAAGTATTTAAAAAGTTGAATTGATCTTTATCTAGTTATTTTCCATTTCTGAATAAGAATGATGTAAATGAAAACTATTTATTCCTTAATGTCTTCCTCTAGTAAAGTGCTCTCTAACTATGTCTTGATTTTCAAGAATGTAATAAACAAAAACTACGAATGAATTATATTAACATTCATCGATTGGAATAACTTTATCACTATTTTCAATAAAAGTAACAATTTTTTCGTTAATTTTATTCTCAATTTTTCACATCTTTTATAAATTCTTGATATTTTCATTGATCACAACTTTTTGAATAAACAAACAAAAGATTAATTTTTGCCATTTTAACCATCAAGGAGCTGAAATATAATTATCAGTCTTTAATGTAATTTTTCCACAACCTCTTGGTCCTATAATTGCACATTGAATCGAATTTGGTAAAAGTTAACTTTTTCGTTCCTTTTCTGTAATTCTTACTTTTGGTTTCCAGTCCGACATTTGTACAACTTTTTACTAATATAAATGAGTAGATTATTTCAATTGAGTGACAATTCATTTGTTCTTAGACAAAGATTAACTGTCCCTAAAGAGAAACTTTTAATGTTTTGCACTTGTTGGTTTTATAAAAACTTTTTTAACCCCAAATATTAAATCAAAAATAATAAACTTCACTATGATGAAAACACAACAAAAATTCCTGTTAGCTAATATACTGTGAAAAATTTAGAAAAATTTATTCATTCAAAAACTGTAAATATTCACATTAAAGCAGATAAAATTTGTAATAGAATTGTTATCAAAAGTGATAAAATTTATTTGTAGATGAAGAATATAGTGTTGATGAGGTTTTAGGATTTAATAATCACATTATTGAAATAATAAACTGTTGCTAAAGATTTTCCGAAAATCTTTCTATTTGAATTAATTAATGTATATTTTAATTTTTTTCTCATGGAATGTTTGGAAATCATATTGATAATTTTCATAAAGAAACTAATATTATTTCTTCATTTAAACCAAACTCTGTATTTGGTTGTCCTATAATGGATGAACAAAATCATCCAACAAAAATTCTAATTTTTGATTGTATTCAAAATTTGTAAATAACTATAACTGATGAAAATGGTAATTTAATAGACTTTAATTGCTCTTGTGTAACAGATGTTTTATAAATGAGTTAATAATTTTTTCCTTAAATCATTCACCAAAGCTAAAGTTATCAGTTTTACACATTTTCTGTTAATGAGAAAACAACAAATTATTTTATTCTTCCTAACAAGGAAGCTGAAATTATTATTAATATAGGTGATGGTTGGATTCATCCAAATTTTTCCCTACTTTATATGACATTTGATGTTATTCACACTGATGGAACTCATTTTTCTGCATATGATGGTTAATCTAATATTAAACTAATTGATAACATTGCTTCACAATTTTCTGATGTTATTACAATTAAAAAAGGAACTAATATTTTATATAGAATCGAACCTTCATTTATTTCTTGTGCAACTCTTATTCTATTACCTTCTTCCCTTTCAAATAAATTAAAAATGGAAGGACATTGTGAACAAAGGAAAAATTAAAACTAAAGAAAACAAAGTACATTACCGATGCTTTAAGTTGCCAGATGTTTGCTGCATTGCCTAATCTTTCACACCCTGGCACTAAGGCAACTATACAGCTCGTCATAGAACGCTTTGTATGGCTGGGTGTGAAGAAGGACTGCCATGTGTGGGCTCGCATCTGCATGCTGTGTCAGTGCAGCAAAGTCAGCACATATATGCCTCCCCCACCCCCACCCCTCCGGGCAAATTTGACATCCCTAGAGGCTGTTTCCAACATGTGCATGGAGACATCATCAGGCCATTACTCATGTCTGATGATTTCAGCTATATATATTGTCCATCATCAACCATGTTACATGGTTGGTGAAGACAATCCCTCTTACAGACCTAATGCCAAATTCTGTAGCAGGAGCATTTGTATCTTCCTGCATAGCTAGATTCAGGCCACTGATCGAGATAGACAGTCTGAATCACTGTTACTCACCGAACTCTGCATGCTCTGCGGCTTGGATAAATTTTGAACTACAGCATACCACCTTCAGAGTAATGGGTTCATCAAGCATTCGCACAGGACTCTGAAACTGGCCCTCGTGTGTCATTTGAGTGAGTGGTTTGACACCCTCCCCTGGGTCATTTTAGGAATCCGCACAGCTTATAAGGCCAAACTCCAGGCGTCACTTGCCCAGGTCCTGTACGCTGAGATATTAGTCCTTCCATCTGAGTTCATCAACAATGGTGCAACTGTCATATAGTGACCTCCCTGCTCTTGTCAAGCACTTCTGGTTACACACAGCTGCCACCCATATTCCTCTTCAATAGCCACATACATGCCCCCCCCCCCCCCGCCCACTTTCTTGCATTTGACCTTGGTCTCATTCTTGTTTGTAACATTACAGGATGACACTATCAACTCAGCAGTACACCTACCTGCATCAGGCATTGGTATGCATCACTAATACTGTGGACATCCTCATCAACAGCCGGCGTCAGAAAGTTTTGCTTCAGCAAGTTAAACCAGCTTGGATGAATGAGGACGCTGTCCCACAACAACCTCTTGAATCAAGTTCTCCACCATCGCACGATAGCCCTTAACCAGCACATACTACCCTTCTGCCCGTGCACCAACCAGATCTTGCATGCACTGAGCTAATGCCCATCTGTCACTAAGTCATTGTGTATGATGATACCTCTCCCTTGCCTCACTCAGATTCTGTTTGTAACAATCTGCTACCTCAGGTTACAAACACATTGTGTGTGACATTACATCATTACAAATGCTGTCACCTGCTGTTCCCTCAGTGTGATCCAGCGCTTCTCCTCCTCCTCCTACAGCTCCCCCTATGACTACCATCGAGATCTGCTTTTACATCAACCCTTCTGGGTGCCCGTGTGATGAGTTTCCCTTAGAGCTTCATGATGGATCACTCTTCATCCTTCAAAGATAAGAGGAATACTCTGCACAAGGCCACATCCACTTCACATGTAACCATCCTGTGAGATGGATAACCATCCTGTCAGATGGATGCAGCTGTAATGAGGACGATACTTGGCACCAACAGGATGCTCAAAATGCATGTCCCACACTTCGTCGCTCCTCCGACACTGCCACCTCCCATATTGGTCCAATTCACATGTGCAGGGCGACTGGTTTGTCCTTACTGGAGGGCAGGCTATACCTTCTCAAGACCACCAAGCATGTAACCCCCCCCCCCGCCCCCCCCCCCCCCCGGAATCCGTGAGAAATCATCCACCAATGCCTACCATCTGGACCAGCCATGGCATGAGTGGTGAATCTACCTAGCACAATCAACCAACACCTACAACATCTCTGTATTCGACAATGCCCATTTCCTCTCCCCAGTGCTCTGCACTCTGGGAGGGGCGTGTCCTCTGGGGCGACTGTTGATTGCCAATGATGCTAGAACAAAGAGTGCTCTATATTCGGATTCAGTGAGCTTTGGATCTTGTTTGGAACTGTCTTTCTTTTCGCTCAATGTGCTTAATTTCTGGTTACTGTGTGTGAATAAAGAGTGCTCAATCTTAATTGTTGGTTATTTCTATCCGGAAACTAGTCATGTCAACAGAAAATTCAACAAGGTCATAGTTTTTCAAAACATTTAGTACCTCCATATAACTTCCTTTGTCAACAGAAGCATCTGACTCATTATGTCCCCAAAATGGAAGCTCTTGTTCAGCTAAATAACATACTGCATCAACAAGTATTTTCAAAATTTGCCTGTTCCTTTTAACTTGTTCATTATGTTGGTTTATATTACTTCAGTCCTTGTCCTTAAGTAAGATGTCAGTTCTGACCACTTCAAACATTTTTAACAGGAAAATTTGACTGAAAGTGATTTTAAATATCTTTGTCGATTTAAATCTGAAAAACTTTGTTTACTCGATGGCATTTTTTTCACAGGAAAACAGCAAACGTGGCCAACAGTAAAGTTTATTTCAATCACGAAAACCTGCCAATCAACAACACTTTCAAACTGCAAAAAACAATAATGTGTAATGTAGCTTTCCCCCTCATTATGGCCTTGAACTACAAATAGATTAGATAATGGTGACTTTTGCCTCCCTTATCTATTTCCAGTTTTTCTTAAAGTGTTTTAATGGAAAATAGTTTTTCTAGCAAATGTTTTAGTTACACTTACTTCCACTGTCAGTTTTGAATTGCTACAAACCTACTGTAGTTTTTGACATGAAACAAGAGACCTCAATGTATCTCAGACTCTTACAAAAATCTACAGTTAAACACAAAAACCAAAGACACTTACGAGAATACATCTACAAATCCAATACTAACGTGTGAAAGCATCCTTTCCAGTCGAAGCAAGGGAGCTTTCACTGCACACTATCAATAACATTAAGTCGCACCCCTTCCCCAAAACAGAATGTGTGTGCACCCTTTCACCTATCCGCTCCTGCTCACATTTTCTCTCTGATGTGTGCAGCCTTACCACTGAATGATTCCTCCATTCAAAACATTCAGCTTACCTGCCAGCAAACAACATTTCCTCTGTTTCCCAAGTCTGATCCCAAGAGAGCTGTCACTTGCAGTGTGTAGTGTGCCTCTGCTTATTCTCCACCACAAGTAGCTGTTAGTTGTACACATGTCCAATAAAAGAGCAGAATACACTGCTGTTTCCTGTTCCTCCCCTAATTTTTTTCTCAAAGTTTTCAAAAACAGAAGTATTCATAAAAATGGACAAATTTTGGCAGGGCATGCACCGCATGTCTAACACACATTGAATATACACCCCTGATGTGTACCTTGTCTGTTCTGTCAATTAACATAGTCTTTTTGAAAATGTATAAGAATGCTAGTTATTTTGCATTAACATATTGATTGTTATGTACTCCTTACATTCTGTGTTTGAAATTTTGATGGACATTCTCAAATTGCTTTTATGTACTTTTTGCCACCTACCTTCATGATTTATTGCTATTTCTGCATTGCTTCATTTTATGGCACAGCAATAACCCAAAACAATGGTGCCCACATTACCTGACAGTACTTCCCAATTCTTACTAGGTTGTATCACAGTGGCTACAGAGGGACAGCTGTTAACTGTGGTTTTGTGGTGTTGTTTATAATGTAACCCCATGATATATTTTTAACTTGACAATGTACTTATTTAGAAAGAGTTTAAGTAATTTGCTTAAGGTTTTCTAAATCAATAACATTGTAACAATAAATTATCTCCATCAATTATACAAACTGGAAAAAAATCCCTCAAATACGCATCTTCAACTGGATTTTGGCAATGCTCAGAGAGTGTGAGTAGTGTTTTCTTTCACAAATATGTTTCTTTCATTTGCACACTGTCTTATGACCGAAAACAAAAGAAAATTCTCAATTACAAGACTATCTTTATGCGCCAAGTGGGCGAAGGCACAATGATAAAAATAGTTTTTAATCATTCAGAATTTGAAGATCAGTAAACATTCAGTGCAATAAACCTTCAAAATGCAATGTCAGCTGACATTTGTATGTAGCCAAAAACCAGAGCTTACTTTCAAAAATCACAGGAAATCTGTTTGGAAGTTCAGTGCAAATCAGTTCAAATTGTTCCAAAATATCTCTAAACACTGGAGCAAATGCTATTTTTATACATGTATTCTCATGACATTATGAGAGAAGTAAAATCACTCAAGTAGGGTCTTCTGATAACTCTAAAACAACAAAGGAATGAAGGAAGACTACAATGTAATATTTTGTCAACAACAAGGTTATACTAGAGATGGAGCACACAACTGAGGATTGAGAAAGGGAAATAGCTGTGTTCTTTTCAGAGAAACCTCCCTGTTATTTGCCTTGACTGATTTACAGAAATCATGAAAAACTAAATCTGGTTAGCAGGACAGGGGTTTGGACAACATTCCACCTTAACTGATTTACAGAAATCATGAAAAATCTAAATCTGGTTAGCAGGACAGGGGTTTGGACAACAGGGAGATCCGAGAAAAACCCGGAAATTTTTTCACCCGGGAGAAAACCGAGAAAAACGCGGGAATTTTTTAGCATTACGAGATTTTTCATTTTTTTTAGTTTTCAGTTAAATTTTCGTAATTTTGACTGGTAAGAACTGTATCCCCGTACAGCAGAATAATACTTCAACAATAAAACATAAACGAGAGAAAAAACGAAAATAACTTAAATTGCAAAGGAAATGCACCACATACAACAACGACAACAGTGCTGATGCAAGCGTCTGCCAACAGCAAAATGTGTCAAAAGCTTTAGAAAGAACATGCAGCGCTTAATAACAACAAATTGCCTCCGATGAGCGTGAAGTCATTAGATTCGTTTTAGCAGTTACGAGTAGGCTCATGCGTATGGTGGTGGATGTTAAAGAGTTTAACGTCCCGTCGACAACGAGGTCATTAAGGACGGAGCGCAAGCTCGGGTTAGGGAAGGAAATCAGCCATGCCCTTTCAAAGGAACCATCGCGGCATTTGCCTGAAACGATTTAGGGAAATCACGGAAAACCTAAAGCAGGACGGCTGGAGACGGGATTGAACCGTCGTCCTCCCGAATGCGAGTCCACTCATGAGTATGCGCAGTTGAGTCGCGTTCGAGTTGTAGATTCTCCCGCTTCTGGCTACAGGAATGTGAGTGTTAGCTGTGCAAACAATCACAGCTAGCAGCTACATGCCACCGGGAAAAGGGGGCGCCAAATTCATATTCTTGAGGAAAAGAAACTTGTTTCACAAAGCGCCTAGCACACAGTCCACGTTGGTCTGTCGATTATTCATATGATTTTGAAACGCATTCCTGCTAGTTTTTGAACACACTTTAAGTTGATTTCTGAATGCGTACATAGTGTACGTGATGTATCTATCAGGAGAATCCTCATGGCATATAGAAATAAACTTTCCGCAGACAAAAGGAGATGGGGCTATACGAGCTGAGCGGAGTAAAGCCGAACGGACGAATGCCAATCGCGCTCTGATTATGTGGTTGACTGGGTTTGCGAATGATCAGCGTTGTTATAATTACGAGCGAAATCCATGGATTCAGACTACCAGAATGGCAAAAAACGACTAACAGGAATAACAGGTGAGAAAGATTATGTATTATCTTCTCGGTGTACCGAAGAAAATGAAATTTTGACAGAAAATTTTTGGCCAGATCGCTACACTAGTAAGGACCAGTTGTACAGCCCCTGGCTAACAGCAGTTTAAGTTCTATTCTGGAAGTAACGCGGAAAACGTGTTGTACGAACACGTAACAAAACCTAACCGGGAAATAATCGCGGGATAAATAGACTGGTGATTCCGGCAGGGTTAGTGAAGTTATGACAGGAATGGTTCGAATGGCTCTGAACACTATGGGACTTAACTTCTGAGGTCATCAGTTCCCTAGAATTTAGAACTACTTAAACCTAACTAACCTTGACATCACACACAGCCATGCCCGAGGCAGGATTCGAGCCTGCGACCGTAGATGTCGCGCGGTTCCAGACTGTAGCGCCTAGAACCGCTCGGCCAACACGGCCAGCTATGACAGGAATACCGGTAGTTACAAAATTAATTATAACAAAATTGTTTGTTAGAACGAAGAAGGAGAAGAAATGGGGACATCACACAAATTATGGAAGATTAAGACAATTCAAAATGTATATAAAAATTTCGTAATACTATTTTTTGATCTCATGCTTGAGAAACTGGTTCGTATGAATGAAACGTGAAATAATTTCCTAACATAAAGCTTTTTCCTTGTAATAGGCCTAATAGGCATTTGGTGTTGGTACTTCGTCAATTATACTCTGCCGTGTTATAAAAATGACCATTTGGCCAAAACAGTCTCGTTTATTTGGTGTGTGTTACAAAATTGCTGCAATATTAGTAATGCGTATTTTATTTTATCTAGCGGACAGTGACAAAACAGACGTAATCATATCGAGAAACCACAACAGTCTTCGGTGTAATTTGTATTAACAGCTTTCTCAGTATTAGATAACGACATTTCGTTTTGTCATGTAGCAAAATGTTTGACGAACTTTGATGAGTTAATAGTTCTTTCGCACAAAAGAAAGCACGCCACGTAAAGCAAGATTAGAGCGAAAAAAAATGCTAGGAGCTAAGGATTGAAGAAATGTGTACTTGTCTCTTAGAGTCTTTATTGGTTTTATGTAGCCTATATTTCATTTTATGTCACAGAAAACAGCAAGTTATTAGCTAATACATAGTAAAGAGTGCAAATTTTCTGACGAGTTCTTGTTCTTCCGATTTCCACTGTCCTGAATATAGTTTGATGGCATCCATCACAAAATATACACGTTTCAATTCCACAGAGCGAAATACAGTGACGTGCGATAGAAGAATACGATATGAATAGGCGTGGCTGCGCAGTTTGACACACTTAAGACCAAATAACATGTCTTACATTTCCTCGAACACATATGTTTATGTTGCAGACTTTTCAGAAAGATGTGCACTACAAGATGAACGTATTTTTGAAAATTGGATTTTTTTATAGTATTGACCCGGTTCGCAAATATCGTAGATCCGGGGGGGGGGGGGGGGGGGGGAGGTTGATTGATGCGCAGAGCAGTCTGAGTTATAGTGGGTAGTTTCCACGTGACCCTTGTTTACATTTAGTGAATTTGCTGTTTCCCCTTTGTTTACTCACGTAAAATGAAAAGAAAACGGATGTCACATGTTTACGGAAGGCTAAAATATGTTTTAGTTTCAGATTTGATTTTATTTCCACCTTTCTGACAGTCGAGCATTAACTGCCTTGCAGAACAGTGAAGTTATTTTTGTCTGTTTGCTAAAGAAATTGGACTTTTACTAATCTTTTCCACAGAGGCAGTTAATGTATTTGAAACAAAGTGTTTCATTCCACACTAGTGGCTAGCTGAAACTGTTCGCTGCATTTCAAATAAGAGTTTTCATCTTCTAGCACATATGGCATTATGCCATAATAAAGAACCAAACATGTTACAATACAGTACTGGTGCTCCAAGAAAATGTACATCCTGAAAAACACACTGAAAAGCTTAATATCAGGTCGAGGTTTACTTCATTGGGAATCTGGACATACGAATGTGTACTTTAAGCCGAATTATGCATTTTAGTATGGTTCACAAAATTCCGATGCTTTTGGAGTATCCTCTAACATCTTGCTTCTTTTATGACATAACATATGATCTTTTAATGTCTTACACATATGAACATACGGGCTTTCTACATCAAGGTAGTTGCGCAAGCGTGGTGTCGCCTGTTATCTGCGCTCTCTGGCAACTGCTCAAACGAACCTGTTTCTATCAGGTCGCGGGAAGGTATTGCGAATGGTGGTTTGAAAAGCGTTACTTTCAAAGCAAATATCCTTTTACGTAAGTTGAACTATGTGCGAGAATGTACCATGAATTTCTTAAATCACAGAGCGTTTGACTCTCACTTAAAAATGAACTCTTTGATGACGAGCCAGTTAGAAGAATTTCGAACCCTGAAGATCAGACATTTATGTCACTATTAAAAATTTTACTGGCACATTTGTGTGATATATCTTAACGTGTAACGTGCCCAAAAAAGAGCAACATTAGATATGAAAGTTTAGCTTCTCTTGCAGCTTATTAACCTTAGAGATCAATATTGTATGTGAAAGCTTTGCTTTTCTTGTAACAACACTTTGTATATTAATTTAAACTATTAACTTTCCCTGTTTGTTTGTTCGTGCTACTTAAAGTGATGTTGCTGTTGGCTGATTAAATTATGTGTCCTATGTTCTGAATATCTACTGTCATCGGCTGGTGAGATCAGGTGACATGAGCTATGACTGGCTCACAAAAGCGCATCGCAATCTCGATTTCAATGTAACATGCGGTGTTCGGTGGAATTCCAATGTATACTTTCGTAATATAAAAATACGCAGCGTACATGTTGCTGCACATCATAGATATTTCCAAAACGTGTCTTTTTCCCTGAGTTTCGGTTTCTAAAATGCCGGGAAATTTTACGCTCATGTATGCATAACCATTCAAAGGATTGATAAGTTTTTTAATTCCAAGGGAAAATATACTGTCACTTAACACGGAAAACGTGTGTTTTGACCCGGGAGAAAGTATATTTTTAACCGGGAAATCCGAGAATCTTTTTCCTTGTCCGTGTATACACCCTGCGTAGTGCTATAATGTTTAACTCATTACCTGTTTGTTAGCTTTCATTGCACTTGAAACATTCAATGTATAAAATTAAATTGAAATTTCATTGCTTCAGTGAGGGGGGAAAAGGATGTGTAAATTCAAATTTCTGTTTCAGCACTTTATGTACACATTTGAAAGTTTTTCATACATAATTGCATACCTTTCCAGAGTATGTAATCCTTAGTTCAACAGAGACATCATCTCATCATACAACCGGTATCATATGGCACAAATGGTGCCTGTGTGAAGCAAACCTGTTTTCAAGTGCAGTAATAAGATTGTGATCAACAGAAATTTACGACTGAAGCCTGAATGTGCAAAAATAGTGGCAAAGGTAAACTACAGGTTATAGGGATATGCTTAAAAAGGTTTTTAAGCCAATATTATGATGACTAACAAGAAAGTTTAAAAACTCTACTCTAAAAGGAAACTGGCTTTATATACTGAAGGCAAACTACAGAAGTAAATGTCACAATGGAGGTTATCTCTTGATAAATATGATTATTAACATTTATTTCACTTCAATTTGTAATTCATAATAAAACAGAAATATACATTTACAAAGAGGTTAGGGGGCATGGTTGGGGCCTCGGGTATTTGTTAGGATCCACAATCCTAATGATTAAGAGGGGCTGGGTCAATCAGGAACTGAGATTGAGGAAGGAATATAAAAATTGTACCTTTACTCTGTTTAAAATCAACTGACAGCTATGAATGAGGTGGAAGTGTGATGCTCATACAGGAGAGAAAGTACACATTTAGCAAATCTCACAGTAGAGTTAACAGTATGAACTATTTATTGTCACTAAACCTCCACTGGCACAGCTACAACACTTCACTTTTTCATATTTACAACATTACCTGCTGCCAACCACTTGGTTATAATTACTTCAATGCTGTACTTTTAGTTTCACATTTGCATTCAGTTAATAATTCCATATGAGAACCAATAATTCAATAGCAATTTAGATTAGCAAATAAATGTTTGTGATAGGAGAGGAAGCCGAGAAACAATCCTAGAAGGAAACTCTGGTGAAAACATATGATATAAGTAGTTTGCCAATTGACTTACTTGCTGAGGATATGATACATCATTATATTTATAGTTAGTATGGCAGAAAGGAACATCCTATGCTGTACAAAGGAAGTAAGCCTTTTCGAACAGTAACATTTCGTTACGTGTAGTCCTTCACAACATGGAAATCCCTATGGCCATAGGCTGTTAATGAACTGAAATGTTTATGGTAGTATGATGATGCCAATTTTTGAGATACCTCTGAGTTTTTATTGTTTATTGTGTATTCCATTGTTAAAATGTTGATCAACTGGTTTTAAATAACAAGGGTTTAGAGTAATTGTTTGAAACATCCTTGTTATTATAGAAGCTGAATCTGAAGAAATGTGAGAGTACTTACCTGTCAACATAAAAATCCATTAGATATTAAAGGCATTAGTTGACTCCAAAGCACCACAAGGATGAAAATACAAACTGCTGGTGTGCTGTGTGGTGGAATAAATTCTTAGTGCAATCAAATACTTTGTCATATACTAAGAAAACTAGACATCAGTTCTACAACTGACTTTACAATGGGAAGGTAGCTCAATTTGTGGCAGTCCCTCCTGCTTTTATAACGTCGTTTGTTGATTGTTGTCCTCAGTGTTGATGTACTGCAGTGCTACACTAGCGAAAAAAATGGGTTGTGGATTCCGACACTGACTACTGCAAATTATGTAACCGTCACGTTCTCTGTTGTGTTTCATAGTACTTTAATTTCACAGTTCATAAC
Source organism: Schistocerca gregaria (assembly GCF_023897955.1). Taxonomy (NCBI): domain Eukaryota; kingdom Metazoa; phylum Arthropoda; class Insecta; order Orthoptera; family Acrididae; genus Schistocerca; species Schistocerca gregaria. The sequence goes on along the minus strand of NC_064922.1, from coordinate 640,169,911 downwards.
CCCACAATAATACACAGTTCTCTGACCAGTACACTATCGTTTAAACCATCCATAAGCCTCATTAGTAGTTTGCAGGTGAAACTCCATATTGCTACGATAGTTTACTGTTGAACAGCTATGAGCAGTAAAACCTAATCACAGAGTTCACAGTTCTTGAAGAATAATCAGGTACTTACAGAGCACACACTGTCAATGTCTTTACACATGGCCTAATTGTTTAACATTTGTTCCACAGTTAATCTGAAGTACTGTTGTTCTAACCAGCACAGGTTACTCCTCTGAAACGAGCTGTGGACTGACTGACTAGTGACCAGAAATTGGGCCCTTATATATCTTCACAATAATACATGCTGAAACTACACATTGTTCAAAGTTTAATTTACAATTAAAACTTAAATTAACTGAATACATCAAAAAATTGCGTCTTTTAACAGTTTGTTCTACAACAAGGTTTACACTGAATTATTTGTTTAAATCATTAAATTAACAAATGTAGTTATGCAAACAATACTTTTGACAAAACTGTTGATTACTTTGGAATTAATGAAGGGCTGACTTTGCTAACGTGTTTTTGAATAGAGCCAAATAAATACTTTGAGAATGCTAGCATTTTGTCTTACAAATGTTTATAATTAGTACAGAATTTATATTTGTTTATACATCAACAATATAATTTAAGTTACGAAACAATTACTGATTTCACCCTATAACAAAAGATACTAACTAGGAATAATCCAAATAAATTAGAAAATCAATTATAAAACTAAACACAAAATTAGATCTGGTGTTACATTCTTTAAAAACTAAGGTCCAGTCTTTCTCTTTTATGAAACTACAGCTTATACTCACTTACGTTACTGTTAATTAAGTCAAAATGAAAAAATTAATTTTAAGGAGGCAGATGAGAAAACGGGGGGAATTAAAATTATTCCAGCTTGCTTCGTCAAAAATTTCTATGAGGTTTGCCCTGTGTTTTTAATGCTTCTCTGGACAATAAAATTTAAGTTAACCTTACCAAAGTTATAATACATGCTTACACACGTAGTGCGTACTGAAAAAGTTATTTGTGCACTGTTATACAGTTACTAAATTTAACAGTTCTCAGTGCTGTTTTGTGGTGAAATAACAATTTAATAAACTTTTGGAAACATTCGCTCGCTGTGTTTTATAGAGTTTTCTGTGTGTTGAAGATTTTTAGTAAACTTCATGCTTTAGTTTCCAGATGACATTTCCTATTGTTTCTAGTGAAATATTTCAGTTAAGTTTTCATTCATTCGTTGAGTGTTCCAGTAATGGCTTGAATTTTTGGTTTTAGCTAATAATTTTGTGAAGTCTTGTTGGTATTGGTATCAGTTGTGGTGTAGTAGTATTAATACAAGTAGTTGCTTTCTTAATAGACAGAGAATTTCAAGACCACTATTGTTAGTTCTATTAAGTTCCACTGGTAACTGAACCTAGGTAACATATAGTTTTCTTTTTAGTAACTGTAAAATTTTGCCCTGAGTGAGAAGTGTGGGCTCTGTCGTAGGATTGTGAGTGGTGGATTACGGTATGGGATTTGTTCGAAGTATTTTCACTGGCGGGGGGGAAGAGGGGTGTGCAGTGGGGAAGCCAGTGGGCATTCTGGCAAGATCCTCTCCTAGGAATGCAGAATCTGTAGTAGAAATAAGTTGATAGAGAAACAGAAGCATAAGATCTGTGCCCTTCAGGTGTAGTTACAACGCGCAAAAGAGGAACTAGATAGGTCGAGGAGGGGGAATAGGAACTGGCAGTTGGCAAGAAGGCAGCTGGGAGGAGGAGGAGATATTCAGAGAGTTATACTTTGCATATATGCAAAATATCTGACAGTTGACCAACTGTCAGAGTTGAGTGGAGAGGAGCCTCTTGTAGCTGTAGATGTAGGGAACTTGCAGCAGTCCTCAGCAGTTAGGAGACCTAGGTCAGTTTCGAAGCCTAACAGAAGGAAGAAGGTTCTGCTGCTACGTAGTTCACACTGTAGAGGTGTGGCCCAGCAGTCGCAGAAAGTGTTTGGGAGTGAGTACCAGGTCACCAGCATTGTGAGGCCTACTGCAGGGTTGGCTCAGGTGACTGACAGCAGATGGGAGTTGGGTAGGAATTTTACCAAGGAGGATCAGGTAGTGATAGTCGGTGGAGCAGGGAACAGTCTTGATAAGGACGGGGAGTACAATGTAGGTGGTGACCTGCTAAAGATAGCTACTCAAACTGGTGGCACAAACGTGCAGTTCATGCAACTGTTTCTGCACCATGATCAGCCTCATCTTAATGCGGCTCTTAGGTATGTTAACATGGGGCTGGAGAGGGAGCTGATGACAGAGGGCATATGTCACATTTCAGTGGTGCCAGTTGGGTCATCAGTCGATCGGGTTTCACGAGGCATGGCCTGCATCTCAAAAGGTATGAGAAGGGGAGGCTAGCAAAGCTTATAGGTGACAGTGTAGTGTGTGGTGGTGGGCCCACTCATGGAAAAATTCTTGTAGTAGTTGGTGTTAGAGCTGCACCTTTTTTAGATTGAAGTCAGCTGATAGATATATTTGTTTAAAGGAAGTCCCTCTAACTAAAGGCTCACCTCCAGAGGAAGTTATGTTTCCAAGTAGAGAAGAAATTTCCATATTTCATCAAAATATAAGAGGTATTAGAGATAAAGTTAGTGAACTGCTTATAGATTTTGACTCTGATATTATTGGTATATCGGAGCACCATTTAAATAATTTGACAGTTCTGAATCTTCCTTTACCAGGATACAGATTAGCTGGCTGTTTTTCAAGGAGTTCTTTGCGGGGTGGGGAAGTGGCTATGTATGTAAAAAACAGTATTCCATTTGAGTCCAAAGACGTATCACGGCACTGCACAGAACAGATGTTTGAATGTCGTGCAGGGGCAGTTGCATTTAGTAAAACTAAACTTCTAATTGTTGTTATTTATAGGTCCCCTAATTCTGCCTTCAGAGCATTTCTGTGCAAGCTAGAGAGTGTTCTTGATTCACTTTGTAGCAAGTGCCAGAAATTAGTTATACATGGTGACTTCAATACAAATTTTGTATATGATGATGCAAGAAAAAGGGTGTTGGTAGATCTGCTAAATTCATATGACCTGATGCACATTATGTTTTTTCCAACTAGGCTGCAGGGGAACAGTAGCACAGCCAAAGACAATATTTTTATTCAGTCTTCATTACTAGATGGGAATCCTGTTAGTAAAAGAGTGAATGGCACTTCAGACCATGATGCACAGTTTTTAACACTAAAAGGCTTTTGTATGCAAACAAATGTCACATATAATTACAAACTACATAGGAAAGTTAGCCCGACTGCAATAAAGAGTTTTTTAAACCTTGTCAAGGAACAAGAGTGGCAGCATGTTTATAGTGCCGATAACAAAGATGATAAATATAATGCTTTCCTTACCATATTTCTCATGCTCTTCGAGAGTTGCTGTCCATTAGAATGTCCTAAATGGGGTACTATCAATAATAGGAAGCCAGGATGGCTGACTAGTGGGATAAGGATATCATGTAGAACAAAGCAGGAATTATAGCAAAATGTTAGAAGTAGTCACAATCTAGCTACAGTAGCCCATTACAAACAGTATTGAGAGGCGCTCAAAAATGTTATTAGGTAGACGAAGAGGATGTGGTATGCAAATGAATAGCTAATTCACAGGATAAAATTAAAACCATGTGGTCATTTGTGAAGGAAGTGTCTGGTCAGCAGCACAAAGTCCACGATACAAAGTGAATATTTCTGTTACTGATAAATCAGATACATGTACAGCATTTAACAATCATTTTCTAAGCATAGCCTGTGAATTAAAATAAAAATATAGTTTCTGCAGGGAATCATACAACTTTCTTGGCAAATGCCTTTCGGAAATTGATGTCTGAAATATCCCTCTGTGGTACAGACAAGGGGAGATTGAGTCAATAATTACATCACTGAAGACTATAAGGACCCTCATGGATATGATGGAGTGTCTAGCAGAATATTAAAGTACAGTGCTGCATATGTAGCCATGTATTTAGGGATATTTGTAATTTTTCCTTTAGAAATGGTCAGTTTCCTACATGATTAAAGTACTCAGTAGTAAAGCTATTTTATAAAAAGGGAGAAAAGGATAATGTAGACAGTTTTAGACCTATTTCTATGCCATCAGTGTTTGCTAAAGTTATTGAAAAGGCTGTGCATGTAAGGTTAATTGATCATTTTATATCACACAAGTTGCTACAATTCGGCTTTAGGAGTCATTTAATAATGGAAAATGCTATATTCTCTTTTCTCTGTAAGGTACTGGATGAGTTAAACAAAAGGTTTCGAATGCTAGGCATATTTTTTTATTCAAATAAGGCATTTGATTGTGTTGATCACAAAATATTGCTCCAGACGTTGGAACATTGCGGAATACGGGGAGTAGCTCACAATTGGTTCCCCTCTTACTTTAGCAACAGACAGCAAAAGGTCATTATTCACAATGTTGAGAATGGGTATGATGTGAGGTCTGAGTGGAGTATGGTCAAGTGGGGGGTGCCCCAGGGATCAGTGTTGGGACCACCCATGTTCCTTTTTTATATGAATGATATGCCTTCTAGTATTAGAGGTAACTCTAAAATATTTCCGTTTGCCGATGACCCTAGTTTGGTAATAAAGGATGTTGTATGCAACATGGCTCGGTTTCAAATATTGTTGTTCATGACCTAAGTTCATGGCTTGTAAAAAATGAACTAACGCTAAATCGCAATAAGACTCAGTTTTTACAGTTTCTAACAAAAAAAAAAGACTTGCATTTTAATTTCACATAATGGGCATATGATTGATGAAACTGAACAGTTCAAATTTCTAGGTGTTCAGATAGATGGTGAACTGTTGTGGAAAGCCCACATTCAGGATCTTGTTCAAGGACTTCATGCTGCCATTTTTACTATTTGAAAAGTATATGAACCGAGTGATCGTTCAACACAAAAATTAGTCTACTTCGCTTATGTCATATGGTATTATATTTTGCGGTAATTCTTCCCATTCTAAAACGATATTTATGGCTCAGAAATGGGCAGTTCAGACAATAAGTGGTACGAACCTCTTGTCGACCCCTGTTCACGAGTCTGGGCATTTTGATATTGGCCTCTCAATGTACATATTCCTTACAGTTATAAACATTTTACTTTTATCTGTTATTACTTTTATGTTGTAATTTCATGTACTGACATGTTCCAAGACCTTTGAGATTTTCTCCTCAATTTGGTCCTATGGAACTTGATGTGTAAATAAATAAATAACATCAGTCAGTAACTAAAGTGATATTTGTACTGCAAGAATTTTATGTAAACATCAATACTTCTACACCACTTCAAATATGATAAGACTCTGTGATTGTAAAAAACAATGACATTAACAACAAATTTTAAAAAAGGCTACAAAATCAGTTTGCTTCAAAATAAAAGACAGACTAACACTTTCACTGTGTATACAAGGCACATCTTCACTTTCAATAACAGTGAATATCACAGTGTTTGTGAGTGTTTTCTTCATCTTCATCTTCTTCTTCTTCTTTTCAATAGCAATGTTTCTTCCATTTTCTAGTTATCTCATTAAAATTAGAAGGTATTATTCCAATGTACAGACACAGTTGCTTCACAGCAGTGACAGTTTTTTTAAATGTTCACAGTTGCACAATTAAAATTAATTTGTACTGCCCAACAGATTTCAAATGACGCATGTCACTGTAGATAAAATTAAACAAGTTCCCCACATGCTGCAATTGTCACTTTTTCTGTTGGTGTGCCGGCTTTTGTCCCACATTTCTGGAAAAAAATGAAAGAAATTGATTACATTCCAAGCAAATACATATAACCACCAAAGAATATTTAAGCAGAAAGATTTGAATCTCTCAAACAGTTGCATAACAATGTAATACAAAAAGTTTTTTTTCATTCTTAAAACTACAGTCGAGCTGCAGAAAGAACGACTCTCACAGGTACTAATAACCTTGCGTGATCGAAAGCAGACTCTCATCACAATTAAAAAGTCTTGGAAAAATATCTCAAGACAAAGATTACAATGTTTCAGTATTTTAATGTATTTTTACAGGGCTGGACTGAGAACATTTTCCTACACAAACAACTACTCATTTGGTGGCCCTCTCACCCATTTTCCTCCTACACTCTTGTTAGTTTTCACTACTAATTGTGATAGGCACTGTATACAAATCTTTTACTTGGATGTCCCTCTCAGTTTGGTATTTCAAAAGCCTACTACTAAAGTACATCTGTAAAGGAGCACAGCAATGAGAAGTTGCCCTGCAAGAAACTGTGGAAGATTTGAATCAAGAACAGGCTTGGTTGCCATTTATTCTTTCACAGATTATCTTGAAATTTTCCTTTAAAAAAATTTTCTTTCTTTGTTTCCATCCTTCTTTTTTTTTGGATCTGTCCTAGGCTCAAGCATATGTCAGATCAGATAACCTTCAATGGCCTTCCTAAAGTCATACCAGCAGGCCAGTATGGCACAATGGTAGTATCATAGTCGCAAAGAAATATACACATTTAAGAAGAATACACAGAGATGCCACCACAACTTCATGGCACGAGTATTCAAGAGGACACACATGCGAGCATTCCTTTCAGATCCCGAGGGATTATATTAACATTTGTGTGTTGATGGTTTCATCATTTGATACACAACTAGAAATGATTCTTCACATACATAGACTCCTGCCTGCCTCCCCTCTCCCACATTCCCATCTTCAAAAAACATAAAATGCAGCAACAGATGTAGTTCTACCAAATCAGCACATATCTATTATGCTACCTTGGAGTAGGTATTAAAATTCATGGAGACGAAGTAAAAACTTTGAGGTTCGCCGATGACATTGTAATTCTGTCAGAGACGGCAAAGGACTTGGAAGAGCAGTTGAACGGAATGGACAGTGTCTTGAAAGGAGGATATAAGATGAACATTAACAAAAGCAAAACGAGGATAATGGAATGTAGTCAAATTAAATCGGGCGATGCTGAGGGAATTAGATTAGGAAATGAGACACTTAAAGTAGTAAAGGAGTTTTGCTATTTAGGAAGTAAAATAACTGATGATGGTCGAAGTAGAGAGGATATAAAATGTAGACTGGCAATGGCAAGGAAAGCGTTTCTGAAGAAGAGAAATTTGTTAACATCGAATATAGATTTATGCACCAGGAAGTCGTTTCTGAAAGTATTTGTTTGGAGTGTAGCCATGTATGGAAGTGAAACATGGACAATAACTAGTTTGGACAAGAAGAGAATAGAAGCTTTCGAAATGTGGTGCTACAGAAGAATACTGAAGATAAGGTGGATAGATCACGTAACTAATGAGGAGGTATTGAATAGGATTGGGGAGAAGAGAAGTTTGTGGCACAACTTGACTAGAAGAAGGGATCGGTTGGTAGGACATGTTTTGAGGCATCAAGGGATCACAAATTTAGCATTGGAGGGCAGCGTGGAGGGTAAAAATCATAGAGGGAGACCAAGAGATGAGTACACTAAGCAGATTCAGAAGTATGTAGGTTGCAGTAGGTACTGGGATATAAAGCAGCTTGCACAGGATAGAGTAGCATGGAGAGCTGCATCAAACCAGTCTCAGGACTGAAGACAACAACAACAACAACAACCTTGCCACTCACAATTCTTCCAAAGACCTGAAATATGCAATGCAGTTTCAGTTCACAGTATTTAAGAAAGTTACAGAAACATGTCTTGCATTAATATCTTTACTAATTGATTAAATTTGGGCAAGTAATGTATACCCAGAGGTAAATATCTATACATACTTTTATTCATAAGTATGCACTAATTAAATTTTTTTTTGAAGTCGTCCTCCTTGGCCGTTCCCTGTATTTTTTGAGCAACAAATCATATGATTAATCATTTTTAAGATTTCTGTTTTTGGACTCATCTGCCCTAACATCCCACTACACCAGCAGTGATTTACACATTTCGATGCACTCTAATAATAATATTCATTTGACTTGTTTTGAATTCATTTTCCACACAACAACAAACCTAATCCAACCTTAGTCTGTGTAGCCAGCAATGTTGCAATGATATCATCAATATAGCCCAAGGACAGCACAGTATTTCCAGGAAGTGCAATATATTTCCAAAGTTTCTGATGTTCTCACTATTATTCTACAACCACATGTCACTTTCACTCATGGATGCTTGGTATTATTGTGCACCTGGGAAATATTGTCAGTATTATCAACTGTCAAGTACAGTACATTAAGCCGCCCCCCCCCCCCCCCCCCCTCCCAGACAGTCAATTATTATATTGACAAGATTTCCTTAGATAAGCAATAATGTTGACCCACTAGGCATGAGATTGAGAGGTTGCGCAATAATACTGAGAATACCAAAAACTTTGGAAATCCAGAGATAATATAATAATATAAAATGTAATAACTAAATTGAGGTATTTATTGGCAGTTTGCTTCTGTAAGTATGGTACCTTAAAATGTTTTCTGCATTTGAATGCAGTAGTTGGTACCATGCATGCATGCATGCGCTTAACTGCTTTAATCATATAAATATGCTTCAGTAGTGGACTCCACAGTAAAGGTGTTCGGCATGCTTTCCCTCACAAAAGCCAAAGTCTGTCACCTACCAGAGTGAGTATGACTGTGACTGACTGATGATGTTTCCACTGACGTAACAATCAAGAAATGGGACAAGCGGCTTCGGGGGAACTGGGAGTTTGCTTTCAACGCTGGGACACCATGCCAAGTGTGGAGTTCCAGATGCTACAGTTGAGTTAATCTGTACATCCTTCCAGCTGAGCCCTCAGAAGTCAATCCAATAAGCAAATAGGCGGTTAAAGTTACCTCATTCGACAGCACATGAAGTCATCCATAAAAGATTTCTCCACCATACTCATGCAGCTATTACAAATGTTACACATGCAATGCTGTAAAACAGCTTGGGGAGAAGTGGAATACAGATCAGACGTCTGTCGCACAACTAACAGTGTGCATATCGATGTGTATTAGGTGCGTAAAAAAACATATTGAATTATCATACTTGAAGAAAGATGCCATCAATAAATATCTCAATTACTCCTCAAGTTAATGCATTTTATATTATTCTATGTTTAACCCATTACAATCATATACTGTGCTGTCTGTGGGTAGTGTTGGCAATATCCTCGACAGCCTATCATGTGTTAGACAGACCAATGAGGTTAGGTAAGAATGCGTTTGTTGTTGTTGTTGTTGTTGTTGTGTGGAAAATAGATTCAAAACAAGATGAAAGAGTATTGTTAATGGACTACACTGAAATGTATAAATCATTGCTGGCATTGTGGGATGTTAGGGTAGATGTGTACAAAAATAGAAGTCTTAAGAATGAAGAACAACATGATTTGTTGCCCAGAAAATAGGAAATGGCCAAGAAGGAAGGAAGACGCTTTTAAAAACTTTAATTGGAGCAAAGCTATGAACAAAAGTATATATACATATTTATCTCTATGTATAGATTACTTACCTGAATATAATTGTCTAGTGCATGTATTACTGCAGGATATGTTTCCATAACTATGTTCTCAAATACGGTGAGTTGAAACTGCACCTGTAAATTTCAAGTCTTCAAAAGAAATGTCAGTAGCAATGTAGCAGAAAAGATAAGCAGTAATTTTACGGAACTGCGATGCTGGACCATCAACATACCAAAAGCTACAGACTTTCTTTTTTTTTTTGCCCCATCATCGATTCTTTCAACAAGTTTTCAGGAGTGATCTTTGACGTTCCTCATATCAGTTTTTCATCCACCTTTCTTTCTGCTTGCAAAAAAGTAGAACAATTATCACAGCACAGCATCTTTATCATTCAGCACTCTGAATCGCAGCATTATTGCACAGTATTAGTGCTTTCCTAGGGCCTTAAACTGGCTCTGATTTCTATCTGTATTTTAGGGAAGAAGTTCCACTGTACAGCCTTCAAAGAGTGTGTCATCATTATCCGTATTTCCTATATCAATGTCACTATTTCCTCCTTTGCTGCTGCTGCTGCTATCATCCCCTGATCTTATTATTAACTACTCAATGCTTTCCTCCAGTGTACCTACTCATTGCCACACCTCTTCAAGGATGTACCACACTGTCCGACAATACTGTTCCACTTTGCAGGAATAATATTGCCCATTGCCTCATGCACTAAAAATCCTACATCTTTTAATTTATTTCTGGCTGCAACATTTAATTTTATCTCAGACCACACGAGTTCTATTCCATTAAAATGGAAATTATATGTTGTGTCATCGTGATCGTGATATGGTCGGTTTGGAATGACCATCATTCACTCACATTTTGTACAATCAAAACGATTTAGTTGGGTTTACACTTAAGACATTTCCCTCGAAAAATGGCATCTCCAGATGACAAAATCCTCTTGTTCAGGCAGAACTCTTCATCTAGAAAAAGTTTCCATCAAAACCCTACTCCTTCAGTACACCTAAAAGACTTGTTTTTCAGTGGAAAGCAGCTTCTTCCAGGCTGGATAATAATCTTTCCATGTTAATACTTGCATATATGTTGCTAATTGTCATTTTAGTAGCATGCACTCTGGTTTTCACTGGAGTCGAAATAGAAGCAATCGGCACCTGTAGACCTCCAGAACACTTCTCCCCTGTTACTTTCTTCACAGAAGTTGTTCCAGTTTTCAGAGCAGCAGACACTCATTCAATGACTTTTAACAATGGGATAAAATACTCACTGTTATCCTTCTCTTCCTAAAAATAGTGTCATACATTACATGCAAGCTGAAAAGATTTGCTCTTTAAGGTAGTACCCCCGTCTACTTTCCTACAGCTGGAGGAAAAGGCTGTATCACAAATGTTTGAAATTCATGACACAGTAAAATGCACCTTTAACAAGAGCCGAAATGAAACACACAATCCATAACAAATGATGAAAATGGAAGAAATGCTTTGTGACCACTAAGAAAGCATGATGCCACATGTAACTTTGAGGATAGAGGTGGCAACCTGACACCATCACCGTGGCAATGTTTACACATTCCAGAGCTCGAACTGGTGCTAGTGTGTCCCCTCCACACAATCGGGTCCATACGCTCGAAGTGTCATGGGTCAGGGATGTCCTTTTTGCAGCCCGACTACAACTACATTATTACTTATGAAAATGCATCATTACCTCCATTTTCTTTAGGACATCTAGACCACTAATAACATGGCCAAATACAACATGCTTCCCATCTAGCCTGTAAGAACGGGGAAAAAAAAAAAAAAAAATTAGCTAGTTACTACACATCAAGTACTTGACTGTAGGACGTCCATAAATAAGGTATGCCTGCTAGAAAGTCCTGAGTGAAATACAAATGACAAAACACACACACACACACACACACACACACACACACACACACACACACACAACAGTGGGCATACCTAGTGCCTAGTGTGTGGAGGAAATGCCACAGAACTGACCCCTGACACTCTAATGAAAAAATGGGAGAAAAAATATAGGAAACACTAAAATACAAAGGAAAGATGGTAGAAGGGAAAATGTGATATACATCAATGTTTGTTTACAGAAGTCCATAGCAAGTTGGTGGCCAATGGGTGGGTACCCAGGTACACCAGGCCACTATTAAATCAAACAAAATTGAATGAAGCTGAAATGAATTTGAGGAGGACTATGTGTGAAGTATTCAGTGAGTTCTAAAGTAAAATTATATCTACCAAACTGACAAAAAATCCCAAGTTTGGTCTTGAGTCAGTAAGCAGACCAAAGACATTTGGGAGTGTACAGAATGAAAACAGTTCAGAATGGAGGATAATCAGTACATACGCACTACAGGCATTGATATTGGGTGCTTGTTCTTCAGATTAAATATAACTGATCTTCCATTATACATCCAAGAAGCAGAAATAGTTCTCTTTGCTGACAATTATAGTATTCTAATCAAGCCAAATAGAGTAACTTCAACATTTGAAAATGTAAATAATACTTTCTTGAAAATCTGTAACTTCTACTCATCAACGGACTGTCACTGAATTTCGTTAAAACACAATGCAAAGCATTAATGCATAAGGTCTGACCATACCATCATAAATTATGTGTGACTGTAAATCAATAAATGAAACACAATAATCAAATATTTATACTGACAAGAACCTAAACTGGAAGTTGTATGTTACACACCATCTTAAATATCTAAGCTCTGTAACTTTTGCATTGCCAATATCAGATTCTAGAGACAAAAATTTAGAAAGTCATTTTAGTTTTCCCATTTGCATTCACTGACAATTATGGCATCTTATTATGGGGTAACTTGTCACTGAGGAAAAAGGTGTTTGTCGGGCAGATGATAATGTGTGTTGCCCTCTTTAGAAATTCTACTAGGCAGTGGTTAAACAGTCTGACATACTGACAGCAGTATCACAGAACATTTACTCCCTTGTAAATTTTATAGTCAACAGTATGAAAGCAACAGTAACATTCATAAACATAATATTAGAATAAGAACTTATCTACACTGTCCATAACTCAGCTTTATAGTGGTACAGAAATGGATGAGGTATTCAGCCATTAAAAAAAATCTTTGTCCACCTATCCAGTGACATAAAGAATTTAATGGACCAGTGTCATAAAGAATTTAATGGATAATGAAGTTAACTTCAAACACAATCTTAAATAATATCGGCTTGACAACAGTTTGGGGAGTTGTAGACTTTATTGCTTATATGTTTACATTCCAACAGGGCTTTCAATTAACATTCTTTCGTAATTTTTTTATATATTCTTAATTTCTTTATTACAAATAAAGGCAAAAAAATATGTACTGCAGTATCTGTCTCACCAATCAGTCCTGGCAGTGCACAGAAAGAACTGTGAACCATTAGTATTAGGACCAGAATTCGCCATGGAAAGCGTTCCAGGTCCAGTGTGCTTGAGAGTAAAATTCTCATCTTCAAATTTACTTCCATATATAGATCTACCCCCCGTGCCGTTATGGTTGGTGAAATCTCCTCCTTGGCACATCTGTATTCCTCATTAAGGATATAAAATCAAGCCATTTGATCCAAGTCATAAAATTCAGAAAAATATCTGTATTGTAAGGAAGTGAAACTTTTAGACTGATAAATTATTGAGGGGGGGGGGGGGGGGGGGGGGAATTGCCAATAATGCTAACATACACAACTAGGTTACAACAGTGTTAAAAATGTACAGATTACTACTTACCATACAGAGGAAATGCTGGAGTAGCAGAAGAACAATAAAAAGGCTGCAATACATTGAAGCTTTCAGCCAACAGACTTTCTTCTGAAATAAAAACACACACAAGTGGCACTACACCTTCCCCCACCCCTACCCTGCTATCTCTCCCCCTCTCCACCCCATCACCCCATGCTTCCTCCTTACTCCCATCATCTACACCAAATTCCTGTTCCCATCAGGAGCACTTGCAGTCCACAGCCGTTCACAGCAGCCAGCTATAGAAAGTGTGTGTGTGTGTGTGTGTGTGTGTGTGTGTGTGTGTGTGTGTGTGTGAGTGAGAGAGAGAGAGAGAGAGAGAGAGAGAGAGAGAGAGAGAGAGTATTTGTGTGAATGTGTGTGTTTTCTTCGGGAGGACACCTTTCACCAACAAGTTTAATGTATAGCAGTCTTCTTGCTATGCCCGTATGCAACTCAGTGTCTTCTCTACAGGGTGGAGAAAAATTGTGTCACAAAATTCTAACCCTGGATAGCTGATACCAGTAGGAAGCAAAATTACAAATGTTGTGTAGGTTGACAAAGCACCATTTTTAAACTGTGGAAACTTGGCACCACACGCTCTGATTGGCTGTGGGAGTGCCCTGTTGCCGTTTGTTGGTTGTCAGCCACCGCTATGGTTGTTGGTTCACACATACAAACATCCCTTGCCCCATCACTGCCTCAATTTGAAACACACACACACAATGAATAGGTCTTGCTGTCTGTCTCCACCTAACGTCAGAGGCATTCACAGGTAATCTTTGCTTCGGTGCTCACGTCGCCTGCGATTTAGTCACACAGTAAACTTGGCAGCATAGCATTCGTTTGAAGAACAATGTGATATGGTTTTTGTTTATGGACTAGCTGACAGTAATGCGCATGAAGCTCGACTGTTGTATCAGGAGCGGTACCTAGCAAGATGCAACTCACAGCTGCAAACATTTACAGCAATTTACCAGCGACTTAGCGAAACAGGCTCATTAGCACGATATTTTTAATTGCTTCTGCTACTTCTGCGAGGTTTTTAATTGCTTCTGCTACTTCTGTGAGGTTTTTAATTGCCTCTGCTTCTTCTGCCTTGGTGTGTGCATTGTCTAGACTGTCCTGTGTTTTGTCCCTAGAGTGTAAGCGTGTCCACTTTACTGTCAGTGCTTCTGCATTCAGCAAATCCCTAAAAGACGTAGCCATTTCCTCACACACCCCTTTCTCGCCAATTTTTATTGTGTCACCTTGTCCTATTAAGAAGGGTTCTTTTGTCTCAAAGCCTTTAATTTTGCTCTTCATTTCTCTGAAAAAGACTAGTGATTTGTGTTTCTTGCTTCTTCAAGTTTCTCATTCCATCTACTTCTCTTGGTATTTCTGATCGCTTCGCCAGTAATTTTTCTTGCATTCTGGTAGTTCGACCAGTCTTCTTGCTTTTTACAGGACTGCCATTTCATCCATCCTTTCCTGCTGGTCTCGACTGCATTCTCACTGTCATCAGTCCACCACTCATGCTTTCTTTTGTTGTTGTTAGTAACCAGTTGAAATGCCTCTTCTTCCATCATGTCTTTCACTCTTTTCCATTCACTCTGAACTGCTATTCTCTTTGCATACTCTGCTCTGTATTTTTTCAGAGGATCTAGGTTGATTCTGTGAGAGTTTATGGTCCTACTTTTCCTTGCTCAGTTGGGTACCCAACTGAATTTTATTTCGACAAGGTAGTAATCTGATTCCATCCTGCTGCTTTTCCTCATTTTCGTGTTCATAATCTCTCTGTGATTCTTGTCACGGGTTGCTACATGGTCTAGCTGTTTTTTTCCAATCCTGTTTCGAGGGCTGACCCACGTTGTTTTCTTGCTCGCCTTAGCTTTGTAATGGGTTGTCATTATTCTCATCTTGTGTCTCCTACACAGGTAAACTAATCTCTCACCATTCTTGTTCTCTTGTGGGCTGGATAATCTCCCACAGGACCTCTAAACTTCCTTTCCGTGCCTATTTGCTTGCTAAAATCTACTAGCAAAATAGTGACACCTTTTTTGTCCACATCTGTCACTACCTTACCCAAAGTGGACCAAAAATGCTCAGTAACTGCTTCGTCTTTTTTGTTCTTATCATACAATGATGCAAGTGCATTTACTACTGCATAGGTTTTGTTTCCTATTTTCATTGTCAGACATGACAGCCTCTTGTTTATGCCCTTCCATGCAGTGACACTATCCAGGTATCTACAATCTACTACAAAGGCTGTGCCAAACATAAAAGGCTGCTTTGACTCCCCAACACCGGGTTTCCCTTTCAGAATTACATATCCCTCTGATTCCATCATGCTTTCGTCTCTAAATCTTGTTTTCTATAGTGCCAGTACGCCAATCCCACGTTCCCTCATATTGCCAAGAATTTGCTTTAGCTTGCCCACCTTCATCATTGTCTGTATGTTTATGGTTCCCATTTTAAAAGTCTGTTTCGGTCCGATTTTGTGTCCATGATTTAGATGAGATTTGGAGGTACTGGTAGGTTCACAGTTTTGTTTCGCACATGATGCAGGCTCCCCAGAATCCAAAAGCCTGCTTGCATTGACCTCGATCAATGAGAGATTAGCCCCTGGGGTATATTTTTAATTATCACAGGCTTCATGACTGCTTCACAAGCCGAAGTTTCGACTTTGGCTACTGTATCTGCAGTAGTGTGGTTAAAACTGAGGTGGTTAGCCCCAGAGAATGTAGTCAGGCCACCCCACTGGGATCAGACACCTTTTGTGGCCACTCCACTGGAGTACAGACGTCACTCTGTTGTGAGAAGGTTCATCTGGCTTGATGACCATTTGGATTCGCCAGATCTTCTTTTGAAATGACTGGCCATCTTCGACCGCCCCTCAAGCTGTTGACCTTTTCCACTACAATTTTGATTGAGAATGATAAGAAAAAAGGATAGGCTTAGGATAAGATAGGATAGGATACAGGATATCGATAAGTCATTGTAGGACACAATTCGTCAGGCTCCTCCCCTTTGGCCTGTCCAGCTTAGATGACCCTTCTGGTAGCTAAGCCACCGCCGGCATAACCCCCCGGATCCAGAGATGCAAACAATGTCCTACCTACAAAAGAGGCCCTTTTCAGGGTCAAAACAATTTGTAAAAGACTTTCTGTATGTGAACTAACAGCTGTTGACAAATTTGTTCCCGGTACATCTTATCATGAGTCTACAATGAATGTGTCGGGACCCAGGTGGATTCATCCCCAGGCCCCCAGAGTGGAAGGCTGGTGCACCACCACCAAGCACCAAGCATGTGGGCTGCCTTAACTTTCCGTAGTTTAAAAATTGTGCAATGTCAACCTACACTACATTAGTAATTTTGGTCCCTACTGGCATAGGCTATATATGGTTAAAATTTCATGACACTATTTTTCTTCACCCTTCATAATACTGTTTCTAATGCAGCCCAGATTTCCATTATTTAAACTATTAGGTTACAAATTTGAAGACTGTATGCTTTATCAGTAGGTTACTTCTTATGTTTATGAAGCTGCTACCTGCCTTAACAGATACACAGACAACACTGGCGTTAATTAAGCATTTATACACGGCCTACAGATATCAATGTCTGCACAAATGAAGAATTGAAAGATTTAATTACAAATACATATTACAGTATACTCATCTTCATCTTCAAATGTAGTGTACACGTTCACTTTCATATACACAGTTACACAAAATATCACAACACATGATGATAAAAAACAAGAGATAGCACATTTTTCGAACTGGTAGTGACAAGTCTGCACTTTTCAGCTTTTAAGGATACAAAATCAGGTATTATTCGATGAAAGGTACTTCCTTGATAACCAAAACCTTTCTCATGTGTACAAAGACATCTAAAATTTTCTGCAGTTTTGGGGACTATGTCGCTCCTGAGCATCATTATTATACGCCCAACATCAACTTTTCCTATTTTGATATCAAAATATACTTGTGGATTTTTCTTAACTTTCTTTGTTTCAGGTTCATCCTCCTACAAAAGAAAACAAACTGTGACAGAAAAAAATACCACACCAGACGCATGTGTTGATAACAAACTGTTATACATTCTTACAGTTGTTTCTCCTTTAGCAGATCTCTTGGTTGCATTATCAGCTTTCTTTAGTGTCGCACCAGCATGTTCTTGAAGCCAAGAATCATCTGCCCAAACGGGTTTTGATGAGCCTTCTTTAATCTTCTGAGGTTTTGCCAAATTTACTCTAATGGTTCTTCCAAAAAGTTCTGAATCATTCTGAAAAACAATGTATGCTTTATTATTATCTATCCCATTACAGTATATTGTCAAAAATGGATTGCTTTCGATAGTACATGCTTTGAGTTTGTTAACGTTAATGAAATTCACATTTTTGTCTCTAATACCTCACCCTTTTTTTAATATTTGGAATTCTTAACTTTTACTTTAAAAGTTAATAGTGTAACATTAATCAATTTCAGCCACTTGTAGTTTCCTGCTGTTTCTTTTGCTAAAATATACTTTACATGTGAAACATAGAAACCCAGGTATTTTCATTCTATTAATCTTAAATGCCAGGCTGAAGTACAGGATATATGCATTTTAAGGTTTCCAGATGGAAAGTCACAGTGATCTGCATCATCTGAAGTAACCATTTTGTGTGTAATGACAAAAGTAGACTGGTAATTAATTTACATGCATGAAACATGCTAATACAAGGAGTCACAAAGGAAGCTTATTCTGTATTTGTCTCCACCAGAGCAACAGAACGCAGAGTATGAGGAGAAGGTAAAGCCACGAAGCCAGTGCTTGATTGGAAGATTGCCATATGAAGGGCCTGTAAGAGCTTCAAGAAAGTTCTAGAACATTCTGAGTAAGTAGCCTTCCTGTCTACCTAAATTGGGCTCATCCATCTGACTCTGGTAGGAGTAGAGGAAGCATTACTGCAGTAGAAAATTATTATTTTATCAATTAAATTGGGAGCAGATAATGTGATAATCCTTTATGGAAGGTCGATATCTGAGAAAGATTATGGAAACGTTTGAGGTGGGATGAGACATGATAATAAGGAAGTATGAAAAACATAGCATATGGATGGCTTGAATGTGATGGAGAGATGATGGGGATACTCTCAAGCAGAGACTCAGCAATGGGCGATCAGTGAAAATGGACATGTTAGGAGCTTTCCAAGGGATTGCACAGGTTACGCAATAGTTGTTTAGAGTGCATATGCCAAAGTGAAAGAATAGCTGTTAACTTTTTGATTCAGTTCATGTGCTAAGCTTTGTTTAACAGGTTTCTTAAATCGGTGAATGGTATAGTTCGGAAAGGAACAGTGTGCTGAAGACCCCTCCTAAGTAAGTATGCTTACACCATGCACTTTGTGTTATTTCCTTTCTCTGCTATGTTTCTGTAGTTGACGACCAAATGATAGTAGTATAGTGCATTAGCAAACCCGTAATATAAAATGTGGAGTGACACACACAGTGGTATGTACAGTATTCTTATTACCTTATTTCATTGCCCACATGGAAGAGAAAGTAATTTTATAGTGTGTTACTGATATGGGTATGATTAAGCTCGACTGGAAAGACAAAGTTTCTTTGAGTTCCATAGCTTTACACAGAATGCGAGGGCCAGACACAGACTACAACAATGTGTTAATATCACACGTTAGGCAAGGTTTTCAGGAGTTAACTCAGCTCCATAAGAAATTTTCAACTGCAACATTTGCTTCTGTCCTTGCTTGTAGGTTTTTAAATCCCCTTCCCTACTAAAAATTCAATTAAGCATTTTCACGTATGGCAACTGCATAAGGCTGAGACACAGGATATCTGGCAACATTCCTGTAATAATGTAGGGTTAAAGAATGGCAAACAGTAGAAAGCTGGCAATCAACTGTAACGTTAAGGTGAGTCACTACACAATGTAAGTTCATATTTAAATCTAACATTAGGCACCACCAAGACAAGCAGGCAAGCAATAACCAAAAATTAATGTCAGAATGAAGCTCCCTGATAATTTCCCCATGGGAATATCATTCCTTGCAACTGCAGTCGACATGGAACCAATGTTTCAACTTCTGTTTCAAAAAATGCTTACCCTCAGTCACACAAATGGACACAAAATAATTGAATCACAGAAACTGAGGTCAATTCAAATTCTGTGAAACCATAAGCATTACAATGTCAAGATAACAATTTTCTTTTCTTATTTTCTTGTAAAAGGATTCAACATTTATCCTCACAAAAAGCTTGGTACCAGCACTTGAAATTAATGTGGTACTATAAACTTGGAAACTGATACCATATGCAGAGGCAATAAAGTTACGAGCAGAAACACTGTCACAACCCAAGTTCAAGCACAAGTCTAGCAACA
Source organism: Schistocerca gregaria (assembly GCF_023897955.1). Lineage (NCBI taxonomy): Eukaryota > Metazoa > Arthropoda > Insecta > Orthoptera > Acrididae > Schistocerca > Schistocerca gregaria. The sequence goes on along the minus strand of NC_064922.1, from coordinate 640,150,315 downwards.
GCAGGAAACACAGGTAAACTCTGAAGAGCAAAGTCCACACAGTCTTGAGAATGGTACAGTCTGTTATGCCAATGAAATCACCATTATAATATGAGAGCATACATACACACTGAAGTGGTTTACAGCATGATGTGGCCTGATTAGCAGTGGCTTCAGTCCTGGAAGGTAGATGAAACAGTCTGGTAACCTCACAGTCTGTTGAGGAAGCTTACTGCTCTACTTCCGAAACTTCAAAAGCTTTGGTGCTTTGAAGCACTTCCATTAGGGAGTGATATGACTTGCACAAGTGTATGATCAAGCATCTTCATCCACAGACAAATGGATCATATCACCTCTAATGAGATTTCAGAGTAGGATTTGTTATACATGTACTTGAAACTAAATTTACAACTAAGTCCCTACAAAACTTGCAACCCATTCTGCTTTATTTGTTCTTACACTGAAGGAACTCCAGCCCAGCAGCTACCACATGCATCTTTTATGTAAAACAGCCTTATAACAGCATACACATTCTTTCCAATGAGAGGATGAATGGTTCTGCTAATAACTCTAATTTCTGTACTAAATGGAACAAATGCAAATTTATTGACAGTAAACATGCATGCTGTTGCTGTGGGTCACTGATCTGACCTGCCTGGAAATGAAATATCAATCATATTGTGATTGAGTTCCTGAAGCTTAGTACTAATGCTGACAGCTGTTGCTGACGGTGTCACTGCTGGTGCTACTGCTGCTGTTGCACATCAACTGCTGAATGTCTTCCATGCATGCCAAGTGAATGTTCACTTAATACGATTCCAGTGCTATCTCACATGTCTTAGCACAGTAACGTAATTCAAAATACAAGTGCAGATGTCCAATCTCATAAATATCTCAACATCATGTTTATAGACAGCTCTCAGCATTTATTTCCAAATGCAACACAACAAAACCACATAAAATAACAACCTGGAAATACATATGGTAATCAAGTGTTAAGGCATAAAAATCATGAGAAGAACCCTATCATAATACAAGCCTAATGTTAGAAGATACAGGCAAAGTCTAAAGAGCAAAACAGGTCCAGAGAATAGCACAATCCACAATGACAGATACACAGAAATCAGTGTTACACAATGTGGGCACATGTAAAGACAGAAATGGGTTTTATCAGGTGGTGGCCAGCCATTATCGGGCCATGCAGCTGGCTTACTATGTACGCAGCCACAGCTTGCATACCTGACAGTTAGCAGTGTACTGGTTGGAGGTCCTAGCAGTCACACAAAATGATAATATATTTTTACATACTGTTGTCTGGTGGGACTACTAAACTATTCATGATCTCTTGATACATTTGCCAGCTTTAGATCAATTAACTGAAATGCAGAAGTGCAGGTTAGCTAAAACATTACCACCAGACACCAAGATACTTTCATTCTATAATTCTGTCCACGACCTGCCATTTACAGACCAACGTCACATCCCAGCACTGGTCCCATCACCAACTTTGGATGAACTGTTGCTTCCTAGGAAATGAATAAGGGTACAAACCTTTAATGACATGACTGAAGAAAAATTTACTTCCTAATAATTTAGTCTTACTTGGAGAGGCTGTATATCTTTACACATCAACAATTACATCCTACCTTACTATATGGTAGGTCTTTCCTCCAACTACTAGTTCCTGAATTCTATCTTTCATTATCAGAGACAAGTGCTCTGCTTGCAACTCGTTCCAACTATGCACAATAAATCATATGTGTGTTCGTAGATTTTCCCAGTGATTGAGATGCTTGAAGATCTCTCGGGGCATGCAGCCGGGTTGACTCGTCATTGTAGAACGAATTTTCGACGGTGTAACGTACCATCACCATCAGGTTACTCCTGTTGACTGGCGTCCTAGGCCAGCACGTGGTGTGGTATATATACCTGTCATCTCTCCCCTCCACTGACTCCGCATATGAACCGAGGGATGTGCAGGCTGCAGAGAACGCAGTGCGGCCCCTTCCTGTCTGGAGATGTTGTGTTTCGGTGGCACGGCCCTGGCAATTGTATGGCACGTTTTCCATCGTAACTCCTCCGCCGCATCAGGTGGCAGCTTGGAGGCAATTTGTTACACTCCGCTTATGATTTCTGCAACAGAGATTGCTGCTTGTGTTGGAGCAAAGTTTAACCCTTTTTCTAGGACGGACAATGCAGCGTTGTCGATTGTTTTCCCTGTAAGATTCATAACCATGCGTTTAGTCTCTTGTTTGGGGTGTTTTGATGCAAGCTGATCAAATTTTGATTACTGTCTCGTAGTTGCATTTCGTTGAGTCCTCTCGGCTTGTGCCCAGGAGGAACATTCAACCCATTCCCAGGTGACAGAAGGGAGCAGAATACAAAGAGAAAATCTACAAGATCTTGAACGACACTGCTTACAGGAAGACGATGACGGATCCAACCAGTCAGATACAGAAGACGATTGAACTTCTTCAAAGTATCTTTACAGACGAGACAGTGAAGAAACTTTGGCCACGTGCTGCTGCACCACCAAGACTCTAAGGACTTCCAAAGGTACACAAGATGGGCACTCCTCAGAGACTGATAGTGAGCACTATAGGAGAGCCAACATACCAGCTTGCCAAACACTTGACCGCAGTATTGAGTCCATTGGTTGGCAAATGTGAGCACCACATCAAAAACTCGGCTCAGTTTGTGGAACGTATGGGGAAACTCAAGTTGGCCAGCTCAGATCTTATGGTCAGTTTTGATGTTGTATCACTTTTCACGAGAGTTCCATTCAAGGATTCGCTGGATCTTATTGAGAAGAAATTTGGGCCCACATTCATGAAAGTATTTAACTTTGTGGTCACGTCAACATATTTTCTTTCTGACGGACATTACTACGAACAGATGGTGTACCAATGGGTAGCCCTTTGTCACCTGTGGTGGCCAACATGTACATGGAAGAATTTGAGGAGAAAGTGTTAGAATCAGCACCACTAAAACCAACAGTCTTCTACAGATATGTTAACGACATATTCGTCATTTGGCCTCACAGGGAAGAGAAGTTCGAACTGTTCTTACAACATCTGAACTGTATCCACCCCCAAATTCAGTTCACCATGGAGGTGGAGAAAAACGGGCAGCTACCATTCTTGGATGTTCTGGTACAGAAAAAGCCTGATGGGACACAGCGTCTAATGGAAGACAATCCAGACGGATCTGTACCTTCACACCTCCAGCTGTCATCACCTGTCACAAAGGGAAGAAGTACTAAATACATTGGTTCACAGAGCTCGTGTGATCTCCAACAAAGAAAGCTTAAATACGGAACTAGACCACCTCAAGGATGTGCTCCAGAAGAATGGCTATAGTGACCACCAAATCCGACGCGCCTTCAAGCAGAAGACCACACCACAACCGACACCAGATGAGGATCCACTGAAAGCGACAGCCTTCATACCATACGCGGGTAACGTATCTGGAAAAATAGGCAGGATTCTAGGATGTCATAACATCAAATGCATCTACCGCCTGCCACCAAAGATCAAGTCCTTTGTACAGACAGTGAAGGACGATTTAGGACTCCGGAAATCTGGAGTTTATTTCATACCATGCGAGTGTGGGAAAGCATATGTGGGGCAAACCATTCGCACGATCGAGGAAAGGTGTACTGAACACAAACGGCACACCGATCTCCAACAGCCTACAAAATCTGCAATCACAGAACATTGCCTTGAGACAAATCATCATATGAAATACGAGAACACAGAAGTCCTGTACAACACATCCCGCTTTTGGGACTGTGTTTACAAGGAAGCAATTGAAATCTGGGTGCACGAGAACCTTATTAACAAGGACAACAAGGACAACTCAGCCAAGTGTGGAATCCAGCAATGAAAGTTCTGCTGGAGCAGCGGAAACGGGGCACCACACTCGCCGAAGGCGGTATGCGTACTGACACCCATCAGTCATCTCGTCAGCGCAAGCTAACCCCACCACCATGGCCTGCACATCCCTCGGTCCATATGCAGAGTCAGTGGAGGGGACAGACGACAGGTATAAATACCACACCACCTGCCGGCCTAGGATGTCAGTCAACAGGAGTAACCTGATGATAATGGCACATTACGCCATCGAAAATTTGTTCTACAATGAGCAGTCAACCCGGCTCCATGCCCGAGAGACCTTCAAGCACAATAAATCAGATTAACCACACAGGAGACAAGTCCGAGACAGCATTCAATCCTGTCTATTCTGAAATACAGAAAATACTAATTATAACTCCTTGCGATTAATGCAACTAGACACCTTATTCTGACTGGGAGACAAGTGCAAGAGAGCTCTTGCACCTTCCTATAGTCATACACAAAGAAAATATCAACTATTACTTGTTGCTATTAGCAGTGACAGATTCTACAGCCTTATTCTTTAGTAACACAGAAAACTGAAGATAGTAACTATTGCTGGATACTTATTGAAAACTCAGTGGCATTACCCCCTGAATGGGTCCAATCTTCTCTTAGTTTTTATTGCAGCAGCACACTAGTGACTTGAGTCTAGGCTGTGGTTCTTCTTCTTCTTCTTCTTCTTCTTCTTCTTCTTCCTGGTACTGGCCCCAACTGCGACTGGCCCGACCGTGACTGACTTGTTGCTGTGCACTAAGTGCTTATACAGGGTGAAGTAAAAATGATGCACATGGCAGTTGGCTTACAATTCCTCATCCCAATTCATAACAAAGGTATACCTAGCAAAACCTAGTCCTGTCAATGGGTTTAATAGAAATGCAATTTAGGAAAAGAGACTATGATAGTACTGTAACTGTATGCAGCTTGGCCAACAACAAGTAGCATTAACTCTGCAGCTGGAGCTGTCCCATTAGCTCACTGAGATGCGGCAATGCCGTGGGAGACAGATATGCATACTCCCAGGTTTTGAGTCTTAGTTACACTGTTTGTTTCTTTTTCTCCCCCAGTTAAAGCATCAAATTATATCCAATTTACACCTCCAAAATGCAGTTTCTTGTATATTTATTTCTGTTACTATTACCTTTATTTAAACATGAAGACATAACATGAACTTCTTGCAGGTGTAAATGACCACTTGGTTTCCTTGTTTACACGAATAAATGCAAAACAAAATAACTGTGGATACAGTATCATCATCTGTATCCAATGAGGTACAAAAAAGACAATACCTGTGTTAAACTAGATTTCACATTATGATATGCACAATAATTACACACCGAACTTTTGATGTCCAGGCTTATCTTCGCAAAGCTAATACGTAAAGGTAAAAGCAACATTCATACTAGAGGAAATGTTCAATGTTAGGCTACCACAATGCATTTGCAAAAAAATTTACCACTTGCTGGATCATACTTTGCTGGACCCTACACAACACACCTGCATTCACCATTGGTGAGGAGGCATACATGTGAGCTATCAGGTTGTGTACATCCATGAGTGGATATACTATAAACCTGTTCCTTTCAAGTGTCTCCACACACAAAAATCTAGTGGATTAAGATCAAGGGAATTTGGAGGCCAGAACATTGGACCAATCCATTTCCCACAGAATGCTTCGTTTAAATAGTTATGCACATTCATTCCAAAGTATGTCGGAGCACCATCACGCTGAACCCATAGCTGTCACTGAACACCAGGTGGAATGTTTTAGAATGAGTCAGGCAAAGTATTACAAAGAAACATATGATACAGGTGCACATGCAACCTGTTGAGCAATAGGTAAGGGCCTAAAAGCATTCCTCCCATGATTCCAGCCCAAGGGTTTTTGCCAAAGCGTGGCTGAGCCACAATTACAACAGGTGACATGCGGATTGTGTTCAAACCAATAGCTGTTATGGTGGTTCAAAATACTTTCACGAGTGAAGCTAGGTTCGTCAGTCCATATCACGCTTTTTATAAAATATTTGTCATCTTCAACTTGGTGCATAAGCCATTCACAAAACTGTAGTGTACTCATCTAATGCGCTCTTCTGGCAGCAGGTGATAGAGAATGTGTAAGGATAAGGATGCAGTTCTTCATTGTGCAACATTTCAACAACCAGTTTTTGAAATATCTGAACTGCCTCGCAGTGTCACAGGTGCTTTAATGAGGTGATTGGTGAACAGTTTCAAGAATCACACTGCATCTAGTCCTTGGCTTCCCGAAGTCATTGCCCCAGGCGACAGAAAACAATCTTAACAGGATGGCACCTTTGAGGGTACCGTGCAGCATGCGCACGAGCAGCAGCAGCAGCAGCAGCTTAGTTAATTAATACACCCAGCACTAAAAGCATATTGACATATTTGTCATTTGTGTACTCCATCGGGAAGCTGCCCTACATTAACTTGACAGGACCAGTTATAGTTGTGCACTGCATGGTAAGTAGATACGTGCATGCAGTTTAAAGGATCCCACTATCGTGTGACAGGCTACTGGCATGTGACAAAATGATGTCCTGCTTACAAATGAGAACTAGAGAAGGGATATCTAAGAAAAATAAAAAAGGAACCTAAAAAGGATTCAAACCATAGCTACATGGTGGATGCAGGTCATCCCAGCAGTCTACTCAATGAGCTAGAATGGCTGGTATGGTATTGAGAGGTGATGCACTCCTCTGCACATTCCGATGTGCTGCACGATGAGACAATGTTGGCAGCTCCTCATTTTCATAGATGTATTTTCAAAATTCACCCAATCTGATTTTGTTAGATGCTCTTACTACTAGTGAACACTATCTTTCCCAATGTCCAGACTCCAAACCCACTACCTCATTCAATTTATCAAAACCCACAACTACTTCTCCTTTCAAGGAAAGGTATGCAAACAAAGCCATAGCACAGCCATAGGCACCTGAAAAGCACCTCCTATACCAACCTGTTTATGGATCATATAGACGAGACCTTCCTAGCCTTCCAAAACCCTTGTCTGGTTCAGGTTCATTGATGATATCTTCATGATCTGGACTCAGAGCCAAGACATTCATATCCTACCTTCACAACCTCAACATCTTCTCTCTCATCCACTTCGCCTGGTCCTCCTCAACCTAGCATGTCCCCTTCCTACTCATTGATGGCTCAATCTGCACTGTTGTCCACATTAAACCCCCCAAACACCAACAGTACCTACATTCTGGCAGGTGTCATCCCTTTCAGATCAAAAAATCCCTCCCATACAGCCTTGCCACCCAGGGACGGAATATCTGCAGTGGTAAGAACTTCCTTGCCCAGTATGCTGAGGGTCTCACCAAGGCCTTCACAGACAGGTGCTATCCCCCCAGACCTTGTCCACAAACAGATTTCCCGTGCCACTTCCCCTCAAAACCCCTACTCTTCCACCAGCCACAAAAAGAGTGCCCCCTTCATCAGTCAATACCACCCTGTAGTGGAACATCTGAACCACATGCTTCACCAGGGCTTTGACAACTATCATCATGCCCTGAAATAAGAAACATCCTACCCGAGATCATTCCCACCCCTCTAAAGTGGTGTTTTGTCAGACACCCTACCTCCACAATGTCCTAGTCATCCCTACACCACTACCATTCCCAACTGCTTGCCACAAGGGTCATGTCCCTGTGGAAGGCTCAGATGCAAGACTTACCAAATCTACCCACCCAACACTTCCTATACAGGTCCTGTCAAAAGTTTATCCTACTCCATCAGGGACCAGGCCATCTGTGAAAGGAGGTACGTCATTTACCAGCTCTGCTGCAATCATTGAACAACTTTTTATATTGGTATGACTACCAACCAGCTGTCGACCAGGATGAATGGCTACCACCAAACGTGGCCAAGAGCAAAGTAGACCATCCTGTGGCACAACATGTTGCTGAATTAACATGCTCGATTTCAATGGCTGCTTCACTACTCGAGCTATCTAGATTCCCCCTTCCACCACCAGCTTTTCTGAACTGTGCAGATAGGAATTACCCTTACAACACATTCCCTGTAATTATCCCAGCCGCAACCTACAGTAACATACTGTCCCCACACTCTCCACCCAAGTTTCCACCCCCTCTGTCCTATCCTCATCCTCGTCTCCCACCCTCTTTGTCTGCTGCCCTCTGCCAATGCACTCACCCATCATTCCCTGCTCCCTTCCTTTTTCAGTCCATTTTGCCCACCTCACTGCTCCACAACCTCCTGACAATGTGCCCATTGGCATTATACACTCTGCACATTCTGTCACCCAGCTCTCCTCTCCCCCCACCCATACACTACTGTCCCTTCTCCTTCCCTGTGCCCTCCAGATTGCTGCTTCCATCCCATGTGATACTTGATTCTGGTCCCAAGCTGCTGAAGTTGGCGGTCATGTGTGCTTGAGGTGTGCTTGCTTGTGTGAATGAATGGTAGGTATTTCTCTTTTGCTGGCCACTGTGGCCGAGAGGTTCTAGGCACTTCAGTCCAGAACCACGATGCTGCTATGGTCGCAGGTTCGAATCATCAGATGTTAAGTCCCACAGTGCTTAGAGCCATTTGAACCATTTTGTTTCTCTTTTTCTGATGAAGGCTGTAGCCGAACGCTTAGGTTTAAGTGTCTTAATTCTGCCTGTCTGCAACTTAACATGTCATCATTATGGTAAGTAGAAATATATCTTTTCCTACATTGTTGATTTCGCTAGATAAACTTTTGTCCTGAATCTGGATTAGGATTCACAGGCTGACCTTCAAAAGCACAATTTTTCCCTTTGCCCTGTATGCTGATTTTTCAGGGCCTTTGGGATGGGTTTCTCTAGCAGTATTGCTGATGTTACCAAAGGTCTTCCTAGTTTCTGGAAACTTTCACCTCAGCTGAAATGATTCTCACACACACCACACTTGTTCCCATTTCCACATTCACCTCAGGTGTATGATTGCTGTTATACATGAAGAGCCAAAGAAACTGATACACATGCCTAATATCATGTAAGGCCCCCTTGAGAATGCAGAAGTGCCACAATACAAATGGCATGCACTCGACTGATGTCTGAGGTAATGCTGGAGGGAATTGGACCACGAATCCTGTAGGGCTGTCCATAAATCCATTAGAGTATGAGGAGGTGGAGATCTCTTCTGAGCAGCACATAGCAAGGCATCCCAGATACGCTCAATAATGTTCATGTCTGGGGAGTCTGGTGGCCAGTGGAAGTGTTTAAACTCAAAAGAGTGTTCCTGGAGCCACTGTGTAGCAATTCTAGATGTGTGGGGTGTTGCACTGTCCTGCTGGAATTGCCCAAGCCCATCGGAAAGCACAATGGACATGAATAGATGCAGGTGATCAGAAAGGATGTTTACATACACTTCACCTGTCAGAGCTGTATCTAGACGTGTCAGGAGTCGAATAACACTTCAACTGCACACATCCCACGCCATTACAGAGCCTCCACCAGCTTCAACATTCCCCTGCTGACATGCACAGGCGATGGATTCACGAGATTGTCTCCATACCAATACAAGCCCATCCATTCAATACAATCTGAAATGAGACTCGTCCAACCAGGTAACATGTTTCCTGTCATCAATGGTCCAATGTTGATAATGAAGGGCCCAGGGGCCCTATTCTGTATCTTTCCGCTATTTTGCCAATCGGTTCGGTACACGAGCGCACCGAACAGTCTTGTTTTCGAAGGAGAGCCCTAACATTATTCTGTAAGAACTTCGGACGTGTTGCCAAATGGTCCTAGCAAACCAAAACGCTCTTGTCAGTTCTTCTTGCACCAGCCAATCAAAAGCAATCTGCCTCAGATTCAAGCAGGCACACTGCAGCACCACAGCAGCATGAACCGAAAGCGGCTAGCAGCTGACAGAAGCATGCTGTTCTTCACAGTACCGAAAAGTGTGGTTAGAGTACGTAATACTGTTCAAATTTTGCTGACCACATGCTTCCATGAATGCATGATAACAATAGAATATTGACTGTGTTACGGAAACTGTCGCAAATGTCACATTATGTCATTTTATTCTCATTAATTCATTAATATCGATGTCTTGTTTTGAATTTTACATTTCGGAATATGAGTTAGGAACGGAGTGTAGTACCACAATGTACAAATCCATGTATAGAAACACCCAAAAAATTAGTCATTTTTTTCTGTTTTCCGTCATTCCTTAGCTGCTTCAAAATTCATGAAGGTATGTTCCATTTATGCAACTAACTGAAGGCAGTTTGTTTAATGCCATACACATTTCACTTCTTTTATTTTAGAAGATGCTTCACAAATAAAAGAAGCGAAATGCGTACGGAAATAAATGAAGTGCCTTCAATTAGTCAATTAACGAAGTCAGAAGGTGTTACAAACATGAAGAGGAGAAAAAAAAAATTAGTATCCAGAGGTATATGAACCTATTACAGAACACATCTTCACCAACCTGAAATATTGTTTAAGAGAGTGTCAAAGAATAAGAACATTCATAGAATGTGACTGTAACACACTCCTAGAGATCCAAATGATGAGGTAGCCTACTTCCCTATATGAAACATCAACAATTTGGTTTTAAAACGCTCTTAAGGTTCCTGTCTGACCACACACTCGCAAATAATTGTGAATTACTTCTGACAAGAAAAAGTATAACGTCACTGTTGGTTGTTTCACGCACAGCAATTCATCTTTCATTTCTTGAACAAATGGAAGTCACAAAATCGAAGATACCGAGAAAGCACACTCTTACATATAAACAACAACGAATATATCAGAAAAATACTTAACTTTGACGATTAACTAAGTCCAAGAGTGTGTTACAAACACAAAGAGGAGGAGAAAAAATTAGTATCCAGAGGCATATGAACCTACGACCTTTGACATGGCAGTTTGTTGCCTTACCCGCTGTGCTACCACCTCTTGCTTACCACATAATTCCATTCAAGAGAGACACAGGCTGACTTCGTTGCCGAATGATGTGTGCTTATGCCATAAATGCGAGGAAGCGAAATTCACAAAATTCCTTTACATTGTTACTTAAAAGTTTTAAACACATTTTGACAATTACAAAAAATTGGAAAAATGTACACAAAGTCACTAGTAATTTCAGCTAACACTCATGTGATACATGCGAGCAGAAATTTAATGATTTTTTTTTTTCAGACTCTTAATTACGTAAAAACAACAGGTATTTTGTGAGAATACTGACCGAAACTGTTTTTCTTATGTTATTATCATTCACAGTAACAATACAAACCACATTTCTAACAAAGGAAAGCAGTCTATTATGAACTCACTTTCCACCCAGACACGTCTTGGTGATTCTTCAGTAACACAATCACTAAACCTGACACTAAAACCACTCAATATGTTTAAAACAAATTCTAGATGTAGATAAATCACACTGAATTGAATGAGAGGGCCTTACCGAAATCCAAACCCTCTTGGTACAGTTGCAGAAAAATCGGCTGGAGGACCGATTGGTAACAGATCTTGGAAGCTTACAGAATAGTAACTTCGGATAAAGAACCGAAAATGACATCAATAGTGAGGCTGATCTACTGCACCGATCGGTATGAGTGATACAGAATACTGCCCCAGGTGAAGCATAAAGATTCGTGTCGTGCAGTCATCAAGGGCACATGAGTGGGCCTTCGGCTCCGAAAGCCCATATCAATGATCTTTTGTTGAATAGTTTGCACGCTGACACTTTTTGATGGCCCAGCATTGGAAACTGCAGCAATTTGTGGAAGTATTGCACTACTGTCACACTGAATGATTCTCTTCAATCATAGTTGATCCCGTTCTTGCAGGGTCTTTCTCCAGCCACAGCAATGTCAGAGACTTTATGTTTTACTGGATTCCTGATATTCACGATACACTCATGGAATGGTCATATGGGAAAATCCACCGTTCATTGCTACCTCAGAGATGCTGTGTACCATCGCTTTGTGTGCCAACTATAGCACTACAATCAAACTCACTTAAATCTTGATAACCTGACACTGTAGCAGCAGTAACTGACATAACAACTGTGCCAGACACTTGTTGTCTTATATAGGCATTGCCGACCACAGCACCATATTCTGTCTGTTTACATATCTCTGTATTTGAATCCAAAAGATTATACCAGTTTCTTTGGTGCTTCAGTGCAGCTACTGAATACAGACATATTATTGGCCAGCAGTGACATATTTTTAAGGGCCTTTAGGAAAGCATCCACTGGTCCTACTTTACATTTCCATTCAGAATTCAGCTTCAATTAATTTATCATTTGAATTCCTTTTTTAAAACCAGTAGCACTTTTTGGTACCTGACTTTCAACAACCAACAATAACAAGCAAGAACTGATGTATGACATGCAAATATCTACTTGCTTTCTCCTAAAGCATAAAGAATAAACAAAATGTAAGGCTGATAATTTTTTGTGTCTAATGACTAGTAAATAAATGTGAAACCTACATTTTTCACAAAATGTTGCTTTCAGAACACCACCGCAAGAACAGGAAATGTTTTTGGAGGAAAACAGTTTGAAATATAAATACTCCTAAAGAAGATTGATGAAGTGAAACTAATGATCATACGCCTCACACACTGTATTTTTGTAAAATATTGGCAGCAACAATGTTGTTTATTATCATTATTACTACTATCCTTGAGTAACCTGGATTGAATCAGTGTCATTCAGTTAAAAATATATGAAACAACCATATTTACAAGCTTTTATGGTCATAGTAAAGCTCTCTCTTTAGATATATAGTACATGCTTTGATAGAGAGTGGGAAAGGAAATTGGCCATGTCTTTATAACCATGGATCATTTTAGTATGCAGTTTCAGGATATCTAAACAATAGTCAGCAATCTGGTTAACAGGTGCCATAAATTGAAAATACACTATTAGTAAGGAATTCATCAACTGGTAAGGAATTCATCAAGACTGAGTGAGCCATGAGGTGAAAAATATGTGTGGTATGTTGACAATGCATGAGAAAGCAAATGAAATTGCATCTTGCAGAAACTGTTAAGTTCCACTACATCTAAATCAAACATAAATAATGATGATACCTGCCATCCTGGAAGATCTGTTAATTTCCACTACATCTAAATCAAACATAATAATGATGATATCTGCCAGCCTGGAAGAAGCAGAAGAAGAAGAAGAAGAAGAAGAAACTGTTTTTATGAGACCAATGACAAGAATAATATGAAAAGATTTGTATTTGTATTAAGTACACAGATAACTGTCTGCCTCTTTTTTACCTTTCCTGTGAAAATGTCCGTTGATTAAAGTACCAATGAAGTATGAGGATTTATTGCCCACTGACAGAAAATGCTTAAATGTGTACAGTATATGTCACTCAAAGATACTAATTCAGAGGAAGAATACCAATAATGATAAAAATTATTTCAGTTACAAACAGAATAGACAGAGCGGTCGGGTTCTCTTAATACGTGGACAATGTGCTGCACATCTAGTTTAGTATATTATGGTCTGTATTTCCTCCACGTAGAAAACATACAATGACACATTCATTAGGAAAATGGTGACATGGCTGAAAGTTCATAAAAAACAATTTATCTTCAATCTCCTAAAAAATAGTTCTGCACAACAGAGGGGCAGGTGGAAAGGAGAACAAAACCAGATGCAGATTATCTTGAGAGAAAAAGGGGAGATATAAGTATATAGGCAATTTTCTTGATAAATTACATTAAAGGATACACTCATCTGTACAAACATTTTGTGATGTTACTGTGTCTACAAGATTTTTCTGTTGATGATAACCATTTAAACTGTTTAATCATCTTAAGTGTGCAGTAGGCCTACTGATTTAAAGGCTGAAATGACGGTTGGAACAAGAGTAAAAAGTAGCTTACCATGTTATCAATAGCAGCTGCTGCATCTTCAGCTGCCTCAAATTCAACAAATGCAAAACCCCTATGTTTTTCAGTTTCATAATCAAGAGGTATCTGAATGTCAACTATATCACCAAATGGAATGAATGCCGCATGCAGAACTTTCTCGTCAACTTCTTCTGCCAAACCACCTATAAAAGCAAATTCATAAATCATAAATTAAATGATTAATGGAAAATCTCATATAAAGGTGTGAAACAAATACTAACAAAGAGATAGACGGGCTGGCCAGTACTTACCTCAGCTCAGTACAGCCGATAGATACCAAAACATAACAGAAAATTTACATTCCTAGCTTTCGGTTGGTTGATTTGTGGGATTAAAGGGACCAGACTACTACGGTCATCGGTCCCTTGTTCCATAAAAACTAAAACCACCCGAAGAGAATAAAAAACGAACAACAGGAAAGACAGCAGACGAAACAGGACATGACATACTCTGACACAGACCAGACAAAACAAATTAAAACACACAGTGTGACGGTGGTTGGCCGACCGTAGAGACAAAGAGGAAAAGCAAGCCAACCACCAAGAACACTTTAAAATCAGAGGCTAAAAGCCAGAATCAACACTAAAAAAAAACACTCAGATTAAAGGATAAAAACCCCTTGCCTAAATAAAACACAAAACCAAGTCCACCATGGCAGAGTCATCTGATAAAAGAGCATAGAGCGTGTCAGGCATTGCAAAAGTCTGCCTGAGCACGGTTAAAAGGGCGCACTCCGACAGAATATGGACCACCGTCAAGGAAACCCCACAACGACAAAGAGGGGGATCCTCACGACACAGTAAATGACTGTGCGTGAGTCGGGTGTGGCCAATGCGGAGTTGACAAAGGACGACTGAGTCCCTGCGGTTGGCTCGCATGGATGACTGCCACACAGTCATCGTGTCCTTGACAGCACGGAGTTTGTTAGGGGTGGTCAGACCGCGCCATTCAGCATCCCAAAACGAGAGAACTTTGCGGCGTAAGACTGCCCGCAAATCAACCGCCAGGAGGCCAATCTCCAGAGATGGCGCACTGGTGGCCTCTTTCGCCAGGCGGTCAACAGTTTCATTGCCGGGTATACCAACATGGCCTGGGGTCCAAACAAAGACCACAGACCTGCCGCTACGGGCGAGATTATTCAGGGACTCCTGGATAGCCATCACCAGATGAGAACGAGGGAAACACTGGTCTAGAGCTCGTAAGCCGCTCAAGGAATCGCTACAGATAACGAGGGACTCACCTGAGCAAAAGCGGATATACTCTAGGGCACGAAAGATGGCGACCAGCTCAGCAGTGTAAACACTGCAGCCAGCCGGCAACGAACGTTGTTCAGAATGGTCCCCTAGAGTTAGTGCATATCCGACTAGACCAGCAACCATCGAACCGTCGGTGTAGACAACGCCAGAGCCCTGATACGTGGCCAGGATGGAATAAAAGCGGCGTCAGAAGGCCTCTGGAGGGACTGAGTCCTTCGGGCCCTGCGCCAAGTTGAGCCGAAGGCAAGGGCGAAGCACACACCACGGGGGTGTACGCAGAGGGGCCCGGAAAGGAGGTGGAACAGGGAAACACCCAAGCCAGGAAAGAAGCTGTTTGACACGTACGGCGATCGGACAACCCAACCGGGGCCGACGTTCTGGCAGATGAACGACTGACTGCAGGAAGAGGACACGATAATTTGGATGCCCGGGCAAGCTAAAAACATGGGCAGCATAAGCAGCCAGTAACTGTTGGCGTCGTAACCACAGTGGAGGGACACCTGCCTCCACAAATATGCTGTCCACAGGGCTGGTTCGGAAGGCACCAGTGGCAAGGCGTATCCCGCTGTGGAGGATTGGGTCCAGCACCCGCAACGCAGATGGGGATGCTGAGCCATAAGCCAGACTCCCGTAGTCCAGACGGGACTGGATTAATGCCTGGTAAAGCCGTAGGAGAGTAGATCGGTCGGCGCCCCACCTGGTGTGGCTCAGGCATCGCATAGCATTTAGATGCCGCCAACAGGCCTGTTTAAGCTGCCGAATATGAGGCAGCCAAGTCAACCGGGCATCAAAAACCATCCCCAAAAACCTATGTGACTCCACCACTTTAAGAAGCTCGCTGTCAAGATAAAGCCGCGGATCCGGGTGAACAGTGCGTCGCCGGCAGAAATGCATAACACAGGTCTTGGCTGCGGAAAACTGAAAACCATGTGCTACAGCCCAAGACTGCGCCTTGCGGATTGCGCCCTGTAGCTGACGTTCAGCAGCTACAATGCCAATAGGGCTGTAGTAAAGGCAGAAGTTGTCAGCATACAGGGAAGCGGAGACAGTATTTCCCATGGCCACAGCGAGCCCGTTAATAGCTATTAAAAACAGACACACACTGAGAACAGAACCCTGTGGCACACCGTTCTCCTGGACTTGGGAGGAACTATATGAGGCCGCAACGTGCACGCGAAAGGTACGATACGACAGAAAATTGCGGATATAGATCGGCAGAGGGCCCCGAAGACCCCATCCATGAAGCGTAGAAAGGATGTGATGACGCCATGTCGTATCATACGCCTTCCGCATGTCGAAAAAGACAGCAACCAGATGCTGACGGCGGGCAAAGGCAGTACGGATGGCCGACTCCAGGCTCACCAGATTGTTGGCGGCGGAGCGGCCTTTACGGAACCCACCCTGAGACGGAGCCAGAAGGCCTCGAGACTCCAGTACCCAATTCAAGTGCCGGCTCACCATCCGTTCAAGCAACTTGCAAAGAATGTTGGTGAGGCTAATGGAACGGTAGCTGTCCACCTCCAAAGGGTTCTTCCCTGGTTTCATAATGGGGACAACAAGACTTTCCCACCATTGCGACGGAAACTATACCCTCGACCCAAATGCGGTTGTAAAGATCGAGGAGGCGTCGCTGGCAGTCCACTGAAAGGTGTTTCAACATCTGAGAGTGGATGCTATCTGGCCCAGGAGCGGTATCAGGACAAGCGGCAAGGGCACTTCGAAATTCCCACTCACTGAATGGAACATTGTACAATTCAGGATGGTGAGTGCGAAAAGAAAGACTCCGACGTTCTATCCGCTCCTTAATGGAGCGGAATCCCAAGGGGTAGTGGGCAGAAGCGGAATTCATAGCAAAGTGCTCTGCCAAGTGGTTTGCAATGACGTCGGAGTCAGTACAAACTGCTCCATTCAGTGAGAGCGCAGGGACACTGACAGGGGTCCGATAGCCAGAGAGGCGGCGAATCTTGGCCCAGACCTGCGATGAAGTGACATGGAGGCCAATGGAGGACACATACCACTCCCAGCACTCCTGCTAGTGTTGGCGGATAATGCACCGGGCTCGCGCACGCAGCCGTTTGAAGGCGATAAGGTGGTCGATTGAGGGATGTCGCTTGTGACGCTGGAGCGCCCGCCGACGAGCTTTAATCGCTTCAGCGATCTCAGGCGACCACCAAGGCACAGTCCGCCGTCGAGGGGACCCAGAAGAACGGGGAATGGCAGATTCGGCGGCAGTAACGATGCCGGTGGTGACCGACTGAACCACTGCATCAATGTCATCGTTAGAGAGAGGCTCAATAGCGGCAGTGGAGGAGAACAAGTCCCAGTCAGCCTTATTCATAGCCCATCTGCTAGGGCGCCCAGAAGACTGATGCTGTGGCAGTGACAGAAAGATTGGAAAGTGGTCACTACCACACAGGTCATCATGCACAGATGGAAAGGTCAATGGCGGAGTATGTGCCATGCGCCACACTGAAGTGTGTGAAGACACCATCATTTAAGATCGAGAGACTGAGCTGCGCCAATAAATGCTCAACGATGGCGCCTCGACCTGTTGCCACCGACCCACCCCACAGATGGTTATGGGCATTAAAGTCGACTAGTAACAGGAAAGGTGGAGGCAATTGAGCTATCAGAGCAGCCAGGACATGCTGCGCGACATCACCATCCGGTGGAAGGTAAAGACTGCACACGGTAACAGCCTGTGGCGTCCACACCCGAACAGCGACAGCCTCTAAAGGTGTGTGGAGAGGTACACACTCGCTGTGAAGAGAGTTCAGGACATAGATGCAGACGCCACCAGACCAGACACCCTTTCATAAGCTGCCCGGTTCTTATAATAACCCCAATAGGCACGGAGGGCGGGGGTTCGCATTGCCGGAAACCAAGTCTCCTGCAGAGCAATGCAGAGGAAAGGGTGAAGGCTGATAATTTGGTGGAGCTCAGCTAGATGGTGGAAGAAACCGCTGCAGTTCCACTGGAGGATGGTGTTGTCCATGGCTGTGTGTGTGTGTGTGTGTGTGTGTGTGTGGGGGGGGGGGGGGGGGGGGGGGGTGCGCGCGCGCAAGTGTACACCTGTCCTTTTTTTCCCCCTAAGGGAAGTCTTTCCGCTCCCGGGATTGGAATGACTCCTTACCCTCTCCCTTAAAACCCACACCCTTTCGTCTTTCCCTCTCCTTCCTGAAGAAGCAACCATCGGTTGCGAAAGCTTGTAATTCTGTGTATGTGTTTGTGTGTTTTGTTCATTGTGCCTGTCTGCCGGCGCTTTCCCACTTGGTAAGTCTTGGAATCTTTGTTTTTAATATATTTTTCCCATGTGGAAGTTTCTTTCTATTTTACTTACATTATCCGTTGTTTAGATGGACACTGTGGGAATGACTGTGACATGCTGGACAGTGAACTAGATTTGGATACAGCAAAGGGCTTCATTCTGCAATGGTAGACTATTACTCCTAATAGTCTACCATTGCTTGACAGGAACAGACTGGCCCTGCTGCCAGATGTTTAGTAGTGTAATAGTCATCAAACAACCTTCATCTTACTTTTCAGTAGCGTACAATGTGCCAATGGCCTTGGTGCAGTGGTAACACCGGTTCCTGTCAGATCACTGAAGTTAAATGCTGTTGGGCTGGGCTAGCACTTGGATGGGTGACCATCCGGTCTACCGAGCACTATTGACAAATGGGCTGTACTCAGCCCTTGCGAAGCAAATTGAGGAGCTACTTCACTGAGACGTAGCAGCTCTGGTCTCATAAACTGACATACGGTTGGGAGAATGGTGTGCTGACCATGTGCCCCTCGCTATCCACATCCAGTGACACCCGAGAGTTGAGGATGACACGGTGGGCAGTCAGTACCATTGGGCCTTTGTGGCATCTATGATGGAAATATACCAGCATGTGTCTACATGACACCCACGGAACTTGCAAGGCAATAAGTTGTATATGTGTTTCTGAGAACCTTGGATGTCATCTGACAGTTATGGTATTAGTCCAGGGTTTCTTACTACATTTTGCTCAATGCCAGTTCATCTTGAAGAGATTGGTATGAATGATCAACAAACTTCATCCTGTGGGGTTTGACAGTTAAATAGTGTTCCTTATCAAAGATAATAATACCCAGATAGTATTAGGACCAGAAAGTTCAATGATATGGGAAGTAAACAATAATGAAATCATAAATGAAGATTGGAATACACAGGGTGAATCAGGAGGAAAGGTACATGCTTTGAGGGACGATAGTATTAGTGATTCTGAACAAAAAACATCATATGTATGTGTGCCCTGTTCCTAATGTTTTCTGAGGAAACTAATGAAAACAATCGGTAACAGGACAGATGCATGAGATAGTATATGAAACATCGTGATCAACTGTTTTGTTTGAACCGGGATTGAAGCGAGTCCAATGTGCTAATCACTGTGCCACCTCACTCAATCTAAAATTTGTGATTGAAGTTAGAACCCCATGTGATTTCCATATTTTTTGAACCCTGAAGAAAGACATTTGTGGTCATTGATTTGCTTCAAAGAGGTGTCTGGGTATAATCATGGTTTTGTAAGCTACCACAAACATTTTCCCACGACAGACACTGATCATCTTGTCTCACAGTGGAATAAATGTATTAGCAGTTATGGTCATTACTTTTGAAGTAACCAACAGTTTACTTACTTCTTCCATCTGTCTTGTTTTCATCTAGCTGCCCTTATACATAAATGATAAGTGGATAACACTGGAAGCTCTAAGAGGCTGTTTATAGATGATGTGGTTGTCCATAAGAAGGTAACAATGCCAGGAGACTGTAGCGAACTGCAAAAAGACCTGCAGAAGGTTGATGAATGGTCCAAAAGGAAGGAAGGTTAACGTTTAACACCCCGTTTACAACGAGGTTATTAGAGATGGAGTACATGCTCAGAATGATTAAAGGATGAGAAAGGAAACTGGACATGCCCTTTCAAAGGAACCACCCTGTCATTTGCCTGGAGTGATTTAGGGAAATCCTGGAAAATGTATAAATCTGGTTGGTATGACACAGACTCGAACCATCTTACTCCTGAATGCGAGTCTAGTGTGCTGATCACTGTACCACCTCACTCAGTATGAGTGATGCATGGACTAGCAGTAAACCTTCAACATAAATAAATGTAACACACTGTACATACAAGGTGTGATCAAATAGTAATGGGAAAATACGATTTTCAAATTTTCTTTTTGTCTTGGTACATATGTCACTGATGTAAGTTTGCATTTTCAGCTGTTTTAAATATTTTGTTAATTGCTGACAGTCAAAAAGGTTATATGTGTTTTTGAAGGCTCGGTGAATCTTTAATTTCGAAAAATGTGAATCAAAGAATTTGCATTCAATCTTGCTTGAAAATGGAATAAAGTGCAGCACCACATTTGAAATGTAGTGCATCTACTAGGAGTAAGATGACAGTTTATGAGTGGTATACATGTTTCAAAGAGGGTCGAGAAGATGTTAATGAGGACAACTGCCATGGACACCATAGGACATCAGTTACTAATGACACCATGGAAGAAGAAAGAAAATGGTTCCGGAAAGTTGTTGAATTACTGTCAGAGAGGTTGCTGATGATGTCAGCATATCGTCTGGTTCATACTATGAAACTTTTTTGGATTTTTTAGGCACGAAACATGTAGCAGCAATGTTTATTCTTAAATTGTTGAATTTTGACCAAAGAAAACACTGTACATATATTGCTCAGGATTGCCGAATGAAATCAACAACCATACAGAACTTCTAACGAAGGATGAAGCAGGTATTGAAACAGGGGTATACGGGTATGATGTTGAAACCAAGGCCCAATCATACCTAAGGAAACACCTGAAGAGCCAACACCAAAAGAAATTTGACAAGTTAAATCACCGTTTTCTTTGATTACAGTGGGAGAGTACATCATCTGTTCCTGCCACTTGGCTGTACAGTCAATATGGAATACTGCCTGAAGTTAGGTGTCATTTGCGTGAATCAATCCGAAGAAAATGACCTGAAATGTGACAAAACCACTCATGGGAACTGCACCATGATAATGCTCCCCCCTTGCACCTCAACACTTGTTCATGATTTTTTTTAACAAGCAACAAAACCATTATGTTGCCTCGGCCACTGTATTCACCGGACATGGCTCCCTGTGACTTCCTCCTATTCTTGAGGCTGAAGAGAACTATGAAAAAATGATGTTTTGACGTCACTGATGAGAAGATAAAACAGAATCGATGAAGGAGTTCAACACCATAACAAAAAGTGAGTTCCCAAAGCACTTCCAAGATTGGAAGAAGCACCGCCAGAAGTGTATTACATCTGAGGGGGATTACTTTGATGGGGACAAAGCTGATATTGAGATTCTTTAAGGAAAACAAAAATTTCTATTCCGTTCTGATAACGCCTCATGTATAAGAGAAGAAATCCACTGCAGTGCAGTTACACTATTGGTAACAAATTGTTGGAAACAGTAAGTATGTAAAATGCCTATGAGTAACCAACTGGAGCGACATAAACTGGAATGACCACATACAACAAATAGTGCAAAAAACAAATGCCAGGCTAAGATTCTAAGGAAGAATCTTATGAAAAAGTACTCATTCACAAAAGAAGTGGCTTGCAAAACATGCATTCATAAATACTTGAGTTATTGCTCATCAGTCTGGAACTCTTACCAGGTTGTTGTTGTTGTTGTTGCGGTGGTGGTGGTCTTCAATCCAAAGACTGGTATGATGCAGCTCTCAAAGTTGCTCTATCCAGTCAAGCCTCATCATCTCCAAATAACAACTGCGACTGACAGCTTTCTGAATCTTTAAGTTAAAATGAACAATTCAGATAACAATAATATTTCTTTACTGACCAGTTTAGGTTTGTATATAAGCCGAAACCGGTCAACAATGAAATATTATTGTGAACTCAACTGTTCATTTTAACGTAAATATAACATCAGGTCGTTGCTCTCCATAGACTACGTCGCCAAAATTTCTGAATCTGCTTACTGTATTCACCTCTTGGTCTCCCTCAATGATTTTCATGTCCCACACTTCCCTCCAATACTAAACTGGTGATCCCTTGATATCTCAGAATGTGTCCTATCAACCGAACTGTTCTTCTGGTCTAGTTGTGCAATGGCTTTCTTGTTTTCCCAACTCTATTCAGTACTTCCTCATTAGTTATGGGATCTACCCCACCAAATCTTCAGCATTCTTCTGTAGCACCACATTTCAAAAGCTTCTATTCTCTTTTTATCTAACCTGTTTACTGTTCATGTTTCAGTTCCATGTATCGCTAAACTCCAGACAAAAAGTCAAAAAAGGACTTCCTGACACTTAAATCTATTCTCGATGTCAACAAATTTCTCTTCTTCAGAAATGGTTTTCTTGCCATTGCCAGCCTACATTTTATATCCTCTCTACTTCATCCATCATCAGTTATTTTACTTCCCAAATAGCAAAACTCATCTACTACTTTAAGGAATTTAGTTTCCTAATATGATTCCCATAGCATCACTTGAAATAATTCAAGTATGTTGCATTAGCCTTGTTTTGCTTTTGTTGATATTTATTTTATATCTTCCATCCTCCTTTCAAGACACTGTCCATTCTGTTCAACTGCTCTTCCAAGTCCTTTGCTGTCTCTGACAGAATTAAGTCATCAGCAAAACTCAGGCAGTTTTTATTTCTTCTCCCTGAACTTAAATTTCTACTCCAAATTTTTCTTTGGTTACCTTTAATGCTTGTTCAATGTACATATTGAATAACATTGGGGATAGGCTACAACCATTTCTGACTCCCCTGTTCAACACCTGCTTTTCTTCCATGCCCCTCAGTACTTATACCTGCCATCTGGTTCTGTTCAAGTTGCAAATAGCCTTTCACTCTCTGTGTTTGACCCCTGCTACTTTCAGAATTGACAGTATTCTAGTCAACACTGTCAAAAGCTTTCTCTAAGTCTACAAATGCTATAAATGTAAGTTGGCATTTCCTTAACCAATCTTATAAGACAAATTGTTGGGTCAGTACTGCCTCATGTGTTCCTACATTTCTATAGAATCCAAACTGATCAATGAGGGCATTTCATAAAGTAAAGAAACAATGGCTTGCAGTCCTTAAATAGAACATTTATTTAGAAAACGACAGTTACATCTTATTAACTGGATTATTTGTTATTTTTCGACATAATCACCCCCATTATCCAAACATTTGTTAAGTCGGTGCACAAGCTTTTGTATCCCACAGTCACAGAAGGTTGCCGCCTGTTGTCGGAACCACATTTCAACTTCAGCTTTGATCTCTTCATCGTCATGGAATGATTTTACACCAAGATTCGACTTCAGGTAACGGAAGACATGGAAGTCGGTGGGCGCAAGGTCCAGGCTGTATGGCGGATGGTCCAATACGTCCCATTTGAATTGTTTGAGTACTGCTTTGGTTACGAGCGCTGTGTGAGGCCGAACACTGTCATGAAGCAAGCAGACTCCACTTGTCAGCATTCCCCTGCGTTTGTTTTGGATTGCCCTTCGAAGACATTTCAAAGTCTGGCAATATGCAGCAGCATTAATTGTCGTTCCAGGAGGCATAAATTCCAACAGAAGAATGCCTTGACTGTCCCAAAACACAGAAGCCACGATTTTCTTCGCTGAAATCGACGTTTTGAATTTCTTGGCTTTTGGTTAATTCGAATGGCGTTATTGCATTGATTGTTGCTTGGATTCAGGTGTATGGTGATAAACCCACATCTTGTCACCTGTCACAATGTGATCAAGGAACTCATCTCCTGCTTCAGCATAGCGTGTGAAGAAGTCGAGTGCAAAGCCCATCCTTTTCTTTCTGTGTTCTTCCATTAACAGTTTTGAAACCCAGCATGCACAAAATTTCCTGTACCTAATTCGACAGTCACAGTGTTATAAAGAGTTGTCATTGACATGTCCGGTATGATCTGATGCAATTCTTTCAATGTGAGACGTCTATTCGCACGAATTCCTTCCTCCATTCTCCGAAGAAGGGCATCAGAGATCACAGATGGCTGACCTGTTCTTTGTTCGTCATGAACATTGGTCCTAGCTCCAGAGAAATGACGACACCATTTTGTTACATTGTCGATTCATAATGTTCCCAGAAACAAACAATTTCCCACCCAGAAGCAACATTCAACTGCTGAACAACCGCAAGGAGAAAGCTAACGGTTCAAGATTAACACCAGTGCTGCCAACTTGCTCACCAAAACTCTTCTGTTCCTCTGGCGTACAGGGTATCTTTACTTTCTGAAATACCCTTGTATTCCGAGATTTGCTTCTACCAGTTTTTCCATTCTTCTGAAAGAATTCATATTAGTATTTTACAACCATTATTTTTGAAAGTGATAGTTCAGTAATTTTCACACCACTGCTTTCTTTGGAATTGCAGTTACTACATTCTTCTTGAAGTCTCAGGGTATTTCACCTGTCTCGCGCATTTTGCACACAAGATGGAAGGGTTTTGTCATAGCTGTCTTTCCCAAGGCCATCAGTACTACTGATGGAATATTGTCTACCCCTGGGGCCATGTTTTGATTTAGATCTTTCACAGCTCTATCAAATTATTCTTGCAGTATCATATCTCCCCTCTAATCTTTATCTACGTCCAATTTCCTTTCTATACTATTGCCTTCATGTTCATCTCCCTTGTATAAACCCTCTACATACTCCTTCCACCTTTCAGCTTTCCCTTCTTTGCTTATGACTAGTTTACCATCTTGGCTCCTGATATTCATACACTGCTTCTCTTTTCCCCAAAGGGCTCTCTAATATTCCTGTAGGTTATCTATCTTTCCTCTAGTGAAGTATGCTTCTAAATCCTTTCTTTTATCCTCTAGCCATTCCTGCTTAGCAGTTTTGCACTCCCTGTCAATCTCATTTTTTAAATGTTCGTATTCCCTTTTTCTGCTTCATTTGCTGCATTTTCAAATTTCCTTCTTTCATTAATTAAATTCAATATTCTTGTGTTATTCAAAGATCTCTACTAGGCCTTGTGTTTTTACCTGTTTGATCTCTGCTGTCTTCACTATTTCATGTCTTAAAATCTACTCACTCATTTTCTACTGTATTCCTTTGTCCTGTTCCTGTCAGCCATTGCCTAATGCTCCCTCTGTAACTCTCAACAACCTCTAGTTCTTTCAGCTTATTCAGACCCTCTTTCCTTAATTTCCTACCTTCTTCCAATTTCTTCAGTTTTAATCTACAGTTCATAAGCAGTAAATTGTGGTCTCAGTCCACACCTGTCCCCGGTTCCTAAATCTCTGTTTAACCATTATATAACCAGCCTGAAATCTTCTGATATCCCCATGTCTCTTCCACTTACACAACCTTCTTTTATGATTCCTAAACTGTGTGTTAGCAATGATTAAATTATGCTCTGTACAAAATTCAACCAGGTGGCTTCTTTCATTCCTTTCCCTCAGTCCATATTCACCTCCTATTTTTCCTTCTCTTCCTTTACCTACTGTCAAATTACAGTACTCCACAATTAATTACCAGGTTAGATTAATAGAAGTGGTAGACAAGATCCAACAAACAGTGGCATGTTTAGTCAGAAAATAGATTAGTTGGTGGGAGAGCATTATGGAGATGCTGAACAAAGTCCAGTGGCAGACTTCACGTGATACACGTTGGGCATCATGGAGAAGAGTAATACTGAAATTCTGAGCGAGTATGTTCTGGCACGATTTGGGCAACATATTACTTCTACTCACACAGGTCTCGTGCAATGTCTGTTATGAGAAATTAGAGCTAATATGGAGGTTTACCAACAATCATTCTCCTCAAGTTCAATTCGGGAATGGAGCAAGGAAGGGACAGATTAGATAGGGGTACCAGAAGTACTCTCCATCACATACCTTAAGGTGACTTGTGGAGTGTGTATGTCCATGTAAGTTCTCCTATGCTCAGCCATCTGAGTTCAACAATACCAGACATCATTAATCCTCATACTTCTTCCCTTATGATTTAACAATATTATGAAAAGGAAATTTGCTACTCACCATATAGCAGGGATGCTGAGTCGCAGATAGGAACAACAAAAAGACTGTCACACATAAAGCTTTCGACCATTAAGGCCTTCATCAATAATAGACAGACAGATTCCCCCCCCCCCCCTCTACACACACACACAATCACACACACAATCACACACACACACACACACACACACACACGACTGGAGTCTCAGGCAACTGAAACCACACTGTGAGCAGCACCACAAGTGCATGATGAGAGTTGCGACTGGATGGGGATAAGGAGGAGGCTGGGGCAGAGAGGAGAGGGCACGGTATGGTGGGGTATCAGACAGTGAAGTGCTGCAGGTTAGACAGAGGGCAGGGGAGCGGTGGCGAGGGGGTGTGGTGGTGGTGGGGGGGGGGGGGGGGAAGGTAGTGAAAAAGGAGAGAATTAAAAAGACTGAGTGAGATGGTGGAATGACAGCTGAATAGTGCTGGACTGGGAACAGGGAAGGGACTGGATGGGCAAGGACAATAATGAACAAAGGTTGAGGCCACAGGGCTACCTGTGAAACCAGTCACGTGATCTACAAGCTAAGCTGCAACCACTGTGCTCCATTCCATGTGGGAATGACAGCCAACAAGCTGTCTGTCCACATGAATGGCCTCCGACAAACTGTGGCTCAGAAACAAGTAGATCACCCTGTTGCTGAACACACTGCCAAACATGACATCCTTCATTCCAATGACTGCTTCACAGCCTGTGCCACATCGATCCTTCCCACCAACACTGCTTTTCTGAATTGTGCAGGTGGGAACTCTCCCTGCAATACATCCTACATTCCCATAACCTTCCTGGCCTCAACCTTCAGTAGTCACTTTTCTCACCCATCCAGCTACTTCCCCGTTCCCCTTCCAGCAAGTTACACAGCTGTCATTCCACCATCACACTCAATCTCTTCACTTCTCTCCTTTATCGCTACTCCCCCCCCCTCTCCCCTGCCCTCCGTCTAACCTGCAGCACTTCACTGTCCAACACTCTTACCATACTATCCCTCTCCCTCGCCACCCTAGCCCCTCCTCCTTACCCCCACCCAGCCACAATTCCCATCATGCACTGGTGCTGCTGCTTGCAGTGTCGTTTCAGTTGCCTGAGACTGCAGTCGTGTGTGTGTGTGTGTGTGTGTGTGTGTGTGTGTGTGTGTGTGTACGAAGAAAAAAAATTCCCGGATCTCCCAGTTAAAAATACATTTTCTCCTGGGTGAAAGTATACTTTCCGCCGGAAAGCCCGTATGTTCGTACGTGTAGAACATTAAAAGATCTTACTTAAATTTTGTCACAAAAGAAACAAGAAATCAGAGGATACTCCAACAGTGTTGGAATTTCATGAACCATACTAAAATGCATAGTTCGCCTTAAAGCACACATTCTTATGTCCAGATTCCCAATGTCGTAGGCCTCGACCTGATATTAAGCTTTTCGGTGTGGTTTTTGGAACGTAAATTTTCTCAGAGTACCAGTACCGTATTATCTGATGTTTGGTTTTTTATTATGGCATAATGCCAAACGTGCTAGAAGATGAAAACATGCCCTTGAAATGCAGAGAACAGTTAAAACTAGCCAATAGTGTGGAATTAAACACTTCGTTTCAAATAAATTAAACTGCCTCAGCAGGAAAGCTTAATAAAAGACAAATTTCTTTAGCAAACCGACAAAAATAGCTTCATTGTTCTGCAAGGCGATTAATTTTTGACTGTCAGAAATGTGGAAATAAAATAAAATAAAATCTTAAACTAGTAACATATTTTAGCTTTCCGTAATTATGTGAATGTATTATAATTCACTTAATAGCTCCCAGCCACAGAGATCCGCCTTGTTTTCATTTGAAGTGAGAGAAGTAAACGAAGAGGAAACAGAAAACTCACTAAATGTAAACACGGGTCACTTGGAGACTACCCCCCCGCTATAACTCAGACTGCTCTGAGCATCAGAATGTCAAAAATTAAAAAAGAAAAAATACTTTTCAAAAACAAGTTCATTTTGTAGCGCACATCTTTCTGAAGGGTCTGATACAAAAAACATTTATCTTCGAGGAAATGTAAGACATGTTATTTAGTCTTAAGTGTGCCGAAGTACAGTGCCACGCCTTCTTCAAACATTCTTATACCGTCCGTCACTGTATTTCACTCTGTGGAACTCAAACGTGTATATTTCGTAATGGATGCCAACAAACTATTTCAGGGCAGTGGAAATTAAACTATCATGTAGTGCCTCTCCTGCTCCCAGTCGGACGGTTTTTCATCTTGCCCGTCTTTTTTTTAAAAAAAAAAAAAAAAAAAAAAAAATTAATACTGGATGGGATTATTTGTAACACGGAGAACAAGAACTCTTCGGAAAATATGGACTCTTTATTGCCTATTAGCTAATAACCTGCTTTCTGTGTGACATAAAATTAAATATAGGATACCTAAAACCAGTAAAGACAAGAGACAGGCAAGACAGTACACATTTCTTCAATCCTTAGGGCTTTCTCTCTAATCTTGCTACAGCTTTATATGGCGTGCTTTCCTTTCTGCGAAAGAACTATTAACTCCTCAAAGTTTGTCAGACGTTTTGCTACATGAGAAATCGAAATGTCGTCGCCTGACACTGAAAAAGCTGTTAATACAAATAGTACCCCAAGACTGGTGTGGCTTCTCAAACTGATTACGTCTATTTTGTCACTGTGTGCTGGATAAAACAAAATAGGCCTTTCTAATATTGCAGCAATTGTAACACACACCAAATACGGGAGACTGTTTTGGCAATAATGATCATTTTTATAGTACGACAATATAATTTACAAAGTACCAATAAGAAACACCTATTTGGTCTACTACAATCAAAAAGCTTTATGTTAAAAAATAGTTTCACATTTCATTGATATGGCTCCAGTTTCTTATGCACGAGACCGAAAAGTGGTAGAACAAAATTTTTGTATTAATTTGGAATGGTCATATTCTTCTATAATTTGTGTTATGTCCCCGTTTCTTCTCCTTCCTCGTTCTAACAAACAATCTTGTCATCACTAATTCTGTAACTATTCTTACCACTGTCAAAACTCATTCTCTAGTTACCTTTACTAACCCTGCCACAATCACCGGTTTAGTTATCCAGCAATTATTCTCTGGTTAGGCGCTATTACGTGCTCATACAATGCGTTTTCTGCGCTACTCCCAGAGTTGAACTTGGTGGCGCTCAGCTGGTATAGCCCCGTCCCGTTTTGTCTACAGGAAAGTTCACTTCTAGGTGCGACGAGGATTCCCCTGGCAGAGACATCACGTACACTATCCACGAAATCAAAAATCAACTTAGAATGTGTTCAAAAATGTCCAGAAACCTGCAGGAGTGCGTTTCAAAATCATTTGAATTATCAATAGACCAACGTGCACTAGATGCTAGGCACTTTGTGAAACAAGTTTTTTTCCTAAAAAATATGAATTTGGCGCCCCTTTTCCCGGTAGCTGCTTGCTGTGACTGCTTGCACAGCCAACAGCCACATTCCTGTAGCCAGAAGCGGGAGAATCTACTACTCAAATGCGACTCAACTGCGCATTCGCTTGAGACCACTCGTAACTTGCTTAAATGAATCTAATGTAAAGAGTTGTGACATCTCACCTCATCGGAGGCAACTTTTTGTTATGAAGCATTGCATAGTCTTCCCAAAGCCTTTGACACATTTTGCTGTTGACAGACGCTTGTACGTGCACTGTGTTATTTTATACGGTTCATGTTTCAATGCTGTAGTATTATTCTGCAGTAGCGGGATACAGTAATATCTTTTGTTAGAGTATCGGTTCTTATGAGTCAAAAGTACAAAAATTTAACTGAAAATTAAAACAACGGAAAATTCCCGGAATTCTAAAAAGTTCCTGGTTTTCTCCCAGATTAAAAAATTCCCGGGTTTTCCCCGGATCTCCCGGTGGTCCCGGGTCGTATACACCCTGGTGTGTCTACGTCTATTGTTGACAAAGGCCTTAATGGTAGAAAGCTTTATAGGTGACAGTCATTTTGTTGTGACTATCTGCAACTCAGCATCTCCGCTCTACGGTGAGTAGCAACTTTACTTTTACAATACTGTTACATTCAATCGTGGATTTTTCACTGACTGATTTTTTCCCTTATTATTTGCCGTATTAGGAATCCGTATACCTGATGGTCTTGACTGCCATTGGTTTTGCACTTGGAAATCGGTTGAACGTCTTATGGAGTCATAATGAAGACCTCTGTTGTGGCAAAATTCTTAAAAACAAGCTTTTGATAGGCAATCATACACCACACCCTTCATTGTGCATATTATTTTGTCATATACCATCACATTTTGTTTCTTTGTGTCTGACAGCATCCAAACAACCTGAAAACACTCTTTATGTACAACCGTGTCTTTCCTCCCTGGTGTTGGGCTAAGTTCTTCAGTTCTGCGGACGTGTTGCTGGTAATCACCAAATATTTTCTTAATTTATGTCAAGAATTTGTTCTAGCTTTTGAACATTTCCTCATTGTTCTCAAACCACTGCTGGGCTCCGATGCACAGGCTCAAGCATAGTGCTCAGCGGAGTGCTCGGCAATCTCGTTTGCGTCGGTATAGAGCACGCCATTGATGTTAACGCCAGGGACACTTGTGGGGTTCTGGTACTCAAAAAGACATCTGATCTTTGTCCAGAGTTGGGAAGGTGATGTATGGCCCCCAATGGTCAACAAGTACCTCTATCAACACCATTTCTGTCATTTTATAAGCAGGCAAACGCAGGCACAGAGCCGCTTAAAGGCTATGAGGTGCTCTAGGAAAGTGTGCTGCTTACGTCACTGTAGAGCTCGCCAACACTCTCTAATTGCCTCAGTGACTTCCAGCGACCACCAAGGGACTTGTCTTTTGCCGGGGGCACCTAGAGAACGAGGGATCGCGTTTTCCGCCACAGAAATTATTGTTGTAGTGACCTGCTCAGTCACACGTAGATGGCACCACATGAGGGAGATTCAATGGTGACAGCAGCAGTGAAGGCTACCCAGTCTGCCTTGTTTAAATCCCATCTGGGTACGAGTCCGCCCCCGGGGCAGTGACAGGAAGATGGGGAAGTGGTCACTACCACACACGTTGTCATGTGCTCTCCAGTGGATAGATGGGATAAATCCTGGGCTGCAGATTGATAAATCACTGGCCGAGTAACTACCATGAGCCACAATGAAATGTCTGGTGACCCCAGTACTTAAGAGGAAGAGGTCAAGTTGGGGCAGTAAATTTTCGACATCTCTGCCATGGCCAGTAAGCATGGTGCTACCCCACAAGGGGTTATGGGTGTTACAATCTCTCAAAAGTAGGAAAGGTTTAGAGACTTGATCAGTCAGTGCAGCCAATACTTTCATGGGTACCGCACCATCTAGAGGCAGACATACATTACAGACAGTTATTCCCTGCTTCGTCCATATCCTGACAGCCACAGCTTCAAGAGGAGTCTGAAGGGGGCACAAGTTCACTACATACCGAGTTCAGGACATAAACATAAACTCCACCTGACACACAATTACATTCGCTACGGTTCTTGTAATATCCCCTGTAGCCGCGAAGCGCAGGGGTCCCCATTGCCGGAACCTGGCTTCCTGGAGGGCAATGCAGAAAGCAGAATGCAGGCGTAGCTCAGCCAGGAGATGGAATCCTCCCCCCCCCCCCCCCCCCCCAATTCCACTGGATCATGAGATGGGGAGGCATGAAACACTCAACGAGGCACTCTATGCCTCAGGGTCACCTGCTGCCAACACTGTATTTCCTGAACAGGCTACATCCATTGTGTCTGAGGGTCTGCCGAGATCTAGGTCCTCAGTGGACACCAGAATTTTCACCTCATCCTCAGACGCAGAGCTTGTAGGCAGCAGTGGTGTGGGTGCCATTGCAATTCCCTTGGTCTTGGGATGTCATTTTTCTGGATTTCTCTCGCTGATGATCCTTGGGTTTCTCTGGCTGGGAGCCCTTCACTGATTCAGTCTCTGAAACTGAGGATGATCGTGAAGCCCTATGACCAATTGCTTTTGGGAACTTTAGCCAATGGCAGGTGTCATCTTTCCCACTAGCAGAAACCTGAGACGGGAGTGAGCAACAGGGAGGGAAATGCCCCCACCATCAAGGGGGCAGGTGCAGTCTTCTGGCTCTGAGAACCAACTGGAACTCACGGAACTGATGGGGCTACAACTGTTGTCGTAGTGGCGGCATAAGAGGAGGTCATACCCACAGGTTGTAGGTGCTCAAATTTCCTCTTAACCTGAGTGTAGGTCAGTCGGTCCAGGTTCTTGTATGCCATGATTGTCCTTTCTCGCTGAAAAATCCTGCAATCTGGTGAGCAAGGTGAATGATGTTCTCCGCAGTTGACACAGATGGGAGGCCGGGCACAGGAGTATTGGGATGGGATGGACATCCACAATCTCAAAATGTGATGCTGGAAGTACAGCGGGAAGACATATGGCCGAACTGCCAACACTTTAAGCACCGCATTGGGGGAGGGATATATGGCTTGACATCACAGTGGTAGACCATCACCTTAACCGTCTCGGGTATGTGTCAACCTTGAAAGCTAAGATGATGGCACCAGTGGCAACCTGATTATTCCTCGGACCCTGATGGACGCGCTGGACAAAATGAACTCCTCATCGCTCTAAGTTAGCGCGTACCTCATCGCCAGACTGCAAAAGAAGGTCGGTGTGGAATATAATACCCTGGACCATATTTAAGCCCTTATGAGGTGTGATGGTAACAGAAACATCCCCCAGTTTGTCACAAGTGAGTAATGCCTGTGACTGGGCAGAGGATGCCATTTTTATCAAGACTGACCCTGACCGTATTTTCGACAAGCCCTCCATTGCCCAAAACTTGTCCTCTAAATGCCCTACAAAAAACTGAGACTTCATCGAGACAAAGGAGTCGTCATCAACTCTTGTACATACAAGGTACCAGGCAGAGTAAGATTTGCTGCCATCCTTATCATGGCGTTCCTCCCATAGTGTGGCCAGGGAGGGGAACAATTTAGGATCATACTTCCTTGCACTGTACTGAGACCTGGAACACTTAGAGACTGCTGGCGTTCGATCACCACAAGTGATGACATGGTACACTTCATCGCGTGTCATCCACTCTGACGCCACCCACTCCGACCAGGGGCATTCCCCACAGGTGCCACCCAGCTGTAGCAAAGGCCACCTGGCAGGATGGTCATTACCGGGAGTCCCGATGCCCCAGGGTGACGGGCATCTACTCCTTGGCATATGTGGGGAGTTAATGGCACAGGCATCAGCAGTGATCACAGTGTAGCCAGGGAGATACAGGCAACAGGGTACATGGCAGCCCCATCGCAATGGACTGGCTACCATGCTAGATATGAGGTGCAAAGAATTCCATGGTCACCTCGGTACAGAAAACGACACTGAATAATGGGTGGAGAAAAACACACCCAGGAAGGTGTGCTCGCACAAGAGATGGAGGATGAGAGGGACTGCAATGCCACGACGAGAAAGTGGGCGAAAGATCTCAATGTACGGTGGACATGATGCACCATGTAAGGCGTCCTTCCCCAATCGGCTCGCTCTTCGGGATAATTTTGAAAAATGGAGGTCAAACCCTACAGGGGACCATTACATAATGGCTGAAATATGTGAGACTCCTTTTAGTCGCCTATTACGACAAGCCTATTCTAACCCCTGGCCTGCAGGGGGTGTCAGAGCACAGACTGCTCCTATTTATACACACACAGCATGCTGCAGTACATTTCAATATTTCATACATAACTCCGAAACCTACCTGCATTTAGAAACTTTAAATGATAAATAATTACAGAAGGAGACAATAGAGTCAGTGACCCACACACTGCTATCACAGGCAGAATGATGAACTGCATGTAGCAATGTGATCCACCCCATCCTGGATGCTATTATATCTGTGTTTTTCATTACTTGCTACATGGTATCCCGAGGATCCATTTTGGTAGCTTCTTTTAGAGTTCTCTTCTATCTGGAAAGTGAATCCAGATGGGAAAGTTGCATTGAGTGGAGATTAGTGCCAACTTCCTAATCCGCAATATCCCTGAGTGCAGGCAACAGAAGATAAGGATGATGGCTGAGCTGAAATGTGTTGCCAAACCTGTTTTTAAAAGACAGGTACCTCCTGATACAATGAGATTCTGAATGACTCGATCCCGAGGGCATGTGCTCCTGAAATTCCGTAGCACATGAGGTGCATTAAAATCCTCAAAAATTTTGGAATGGCCAGGAAAGTTATCTAGTTAGGGTTTTATTGAGTGCATACAGAATATCCTGTGCATACAGTGGTTTTTAGTGATGCGCTGATGGCAAGAAGTATCGCCTGCAAACTGGACGTAAGTGGGACAGGTGACATGCTGCCTGTATTACTAAGGAATAATGCCCCCATTCCCCCCAAGTCTGTCATCACTGAGGTCAATAACGGTGTGAAGAGAGAAAGCTCCTAGCACAAGGACACCAGACATTTTCAAATGTATCTTCTAGAGACAAAGACACTTTCCTTTTCTTTTTGACATGGTGATGAACAATTTATACATTTTGGTAGGTATTAACATGGTCCATTTCCTTCATGTGCCTCACACATAGCTTCAAAACCTTTGGTTGGTTGATTTAAAGGAGGGGGTGGGGGGGGGGGGTGGGGAGGGATCAAACTGCTAGGTCATTGGTCCCTTGTTCCAAATAAAACAATGCCACAATGGTGAGAATAAAACAAGCGAGACCAACAACACAAAACGGAGAGAAAGAAAAAGCCACAAGAACGAATGAAGGGCAACAAACACTTAAATGGACAAAAGGGGACAAGAAAACCACAGAAACGCAAGAAACAGGTAGAAGAGATTAAAATGACAAAACAGACCATGGCTGGCTGACCACGAGAAAAAAAGGAGAAGCCAGCCAGCCACTCTGCAACACACTGAAACCTCCACCTTAAAAGCACTAGGGTGGAGGACACAGAGGGACAAAGGACATGTGCTAAAACAGGTCAAATAATAATACCCAACCTCACAAATAAAATGTAAAACTAAATCAGCCAATGAAGTGTTGTCACATAAAATTAGTGGCAACAAGTCTGGTAAACGAAGGTTTCATTGCAGGGCAGTCAAACTGGGACAGTGCATCAGAATAAGGGCCACTGTCAACCAGGTGCCACAGCATCGTCAATGAGGTGGGTCTTCACAGTGCAGGAAGTAGCTTGGGTTGCCCAATTGTGGCCAATGCACATTCATAGTCTCCCTAATGGCACGCAGTTTGTTGTCTGTACTGAGACTATGCCAACCCATCTTCCAAAGCCGAAAAACCTGGTGTCGTAACAATGAACGTACGTCAGTTATTTGAATGCTGAACTCCATAAGTGGTTTCCGTGTAGACTGTTTGGCCACCCTGTCAGCAAATTCGTTGCCCGGCATCCCGACGTGTCCTGAGGTCCACAAAAACACCATTGACCATTCCAGGGCATAGATGGACTCCTGGATGGTCGCTACCAAAGGATGACAAGGCTAACACTGGTTGATAGCTTGTAGGCTGCTCAAGGAGTCAGTACACAGAAGAAACGACTCCCCAGGGCATGAATGGAAGCCATCAGGCAAGGAATGCTGCTTAATATGTCATCCATGGACATAAGAGAAGCTGACGCGACCATCAGCCATCTAGCTGTCGCTGTAAACCACTTGACGGCCTTGGTACGTGTCAAGAATCGAGAGGAAGTGACAGCGGAGAGCTGCAGGGTGAACTGAGGCCTCTGGGCCATGTGAAAGGTCCAGGTGAAGCCGCGGCCCAGGTGGGCTGTGGGCTAGAGCCCTTGTCTGCACCTTGTGGATGGCTCCCTGTAGGCGCCACTCAGCAACACCAGTATTGGTGGAGCTGTACGAAATGCTGAAGTCGTCTGCATACAGAGAGGGTGAGACGGATGGCCCTACAGCTGCTGCTACCCTTAATGGCGACTAAAAATAGAGATACACTCATTCTCCTGGATACGGGAGGAACTTTGAGAGGCACTTACTTGAACATGGAAAGTACAAAGTGAGACAAAATTTTGGATAAAAATCAGGAGCATGACTTGGACACCCCACCCGTATAGTGTGGCAAGGATATGTCGCCAGGTGGTGCCACACACTTTTCGTACATCAAAAAAGACGGCAACAAGATGGAAACCATCCTGGCACATTGGTGAGGCTGATGGGTCGATAGCTATCCAATCAAGTAGGTTTTTGCCGGATTTGAGTGCTGGTATGATGCTGCTCTCCCGCCAGTGAGATGGAAAGACACCATCGTACAAGATCCAGTTGAAGATAACTAGGAGATGTCGCTTGTGATCAGACAAGAGATGTTTAATCATCTGATTGTGGATCCGATCTGGCCCAGGAGATGTGTCAGCACAATAAGTAAGGGCACTCAGTGAATGGGGCATCATAGGGTTCACTGTGGTGTGTAGTGAACAAGAGAATTTTGCCTTCCATCCACTGTTTGAGAGTGTAAAAGGCTGGGGGGTAATTCTCCGATGCAAATGCGCAAACATAATGCTCAGCAAAGTGCTCGGCAATCACGTTTGTGTCGGTATATAACATGCCATTGATGTTAACACTGGGAACACCTGTTGGGGACTGGTACCCAAAAACTCGTTTGATTTTGCCCAGCCTTGGGAAGGTGACGTACTGCACCCAATTGGCGAGATGTATCTCTCCCAACACTCCTGTTTCTGTTGTTTTATAAGCTGGCGAACGCACGCACAAAGCCGTTTAAAGGACTATGAGGTGCTCACTGGAAGGGTGCTGCTTATGCCGCTGCATAGCTCACTGACATTCCTTAATTTCCTCAGTGACTTCTGGCGAGCACCAATGAACTGTCTTTCGCCAGGGCACCCTAAAGAACGAGGGATCATGTTTTCTGCTGCAGAAACGATTGTTGAAGTTACATGCTCAACCACCACATCGATGTGACCATGTGGGGGAGATTCAACGATGACAGCAGAGGTGAAGGCTACCCAGTCTGCCTTGTTTAAAGCCCATCTGGGTACGAGTCCGCCCCCGAGGCAGTGACAGGAAGATGGGGAAGTGGTCACTACCACACACGTTGTCATGTGCTCTCCAGTGGACAGATGGGAGACAGCTAGGACTGCAAACCAAGAGATCAATGGCTGAATATGTGGCATGTGCCACACTGAAATGTGTGGGGCACCTGTATTTCAGAGGCAGGCAGAGGTCGAGTTCTGGTAGTAAATTTTTGACACCTCTGCCTTGGCCAGTAAGCACAGTGCCACCCCACAAGGGGTTATGAGCATTAAAATCTCTGAAAAGCAGGAAGGGTTTAGTGAGTTGATCAATCAGTGCAGCCAATGCATTCAAGGGTACTGCACCATCTGGAGGAAGATAAACGTCGCAGACAGTTATTTCCTGCGTCGTCCTTATCCTGACAGCCACAGCTTCAAGAGGGGTTTGAAGGGGAACAGGTTCACTGCATACTGAGTTCAGGACATAGACACAAACTCCACCTGACACCCAATTATATTCACTATGGTTCTTGCAATATCCCCTGTAGCTGTGAAGGGCAGGGTCCGCAATGCCAAGAACCAGGTTTCCTGGAGGGCAATGCAGTAAGCAGGTGTAAAACTTAACAGCTGCCATAGCTCAGCCAGATGGTGGAAAAAACCATTGCAATTCCACTGGAGGATGACATTATCGTGAGGCTAAGAAGGCATGAAGTCCGTAATGAAGCAGGTTATGCCTCGGCGTCACCTGCTGCCACTGATTCAGTATTTGCATCCGTTCCTATTGTGGATGAAGCATCAGTGAGATCAAGGTCCTCAGGGGATGCTGAGATCTCCACCGCATCCTCAGATGCAGAACTGATAGTGAGTGGTGGTGTTGGGGCCACCAGGGGATCCTGTTTCTTAATAGACTTCTTCTTAGTTGCTCGTTCTCTCATTTCTCTTTAGGGGCTTGCTGGGAAGATTTCTCCAAAGTATCTTCAGGCAGGGGGAGACAGGGAAGCCCTTCGTCCAGCATCTTGTGGCTCCTTGAGCCAATGGTGAGTGTCTGCCATGGCATGAGAGGAGCCGGAGGATGCAATTACTTCTCTGTCATGGGGCAGGGGACCACTGTACCCTGCATTTGGGGGGGGGGGGGGGGGGCGCTTGCTCCCAAGTAGGTGCTTTGGGAGCAACGGAGGAAGATTTTCCCCCTACCCCCAAGGGGGCAGATGTATTCTGGTGGCCCGGAGTGCCCACTGTTTGTGGTACGGATTGAAGAACCACTGGCACTTGGGACAGCGGTGGTGACGTAGCTGCAGCATGTGTCAACATCAACCAAATGAGGTGTAATCTTTCAAATTTACGTTTAATCTCTGTGTAAGTCAACCAGTCCAGGGTCTTGTACTCCATGATTTTATGCTCCTTTTGGAGTACTGGGCAGTCTGGCAAGCAGGGGGAGTGGTGCTCTCCACAGTTGATGCAAGTGGGAGGAGGCGCACATGGAGTATATGGGTGCAGTGGACGTCTGCAGACTCGATATGTGGCACTGGTAGTGAAGTGGGAAGACATGTGCCCGAACTTCCGGCACTTAAAGCACCGCATAGGGGAGGGACGTATGGTTTAACGTCACCGCGGTAAACCATCACCTTGACCTTTTCAGGCAATGAATCACCCTCAAAGGCCAAGATGAAGGCACCAGTAGCAACCGTGTTGTCTTTGGATCCCCAGCAAACACACCGGATGAAATGAACACCCCGCTGTTCTAAATTGGTGCGGAACTCATCGTCAGACTGCAAGAGGAGGTCACAATGGAAAACGATCCCCTGGACCATGTTGAGGCTTTTATGGGGAATGACAGAAACAGGACTATCACCCCGCTTGTCACAGGTGAATAATGCTCGGGATTGGGCTGGGTATGTTGTCTGAATCAAGACTGCACCGTTTCACATCTTTGACAGTGCTGTAACTTCTCCAAACTTATCCTCAAGGTGTTCAATGAAAAATTGACACTTTGTGGGTGGAAAGGAGTCCCCATCAGTTCCGCTATAAGCTAAAAACTGAGGCGCATATGGCTCTCTCCTTTCTGTAGCCCTACGTTCCTCGCATGGTGTAACGAGGGAGGGAAACGATTTCGGGTCATACCTGTCAGCATTGTATTCGATCTTGCCCAACTTAGAGACTGCTGGTGCTGTACGGTTACCAGCAAGAGATGACATAGTCCAATTCATTACGGATCATCCACCCTGATACCACCCACTCCGATCAAGGGCTCTCCCCACGGGTGCCACCAACCTACAGCAAAGGCCAACTGGCATGATGGCCATTGCTGGGACTCCTGATGCCCCAGGAAGACAGGCATCTACTCTTT
Source organism: Schistocerca gregaria (assembly GCF_023897955.1). Taxonomy (NCBI): domain Eukaryota; kingdom Metazoa; phylum Arthropoda; class Insecta; order Orthoptera; family Acrididae; genus Schistocerca; species Schistocerca gregaria. Next base: position 640,110,925 of record NC_064922.1, on the reverse strand, counting down.
GGCATACATGAGGAGTTTACAGCTTGGCATCAGCAGTTCGATTCCTGTGTTGTCAGGGGGCTACCACCAAATGGGTACATGACGGCCCCACCACAACAGATTAGCTGCCATGCTGGATACTGGGCGCAGAGAAATCCAATATTGTCATGGGGATGAAAGAGGACAGCCCAAATAATTGAATTGCAGGTGTAAATGCACAGCCACGGCGAGAGATTCAGGAGGTCGAATCTGAGGGCGCTATGGATAACTTCCCCATATGGCCTGCACTTTTGTAGACTTTTGAAAGTGGTAGGTCAAACCATAGAATGGGATCTGAACTCATAGGGTCGAAGAGTGTGAGACTCTTTCTAGTTGCCTCTCAAGACAGGCTGGAATACCTCATGGCCTCTTCTAACCCCCGGAGCCGCAGGGGAGCAAACTTCAGGGATTTAAAAAATTCCACAGGGTTTTTATATACATGGTCTAACAATGAAGATGATATACCTAAGTATGATGAACTATGGTAATACAAGGAAGCTGAACACTAAAATACAAACCACAGTTTTCTTCTAGTTAGTTATTTACTTTCTTCATATTGTTCTTTATCTCGGAGAAGCCCATATTTGGCCATTCTTCTCCTAATTCTTGGAGGTCAATTTCCATTATATTACTGGAATTACAGGTGTTACAGATTTCAGTTACTATATGGCAGTTACCTATTTTTTTGGACCCTGAAAGTTCACACACTTCATGTTATGTGGCTGTCTTGACCAGTAGAGCTTTGCTTCAAAGCCATTTGACTTCTTTCTATGATCCTGCTGTTACTTGAAAATCATTGTGAATAAAGAAATGGAAGAGCATTTCAAATTACCCCCCCCCCCCCCCCCCCCTACTAATACTTCCTTCACAACAATTCTTACAATTTATTTTCTCAGGGCTCTCCACCTGAGCTCTCAGTGTTGACTGGATGTTAGTACTCCCTTTACATTGTGAGCTGAGCCGAATCAAATGTCCAACCAAATAAATTCTGCTTTCCCGAGTAAGTCTTACTAAACTGGGGTGCCCTTGAAGCCCAGACGCAGTCCACTAGAGACTGTTTTGCCCCAACAGCCATACAACCCATCACACCAGAGCACATCTCAACATCGAAAGTGGCTTTATAGGTTCTTAGAATTCTTGCAACCTGAGCAGTTAAGACAAGATCCCTGCTCTCAGAAAAACACAATGTTCCACTGCCAGGCTTCACAGTGGTTGATGAAACACAGAGCTTACAGTAAATGAGGACTGGCAGCACTGGACAGCCCACAGCTAGGGAACCCTAGATTCTCTATAACTGAACTATGCCATTACTGGTTTAACCTCTGTGATGAGTGTATAGGACAGTCAGACATTATCAAACACGGAAAACCAGGATGGAATAATGACAACACTATGAAAAGGATAGATTACTACTCACCATATAGAGTAGATGTTTCATTGCTGACAGGCACCAAAAAAAGACTGCTATACATGTGGGTTTCGGACAAAAGGTCTTCTGCTAATGTTGAAAATACACACACATACAAACATACATACGTGCACACATATCTCACACACACATGACCATAGCCTCTGGCCACTGTGGCCGGACTGCGAGCAACTGTGTGTGATGGGAGAAGCAATCTGGGTGGTGGGGGTAAGGAAGGGAGGGAGAGAGACAGTAGGGTAGGGGTGGGGGGTGGGTTTAGTACTACTTGTGCTCCCCCCAACCCCTAAACGACCCATCTGCACTTCCCAGCCCTACCCTGCTATCCCTCCCTCTCCCTGCCCTGTTTGTACATGTATTTCACACAATGTAATTATGTTGCGGGATGAATCTGAGATATCCAGTATCAATAGGTTCAACCGACTGGAGAATCGACGGGATAGAGTCAACTAAATACTGAGATACGTAATGTTTTAGATAGCAAGATAATGAGATCTGGGAGGAGAAGGATGGGAATCAGGTTTAACATTTTCATTAGAGACAACTTTTTATGGGGCTATAGCATGTTTGTGCCAACCCTCCCCCCGCTCAACATCTAGTGTCAGACAGATATATAGTGTAGTTGGAGGTCTAGGTTACACTGAAAGGAATAATATGGCTGGGAACTGATGAAACCAATGATTGTGAAAATGAAATATTGATTGTGATAACAGATTGATCTGTAGTGCATCCTGATGACTACATTCACGCCATATTTAATACAGGCTGCCTTATTTATAATACTTTTAGCTATGAAACTCTGATGAGTGTTTTGATGCATAATGCGTACAGTACGTATATTGTAGACAAACTATGAAAAATGCAAGGATGGTTCACCACTTAAAAGTTTACTGTTATGGGCACTGGGTGTGTTGCTACAGAGGGAGGCAGCTTTTTGTGTAAAGTAACGTAAATGCTTTGTTTGTAGCACTGGATGAAAACAGCAGCTTAGTACCATAGAAGAAGGAGCAGAGGGGTCATTCCACGTCAAACGGATCATATTAAAAAGTGTCCCCACTTGCCCATCTCCAAATCTAATGAAATTTGGTGTGAAGGTTCTATATGGTCTTTGATGGTTATATACCGAATATAAGGCCAGTATCTTCAGTGGTTGAATTTTTAGGGACTTTTACAGAGAGGCTACTCACCTTTGCATCATGTACAAAGGTGCGCATGTACCACTTTTGTTAGGCTATTTTTAAAAGTTCTAGCAAACATTTGGTAATTTGCTTTAACATACATGGGCAACTTTTTATACTGAATCACACCATGGCAAAAATCCCAAATTTGGGATTTTTGCCACATCTAAATATAGATACAAGCCTCTAAAGTGACAAAAAAAAAGTTGTCGTGCTATTCTTAGAGCCAAGGTTTGACCGACCACTACTACTTTTCAAATGAACCAATCACACCACAACTTCAGAGGGTTATTCCTACCTATCATGTCTGTATGTGGATCAAATTTAATTAACACTGGATGCCTAGAAGGAAAGGTACACATCTGCAAAATTGGCCAAAATGTTCTACGTGCAAAGTTTAAGGTGTTTTTGGGATGCAATATCTAAACTGTGTCTTGTTCAGTCCTCTTTCTCTTATCAGAGCTGGAAAGAGCATGCTTTAGGCTTTCAACGCGGTTCTTGTTTGGTCTTCAGTCCAGAGACTGGTTTGATGCAATCCTACATGTTGCTATATCCTGCACAAGCTTCTTCATCTCTAAGTAACTACTGCAACCTGCATCCTTCTGAATCTTGTATTTCGCCCCCCCCCCCCCCCCCCCCAAAAAAAAAAACACAACTGGGGTTATGCGCGCCTAAGTCAAAACTATAGAACACGACCACAGTGAGGAGGGAAACAACTACACATCAGTCCCAATGGACAGAATAGGGGACAGTTAAAAACAAGCAAGTGGAAAAAGGGCTAAAAAACCATAAAAAATGGAGGTCCAAAACTAAAAATGAAATAGCCTTTGCCATATTGCCACAGCAGATAAAAAGTAAAATTGTAGTAACTTCAAGTTGAACAAATATATTTCAAGGAAGAAGCAATACATGAAAGTCACAGATCAAGTAAACAGAGTAAGACATGTGTACACTTTAACTGTCAAATCATAACTGAGTCCAAGTCTAGCAGCCACTGTCTGGCTGGCCACTTAGGTGGCACTGCTGCTGCATGGCTGGCAGATAGCGCCGCATGTAGAGGACACGCCTAACTGAAAGATCGGCGAGTCACAACACTTTTCCCCCTTTGAATTTTTTTGACAGGTCTTGATGGAGGTGGCCTGTAGATTGCTAACGTCCATAGGTGTTGTTTGACTGACCGTAAAGTCTCGAGGAGGAGGCTTCCCGTATGGACGTAAGTGTCCCCGAAGATAACGGGTCGAGATGACAGGAGATGTGGGTGTCAAATCTGCTGGGGACCCGTGCACCAATCTGCCCATGGCGGCAAGACTGATTGTTATAACAGGAGACATGGAAGATGTGTATGCATCCGTAGGAGAAGGAGGCGAGTAGAGTTGCTCCAACAGATGATTGTCATCTGTTTCCTGCACGGGCACATCTCCTGGTGGCGTCAGTCCTTGTGCTGGCACTGATATGATGGTGAGAGGACTGCGTTGTGAGTAATGAGAGGTTCCAATGTCCTGAGCCGAAGGTGGTGTAGCAGCATCCGGAACAGGCGTTGCCGCCACACAAGGCCGAAGCTGGTCCGAATGACGCACTGCAACACCTGTGTCCATCTGGATTTCATACAGGCGTTGGCCATGGCGTCGTAAGATGCAGCCAGGACTCCATTTTGGTCACCTTCCATATCCCCGTACCCGTACAAGGTCGTCGGCGGTGAACCGGCCAAGCGAAGGCACCCGTGGCTGTGAGGTGGAAGACCGCAGAAGATGAAGTAGCATGTGGGGCTGTCGGCCACATAAGAGCTCAGCTGGGCTGTGGTCACCCATGGGGGTGAAATGGTAAGAAGCCATAAATTGGAGAAGCGCATCATCAGCAGAAGAAGTCAGCAGTTTCCTCATCTGAGCCTTAAATGTGCGGACTAGTTGTTCAGCCTCACCGTTTGACTGTGGATGGAATGGAGAGGCCGTGACAAGCATGACGCTGTGACGGGCACAAAAATCCGCAAAATTGGAAGAGGCAAATTGTGGACCATTATCAGTAACAAGAGTAGTGGGAAGCTTCTAAAGAGAAAATGCGAGCTAGAGCATTGGTGGTTGCCACGGTGGTAGGTGACGTGCAACGGACAATGAAAGGAAAGTTAGAGTAGGCGTCAATAACGAGAAGCCAATAAGTACCTAAAAAAGGTCCCGCAAAGTTGGCATGAATATGCTCCCAGGGCTTCTCAGGCGAAGACCACAGTGACAAAGATGACTTTGGGGCGGCGGCCTGTGACGCACAAGGGCCGCAGGCAGTGACCATGTGTGCGATTTCAGAGTCGATGCCGGGCCAGTACACATGACAGCGCACCAGAGATTTTGTGCGAGAGACCCCCCAGTGCCCTTGGTGAAGGAGGCGCAAGACCGAAGCATGCAAAGATGCAGGTACCACAACACGCGCGAAGCATTTTCGGTGGAAAGGAGGATAACACCATCTCTAGCCATGAGGCAGTAACGCAAAGCGTAGTAGTTCCGCAACGGATCAGAAGTCTTAGCAGACGGACAATCTGGCCAACCCTTCTGAATACAGCGTAAAACCCAGGAGAGGGTAGGGTCAGAACCTGTAGCAGCTGCCAGCAGGTCCCCGGTGATGGGGAACCCGTCCACAACCTGCTGCTCGGCAACATCCAGGCAGAAACACAAAAGATCATCCCTATCGAATGCCAGATCAGGACCCATGGGAAGGCAAGACAGTGCATAAGCATTCGCATGTTGAGCCGTCGGCCATAAATGAATCTCATAATTGAAACGAGACAAGTAAAGAGCCCAACGTTGGAAGCGGTGTGCACAGCCTTGTCGGGAAGTGACGTTGATGGATGAAATTTGGATCCATACAGAAAAACACCCAACTTATGAAGAGCATAAATAATGGGCAAAGCTTCTTTTTCAATTTGAGAATACTTTTGTTGGGTATCCATGAGCATTTAAGTACGTGATAGATGCCTGAAAAAATTTTGATTTCTGAAGATTACACTTAAGACCGGCAGTCTGTAAGACATGAAAAAGTGTGCGGAGATTTTGAAGATGTTCATTAGTGGTGGAGCCACTGACAACAATGCCGTCCTGGTAATTTATACACCCAGGGGCATTGAGCAATAATTGTTCCAAGAATAACTGAAAGAGAGCAGGGGCGCTGGCAACCCCGAATGGCAATTGTTGGTATTGACAGAGGCCGAAAGGCATGTTAAGGACCAGAAACTGCCGGGAAGCACTGTTGAGAGGAATTTGATGATAAGCTTCTGACAGGTCAAGTTTAGAAAAATACTGGCCTCCAGCAAGTTTATTGAACAATTGTTCAGGTCGAGGCATAGGGTAAGTATCGATAAGGCATTGAGCATTTACAGTGGCTTTGAAATGGTCACAGAGACGAATATCACAATTTAGCTTATCAATGATGACAGGAGAGGACCACTCACTGGAAGTGACAGGAAACAAGACCCCTGAAGCAGTGAGACACTCCAGCTCCCGTTTGACATGATCACGAAGGGCCAAGCCCAAAAAAACTTAGGCCGAGCAGTAGGTTTGAGTGTGATATGAGCTTCAAAGTCGTTTGCACGGCCTAACACAGGAGAAAAAAGGGACAAAAATGTTGTTGACAAGGAATCCAATTGAGCATTAGGAATAGCAACAGAATGATATTGACAGAGTCATCTACGGAGAATCCAAAAACGCGAAAGGCATTGAAACCAAAAAGATTCTCCATGTTACTATGGTTGACCACAAGTATGGGAACAGTGCAAATGACAGATTTGTAAGAGACCTCAGCATCAAATTGTCCCAAGAGAGAAATCGTCTGTATAATGTAAGTCCGTAATTGCCGAGTGACAGGTGACAGGATTGGAGAACCCAGCTGAAGATACATCTGAGAATTGATGATAGTGGCTGCAGAACCAGTATCCACCTGCATGCGATCATCTCGACCAAGTATTTGGACAATGAGGAATAACTTCCCTGAAAGGGAAGACGTACAATTGACAGACAACACAGAATTAGAATCAGCGTCATGTTCATGAAATCATGTATGCGGTCAGATTTGCAAATGGATGACGTATGACCCTTTTTTTTGCATTTGTGACACACGGCCCAACGTTGTGGACAATCTTCTCGTGAATGTTTAGTAAAACGCTACAGACATGAAGGAAGTTGCCTTGGGTTTTGCTGCAGTTTCTTAGAGGTCTGTTTACGGTTAGGCCGAGGCTGCGCTTGGGAGTGTACTGCGGCCACGTCGGCTGGCGGGGACACGCCACACGCTTCGTCAACATCGCACAGAGCTTGTATTTCCCCGACATCACCCCATGCCTCTACTTGCGCTCCAGTGGCGCGAGAAATTTCAAAAGACATGGATAGGACTTCATCTATTTGCCAACTGAAGGGCACGTTGCCCAACTTCTTTGTCGTGCGCCGATCAGATAATAGCATTGTGTACCATGGAATCGGCGTTGGATTCTTTGTGAACTTCAGTAACAAATTGACACTTTCTACTGAGGCCATGAAGTTCAGCAGCCCAAGTGTGGTAGTATTCATTCGGTTGTTTTTGACAATGATAAAAGGCAACACGAGAGGCTACCACATGCATTTGCTTTTGAAAATAGACGGACAGAAGTGAGCACATTTCAGCAAAGGACAAAAACACAGGATCTTTCAAAGGAGCCAATTGCGACAACAACCGATACATTTGAGGTGAAATCCATGTCGTCCACAACATGAAATGCCAAGAAGTGCAGTAGAAGAAGTTTTTCGTAATCAGACCAGTCTTCCGCAGTCTCGTTATAAGGAGGAAAAGTAGGTAGAGACAACGACGAGAGACGCCCCGCACCGCGACAAAATCACGAATCTCATTTGTGAGAAGCGTTTGCTGTTCTATGAGACCTTGCAATAGTTGCTCTAAAGTAGCCACGGAAACATGTGGGTCAACGATGGAAAAGAAAAATCCCATCCTCGTCGTCAATTGTAATAACTTCAAGTTGAACAAATAAATTTCAAGGAAGACACAATACATGAAAGTCACAGATCAAGTAAACAGAGTAAGACGTGTGTACACTTTAACAGTCAAATCATAACTGAGTCCAAGTCTAGCGGCCGCTGGCTGGCTAGGCGCTTAAGTGGCGCTGCAGCTGCATGGCTGGCAGACAGCGCTGCATGTAGAGTATGCACATAACTGCATGGCGGCACTTTGAAAGATCAGTGAGTCACAACAAAAACACAGTCGACTGCCAACATGTCATTTACTAAAACGGCTGATAAATCAGACGGCAAACTCAAGCTCTAACATAAATTGTTAAAAAAGGGCATTCCAGCACAAAGTGGCAGACACTTAAAATCCGGGCGTAATGTGTACAAAGTGATGGTGTAGCATCACTGAGCAAATGATGATGGCTAAAAAGGCAGTGCCCAATATGCAGCCTAGTTAAAATAATCTCCTCCCAGCAGCACAGGGTTGAGAGGAGGCCGTCCAAGGCACCGGGAGAGGCTTAATAAGCCAAAGCTTATTCGCTTGAAGGGAGGACCATTGGCAATGCCAAAGGGACACCACCTCCTGACAAACGACACTGCAGAGATCATCAGAGGGAATACAGGTACTCGCGGGCTGAGGTACAAGGACTGCAGCCTTGGCAGCAGCATCAGCTGCCTTGTTTCCTGGCAGACCAACATGACCAGAGACCCATAGAAACATGACACTGGCTCTACCAAGAGTGAGCAAGTGACAGTTTTCTTGGGCCCGCTGCACTAAGGGATGAGCAGTGTAAAGCGCACAGAGACTTTGGAGGGCACTGAGTGAGTCTGAGCAGAGGACACAATTGGGAATGCTGTGTCACCACATGTACTCATTGGCCTGATACAAGGCGAAAAGCTCAGCTGTAAATACGGAGGAATGTGCCGGAAGCCGATATCGAAAGACACGGGTGCCAATGACGAAGGCACACCCAACCCTATGGTCAGTCCAAGACCCATCAGTGTATAAACAGGTACTATCGTGAAGTTCCATGTGAAGGTCGTGAAACTGAAGGCAATAGACTGAGTCTGGAGTAGTGTCCATGGGAAGCACATGAAGGCCAAGATTAACATGGGCTGCTTCACAAAGCCAAGGTGGTGAAGGGTTCAACGCATTGGGTAGGTTGCAGGTAGTGTGAAGTTAAGCCACTATAGCAATTGGTGAAAGCAGACTCCAGAATCTAACAGAGAAGAGGGATGAGCCCCCTACCAACAATCAAAGAAATCATCAAAGAAGGAGGCATAGGGGAGGGGGGGGGTGGCCATGCATGGCAGACAAACGGCATGCATACCTGCTGAGGGGAAAGTCACACCGGTAGGACAGTGGTAGTTCAGCAACTTCAGCATTCAAACTCTCAACCGGGCTGGTGCAAAAGGCACCTGTGGCCAGATGGAGGCCTTGATGATGGATAGTGTTGAGACAGTGTACAAGGGATGAGCATGCAGATGTATAAACAAAGCACCCTTAGTTGAGTTTCTAACAGACAAGGGACCAGTACAAATGAAGGAGGGTGGTTTGATCGGCACACCGGGAAGTACCATTGAGGACACGTAGGACACTGAGGGACAGCGTACAGTGGGCTGCCAAGTAGGACACATGGGAGGACCAAGACAGTTTCCTATCGAGAATGAGCCCCAGAAATTTTGAAGTGTCAATGAACAGAAAGGCAACAGACCCAAGGTGGAGAGATGGTGGGAGAAACCATTTGTGCCACCAGAAATTCATACAGACGGTTCTGTCAGGCGAAAAGCGGAAGCTATTGTCGATGCTCCAGGAGCAAAGATGATCAAGACAGCACTGAAGACACTGCTCAGTGAGACAGGTTTGTGGAGAACTGTAATAGATGGCAAAATCATCGACAAAAAGGGAGCTGGAGATACCCGGTGGGAGACAGGCCATTACAGGGTTAATGGTGACAGCAAAGAGGGTGATGCTCAGGACGGAATCCTGAGGCACACCATTTTCCTGGATAAAGATGTTCGACAAGGCAGAACCCGCATGCACCTTGAAAACTCGGTCTTGTAAATGCCCAAAGAAAGCAGGGAAGGCGCCCACAGAAGTCCCACGTGTAAAGAATACGGAGGATACCAGTTCTTCAGCAGGTGTCGTAAGCCTTCTGCAAATTCAAAAACATGGCTACAGTATTGGATTTCTGCAGAAAACTATTCATGACGTGGGTGGACAAAGTAATGAGATGGTCAACTGCAGAACGCCGTGCTCGAAATCCACACTGTGCATTATTTAGTAAGTCGCGAGACTTGAGCCGCCACACCAGCTGGACATGAATCATACATTCCATCACCTTGCAAACGCAGCTAGTAAGAGAGATGGAGCGGTAACTAGAAGGAAGGTTTTTGTCCTTTCCGGGCTTAGGTATGGGTATGATGGTGGCGTCATGCCAGCATCCAGGAAATGTGCCTCAGTCCATATGAGGTTGTATGTGTTAAGCAGAAAGTGCTTGCCCACAAGAGAGAGGTGCTGCAGCATCTGAATGTGGATGGTGTCTGGCCCTGGGGCAGAGGCTCGGTATGAACTGAGAGCATGATCTAACTCCCTCGTAGTAAAGGAGGCATGGTAGCACTCATGATTTTGAGAAGAGAAGGATAGGTCCAAATGGGAATAGGTGGGTGAGGAGTCGGAAAGGAAAGTAGGTGTTCCACCTTTAAGGCAGAATAGGTTAAATTGATTAAGAAGGTCAGCCAAGTGGAACTGTTAAAAGAACTAGTGAATGAAATCAAGCTAGCTCTTTTGCTATCCCAAAGAACTCAACAACACTTTGCACACATCTGTTTACAACAAATGCAGTCTCCTAGTGTAGAGTGGCCATTAAAAACACAGAGAGCATGTCTCCATGTGTAAATTCGTCGCAGCATGCCTCAGTCCACCAAGGGACTGGAACACAAGGTGGTAAAGAGGATGTGCAAGGAATGGAACGTTCTGCAGCAGTAAGGATAACGTTGGTGAGATAGTCCACCTGGTCATCACAACTGGGGAAATCTTGTTCTTCGAAGGTTGCCAACAGGGAGGAGTGAAGCTGCTAGTCAGCCTTAGTAAGCCGCCATTTGGGTGTGCATGTGGATGGGGTAGGAGTCAGCAGACAGAGAGCACATGGGAAATGCTCACTTGAGTAGGCATAAGAAAAAACGGACTACTCAAGATGATGGGCAAGCTGGGGAATGAAAAAGGATAGGTCCAAATGGGAATAGGTGGGCGGAGTCGGAAAGGAAAGTAGGTGTTCCACTTTTAAGGCAGAATAGGTTAAATTGATTAAGAAGGTCAGCCAAGAGGGCATTTCTCTGACAGGTCCTGGGAGAACCCCAAAAGGGATGATGTGCTTTAGTCACCGAGTAGCAAAAATAGGGGAAGCAGGAGGGGGGGGGGGGGGGGGGGTAGTGGCCCAATAAGCTGAAGGAAGTCTGCCCTGGTGACAGCAAATGACATAGGGACAGAAATGGTACAGAGGGAAAGAGTGAGGCAGGGGAGGAAAAGGCAAACTGCAACAGCTTGAAGACGGGTAGTCAGGGAGATGGGTTGACTGTGAAAGCCATCCCTATGAGCAGCATGACACCCCCATGACATGGAATGCTCACCTCAGGGGAAGGCCAAAACGAATCAGTAAGTAACGTGAAAGCTCAAATTGGTCATGAGGGCACAATTTCGTTTCCCGAAGGCAGAGTACAAGGGGATGCTGTGATGCTAAAAGCAGCTGTAAATCCTCTTTGTGGGACCGAAGGCCGTGAACATTCCATTGGACGACAGTCATCAGGAGGAAGTAATGTAGGGATGTCAACTAGGCAGCCGCCGAGCGACAGCCGGTGTAGACTCACTACTACAGGGCACGGAAGCAGCAGGATCCTCCTCCTTGGGGTCCACAGTAGCATTGGCGTGCTTGTGCGGTCGGACTGAGGAGTCCAACACAGAAAAAAGCTTGGGGGTGTGCACCGGTGACACGGAGGCTAGCCGGGCTAAGGTATCATGAGGCAACACCATCGAAGAGTCAGTGAAGGAGAAGACCGTTTGCCTTTGTTGGACTTCCTCAAGCCTTTCCAGTTAGCAGACGAAGACTCATATGGGTTAGCTGGAGGGATATAGAAAGTCTTCATGGGACTACTCCTTCTGTTCTTTCTGTCCAACTGGTTGCATAGCTCGTGGCTTTGCCCCTTGAGGTGAGAGTTTGATGGCGTGTTGCACAGCTAGATGAAGGGATGGCGATGCTACCTCGACACTGGGCAATTTTACAACCTCAGAGCTAAATTTGAGGTTGCATGTCTGCATGGCCATGTCCTTTATGGAGCAAGAGGAAGCAAGAACAGAACTATAAGTGCCAGATGGGAGAACGCAGGGTTTGCGAATAGTCAGTAACTAGTGAGCTACTGGGTAAGGAACCTTTTCCTTTACCCAAATCTCTTGAACAGCCCATTCATCTAGACACACGGGACAAACCCGAAAGGTGGCGACATGGCCACCACTGCAGTTGATAGAGTGGGGAGAAGGAGGTGGACGTTCACCCATGTGTGCACCCCTGCCATATTTGGCTGGGTGTTGACAAGATGTTTGAGTGTGGTTGAAATGATGACATTGGTAGCAGTGCATCTGATTCGGAATGTATGGCTGGACTGTGACAATTTCATAGCCTGCTTTGATCTTGGATGGCAGCACCATCCTATCAAAGGTGAGGAAAAGAGTGCAGGTGGGCACCAAGGAGGAATCACTCAGTTAAACAGTCAAGCACCTGGGTGTAAATTATATCATGGGAAGAATTCAAAGTTCTATGTGCCTTGGAATCAGAAGTTGTCTCCAAAAGCAAAGTGCCATTCCTTAAACGAGAGCAGGGTTTCACAGGGCCAGCAATTGCATCAACACTTTTCTGGATAATAAATGGACTGACTGTGGTGAAGGACTGACCATCTTCAGTACATGAGACCACAAGGAATCATGGTGCAGTGGGAAGGGTCTTCAAATCAGTAGCCTCATTACGTTTACCTTTAGTAGACATCAATGGGAAGGATGACTGACTGATCATGAGGAAATCCCTCATGATTGCCAGCATCTCCAATGGCACTCTCCTTCCCACTGGAGGCCCCCTACACAAGCGGATGCACGCGTCTTAGGTGACTGTTCACACCTCAGGTCACACCTCCTGAACACCTGACTGAGAGACCAGTCAGCAATTTGGGAAGGTTACAGCTCAGGTAATCACCGCTCCGTGAGCCTGGCCTGTACCACGGGGTATGTGCGAACACTACCTGTCGACCCGGGGCTGGGAATTACACGTTACCCAATCACCTGATAAACATCAGATGCACGGGCCGGCCTTCAGGAGCGCGCAGAGAGAGAGAGAGAGAGAGAGAGAGAGAGAGAGAGAGAGAGAGACAAGATCCTCAAATGCTGAAGCTGAGGAGTGAAATGAAAAGAAAAACAAAGAAAGGAAAAGGGAACCAAAAACAAAGGTGCGAGTAAAGGTTTCAGGAATTCAATTGTTCTTCAATTTTTATTTATTCACGACTGGTTTCGAATCACCTGGCGATTCATCATCAGATGATATAATTTAGTGTGGAGTATTGTGGGGGACGTGCCATGTTTTTATTCTTGTTGCAAGCACTACCCTGGAAAACATAATGTATGCTTTCCAGTATCGTTAAATATCAGGTGAAACAAGCACTTTTCCTCTGATGGCGACTCCCACACAGTTTACAAAATATAAACAAACCAAACACTTTTTTGATATTTAATGATACTGGAAAACATACATTATGTTTTCCAGAACAGTGCTTGCAACAAGAATGAAAACATTGCATGGCCCCCACAATACTCCAAACTAAATTATATCATCTGATGATGAATCACTAGGCGATTCAAAACTGGTCAAGAACAAATAAAAATTGAAGAAAAGAAAAGCAGCGATTGGTTGCAGTAATTCCTGAAACCTTTAACAAGACAGTCACAGTGTCCCAAATCCAGAATGGATACAAGTTTTAAAGGTGAGACTGTTTGCACGTTAGTGACACAATGCAGAACATTCCCTATAATACCCCAGACATGTTCCCCAAGGAAGGGTAAGAAGAGTAGCAAGAGGATAGCCATGCAGCATGGAAGGGAAAAAGGGCTGCAAAGGCTGGGGCCCTGTGGTAGCCAAACACGAACCCACCAAAGTGTGGCAAACCTCCTGTGGGGTGAGATCCTCCTGAATCTGCTTAGCGTATTCATCTCTAGGTGTCCCTCTAGGATTTTTACCCTCTACACTGCCCTCCAACACTAAATTGGTGATCCCTTGATGCCTCAGAACATGTCCTACCAACCAATCCCTTCTTCTAGTCAAGTTGTGCCATCCTCTTCTCCCCAATTCTATTCAGTACCTCCTCCATAGTTACATATCTACCCATCTAATCTTCAGCATTCTTCTGTAGCACCACATTTTGAAATCTTCTATTCTCTTCTTGTCTAAACTAGTAATCGTGCATGTTCCACTTCCATACATGGCTACACTACATACAAATACTTTAAGAAATGACTTTCTGACACTTAAATCTATATTCTATGTTAACAAATTTTTCTTCTTCAGAAACGCTTTACTTGCCATTGCCAGACTACAATTTATATCTTCTCTAATTCGACCATCAACAGTTATTTTTCTCTCCAAATAGCAAAACTCAGCTACTACTTTACATGCTTCATTTCCTAATCTAATACCCTCATCATCACCTAATTTAATTCAACTTTATTCCAGTATCCTTTTTTTATGTACATCCATTCTGTTCAACTGGTCTTCCAGGTCCTTTGCCTGCCTCCTTCAGAATTTGAAAGAGAGCATTCCAGTCAACATTGTCAAAGGCCTTCTCTAAGTCTACAAATGCTAGAAATGTAGGTTTGCCTTTCCTTAATCTATCTTCTAAGGTAAGTTGTAGGGTCAGTATTGCCTTAAGTGTTCGAACATTTCTATGGAATCCAAACTGATTTCCCCAAGGTCGACTTCTACCACTTTTTTCATTTGTCTGTAAGCAATTAGTGTTAGTATTTTGCAGCTATGACTTATGTAACTAATAGTTCAGTAATTTTCACACCTGCTTTCTTTGGGATTGCAATTATTATATTCGTCTTGAAGTCTGCTGGTATTTCGCCTGTCTCATACATCTTGCTCACCAGATGGTAGAGTAAAGTCAGGGCTGGCACTCCCAAGGCTATCAATAGTTCTAATGGAATATTGTCTACTCCCGGCGCCTTCTTTCAACTTAGGTCTTTCAGTGCTCTGTCAAACTCTTCACGCTGTATCATATCTCCCATTTCATCTTCATCTACATTCTTTTCCATTTCCATAATATCACCCTGAAGTACATGGCCCCTGTATAGACCCTCTATATACTCCTTCCACCTTTCTGCTTTCCCTTCTTTGTTTAGAACTTATTTTCCACCTGAGCTCTTGGTATTTATACTAGAGGTTCACTTATCTCCAAAGGTCTCTTTAATATTCCTCTAGGCAGTACCTATCTTACCCCCTAGTGATATATGTCTTTACATCCTTAGATTTATCCTCTAGCCACCCCTGCTTAGCCATTTTGCACTTGCTGTCGATCTAATTTTTGAGACTTTTTATTCCTTTTTGCTTACTTCATTTACTGCATTTTTATATTTTCTCCTTTCATCAGTTAAGTGCAATACCTCTTCTGTTACCCAAGGCTTTCTACTAGCCCTCATCTTTTTCCTACTTGATCCTCTTCTGCCTTTACTATTTCATCTCTCAAGGCTACCCATTCTTCTTCTACTGTGTTTCTTTCCCCAATTCTTGTCAATCATTCCCTAATGTTATATCTGAAACTCTCTACAGCCTCTGGTTCTTTCAGTTTATCCACATCCCATCATCTTAAATTCCCACCTTTTTGCAGTTTCTTCAGTTTTAATCTACTGTTCATAATCAATACATTGTGGTCAGAGTTTACATCTGCCCCTGGAGATGTCTTACAATTTAAAACTTGGTTCCTAAATCTCTGTCTTACCATTACATAACCTATCTAAAACCTTCCAGTGTGTTCAAGCCTCTTCCAAATATAGAATGTTTTTTAATGATTTTTAAACCAAGTGTTAGCTATGACTATGTTATGCTCTGTGCAAAATTCTATCAGGCAGCTTCCTCTTTCATTCCTTACCCTCATTCAATATTCACCTACAACTTTGCCTTCTCTTCCTTTTCTACTACCAAATTCCAGGCCCCCATGACTATTAAATTTTCATCTCCCTTCACTATCTGGATAATTTCTTTTCTCTCATACATTTCTTCAATCTCTTCATCGTATGCGGAGCTAGCTGGCATATAAACTTGTACTACTCTAGTAGGTGTGGGCTTCATGTCTATCTTGGCCTCAATAATGTGTTCACTATGCTGTTTGTAGTAGCTTACCTGCACTCCCATTTTTTTTATTCATTATTAAACCTACTCCTGCATTACCCCTATTTGATTTTGTATTTATAACCTTGTATTCTCCTGGGCAGGAGTCTTGTTCCTCCAGCCACCTAACTTCACTAGTTCCCACCATATCTAACTTTAACCTATGCATTTCACTTTTTAAATTTTCTAACCTACCTACCCAATTAAGGGATCCGACATTCCATGCTCTAATCCATAGAATGCCAGTTTTCTTTCTCCTGATAATGACGTCCTCCTGAGTAGTCCCCACCTGGAGATCCAAATGGGGGACTATTCTACCCAAAGCTATATTGTTTCATTTCTGGACCTTGCATATTGATGAGTAAGAATACCTATTGAAAAGTAGGGAAAATGGATATCGGTAAATACAGAAAACTAATAAAATTTGAAGTTTTAAATCAAAAAATGTGTAATTGTAGTGTCTTTTAATGGTGTAAGATTTGTATGCAGTTAGGGAATATGACTGTGCTAATAAGTGTTTTTATATTATTTTGCAGTATAGAATATAAATATAATAAAACTTCAGAAACATGCTCTTAAGGTCATAAAATATAGATGATCATAATTGAATGTTATGTTGTGTAGAGTGTTTTAACCATCCATCCAAGATGACTACAAAGTTTTGAAAAAAAAAGAAAAAAAACTGTATGCAGTTTGAAAACAAAAGATTGTATAATGCAATGTTGTGAGGAATGTCCAGAAAAAACACAACTAGAAGCTTTTCTCGAAGATGCTTCTGAAGACTGTGATCCTGAAGAAACAATGTAACACCAATAACAGACCCATGCTGACAGACATGCATTGGAGACGACATGTCAGAGAACTGTTGAAGATTTCGTGGAGACACTGATTTTTAAAATTACCGGTTTAAGAAGCCATGACTTTGTGACAAAACACTAAGGTGTAAAGTAAGCAGCTAAAAAGAAATCTTGAAGAAAATGAATTAATTATTTTGTCGTATTTTACTGAGAATTATAATTCATTTGTTGTCGGAGGTGCTGTGCAAGGATTTCATTGGTAGAAGGCAATGTTACATCCATTTGTTATCTATTTTGGTGGCAAAGAAAGTCAGAGTATTAGCATTTGCATGATTACCAATTGTTCCATTATGATGCCATTGCTGTCCATGCCTTTCATATTGCACATGAACAAGAAGATATCTTCATCAGCTGTATGCACCCACATCGTTCTGCTCCTACCTTCCACTGGCCAGCTGCGTAAGACACCTGCTGGATTCCTGTGCGACCTATTTTCGTGACTTTAGAAGCACAATCACAATCATCATCAGGGAGACAATACAATTTTCCTCAATCTGTCCTTGACAAAATTGTAGAACTATTTAACCAAAAATGGAACCCATTCTTTAGTGTTTCTGTTTTGCAAATTTGCCATGTTGTGTATTACATTTGTTTTATAGCATATGTTAAATTAATGTTTACAATGATTTATATACACACTTGTGGGGCATAATTGATCAAAATATTTCACTTTTCAATCTTCTTGATGTGACTTTTGAAAAGTAATCTTACTCATCAATATGCTAGATCCAGAAATTAAACAACATGGCTTTGAAAGCTTAAAGCATGCCCTTTCAAGCTGTAACAAGAAAAAGAGGATTTAACACGACACAGTTGACATATTGCCTCTCAAAAATACCCTAAAGTTTGCACGTAGAACAATTTGGCCAACTTTGCAGATGTCATACCCCATGTAAAGTAGGACACACTAAAAATATTTAAAAGTTTAAAATTTGGGACTTTTTATATATGTTTTGAAAAGGCTGGACTTTTTACTGTATGGCAACAATGGTTTGTGGCCGATTATTGCTTTCTCTCCATAATTTGTAGTCATTTTTATAACACCATATGTTTTCAATTGATGAAGAGTGGGAATGAATGGTGATTTTGGACCTTTATTTCAACTAATTGGCAAGTAAGAATTAGCATATCATTATTTATATTACTGTTACATACCCTAATGTATTGCATAAAGAGTATAAAAACTGAAGTAGGCCTAGGTAAATTTCAGGTTGGGGTAAATAATATAATACAACAGCATGAACTTTCATGTAACATTAGTCACTTTCATGTAATTAAGTTTTTATTCCAAGAGAGATATTAGTGAGAACTTTGTCTTGTTCAGTAATTTACTACTTAGTGTGAGTGTGTAACTTAATTAATTAATGGCGTATGACGAGGGCCTCCCGTCGCCTGGTGCAAGTCTTTCGATTCGACGCAACTTCGGTGACTTGCGCGTCGATGTGGATGAAATGATCATGAGGACAACACAACACCCAGTCCTTGAGCGGAGAAAATCTCCGACCCAGCCGACAGTCTGTCACGCTGACCACGCAGTGGCAGTGGCGGACAATGTGGTTACCATTCCAAATATAGCCTATACACCTATCTGTGTTCTACACAAAAATTATTTTCAGGTCTGTAATGTTGAATTTATACTTAATTTTCGCACGTAAGAACTCCATGTTATAATAAGCATACATTACTGTATATAATAATCCATGTTTATATTATTGTGCATTGTGAAGTATACTGTATCAATGTTATTTTTTCAACTGATGTCATATTCTCTTAGTAGTTATGTATCTTATTCTTAAATGTCCTACTTTTTACGTTCATTTGCTGTGGGATGTTAAGAGACAGAACTGAAATGACGTATGTTCTATATAACATAAATTGCGCTAGGACAATGTTACTACCTGCATTTATTCTGAAAAAAAAAATGTTTCTCAGTATTTTTTTTTTTTTAAAAAGAGGTGAAAACAAATGCGTTGTAGTGGAACGCGGCGTTTATCGAAAGCCATGGGCTACGCTACATATCAGTTTACCATATAATTACAGAACGATCAGGAGAATGGGTTTGAGAGGGGGGGGGGTACTATCACTCTGGAGCATTTTCTTTCATTTCCAATTGACTTCTATAATATGTCATCGCGGTATATGTCTGTATTACATCACTTGAGTTTTATTACTTGTGATCCAAATATAAACTCGTCCTGCAAGTATCGGCAATGCAAACAACAGGCTTCACACTTACCAACATAAACAGTACGTTTAGTATTTGTTGTCATAGCACTGTAACTAGTACACAAGTCACAACACAAAACTACACATTTGAAACTCAGTTTTCAATCACGCAACATACAGTGAACAAAACTGTGTCGGGACATGAGTGACATGTGTCCAACTTTTGAAACTTGAAACTTTTAAACGATACTGACTACTGAACTAGTTTTCTTCAGCATAGTATATTATTTCACAGACAGTAATATGAAACTGCACTGACTGTTTACAATATTCGTAATCATTACAGCTTCCATTCTCTGCAATCGCCTCTGATTCTACTGCTGTTGGCGACAGTGCATTCGTATGATTTCGTCATAACAAAAGACGGTCTGTTTAGGTGTCGTGAGTATTGCATATGTATAACAGTAGTCTGCTAATGCTTAGAAAATGGATTTGGTTGATAGAGAAATTAAGGAGGCTTGGAGTATAGATTCCGTCGATGGGCAGTTTAGCGACGCAGAAGACGATGTTGGGTAATCACCACCGACGAAAGCAGCGTTAAGTATTAACAGTACTTTGAAAGGTTTACTTGTGTTTTTTATTATTGTTATTATTTTAAAGCTATCCAACACCTAGAGGCAAACCACTGGTCAAATCACAGCTTGTGACAGGTCTACAAAACCTCGAAATTAATGATGGAAGTGGAAGTGATGGATATGAAGCCGAAGATGATAATGGAGACTATCTGGATGAAATGTACGATTGGCCACAAAAAACACCAGGTAAATTTAAGTCCCAGTCGTTTTTAGATGAATTTTCCGAAAATAATGTGTATTGTAAGCCAATTATTTGTAAATACTTTACAGGCATGTTGCTTTGCGTTGTCACGTGTACAGGCCCGTGTGGTGGACGTTTAAAACCAGATATTACCACTAGCTGGTAAACGTCTGGAAGCGTTCGAAATCGGTTTCATATTCCATGAGGCATTGAAGCAAAGCTCAAATTGCTTTGCCAGCTGTTCTGAATGACAGTTCTGTCAATTAATAAGAATATTTGAGCTGCTACGCTAAATAACCCGCTATTTTCCCCTATTACAAAGTCTCCCCTCGCATTATTACTGCTTCTGTGCAGTGTGTTTAGTTCACCCCTTCAATTTGAATGGAAGCAGTAAACCTGAGTAAGATACTGGAGTTTATGATCATCTTTGTAAGATGGTCCTTAATGTTAGTCAGTTAGTAATTACCCAAGTGTTTGAAAACGTTTTGTTTCGCATTCCTGAGTTTTTAGTTTTTGGTGGAATCAGTATATCATCTCTCCATCTACATTTTGATTTCATAACCACTTTTGCATGGATTGAAAGCTATATTTTGTACTAGTATAGCATTTCCACCCCACCCTTCTCATTCATTTGCTGATAGTTAGAAAAATAGTTGTCATACGTCAGTATAAGCCAAATTTCTCTGATTTTACAGTCATAAGTACTATACAAGTATGTGCAAGGAAGTAATAAGCAAATAGTCGAATTCAGTCTCACATTTTACAGTATTACCCATTACCAATTTTAACTTTGCACCCATCATTAAATATTAGAGCTGTGGCAGGGGATACATAGACTGTGAATCAGACTGCATTTGTGAGATTCAAAGGACATGAAAGGGAAGCAGTAGTTCACAAGTGAATCAGATATGGTTGCAAACATTCAACGTATTCATTGAGCTAGCAGTGAAAGAAACCAAGAAGAAATTAGAGTTCAGGAAGAAGACTTAAATTTTTTTGGAGTATTCGCTATAGCCTTGTAACTCTAATGCAGTTTTGCCAGATATATACAATAAAGTATAATTAAATCATACAGTGCCAAGGTAAGTTGATTAGGAAATGTCACTAGTAGTAATTGAGGAGATTGTTGTTCGGGTGGCAAAATAATTGATATCAAAAGTAGAGGAAAGATTAATGTGTTAACGTCAAATACAAATTAAAGTGTTTAGGTCAGGCAACTAATTAAGGCATTTAAATGAATCTTCATCTATGTCTACATATACATTCTTCTTCTTCTCTCTCTCTCTCTCTCTCTCTCTCTCTCTCTCTCTCTCTCTCTCTCTCTCTCTCTCTCTGTGTTTGTGTTTGTGTTTGTGTTTGTGTTTTAGTCGGCACAGAGTGCCAGTAACTATATTTGCACTTCCAGGTAAAATACATTGGATACAACAACCAAGGAACATTGTATTACACACACAAACTCAGTGTACAATAGCACCAGGGAGGTCTCTCATATTTCACGTGATCCACTTTGCCGCCATCTCACACAAAATATGTTGTTCACACAACCCCAGCACCCCCTTTGAACATATATTTTGTGGTTTGCCTTCACAAGATAAACCAAATAGCCCCACAATATTTTCAAACTTCTCTTTCCCAAGTGTTTTGTCCGAAGGTCAGGCAACATGTCGTCTGTGCTCAGGTGGTCCATTGCAGTGCTCTGTCGTTTTGTGTGATCCGGAATAAAATGGTGCCTTATATCAATATATTTTGTCCTAGCACTAGTGAAATCATTTTTAGCTTGGTTAATGTCTCCTTTATTGTCACATAAGATTGTTATTGGGTTATGTTTCATATATTAATGTTCTTAGCCACAATGCTTTCTGTGTGGTGTAAGATAGCGCCATATTCTCAGCCTCTACGGTACTCATTGCAACAGTTTTTTGGTTTTGACAAGGTCATGAAATGAGGCCCTCCATTAATTTAAAGCAGCAGCCAGTAGTGGAGTGCCTATTTCCCAATTCAGTCCCCCAGTCTGCAACACTGCAGCCTTCTAATTTTCCATTACCTTCTCTATGGTGTCTTATTTCGTGGCCTTTTCACAGCTTTCCATTGTTTTTCCTTTGGGTCTCTGCAATATCTGCTCACTCTGTTGGTGGCAAAAGCCATGTCGGGTCATGAAGTTTGAGACAAATATAACAGTCTTCCTACTGCTTCTAAATATGGAACATTCTTATCACATTCCACATCTATCTCACTTATATTTAATTTCACTCCTACTTCCATTGGAGTAGTTGTGGGTTTGCAGTCACTCTTGCCAAATTTCTTTAAGGTTTTTTTCTGTGTTTCAGTATTGATTTATGCTCAGTTCTTGTCTCTCTTCATCCTTAGTGATCTGCATACCTAAATAACGTTTAACTTCCCCCAAATCATGCACCTTAAACATGGTTTGTTGCTGTTTCTTAAAAATTCTCATTTGGCTTTCATTTTCAGCCAGGATAAAGAAGTCGTCCACCCATATTGCCATTATTATTGTTCATTCTTTTCCCCATTTATAATATATACTGGGATCTGCCTTAGATTGCTTCATATTCATATTTATTAGTTTATGCAGACATCAATTCCAGCAATGTTCACTCTGTTTAAGTCCATAAATACTTTTCTGCAAGTGCCAAATCTTTTCCCTTTTCTATCTGGTTTTCATGACTTCTCTTGGTGGAATGACATATATCTCCACCTCCAGTTTCCCATTTAAATATGCTGTTTTTACATCCATTCTGCCAAGGCTAAAAGACATCTCAGTGAGGCATACTTGAGTACAGGTAAAAAAAGTTTCTTTGTAGTCTACCCCTTGTTTTTACGGATATCCTTTTTTTATTACAAGTTGTGCTTTATATCTTGGTGATAAATTTTTGGGGCTCCTCAAAGGAATACCCATCTTGCCTATAATGTCTTATCCGCTGGCTTATTTACCTATTCAAAGTTTTCGTTCTGAGATAAAGATTCCAATTCCCTCTTCATTGCTTATTTCCATTCTTGAGAGTTCAGGCTCCTCATTTCTTCTTCTGCTGTTGTTGGCTCATCATTAAAAGTCGGGGCAGCATACATCTCAATATCTGGATATTCTTTCATTTTTGGTACACGAGAAGAATGCCTTACATTGTTCTCTTCATTTTGTTTGTCCTCAACTCATTGTTATCATAAATAGTCTCAATTTGCATTTGACTGTCCTCTTCCTGTTCATCAGTTTCCCTTCCTGCACATAAGGTTTCGCTCTTGGGACTAGGTGCATTTAACTTAGTAGTCTTGCCCTCTTCAGAGTCCTTTCTATTTTCAAAGAATACTACATCTCTGCTTGTAACTATGCTTTTATCCAATAAAGCCATTAATTGGCATCCTTTTTCTCACAATAGCCTACAAAATATTCTTTTTAGCTTTTGGGTCCCATTTTCCTTTCAGCTGTTTTGGAATGTGTGCCATTGCATCACATTCATAAATCCTTGTATTGCTTAGGTCAGATTTCCTCCCTAGCCATATCTCATTGGGGGTTCTATTCCTTAATGCTTTTGTAGGTGATCTGTTGTTCAAATATACAGCTGGTGATACTGCCCCTGCCTAAAAATCTTTCGATAATCCAGCATCAGTTATCATGCTCTGTGCTTTTTCGACAATGGTCGTATTAGCCCTCTGAGCAACCCCATTTTGAGATAGGCTTTACCTTATGGTAGATTGAGGTTTGAGTCCCATTTTTGCCAAAGTGTCTTCAATTTCTGGTTAACATATCCTTGCCGCAGTGGATACATCGGTTCCCGTCAGATCACCGAAGTTAAACACTGTCGGGTGTGGCCGGCACCTGGCTGGGTGACGATCCGGGCTGCCATGCGCTGTTGCAAATTTTCGGGGTGCCCTCAGTCTCATGATGCCCATTGAGGAGCTACTCGACCAAATAGCAGTGGCCCCAGTTAAAGGAAACCATCATAACGACTGGGAGAGCGGTATGCTGACCACTCGCACCCCCCCCCCCCCCCCCCTATCCGCATCCTCAGCTGTGGATGACATGGCAGTTGGATGGTCCCAGTGGGCCCCATGTTGCCTGATAATGCAGTGCTTTCGACCATATTATGATATTCCTCAAAAGTGTCACTCACTTAGTCTTTGGAAATAAGAAAATAAACATGAGTATGTTGTGAATAATCATCAGTAAATGTAAGAAAATAACGACTCCCACCTATGGATGATATGCACTCAATTGGGCCATATACATCCGTATGGATTAACTGTAAGACATCTGCAGATTTACTTTTACTAGTCTTAAAAGATAGCCTTACTTTTAAAAGGTAGCCTCACTTGTTTTCCTTTTATGCATATCTCAGAAGGGTCCTTCGATACACTATAATTCTGTATTCCCTTTACCATATTCGTCATTGAAGACACTCTTTCTATTTAGGTGTCCAAGCCTGCGGTGCCATAAAAAACCTTCCACTGAGTATAATCAGTAGCTTAACTTTTCTTTTTACTGTCAATGGTATCAAACTTAAAAATACCCCTTTTGTTACTTGCTTCTGTTATAACTTCACCATTTTCATTGATTACTCTTGCTCCGTGCATGTTGAAATTGAGTGCATTTCCCTTCTTGACAATTTCTCCTACAGTCAGTAGGTTAGTCGCAACATTTTTTACATAATGAATATCATGTGCTGTAACCACATTGCATTCTCATTTACAGTTACATGTAGGTCTAGTTTCCCAGCCAAATGACATTGGAGGTTGATGCCATCAACAGTAAATATTCCCATATGAGTCTTATCTTTACCGCCATAAAGAAGAGATTTGTGTTTAACAATATGCACAGATGCACCTGAGTGTAAAACCCATTCCCGTTGACGATTACCCACATCTCCAAAAGAATAAAAACATGAGTGTACCTTGTCTTTATTATTGGTCTCTCTCTCTCTCTCTCTCTCTCTCTCTCTCTCTCTCTCTCTCTCTCTCTCTGAGCTATGAGCAACATACCTGTTTTGCTGCATATCTGACCTTGGGTTTACTTTTTCTCTGCACTGAAATGGAATATGTGCCTCCTGACATCTATAGCATCTCACTGATTTCTTCCTTTTGTTGTTGTTGTTGTTGGTGGTGGTGGTGGTGGTGGTGGTGGTGGTGGTTTATTAGAGAGAGAGAGAGAGAGAGAGAGAGAGAGAGAGAGAGAGAGAGAGAGAGAGAGAGCAGGAGCAGACGCAGACGCAGTTTCCTTCTCAAATACATGACAGCTTGAAGTACTCTCCACATCCTATAGGATTTTCACTTTAACACTTTCCCTGTGATCAGTTTACCTGAGCTTTCCAGCCCCATAATAAGAGGTGCTCACCTTTCAGGCAGTCCTGCCAACAGTAGTGTTCCTATCCATTCGTCAGCGATCTCAAACACAATGTTTCTGTCAGTTTGACGTGGCTATTATTTTTTGACATATTCGTCTACACTCTTGCATTTGTTTAGCTGAGTGGTAATTAACTCGCCTAATAATCCTACTTTCCCTGTAAGACTTCCATCCTCAAATGCACTTCGTAATCTCTCCTAGACTACTTTGGCTGTCGCAGCTTTTTCAATGTGAACTTAATGCACTTAGTCAACCAGTAATATCAAATTTGATTTTGCTTCCCTATCCTTACTTGAATAATTCTGATGTGTGGATTTCATTGTCCCATCACCATATCCCGTAAGTCGTCCAAACGTTAATATGCTTTTACTGCAAATTTCCATGTTGCATAATTTTGGTGACCCGTAAGTCTTTCAATCTGTGGAATTTGTACCATGTTCATTTTAATGGTAACTTTGATCTTTCTTAACATAAAGAATAATACTGAAGAATAATAAAAAAAAGAGTTGTCTTGTAAGGATAATTCGTACTTCACGCAAGTGCACCACTAGGAACTTTTTCAATACTTTCTTACTACTATATTATGGATATACTTACTCCAAATGCATCACTGAGCCCATAACCTATTGGAGTCGACACAGTTGCATAAGTAGTAGTGAGTAAAAGACGTTTAGTGCCACTAACTATATGTGAACTTCCAGGTAAAATAAATCGAACACAAAACCAAAGTAACATTATATTACACTCACAAACTCATAATGTGCAATAGCACCAGAGAGGTCTATTATATCTCACGTGATGCACTTTGCCACCATCTCACAGGAAACAGGAAATATTTTGTTCACACATTTCCTCTCTGTCTGTCTGTGTGTGTGTGTGGGGGGGGGGGGGGGGGGGGGGGTAATTATTATAATCTTATCCTTGCAATCCCGATGTAAGCAGTATGTATTTTCTTTGAGACATCATTTAAAGCTGATTCTTGAAACATTGATAATGGACTTTCTCTGAATAATTTGTCTATCTTCAAAAGTCTTCCAGTTCAGTTCCTTCAGTATCTCTGTGACACACCCCCATGAATTAAACAAACCTGTGACAATTTGTGCTGCCCTTTTTTGTGTAAGTTCAATATCTCCTGTTAGTTGTATTTAGTACGAGTTCCACACACTCTGAGTAAAGTTCTAGGACTGGTCACATCAGTAATTTGTAAGCACTCTCCTTTGTAGATTGGCTGCACTTCCCCATTGTTCTACTAGTAAACTGAAGTCCACCACCTGCTTCACCCACGTCTGAGCCTGTGTGATCATTCCATTTCGTATCCCTACAAAATGTTATACACAGATATTTGTATAAGTTGGCCAGTTCAAAGTATGAAATGTTGTATGGCTATGGCCTCCCATCGGGTAGAGTGGTCACCTGGTGCTAGCCTTTTAGGTGATGTCACTTCGGTGACTTGCGTGCCGATGGGAATGATATGATGACAAAGACAACACAAAACCCAATCCCTGAGTGAAGAAAATCTCCGACCCAGCCAGAAATCAAACCTGGGCTCCTTTACATGGCATTCTGCCACGCTGACCACTCAGCTGTCAAGGCGGACATTCCGGCTATGACTCATTGATATTGTAGTTATGGAGTATTATGGTTTTTTGTTTTGTGAAGTGCACAATTTTACATTTCCGAACATTTAAAGCAAGTTGTCAATCTCTGCACCACTTTGAAATGTTGTTGAGATTTGACTGAATATTTATGCAGCTTCTTTCAGATAGTGCTTCATTATAGATAATTTCATCATCAGCAAAAAGCCTGATGTTACTACTAATATAGTCTGCAAGGTCATTAATTTACAGCACGAACAGCAAGGGTCCTAACACACTACCCTGGGGCACACCCAAAGTTACTTCATCTTACGACGACTCTACATCCAGGATAATATGCTGCATTCTCCCTTCCAAACGTCCTCCAGCCAGTCACAAATTTCACTTGATACTCCATATGATCGTACTTTTGGTAATAAGTGTTGGTGTGATTCTGAGTCACTTGCTTTTCAGAAACTGAGAAATAGTGCATCTGTTGGACTGCTGTGGTCTAAAGCTTTCAGTATGTCATATGAGAGAAGTGCGAGTTGGGTATCACATGATCAATGTTTCTGGACACCATACTGGATGGCATTGAGGAGGTCATTCTGTTGAAGATACCTCATTATGTTTGAGCTCATAATGTGTTCTAGATTATACAACAAATCAATGTCAAGGATATTGGACAGAAGTTTTGTGGATAATTTCTGCTGCCCTTCTTGTAGACAGGTGTGACCTGTGCTTTTATCAAAGAACTGGGCACGGTTTTTTGTTTGTGGGATCTATGATAGATTAGAATTAGGGTGAAAAGATATTTATGCCACACCTCGTATACATGTGTTTCCTCTTGCCTCTCCATTTCCATTGTATAGCCATTCAGTATGTTCCTTCCACGTTTCAGCTTTCTCTTAAGTTCTTAGTATTGACTTGCTAACTGATGTCATGGTATTCGTACAGCTGTTTCTCTTTTCCTATTGGGTGTCTTAGATGGCATCTATACTTCCCCCATTCATGCGTGCTTCTGTGTCCTTCCATTTCTCCTCTAACCATTCATGCTTAGACTTTTAGCACTTCCTGTCAAACTCATTTTTTAGGAATCTGCATCCCCTTTCACCTGCTTTGTTCCCTGCATTTTTATATTTACACCTTTTGTCAGTTTATTTCACTATCTTCCATTCTATCCAAGGATTTCTACTAGGCCCTGATTTAGTCCATTTGGCTTTCTGCTGCCTTCATTGTTTAATCTCTGAGCTGCTAATTCGTCTTTTATTGTATTCCTTTCACTTGTTTCATAAATTGTCTTACGCTCCTTCGAAACTCTCATTGATTTCATGTTCTTTGAATTTATACTGTTTCCATCTCCATAATTTCCTACATTTTCCCAATTTTTTCAGTTTTATCTGTTGTTCATAACCAGTAAATATGGTCAGAGGCCACATCTCCACCTGGGAATGTTTTGCAGTTTAAAATATGGCATCAGTTATTGTCTTGTTATTATGCAATCATTTGAAACGTTGTAGTCTCTCAAGATCTTTTCCACATAACAAACCT
Source organism: Schistocerca gregaria (assembly GCF_023897955.1). Lineage (NCBI taxonomy): Eukaryota > Metazoa > Arthropoda > Insecta > Orthoptera > Acrididae > Schistocerca > Schistocerca gregaria. The sequence goes on along the minus strand of NC_064922.1, from coordinate 640,082,599 downwards.
TTCACTATTAGATCTGGTGAATGTGAGGTAAAATGTGATTCATGATCTTTAAGTACGTAAGGCAAACTGGTCACACTTTCAAAGACAGTGTTAAGGAACACATCAAATTAAGTGAGATGAAGGGTAATAGCTCTACATTTGGAAAACATTTATGGATGTTGGACACTAGGTTAGACAGATAAACTCAGCTTTGAACATATTAAATCATCTTCTTCATAAGAGTAAGAAAATGGTTATATCGGAAGAAACTGAGATATGTAACTATTCGCCTAGTTCTCAAGTGTGAAAGGTTCACAGTGAACACACATGGCTAGTATGATAATGCACACTTAAAGAGAATGTAAAACGAGGGATTCCCAAGAAAATATATGAAATGGAGATGTAAAGGAAATGACCAAGAGGAAGACCAAGAGAGGAGTTTATTGGAAAAAAGAGGCAAAGACTGGCCCACAGTGAACACAGAAAGATGGTGGGGAAGGAGACAATGATATTATTATTATTATTATTATTATTATTATTATTATTATTATTATTATTATTTTAAATTAAAAAACATTTGCAGACTCTGACCATAATTTATTGGTTATGTGCTGTAGATTAAAACTGAAGAAATTGAAAAAAATAGGAAATTAAGGAGATAGGATGTAGATAAGTTGAAAATCAGCAATTTATTGCAACAATACAAAGGAATAAAACTAAGGCAAATGGGTATCTTTGAGAAGTGAAACAGGGAGGATAGCAGAGGATCAAATAGGTAAAGACACGGCGTCCCCCAGGGGACTCGCCACTCTTTGGTGGGTTTATGCGTTTGCAATATCTTTTCCCTTCCATCCTGCTTGTCTATCCTCTTGCTATTCTTTTTCCCCTCCCTTGGGAACATGTCTGGGGTGTTACTGGGAATGTTCTGCATTGTCCTTTGCTGACATAAGAACAGTCTCACCATTGTTTTTCATTCCCTTTCACCTTTCTTTGTTTCCCTTTTCCCCTCATTTCTCCACTTCGGCATTTGAGGTTCCTCTTTTCCTTCTTTGCTGTGCATTCCTGACGGCTGGCCAAGCATCTAACACTTGAACAGCTGACTTGGTAACATGTAATTGCCAGGCCCGTGTCGATAGGTAGGGTTTGCACATACCCTCTGTACAGGCCAGGCCCAGGGAGAGGTGATTGGCTGAGTTGCTGCCTTTCCAAATTGCCAATTGGTCTCTCTGTCAGATGTTGGAGATGTGTGACCTGAGATGTGAACAGTTACCTAAGGCAGGTGCACTCAGTTTTGAAGGGGGCTTCCAGTTGGAAGGAGCACACCATCGGAGATGCTGGCATCCATGGGGATATTCTCGCAGTGAGCGAATCATCTTCACAATCAATGTGTACAAAACGTAAATGGACTGAGGTTAACGATTCAAAGACCTCTTCCAGCTGCACCATGATTCTTTGTTGTTTCACATACTGAAGACAGTCAGTCCTTCATGTAAATGCGTTTATTGTTCAGAAAGGTTTTGATGGAATCCTGTTCTCGTTTACAGAATGGCACTATGATTTTGGAGACTATTTCTGATTCTCAAGCACAACAGCTGCTTGCCACCTCACTTCTCCACGACTATGCTGTTTGTGTCGAGGCCCATAGAACTCTGATTCTTCCCATGGTGTTACTTACATTAGGCTGCTAGATGGTCTGAAAGAGGCCAAACTCCAATCATACCTCTCTGATCAAGTTGTCATTGCCTCCCATCACGTGATGAAAAGAGTAGATTCCTCCTTAGTGCCCACCCGCAGTCTTTCTTTTCTCACCTTCCGTCCAAGATCAAAGCAGGCTATGAAATTATCACAGTTGGACTGTAACTTCTGAACCTGATGTGGTGCTACCAGTGTCATTGTTTCAACCACACTAGAACGTCTTGTCGGCACCCAACCAAATCTGTAACCTGTTGTAGGGATATGCATGAGGGTGATTGTCTGCCTTCTCCTGCCCACTGTATCAACTGCAATGTTGGCCATGCTGCATCCTCTCAGGATTGTCCCATGTATCTTGTTGAGCGGGCTGTGCAGGAGATCTGGGTAAAGGAAAAAGTGCCTAACCCAGTCACTTGCAAGTTATTGACTGGTCACAAACCCTGCATTCTCCTGTCTGGCACTTATAGTTCTGTTCTTGCTACCTCTTGCTCCATAAAGGACATGGTCATGCAGACATCCAACCTCAAATTCAGCTCTGCAGTTGTAAAATTGCCCAGTGTCTAGGTAGCATCACCATCCCTTCGTCTTGCCGTGCAACACACCATCAAACTCTCAACTCAAAGGGTGAAGCCACCAGCTACGCAACCAGTAGCCCAGAAAGGACAGGAGGAGTACTCCTGTGAAGACTTACTATATCCCTCCACTAATCAACATCTGAGTCTGTCAGCTAACCGGAAATGCTTGAGGAAGACCCTCTTCGATGGTGTTGCCACGGGATTCTTTAGCCTGGCTATTCTCCATGTCGCCGTTGCACACCACCGAACTTTTCTCTGCATTGGACTCCACAGACCGACAGCACAAGCGTGCTGATGCTTCTGTGGACCTCACGGAGCAGTATCCTCCTGCTTCAGTGCCCTGTAGCAGCGAGTCTTTGCAGGCTGTCACTCAGCAACTTCCAAGGTGCCACTCCTACATTACTTCCTCCTCATGACTGTCGTTCAGTGGAATGTTCACGGCCTTCAGTCCCACAAAGAGGATTTATGGCTGCTTTTAATATCACTGCATCCCCTTGTACCCTGCCTTCAGGAAATAAAATTGCATCCTCATGTCCACTTTGTGCTTTCACATTTCTTCCCAGTTCATTTTGACCTTCTCTGAGTTTATCGTGCCATCTCAGGGGGGCGTCGTGCTGCTCGTGCAGGATGACATTCCTGGTGAACCTATCTCCCTGACTACTCATCTTCAAGCTGTTGGTTGCAGTTGGCCTTTCCCTTCCTCAACTGATTTTTTTCCGTGTGTACCATTTATGTCCCTCCGTCATTCAGTGCCACCAGGGCAGACTTCCTTCAGCTTATTGGGCATCTACCCCCCCCCCCCCCCCCCCCAACCCCTCCACCCCCCACCCCCCCCCCCCACACACACACACACGTTTTTGCTACTCAGTGTCTTCAGTGCGCATCATCCACTGTGGGAATCTCCCAGAACCTGTCAGAGAGGTGTCCTCTTGACTGATATTCTTAATCAACTCAACCTCTTCTACCTTTACACTTGAGCAGTCACATTCCTTTCTGACTCCTTGTACACCTGTTCCCATTTGGATCTATCCTTCTGCCCTCTCCATCTTGCCCATCGTCTTGAGTGGTCCGTTCATTCTAACACCTACTCGAGCGACCATTTCCCATATGCTATCCATTTTCTGACTAGTACCCCACCTGTGTGCATACCCAAATGGCTGCTTACTAAGGCTGACTGGTGGCTTTACTCCTCTCTGGCGACATCCGAAGAACAAGATTTTCCCAGTTGTGATGACCAGGTGGAGAACTCCTGCAGAACGTTAGATTCCTCACGCATTACTTTTTATCAGGCTGTCTCCAGTCCCTTGGTGGACTGAGGCATGCCACGATGCAATTCGCGCATGAAGACTTGCTCTCCATGTTTTTAACTGTCATCTTGTGGTGGCAAACTGCTTTCATTATAAACAGATGCACACAAAGTGTCGTCGCAGTCTTTAGGATAGCAAAAAAACTAGCTGGATTTCATTCACTAGTTCTTTTAACAGTTCCACCACTTCCTCTGTCATGTAGGCCAGCTTCTGACAGATCTCTGGGACCAAGATCCATTCACCAGTTTCCAGCCTGACACTAGCAGACCACATCATCATTGATCCTATTGCTATTCTAACACCTAGGGCCGCCATTTTGCAGAAATTTCGAGCTCTTTCCACTATCACCTTGCCTTCCTCCATTGGAAACGAGCGGAAGAGGTTTGGGTGATATCTTTCTTGTCTCAGAATTGATTGCTACTATGCCGCCTTTACTGTGAGGGAGCTAGATCATGCTCTCGATTCATGCTGATCCTCCACACTAGGGACGGACGTTGTCCACATTCAGATGTTGTAGCACCTTTCTCATGTGAGCAAGCACTTTTTGCTTAATACATACAACCACATCTGCACAGAGAGCACAATTCCCGGATGTAGGTGTAAAGCCACTGTCATACCCATAGCTCAGCCCACTAAGGACAAATACCTTCCTTCCAGCTACTGCCCTATCTCTCAGCTGTGTTTACAAGATGATGGAGCATATAATTTGTGCCCAGCTGGTATGGTGGCTGAAGTCTTGTAATTTACTAACAACTGCACAGTTTGGATTTCGAGTGCACCGTTTTGCAGTTGCTCATCTCATTACTTTGTCCACCTATGTCTTGAATGTTTCTCTGTGGAAATCTCAGGCTGTGACCATGCATTTTGGAGAAGTCCTATCCAGGAAACTGGTGTGCCTCAAGGTTCAGTCTTCATAGCATTCTTTGCTGTGTCGCCATTAATCCTATAAATGGCCTGTTCGCCACTGGACATTTCCAGCTCCCTTCTTGTTGATGATATTTCCATCTATTGCAGTTCTCCACAGACCTGCTTCACTGAGTGGTGTGTTGAGTGATGTTTTGATCGTCTTTACTCCTGGAGCATCGATAATGGCTTCCACTGACAAAACCATCTGTATGAATCCCTTGTGACACAATTTATTTCTCCCATCTTTACATCTTGGGCCTGTTGTTCTTCCATTTGTTGAAACTGAAATTCGTGTCGCTCATGCTATATAGGAGACACTCTTGGTCGTCCCATGTGTCGTAACTGACAGCCCACTGTACGCGGTCTCTCAATGTCCTACGTGTCCTCAAAGGTATTTGCTGGGGTGCGGAACAAACCAACCTCCTCCATTTGTTCTGGTCCTTTATCCATTCGAAACTAGACTATGGGTGCTTTGTTTATGCATCTGCACATCTGTCCCTCTTACACCGCCTCAACACTATTCACCATTGTGGCATGTGTTTGGGCACTGGCACCCTTTACACTAGCCCGATTGAGAGTCTGTATGCTGAAGCTCCTAAACTACTACTGTCCTATCACCATGACTTTCTCCGCAGCCAGTATACATGCCGTTTGTCTGCCATGGGTAGCCACCCTTCCTATGCTGCTGCCTCCTTCGATGATTCCTTTGATTGCCAGTATAGGGCACATCCCTCTTCTCCACCTTGGCTTCGAAAAGATGCCTGTGTTAACCTTGGCCTTCATTTGCTTCCTAAGGACACTACTCCAGCCTTGCTCTGCCGCCTTCAGTTTCATGACATTCGCATGGAACTTTGTGATAGTACTTTTGTGTACAGTGATGGTTCTTGAACTGACCATGGTGTCGGGTGCGCCTTCATTGTTGGGACCAAAGTTTTTCAATATCAACTTCTGGCACCCAGCTCAGTATTTACAGTCAAGCTCTTCACCCTGTAACTGGCCATGCAGTACACCCGCGACACTCTTGTCAATTGTCTCATCTGCTCAGACTGTGCAGCGCCCTTCAAAATCTACATGCACTGTACACACCCCATCCCTTAGTGCAGCAAGTCCAGAAAAACTGTCACTTGCTCACTCTTAGTAGAGCCATTGTGATGTTTATGTGGGTTCCTTATCATATCGGTCTGCCAGGAAACGACGCTCCTGCCAAGGCTTCAGTCCTAGTATGTCAGCCCAATAGTTCCTATATTCCCTCCAATGATCTCGGTGTTGCTGTCTGTCAGGAGGTAGTGTCACTACAGCACTGCCATTGGTCCTCGCTTTATGGGAATAAGCTCTGGATTATTAAGCCTCTCCCAGCGGCTTGGATGGCCTCCTCTCGGTCCTCCCACCGGGAGAAGGTCATTTTAACTAAGTTGCGTATTGGTCACTGCCTCTTTAGCCATAGTCATTTAAGTGTCGCTCCCCCACCACTTTGTACACGTTGCACCCAAGTTTTAACTATCCATCATTTTCTGACGGAATGCCCATTCTTAACCATTTATGTTCCTGCTTGGGTTTGCCATCTGAGTTATTGGCTGTTTTAGCAAACAACGTGCAGACTGTCGACCACGTTTTACTTTTTACCCATCATAGCAATATGGTAAAGACCATTTAATTTTTAGTTATTGATCTCTGATTCTGTATGGTGTCTTTTGTAGCCCTTTCTCAGCATCCCTGTTTTTATCTGTCTTCTCTTACAGCAATTGAGATATACGCATAGTTGTCTTTTAACTCCTCTCTGTCTTTGTGTTCTATAGTTTCGACTTGGGCGTGTATGACTCCAGTTGTTTTTGCACCCTAGAACAAGACAAAACGGCCTAGTAGAAATCCTTGGGCTTTACACGACATATTAACTGATGAAAGGAGAAAATATAAAAATCCATCAAATTAATAGGCAAAAGGCAACACAAGCATCTAAAAAGAAAGAGGAAGGCAGAAAGTGCAAAATGGCTGGGAAGGAATGGCCAGAGAGCATATGCTAGGCTATGTTTGCAACTAGGGGAAAGATAGAAACATACCCCACTACATCACAGAAAGCCATTACTGGGTATTTCACAAAGTTATATTGATGCTTCCTCAGCTTGCCGTGTGAATCAGTGGTTACCAAGGGTCCGTACCCTCTCGAAGGGGGGTGGGGTGTTTATTTTCAACATGAAGTGTGAACACTACAGTGAATACAGGTAAGAGCTGCTAACTGGACCTATAATACTGACACAAGAAAAGCATATGGACAGAGTATATGTAAATCACAGCACACTGCTCTACATTGCTACAAGGGAACTTAATTCTTAATCATCTTGTACATCAACTGTAGCTTTCTTTGAGGAAAGACAGCTTCCACCGCCATGAACGCTACTTGCTTTTCAGATTAAAGGCTGAATATACCTCTCCAGCTTTTCCTGTCCGCTTTTCTCATGTGAATAGACAAAGTAATTGCACTAAATGTTTGTTTATATAGTTGAGCTATTTTCAGTTTATGAAGTAATTGCATACTTGCAGTTGTTAAGTGAGGTTTTATATAAAATATTTTCCTATAAACAGTGGCAGAGAAGTGATTAATTTGTTAAGTCTGATGCTGTCAGTGACCTGTGTAGTGTTGGTGGGAAAGGAATTGGATTAGTAAATGCAGCCTCTTGCTGCTGCCAGACATTGAGAGCATATTGTAAAGCCATGTAACAATGTTGTAGACACCTGGTGGTCATTTAATGAATAACCAGACAGCTGCTGCACTTCTCTCACTATTAATTGTTATCTGTAGGCTGCATAAATCTCTTCAAATCAGGAAATGGTGGCAGTTTAGTCGGCTGCACTTGCCTCCACAGTATACCTTGCAAGGTGGGTGTCAATATGTCCGGTGGAACAAGACTTATCATGTTCAAATCTAAAACAGTAATCTCTGTAATGCATTGCTTGATTTGTGTGGGAATACCTGAAGTCCCATAACATCTAGGTGACCTAAACTGTTACAGAGGAAGCCAATAGGGCCAGTGGTATACTTGTGTGTTTCACACAGGAATATTGTTAGTGTGTGCCGCAAGGTGTGATGGGAACAAAGATGATGTGTCAGCTGTTTGTGCTCCACAGCCAGGAAGAGAGTAGCATGCAGATGATGTGTTTTGAATACATTTAGAAGAGAAATTGAAACACTGCTGTAATGAGATTATAAGTGTATTGCGAGGACTGCATTGCAAACTGTGATGTAATCGGAAAGAAAAAAACAGTGGAGTATTCCTCTGCTGTGTGTTCCCAAGCATTTGATCTGCTTGGGCACACTGAGTAAGTAGATCAATGTTTTTAATTAAGTCATGGGAGAAGGTAAGTGGGTCAATATTTCTGAAGTAAATCAATGGTGGTGGTGGGGGGGGGGGGGGGGGGGTAGATGGATCAATGTTTTTAATTAAATCATGGGAGGAGGTAGAGGAAAGTGTTTAATTAAAAAAGTAGGTGGATCAGTGTTTTATAATTACGTCGAGGGGGATTTCTGTGGAGGAGGAGGAGGAGGAGGACTAACAAATGTTGTTGTACTTCTTAGTTGAGGTCTGCAAATAAGATGAAAGCAAAAACTGAAAGTACAGCAGATTTTATTTGTATGGGTTGTAGACTAGTGCAGCTACCAACAAAAACATAAAAGCTTATCTGGCTCTTACTGTTCCTCTTTCCTCCACATACTCAAAGAGCTGCCAAAAAATTTTTTACAGTGTTTCATGCCATGGAGGGACCGCTTGATGGCAGCTCATGTGTCTTCAATAGTATTTGTGTGGGTACCTGTTTCACGATCTTTGAAAATTACTTTGATTCACCTGAAGGTGTCAGAAGCCTTCATTTTTCAAACATTTGTATGTTGAGAAACAGTTAGAAGTAAAGGTTGCCCCCCCTTAGCAAAATATTTTCTTTAATAAGTTTCAGAAGAACTGTTTTTGAGCGCATTGACACAGCAGGAAAGGAACACTTCTATGTATTTCACTGTTATATGCCAAACACCCATCGTCTTGTTTGCTTGCCAAACTACTTCATTCAGAACTGTGATTCATCAGTCTCAGCAATCTGTCATTCTGTCAGTCCTGTCTCCTTGCACACCTATGTACAGAAATGTCACCAGTCGATCCCAGTTTGCTTCGCCAAATCAAATTCTCGAATTGTGTTCTGGGATTGTATTCATAAACCCATAAGTATGTGGACTGCAAAACCATACTAATTAGTAGCTTAAAACCAGTAGTTCTTTCTAATACAACACTTCTAGAAGTGGCTGCTTCTGCTACACTTCCAAACAACTCCATCAACACAATGGCTAGACTCTTTAAGAACTACTTCACTCACACATTTAATACCCTTCCAAATCTCCGCAGTGAGTCCTTGATGCACATACCAATGGGCGATATCGCCATGTGGAACTAAATCTGTTAAAACACTCCACTTCGTACCACTTGCTGACATAATCACAGAATACCATTGTAAACTCATTAACACACTTAAGAAATGGCAAATAAGACAATGGTTTCAATTTTGATCCTAGAAATTCATTGACTATGTTCTCCCCTCTCATTAGTTGTTTGAAAGTATCACCCCATTGGGTTCACAAAGCTGCTGCGTTGCCAGCCTGTGAGCAGTAGGTAAGCTCCACCGTGAGTGCCTTTGGCCCCGATCGTTTAGCCTAATTCCATTATATAAATTCAAGCTCAGTGATGTTACTCTGTCTGCTCATGTGAGAGAAGTTGAGAGGTAATGCTGGGGAGTTATAGTCTGTTTGTAAACAGAAAAGCGAGGAGTACTCTTGGTGGAGGAAGGTGTATTTCTCGGAAGAACACTACAGTTGCCATAGAGGGTGACAAAGAATCAACTTCCTCTGTGCAGATTTATGTTGAGTCTGCCCTTACACATTTCTTGCATTAATGTTGTTAATAATTTGTATCTGTATTCAACGTAGTGTTAACACACTTTGTGAAAAAGAAAAATTGACTCATAAAGCGAGCTGTGGAAGGTTTGCTATAATTTTGTTGAAACACCCTTAAGTAAATCACTATTTTTAATAATCTGCTATTTTTCCATATCTTGCAACACAGAAACTATTAGATCTATAGAAAAAATGGATAGGAACTTTTTTGTAGGATTTTAATGTAATTTTAGTACTGGGAAGCCACAGTCTTAAAGATAATCGAGACAAAAGGTAAAAATTTACTTTTTAACACCCTCCTCCCATGCTCACATCCCACTGATCAGGATTTTTAGTAAGTTATTCATTACACTTTCCATTATTGCTGTACAATATTGCGACTACACAAGTTTTTTTTCCCTTAATTTTTCTTTGTTGACTTGACTACGTTGGCTGGCCATACCATCAGTGCCATAAAACCTCAGTTTATTTAGGAGAATTTTGTGACTCACCCTATTATATGCCTTAGAGAGGTCACAGAATTTATTTATTTATTTATTTGATACTTGTAAAATTTGGTGTGTGTGTGTGTGTGTGTGTGTGTGTGTGTGTGTGTGTGTGTGTGTGTGTGTGTGTGTGTGTGTGTGTGAATGGCGTTTCTCAGCTGAGCAATTCTTCTGAAATGCAAAGTGTGATTTTACTAAAAATTATTATTGCTGAAGTGAGATCCTATTCTAGAACACACCACGTTCTCAAAAGATTTGGGAAATTTCAGTAGTGAAACAGGTCAGTAATTACAGAGATCTCACCTATCAACTCTTTTATTGAGGTATTTAACAATGGCGTATTTTAATATCTTTCGAAAAATACTGTGAGACAGATGTGTCCTGTATTTCAGGAAAGGCCGTGCTTATTGTATGGTAACAAGTCTTAATGTTCTGTTGGAAATACCATAAAAATCCACATGAGCTGCTTTTGACAGACTCTATAATTTTCTTAACTTCAGAAAGGGAAGTACGTGTGACTGATGATTTACAGCCTTCCTGTGAAATCATTGTCAGAATTACCAATTTCTGACATTAAATAAATATTTCTGGATTCTTAATAACTGTTCTTCATAATTTTCAGTATTTTTTATACTGTGCAACTATTACAGGATCTTTACGTGTTCTTGCCAACAGGTCTGTTTCCTTTTTTCTTTCATGAGAGACTTTAATCCCTGTAGTACTCAATGATTTTTACGTGACTGTTCATCCTTTATGATTAGTTTATGAGGAAAGCTGTTTCCAAATTATTACAATATTGTGAAAAGTATAGATTACTACTCACCATATAGAGGAGTTTTTTAGTTACAAACAAGTACAACAAAAAAGTCAGCTTTACAGCTTGAGCTTTCAGACAAAAACCTATATTTAGAGGAGGAAAAACACACACACACACACACACATGTAAGCGCAACTCGCACACATGACATGCATCTCTTGCCACTCAGGTTGGACTGCGAGCAGTTGTGCCTGATAGGAGAAGCAGTCTGTGGGTATTGAGGGTTAGGAGGAAGCTGGGATAGTGAGGGGTTGGATAACAGGTAGGACTGGGGGTGGGTGTAACGCTGCCTGTGGGAGCAAGCATGAACATGGTGTTATGACGACAATGAATGAATCGTCGCCATTGTGAATGACTGGTGGCCAGTGCTAAATAGAAACATACAAATCTCTTCTTTGCATATACAGCAGCTTTGTCAGTGAAGTCAGTAAGGAGATGGCTGCAAGGTCTGGGTCTAAAACGACTAAAATAATTAGAGGTCATTTGTAAAAAATAATATATTGTACTTAACTGGTGTTACAGGATTCTTCATAGTCAGGAAGAATATAATTACAAACAGAGAGCTGTAGAGCCATCACATAGGCCATACTTTAACTAAATGCCTTGTTAGAGGTTGCTTCCAATCAGCTGAAGGCTATACTACTTTTCTACCTGACGTCCCAAGCAAGAGTCACCGAGCGCACGCTGGAGACTTGTTACAAGCCACGGAGCAGTGCTAGTCACGATTCCTGGGTTCAGTGGTACTAGTACGGACCACAGTCGATAACTGCAGCCCCTAACAAGTGTGGTATCAAATATTGATACCACACGTGGTGGGGACAGGGTAAGACTGTTAAATGCAATTGGGTGGTTTGATGTGGGGGAGGGGGGGGCTGAGGGGGAAGAGCCGGGATAGGTGAGAAGAGGATGTGTTGGTGTAATATAGGACTGAGACTGGTGAAGGTTGAGGACAGGGAGGTTACTGGAACATAGATTATATCGAATGAAGAGTTCCCACCTGTGCAATTCAGAAAAGCTAGTGTTGGTAGGATGGATCCAGATGGCGCAGCCTGTGAATCGGTCATTGATGTGAAGCACATTGTGTTGAGCAACTACATGGTCCAGCTGTCTCTTGGCCTCAGTTTGTCAGTGGCCATTCATGTGGACAGACAGCTTGTTGGTGTTCATGCCAACATAGAAAGCAGCACATTGGTTGCAGCTTAATTGTAGATCACATGAATGTTTTTGTGGGTAGCCGTGCCTTTGATGGAAAAAATGATTCCTGTGACCGTGGTGGTGGTGGTGGTGGTGGTGGTGGTGGTGGTGGTGGTAGGATGTGTGGGAAAAGTCGTGCATCGAAATCTGTTGCAGGGGTATGAGCCATGAGACAAGGTGTTGCAGGAATGGACAAAGATATTACATAGGTTCAGTGGCCAGCAGAAAATCGCTGTGGAAGGGGTAATGAGTACGATATTCCTCATTTCAGGACATGACGAGAGGAAACCCTGGCAGAGAATGTGATTTAGTTGCTCCAGTCCTGGATGGTACTGAGTCACGAGGGGAGTGCTCCTTTGTCGTCAGGTGGTAGGAGTGTGGGAGGTGGTAAGTAGCTGGAGAGGCAAGGCAAGAGAAATTTGTTTCATACAAGATTCGGAGAGCAATTTCAGTCTACAAAAGCCTTGGTGAGGCCATTTGTATATTTGCAAATGGACTGCATGTCACTACAGACATGACAGTCCTTGATGGCTAGGATTTATGGAAACATCATACTGGTGCAGAACAGGTGGCAGCTGTTGAAGTGGATGTATTGCTAGTGGCTGGTAGGTCTGATGTGGATGGAGGTGCTGATATAGCCATCTTCGAAGTGGGGGTCAGCATCAAAGAGTTTATGGTAAAGAGATAGCAGGACCACCAAGATGCAGGGCATACTGCCCAACACAGTGTGTTTCAGTTCAATGACTGCTTCCCTCCCTATGCCATCTGGATCTATCATACCAACACCAGCTTGTCTGAACTGCACAGGTGAGAATTTTTAACATCTTGTGACATCTTACATTGTCAGTCGAACTGATCATTATGTAAGAGACTCTATTCTTATCAGCAACTTGGGTGCATGAGCTGTTAAGCTGATTTGTGACTGTGCTCACTCTTAGGTAACATACTTGTCATTAGTCTAATTATAGATCTCCAGATTCATAGAACCTGCAAACTAATTTGAATAGTAGTCACACTGCCATCAAACTCCCCCCCCCCCCTCCCACCCCTCAGTGGCAATAATTTTAGGAATCTTTTCCTTCCATCTTATTTGGTCATAAGTCTTCGAAAGCTCAGCTCTGTTAAGCTTGTGACACTAATACTGGATCCCATATGTCTTCCATATCAACTTCCATGTCTTTTTCCATCATGCCATGAGATGGTTCTTCCCTCTAATAAAGGCATTACGTGCACTCTTTCCACCTATACACTCTCACCATTATCTATAGTTAATGTATAGATGGAAATTCCCATTGCACTTAAGATGTTGATGCCATTGCTTCACTGATGATTATTTTAACTTTTCTGTATGCTGAGTCACTCCTGACAACCATTCTCCCCTCCTCCCTGCCGACTACCCCAGACCGATGTTTGTCTTCCAACTTTTGTGATTGGCCTTTTTAGATGTGTCCATTCCTCTTCAAAATAACTGGCTGCTGTGCTATTAGTATAGCAGTGTCTGCTGTCTTAGATAGCTTTAAACACACCACCTCATTCCTCAGTATTGTACCTAAATATCCTATATCTTTGCAAGCTGATCTGTCTTCACTCAGTTTACTCTTCATCTTTTCTAAATAGTGATCAGTCTATATATACTCTTGGGTGTGTCTTATAATCCACTGTTGTATTCCTTAATCTGCCTGACCATGATGTAAGCCCGCTAGAATTGTCCTCTCTCCCCACAGGCCTTTACCAAGTATACCATTGATTGTGAGTGTTGTACAATGTATTCACTATCACTAGCGGTAATTTATAACAAAATTCTCAGCGGGACCCACCTCCTCTTCCTCAAAACCACCCTCTCCAAACCTTCCAGGAATTTCTCAACTCCAGCCTTGCCTCTAAGTCTTTCTTGAAAAACCTTAATCCTACTCCCAATGGTTGCTTCACCAGGAAAGAGGGAAGGAAAGGGAAAGAAGAAAGGATGTGGGTTTTAAGGAAGAGGGTAAGGACTCATTCCAATCCCGGGAGCGGAAAGACTTACCTTAAGGTGAAAAACGGACAGTTATACACTCACGCACGCGCATTTGCGTTTTTTTGTGTGTCTATCGACATACCAAGGCTTTCGTGTAACAAAGAAGGTGTGACTTACCAAACGAAAGCGCTGGCAGGTTGATAGAAACACAAACACACACTCACAAAATTCAAGCTTTAGCAACCAAAGGTTGCTTCATCAGGAAAGAGGGAAGGAGAGGGAAAGACGAAAGGATGTGGGTCTTAAGGGAGAGGGTAAGGAGTCATTCCAATCCCGGGAACGGAAAGACTTACCTTAGGGGGGAAAGGAGGACAGGTATACACTCGCAGACATTTGTGAAGGCAGAGAGTTTGGCCCAAATTCTTTGCCTTCACAAATGTCTGCTTGTGTCTGTGTATGTGCGGATGGATATGTGTGTGTATGCGAGTGTATACATGTCCTCCTTTACCCCTAGGGTAAGTCTTTCCACTCCTGGGATTGGAATGACTCCTTACCCTCTCCCTTAAAACCCACATCCTTTCGTCTTTCCCTCTTTCCTGATGAAGCAACCGTTGGTTGCGAAAGCTTGAATTTTGTGTGTGTGTTTGTGTTTCTATCAACCTGCCAGTGCTTTAGTTTGTTAAGTCACATCTTCTTTGTTCTTAGATATATTTTTCCCCATGTGGAATGTTTCCCTCTATTTTATATATATACATATATATATAAATTTGTTTTGAGCTTTGTTAAATTGATTTAAAAAATAGTGAAGTCTGAATCTTATATTTGAGTTTTATGTATTTCAAAGCAGGTGTTCAGTTACAAAAAACACCTAGATAATGGCAGTCAGTTGTATATTTAGATATGTTTAATAATTGTAAATTCAATTTCCAGCATGTAATCAGAAGAATAAAGAACACTCAGCCAATACTTACCTAGATTCCAATTATGAAGTAAATGCAGGAGGAAAAACAGTTGATTATCAACCACAGGATAAACTGTTCAACAAATTTTTAAATAAAATAAATGTTGATAGATATGAAGGACCAGCACTACCATCACATGCTTTAAATCATTTAATAGAAAGCAGTAGAAAACTGGATTCTGACAGGTTAGTGCTTATAATTAATGTCTTGAAGCATTTTGTATGTTCCAAATAGTGTTTTGAAATATTGATGCTGAAATTTCCGGTTCCATTGAGTAACTTAATCGATAGTAACACAATTGCTAGTGTGATGTAAAATTAGTTGGTTACCAATTTTATGCTGCCCCTGTATAGTGTATAGGTACATAATTTCTATATAAAAAGGAAATTTTTCATTTTAGAACTTTCGTGACAGTTATTGCAATTAGGCAGTTTTTGTAGAATAGTATACTCACTCACTGGTAATCATCAATCATCATTTTTGTTTTAAAGGATACGTACCAAAGATAAACATGACAGAGCAACAGCAGAGCAGGTTATGGATCCCAGAACACGGATGATACTTTTCAAGCTGCTTAGTAGAGAAGTCATTTCTGAAATAAATGGCTGTATTTCTACTGGCAAAGAAGCTAATGTGTATCATGCTACCTCAAAATCTGGGAAGGATTATGCGATCAAGATTTATAAAACCTCAATACTTGTATTTAAAGACAGGGATAAATATGTTACTGGAGAATTCAGGTATGTGGGAAAACAAAATTTGCCTGGCCTTTGTTCAGATGCTAATGTCGTTGTATTATCTTGATAATTATTATTATTGACTTCGTATTGTAAATTAGGTTGAGGGGTTAATGTTTTGCCTAACTAAAATTGAAATGTGTGGCTGTAAATTAATTTTTACAGTTTGAACATTAAGACCTAAAATTGAATTACAAACAATTTGAACATTTTGTGTATCACAACCATTAGTGTAACAAGTAAGCATTATAATCCATCAGCAACTGTACACAGTCTACAATAATGTCAAAAGCAGCATCAAATATTAGCTATGATGTAATATTTTCATGGGTGCGTGATGAGCAGTGCCTTTCAGATTGCTTCACTGACACGATTCTAAAAAAATCAACTGTATATGTTCTGTCTGGAGTGCCAGTATAGTTTGATGATAAAGCAGATAATTGACAGCTTCAGAAGCCACTCAGCTTTGATGGAAATGTATCAGAACGTAATGAAACGTCAAGCAATGATGAGGATGGTGAGACCTTTGCCCTACCTGTGGGCCTTTAGTACCTTTAGTTCTGGCATCTGATGATGACTCAAACACAAGAGACCAACAGTTACTTCTGCCACAACAATGAAAAGTCAGAGACTTTCTGGCTTGCACAGAAGTGTGTTCTAGTCAGGGAAATATCAGCTTCTTTGTTTCACGCTTGCTTTGCCAATATATCGTGTGGTCTTCTTCCAACAAATTGCGCAAACCTGTGTTGGATGCAGTTTCATCTCAGCTGCAAGAATATTATCAGGAAAGTGTTGTCATACAAGCCAGTTACTGATAGTTGCACTAAGAATAGTTTCTTGAGCCATTTTGTGCTTTCCTGGAAGAGTCCTTCACCATTTACTTCAGACTGTTGCCATCTCTTTCAGCATTGTGCCATTCAGTTTTTTCTTTAGAGTTCCCAAAATTTCGTGGTCACTCAACAAATATGTCACATATGTAGAAGAACTTTAAAAAAATCCAATTATTACAAGCACAAATCTTGGGACAGTGCAAGCACACAGTAGCTCAGTCAGTCGACACAGTAGATGGCGGTAACTGTCAAGGGATAGGTTGCAAGGCATCCATACATTCTTCTCATATGGATCCAGTTCAATTTTCGAACAATAGGGGGCTTACGCATTGTGAACATCACAGCCTGAGATATACTTGGGTGCACTCTTTTGAACGAAATGTCATGGCCCCAGTTGTGCTTGGGATGGGTTGCCAAAGTAACTTGCTGCTAAATCATAACAACACTTGGCTATTAAGTCCTTAATCACATTTTTAGTCAAGCAAGTGAATGCATTGTCATACCATGTGCCATCAAAGTATTTACGTACTAATCAAATTGACCACTCAAATTTCTATCCCAACAAAATGTAAAACGTTTTCAAAGTATTGACTGTAAGTTAGTGAATTGTTTTTTCCATGATGGACTTTTGATATGCAGTTTGCAGTGCCTCCTTCCTATGACAAACTCTGCCCCTTAGGCATCACTGCATTAATGAGGGAGTGTTCAAATATAGAACTCCTCCCCTCCCCTTAGCAGTGTAGTTAAACACTCGTCTCTTACATGAAAAATTAGCAGCCAGTTCTTACCTCACTGGCTAACAAATTCTTCTTCTTCTTCTTCTTCTTCTTCCCTATTATGAAAAGATATACATCTGCAACATTTGTTGCGAATTTATATTCATTGCAGTCTTCTGTCTTGCAGAGCTTCCAGAACAGAAAATTTGGGATGTACTTTAGTTTAATTCCTTGTTAATCAATTTTGCTGTGCTTAATGTCTTCTTACATTGAGTCACATATCTCAAATGAAGTGATGTATCTGTGATTATATTGACACTATGCCATATAGTGTTCACTCTGTTTATGCTAGACATTTTCCATGGAATACTTTGCAACAATTAAGTGACCAGCAGAAACAGATGCTGAGGACCAGACACAGTTGCCAAATGTGATAACTCATCTGTGAAGATCTAATAGTTTTGATAAAAAAAAATTCAGAGGGAATTTTTACTACTGGTATATCAGTAAGTGAAATAAATTTTGACTGCACTTTGATTAGACACACATTGCTTTAGTAAGGTGATTTAGTCAAGATATAGAGGAAATCTCAAGTCTGATAGGGACAACAAAAAGACTGTCACAAAAGCATTCGGCCAACAAGGCCTTTGTCAAAAACAGATCTCTCTCTCTCTCTCTCTCTCTCTCTCTCTCTCTCTCTCTCTCTCTCTCTCTCTCTCTCACACACACACACACACACACACACACACACACACACACACACACACACACACGACCACAGTCTCTGGCAGCTGAAGCCACAGTCCATCCTGGATTTTCCATTGGTCCAATTCGTCAAGAGCTGGTCAGAACTTGCACCAGTTTATTGTAATCAAAGATATACACAGGATGCTCCTTGGAAACAGTGCAAGCTAACTTAAATCGATGTTCCAAAGCAAGTCGTCCTATGGGTCCGGGAGTTAGAATAGGTCAGAGGTATACCTGCCTGTTGTAAGATGCAACTAAACGGAATCTATCATGTTTCGGCCTTTATGTGATGGTCCCCTGTAGGGTTTGACCTCCATTTTTCAAAATTATCCCGAAGAGCAAGCCAATTGGGGAAGGGCACCTTACATGGTGCATCACGTCCACCATGCGCTGAGACCTGTCACATCTGTTGTTGACCTGGATCTGCACTTCTGCTAATTCTCCAGCTGTTGGGCGAGGTCACCCTCCTGGGTGTATATTTTTTTCATCAAGTGTGCAGTATTGTTTCTGTGCTGACGACAACGCCGATGATGATGGACTTATTTGCTTGGTTGCACCTGATATCCAGCACGGTAGACAGTCCGTTGTTGTGGGGCCGCCATGTACCCTGTTGGTTGTAGCCCCCTGATCACACATGGATTTCTCTGCTGATACCTGTGTTGTTAACTCCCTATGCCTGCCAAGGGGTAGATGCCCATCCCCCTGGGCATCGGGACTCCTGGCAATGGCCATCCTGCCAGATGGCCTTTGCTGCATCTGGGTGGTGCCCATGGTGAGGACCCCTGGTTGGAGTAGGTGGCATCAGGGCAGATGACATGCGAGGGAGCGTAGTACATTATATCTTGCTGATGGTCAAACACCAGCAGTCTCTAAGTGTTCACAGGCTCAATTCAACGCACAGGAATATGACCTCAAATCATTCCACTCCCTGGCCACACCATGGGAGGAACGTTAGGCTAAGGATGGCAGCGGCTCTTATTCGCCCCAGTACCTTGTATGTTCGAGAACTGATTGGGAATCTTTCATGAGGATGAAGCCTTAGTTTTTTGTAGAGCATTTAGAGGACAAGTTTGGGGAGGTGGAGGGCTTATCCAAAATGAGATCTGGGTCAGTCTTCATCAGAACAGCATCTTCTGCCCAGAAATGGGCGTTACTCACTTGTGACAAGCTGGGTGATGTTTCTGTAACCATCATGCCCCATAAGAGCTTAAATATGGTCCATGGTATCATATTTCACAGGGACCTTCTTTTGCGGTCTGACAATGAGCTGCTCACCAATTTAGAACAGCGAAGTGTACATGTCATTCGGCGTGTCCACTGGGGTCCGAGGGATAATAAGGGTGCCATCAGCACCCTTCCCTGGAGCACCTTGTTACCTTCAAATGGCTCCATGCGCGCCTTCACCAACTTATCAAACAATGGAAGCAGGAGTGCTGGGAGAGATACATCTCAACTATTATGTGCTGTACGTCACCTTCCCAAGTCTGGGCAAAGATCAAACGTGTTTTTGGGTAACAGACCCCAACAGGTGTTCCCAGTGCCTAAAAAGTATCTGACCTTTGACCAGAAAAAATATTTTGAATACCTGACAGGCTTGGGACCCTACTCCCCTTCAAAGTGGTCCCCTTGT
Organism: Schistocerca gregaria; assembly: GCF_023897955.1. Lineage (NCBI taxonomy): Eukaryota > Metazoa > Arthropoda > Insecta > Orthoptera > Acrididae > Schistocerca > Schistocerca gregaria. Next base: position 640,063,138 of record NC_064922.1, on the reverse strand, counting down.
GCTTGCACACACTCAGCCCAAGAGCTGGTCCTTCCAGTGCTAGAAACACCTCTGGAAGTCTTCTTTTGGAATGGTGTTAAACTCAGTCATTGTGTTCCGCATTATCACTTATCTACACTTAAATCAGGATCCTTTCAGTGGTGTCTTCAAGTTTGGAAACAACCAGAATATGCAAGGAGCTATATATGGAGAGTAGGAAGGTTGGCGAATGGCTGTAATTCTGCGTTCGGCCAGGAAATGTTGGATAAGTGGGATAAATGTGTGGGGGCATTGTCGTGGATCAGTTACTAGTTTTTCACCGTCCACATGTTTGGTCTTTTGCACCAAACTGTGTCACAGAGTCGCCGGAGAACATTTTGATAGTACTCCTTTGTCACTGTTACCCCTCCGGTGCATATTCATGATGCACAATTCCACGGACATCAAACAAGACAGTCAGCATCACCTTGATTTTGCTTTGCATCTGCCACACTTTCTTTGGCCTTGCAGACTCGGGATGCTTCCATTGAGATGACTGTCTTTTTGTTTCTGGGTCGTACCCATGCACCCATGTCTCATCGCCAGTTAACACGGTGTTCAGAAACCCAGGATCAGTGTTGGTGGTGCCCAGAAGGTCCTGTGCAACATCAAAACAAAGATCTTTTTGTTCCGATGACAACAACTTGGGCACGAATTTCGCAGCCACTCGGTACATGTGCAAATCATCATGCAAAATTGCATGTGCAGAATCTTTACTCACTTCAACCTCTTGGGCAATCTCCCACGCGGTCAAACGACAATCTGCCATCAACAAATTTTGCACCATCTCAACAACAGCTGCACTCGGAGCAGTTTGCGGCCTGCCAGAATGCTGGTCACTCTCCGCTGATGTGCAGCCATTTTTGAATCTGTAGAACTACTCCTTAATTTGGGTTACACCCATCGTATATTCTGCAAAAAAGTGCTGAATCTTATGAATTGTTTCACTTAGAGAATCACTAAGCTTTTGACAAAATCTGATGCAGTGTCTTTGCTCAGCACATACAGTCATCTTGAGGAGAGAATCGGTAATCCAACGAACACGTTGTAAAGCAGCTCACTCAGTGACAGACAGGCAGCAACTGACACGCTGGAAGGCGGGGACAAAATTCACACATGCGCATAGTCTCTTCCATTACTAAGTACAGTGGCGTCGCACAATCGTCTCTATTTTGTGTGGGTAAATCAAAGGACAGATACTTTTTATGCAGACCTTGTAAATGGCCTTTTATCTACCAACGCAAATGCAATTGCCGAGCACTTTGCTGAGCACTATGCTCGAGCCTCTGCATTGGAGAATTACCACCCCCACCCCCTCCCCCAGCCTTTCGCACTCCCAAATGGCGGCTGGAAGGGAAAGTTGTCTTGTTCACTACGTGCCACAGTGAATCCTTTAACGCCGCATTTACAGAATGGGAGCTACTCAGTGCCCTTGCACATTGCTTCAACACAGCTCCTGGGCCAGATTGGATCCAGTCAGATGTTTAAATATATCTCATCTGACTACAAGCGACAGCACCTAGTTATCTTCAACCTGATCTGGTGCGATGGTGTCTTTCCATCTCACTGGCGGGAGAGCAGCATCATACCAGCACTCAAACCCGGCAAAAAACCCCTTGATGTGGATAGCTATCGACCCATCAGCCTCACCATAGTTCTTTTTAAGCTGCTAGAACATAAGGTGTGTCGGCGGTTGGGTTGGTTCCTGGAGTCATGTGACCTACTGGCTCCATGTCAGGTGTCAGAGCGGCTTCCGCCAGGGTCGCTCTTTTGTATCCTGCCTGGATAGGTGGCGCGTGGATCTGCTCCTGTGAACTGGTTCTGCAAAATAGGCCAAGAGTGAAGGACACGAGCAGGAGCAGGAAAACGTGAAGTACTTAAGTATTGCGTGTGGGTTAAAGCTCTTTTACTGGTTTAGGAATGTATACAAATTATACAATTACTTAACTTTGCTTACAGATGAGCACATAGGTGCGAAGCTGTTCACGTATCTAAGTTAACAGTTACTAGTAGTTGGACAAACTATTGTTGAAGTAACAAAGGCAATGTCTGTCATGGCTAGCCCCTTGTCTTTCCATACCAAAAATTTGACAAGCTAACAAATGTAACTGCAGTCATTCGCAGTAAAGCTTACCACCCTTCCCACTCATTATATGGTGGAAAAGCCACAAATATAGGTACTGTGGAAGATACTCCTGCAAAATTTTGCAGCACTTCCACTACCTATAGTATAGATGTTAGCTCCTGATAACCTTGCACCATCTGTGTTAGTAGTTGTAGTGGTTTCTCCATAGCTGAAACCCCATACTCTCACCTGATTACTAAAATGTTCATTGTCTGAGTGATATACACCACAGATCCCTTCTTCACCACCACTTTCCTAAATTTGAGTTACACATGAGCTGGAAGGGACAATTCCTGATCTATTTACGACATAAGATATGTACAGGATGCTCATTGGAAACAGTGTGTGCTAACTTACGTCAATATTTCAAAGCAAGGTTCAGTCCACACTGTATCAAAGTTCCGCCTACAACAGATAGAACCCATCATATTAACACCTTAGCCCTAACAGTAGCACATCTGCCATGCAATCCGTAAATTGCATTAAAATTGACTCGGATTGGCCGTCGGCCAGCTTACATGGCAGATTCTGGTATGATGCCATCAGAGGGTGCTCCTGATAATCAGCAGCCCCTGGGTATAGCACCACAGCGCGACAGCAGTGTTGAGCCAGCTACTTTGTTTACGTAGTGACATTGGATTCACTACATGATGTTAAGAATATCAGGAAAATGTGCCGTGAAAAAAATAAAGTGAATGAGTAGCCTCTAACACTGGACCATTCTGGAATCCAACTTTGTCTCAGTTACATTGTGTACATGATAACCCATAATTGTATAAACTCTTTAAAGTTCCCAAACTAACAACATAATGGAAAGGACAGTTGCTACTCATCATATACCGGAGCTGCTGAGTCTTTCTGCAGCCCAGCATCTCCAGTATATGGTGAGCAGCAACTATCCTTTTCATTATATTGTTACATTCCATCCTGGATTTTCCATTGTTCAAACTTACATTAAATTCTGTCAGTTGTGTGACTTTTGCCATGAAATTAACCAAATATGAGAGTCGCACATAGTGAAAAATGTTAAGTCTTCACAGTTCACTATCAGGATTTACACTAAAGGCAGCTAACTCATGTGACTGTGTTACTTGCCAATTGAACGAAGGTTCCTCTTAGTTAAATTCACTACACTGGTCTGTACACTCTGTGCTACTGGCACAATATACCTGAACTCTTACCTCTCACTGAATAAGTAAATGATTGTGTAACATTTAAGCTATACAAGCAGTATTAAATTCAAATACACAAAAATGTGCATTCTGATGCTCCAGTCAACATGGTGCCAGAAGGTAATTTTTATCTTTACAGGTCTTTTGGTAAACATGCAATTAAGGATTCACTTAGAATGATTTTTGTTTACATTTCACAATAGACAGACATGCACTATGATGTTCTGAAAGACTTTTTCATTAGCTTTCTTCTAATGCAATCAACACTGTGCACAGTTTTGCTGTTATTAAGATGGTTAGCATCACACAATTTCTGGAGTCAGTAATTATGACCCAAACTTAAAGATAAAACTAGATTCATGTTACTGTATATTATTCTTAAGTTGCTTAGCCATATACCACACCTGAAAGATAATTTTATCAGAGATATCTAAAGCATTTTAAAGTACATAAGAATTACAAGTAACTGAGATCTTGTCAATCACCGTAGCAATATTTATTTGCTAAACATTATTTTCAAATAAATTACCCAATTCTTCATTTTTTAAATGAGAATAACTTTGTTTTTGTTGTTTCAATTAGTCCTTTACAACAAAAATTATTGCCTGAAATTTATTTTCCAATGGTGGTGTTTTTTTTTTTATCATAGCTCAGCTGATTTTCTGCTGTTGTCTGTATTGAACATAAAATACCATTACTATGCTTGTGGCCACCACTGGTCTTTGATAATCATGTCCTTGACACATGGCTCCCTCTCTGTGTAAAAATCGGATTCTTTTGTGGTATATCACCTGTGTCGGGGACGGCTGAGATGCACACAACATTGACGGCTAGCTTGCATGTTGTTAAGCCCACCACACTGCATATGACAGCAGCATTCTTAATTCCATCTCCTTCTCAATGTCTGTGGTCTTAAGAGTCAGATAGCTCAGGTTTTATCACGAATTTTTGGAGATTGTGTCCTACAGGTATAACACCTTCAGTTACACTGCAGTGAAAGTATTTTTACTTTTATGAACAATGGCAGTTGACTTTTGTGTAAGACATTGGACAAACTCAAATTTTTGCATCACCTTTTTCTTGTGATGTCAAGTGCACCATTTCTTTCATTACATATGTCCATGTCTAATTGAACTAAATTTACTGTGATGACCTCACCCCATAGGAAAAATAATTATCAAAATCTAAACTGTGAAGTCACCCAAAATTCTGGTTGGAAAACCAAACTATTTTTTATACTTCACAGTTAATCAAAATGCCACTTTATTTATGAACTGAAAAATCGAATGTTTACGAGAAACTGCTCTGAAAATAACCTGAGTCAACAAAATTGTGTATATACCTTCAGAAACATAAGACAATATCTGACAGACTTTAGAAAAAGTGACAGAGTTATGTGAATCACATTACATGGACACTGGGGGATTCACCATACATCTACCCACTTCAGAGTATAACCAGCATCTCTCAACACTATGACTCACAGCAATACACTATCAAAGTTTTTAATACTGTGTAAGCATTCCCCACATGTTTTGCCAACTGATATATGTGATTTGCACTCACGGCAGAAAATGCACCAATGGTGAAACAGCAGCTTTTATGTCATTGGTCGGATCTCGGGCAACTATGGCGGTTGCCGCAATTTACGCGTGAAGACATGTTTCGTGACAAAATACTTAAGTCAGTATCACATTACTGTACTCATTACGATACATAAAATCACCTAAAATAATGCAACTGCAAGAATTTTGACATGCAAGGAGAAATATTTCTAATGAGAGGAAGTAGTTTATATTTACTGGTGTTTCAATAATGACTACCATGCAACTATTAATTCATTAATGGTACCTTTATTTTTGATAGCAGAAAGCAAACCTAAACAAGCAAAGAATTGATTTGAATAGAGTCCATAATTCTACTACTTTTAATAGAGAAAATAGGTTTTTAGACCAGGGAATAGAATTTGGTGAAATATCTTAACTTTTCATTGCATACAAAGTTCTGCACTGAGCAGCACGACGTCAACAGGTTACGATGTTGTGAGCAGGATACAGGCAGTTCTGCTTGTTAATCGTCTCTGGCGAAACGTGAACAAAGTTCCTGCACAGCTGTATCAGTAACCCAGTTGTAATTAACACAAGACACTGGTATGCGACCATTGTTGATGTGTCTCCTCTTGCAAAGCACATTATGTAGACAGCATTCGTTTATACATTTTGTGCACTTTCCATGAAGCTTCCATCCATAACTACACAACTCGTCACATTCATATAGTCGTAGCCACAATTACACAGTTCATAGAAATGTTCTTTTACGTGATGCACACTGTAGACAATCTCTACTCTGTTCTCGCAGTTAAAACTTCTGTAAAGTCAATGAAAGTCAGATATACTCCACAGTTCATTAATGTCTCCACTTTCATGGCTTGATAGAATGTGAAAGACAACAGTTCCACCACCCGAATATCAATGGCAGCAAAGTTCATTTGCATAAAAGTAGTGCTCGTGTCGGTCACAACAATGTCTTGTTAGCAGCAGTTTGTCTGGTTTATTTGCTCCTAAAGTTCGCTGGCGATGGCATTACATAATGCAGCGGTAAAGTGAACTGACATTCTCATAATTTGGTGCCACTTTCCATACAATTCCAGGTGCTTTTCATAAAAACGTAGTATTATTTTCCCATGCACACTTCACAGATCCATCAGTCACCATACCTTCTATTACGCCACATCTGTTCGACTATCAATGTCGCTACTCCTGTCCCCTGTCTACAGATGCTGTATCATTATCGTAAATAACATAAATCTTTATAAGCGTTCTTGATTGCATTTTTCACAATTAATAATATACCAAAAAAGAAATTTATGAACTTTTTGTTATGTACGAGGCAGAACTATGGGCCTCATGTAAAAAGGGTGACCCGGCTGAGTCATGCAATTTGACTCTGTCTGATCACGAGGTGTGGCCATTAATTGCATGCCTTGATCACATAGGCTGACGTGAGGATCAATGAACTATACTTGACGTGATGTATGTGGAACATCTTAGGTGATATGAAAGTTCTGCCTTTCGGTGAGTCATCTCCTTTTAGTCCTAAATAATTCAAACGTTTAACCAGAACTTCCCATACATTATTGACCTGTTCCATAGCTTTATTTTGAATGAATGTTAGTTCTATACATGTTCTATGGTCTTTGATGGGCAAATCATCATATGAGCTGTTCTACTTGTCTTAAACAAGAGGTGGTTCTCATAGAGCCAGTAACAAGAACCCTTCACTGTTGTCGACTGTGTCAGCTCACATCAGTTCTTTAGAAATCTCCCAAGAGAGAAAGTATGTACAATCAGCAAATAATACAGGAGCTGTTGATAGATTTTTCTGGAAGGTCATTTATAACACAAGTGAACAGGAGTTGGCCTGGGTTGATCCTTGTGGGACCTGAAGTGACTGGTATTAGTTCTCACCTCATGTGTTAATTCTACTAGCTGCCCCCTGTTTGATAGATTTGATGGAAGTTACTCATTGCAGTATCCTGTTTTGCCATAAGCATCTAGTTTTCTTAAGAGTAGAGTGGCTAACTAAATCAGATTTCTTTGAGAGACCTGTAAACAGTACAGAAGCATGGTGTTTTTCATTTATGCAAAAGCTGTCTGGGCAGTTAAAGAAAATAGAGCTGTATATGAATTTATTTCTCCGAAAGAACTACTACTGTGCTGCTAGTAAGTAGTTACTTTCAAGGAAGTTCATTATGCCTGTATACATGATTTTTCCATCTTTTAATTTGCATACAATTCAGAGGAGGGTGATAGGTTGACAGTTGTCTAGCTTATGCTTATCTCCTTTATTGTCTGAGGGAATGATTTTGGAAGTTTTGAATGGCTCAGAAAATTTCGGTGCTGACAGCTATTTGATACATAAGTTTTCTGGCTTCAGTTATCTACCTATTTTATTACGTAGTAAGATATACCATCAACACCAAATGGGAAGAAAATTTGTCATATAGTTCAATTAATATGAAGGGACTCTTCCAGAGCTGAAGCCATTAAAGTGATTTTTGCATATATTTTGCATTTTGTTGGAGAGTGAACAATTGGAAGATTGCAAGGTACACGGGCAAATTATTGCTTGATATGTTGTTTGCCATTGTAACTGAGTGATTCCAGGATTTGTTTGGTGTCAGTTTGTAAAGTCTATCTGAGAATATTCCATATAACTTTACATTTTTGGTTCAGATATCAAGGGTTTATTTGCTAGCTGTTTTGCCTTTGATATTACTGTATTTGGGATCTTCTCGTAAACTCAAAAATACTTGTGGAAGCTTAGATCGCTGTAGTTATTTTGTACATATAATAACTTCAGTCTTGGATGACACTCTTACACCATTTATGACACACCATTATGAGTTTTCATGCATATAAGTATTATTTTAGCTTTATTACTGAGAAGGCATTATTGGAATGATGATGCATTATGTCAAGGAATACTGAAGTTTTCTTGTCAACATCATCATTCTTGTAAACACTGTCCCAAGACTAAGATTGAAGTAGATTTTTAAACTCGCTGATGATATTGCTGTATATGAAAGATGACAAAAACTCCATTGTTTGTGCTACATAAGCTATTGTCAGATACCCTTTGTGGTCAGTCGGTCCATGTGACCAGTTCAGGACATTCATAACTGCATCTATATGCCTATTTGAATTAGATGTTATTCTAATTTATTCCATCGCTATATTCTGAATGTTGAATTCTTCTGAGCCACTTTGGGACCACATGTTGGATATGAAATATTTCCAAAATATATATTAAAATTACCACATAATGTGTGTGTGTGTGTGTGTGTGTGTGTGTGTGTGTGTGTGTGTGTGTGTTCTCTTTTGGATTTGTAGAAGTACTTTACAGTTTGAAATCTCTTCAAGAAGTCGTCCGTCACTATTGTCAGATGAATGATAAATACAGTCCATTATAATGTTTCACTTGTGGATTTCAAGAGCACAAAGTTCAAAATATTTGCCAGTGTTTAACTAGTCAATTTTGTTATACTAGCTGAATTTTGTGCCGTCCTTAATGAGTATTAGCCATTTGCACTGCCGTTAAATCAGCAGAAAGTGCCACCAGTTGCAAAATTTGGAAAGTTAATGAAAACGTGTTCTCAGTTTTGAGCTGGTGCTCTGAGAAACAAATAACACCAATCTCAAAACTATTGACTGACAAGCAGAATTAAAACTAATGTTTGTTGCTTCTTGACCGAGTGTTTTGATAGTAGGTGATGAAAATTGAGGCTGACTTATTGTGGAAAGATTATTTTATGTCAGCAGAGTTGTAATGTTTTGTTTTTCATGTTTGTATTTTCACTTGGATTTATCATTCCAAACACTCATTTAGTTAGATTTGATGTTTACATTTGTATGTTTTTTTTCTTTTTGATGTTAGTGCTCCTCTCCTTGCATCCTAGTTGACCTGTATTATTTTACAAACATCATTGCTCCTTTTCTGAGTACTCCACAACTGACTTTTTAAACATGGGTAAGTTTCCTGTGTATAAGTTGAACTTTGACATGTTTTTTCTGGGAAGAAAATCTGTTAGGATTTATAAATATTGCGCCAAGTTTGTTACACTGTCGAACCCATCAAGAACAAATATTGCGCCAAGTTTGTTACACTGTCGAACCCATCAAGAACGGGAACCATCAGGGATGTGGACTGAAGTGTATCATAGAAACCTCATCTGTACATTTTACTGGCAGTAAATCATTACTACACTCTTAATGCTGTTGGTGGTTATGCCATTTAAATTTAACCTTGTAATTTAGAAATACATGCCTTAAAAGGTGGCAGCGGCTTCCTCAGTTATATTAAATATCTGATTTTTTTCTCATATTGGTAGTTTACTATCCTGCGTGTCGTAGGTAGACTGTTCATTGCCACCAAACAACAGGCAAACAAACGCATGTTCTTGAGAGTCCACAATAGCCTGTAAGTTTGAGCGAACACTAGTAAGTCTTGTCGTACAAAGTCAGCATGGAAGTGCAACAGTTCTGAATCGGTAATTACTTGAGGTCAGGGAACAGAGTGAACTTGGCTGTGCAATGATGCGATACAAATAGCTATGAAGTACTCTGAGCAATAAGGTACACCACTGGGCCATAGCCACCACTTGCATCCTTAGTACCTCTGACACATTCACCTCTTTGCTAGGTGAGGAATCCAAATCAGTGTCCAATACAAAAGATCGCTTAGTATTTACTTGAATATGTGGATATTTTTAAAATAGAAAAGTGCCTACATCTGTAAATGCAGAGTACTGTTTACTGTATGTTACTGCAAATTGTGTAGCTTCATAAGGAACACTGTTATTTATCATGTAGCTAAAGTAACTTTTCAGTTCTAAAATCTTGATTTTCATATAATTTGTAGAACTTGCTAAAGGGATATGTTTTTAATTTTCTTTGGAACTGATTGGGATTCCTAATTTCTTGCTTTATTAGATCTGAGCATTTGAATGCATTTGTATTGGAGTACATAAATCCACATGGAATTGCAGACAAGAGAGCAATACATACATGAAAATTATATTTGTGTCTTTTATTGTGATTGTGTATCAGAAACTGATTTTTATTGCCAGTACAAAAATGTACTGGCAAGTAATGTAAAAGTTTCAAGACCCTTCAACATGCCTCAACAAGGTGTGCAGTTACCTACTTCACATAGTGTTCTTACTGTTCCCTTCTGCTGAATAAATACTTAAATTGCTTTAGATGTTCATCCCCAGAATGTAATTACGTCAGGCAACATGGAGTGAAAATATACAAAGTAAACACTCTACTCCTTAGGTCAAGAAACACTTAGGAGAGAAATACGTGCTAAACTGAGCTTCTGAAGAGGACACGTGAAAAGCCAAATGCCCTGCACTGATTTTAAGCTGGAGTGTTCCATGCACCGGATGGGTATGACTTGGCCATAATCAAATGCACTTAATATCAGGCATCATGAGTCATTATCAATAGGTCCGACTGTGCCGGAGTTGTGACGTTTTGAATTCTTTAATTTTCCTGATTGCTCTCTCTTCAACACAGAAGCTCTAAATGAACTAATCTTGAGTGTTGGTGAACAGAACTGGGGGTCAGAAAGAATCATGTTCCCTACAGTATTTTGAAACAGACTGCCTGAAATATATTGTATCAGAGATTTTATAACAACAAATACAACTGCTGATTTATTATGCTGCAGAAGTTTTGGAGGTATTGTGGCAGTAATCATAATTATCATTAAGGAACATCTTTAGTTGCTATGTTTTTAATGATACTGTGGACACTAATATATACAACTTTAACTGGACAGGTTTCGACATGGTTATTGCCGCCGTAACCCACGGAAAATGGTAAGAGTTTGGGCAGAGAAAGAAATGAGGAATCTGGTTCGCATGTACACTGTAGGTCTTGCTGTTCCAGAACCTATTTTGCTAAGGAGCCATGTTTTAGTTATGGAATTCCTGGGAAAAAATGGTTGGCCTTCTCCTAAATTAAAGGTTTGTTTTTTCAGTCTTCATACTTTTCATTTTCGTTTCCAGTATTATGAATATATTTTTATACTTATTTTTACTATTTTTAATTTTACAGGATGTGGAATTATCAGTGTCAAAAGCGTGCAAGCTCTATAGGGACTGTGTTGTAATGATGTGGACAATGTACAACAAGTGCAAACTTGTGCATGCAGACCTCAGTGAATTCAATATGCTGTGAGTTTTTTCACATTGAAATTTTGTGATTTGGAACTGCTTAAGCTGTAGAAGTGAATGAAATATCATATCAGTTCAGATTTTCGTACATTTTAAGACACAAACAATAGCATGGCCACAGTGAACTATATGTTAGTTTTCTTCCACATACAAGTGAACATCAGTTGCCCACGAAAGGGAAAGGTCCCGTGTTCAAGTCTCGGTCGGGCACACAGTTTTAATCTGCCAGGAAGTTTCAACAGTTGATAACATAAGACACAAACGTAGAAACAATCCCAGTACCGATACAAGCACTTCATGATGGTAAGTATGGACATAACATGAGAGCGAGTGCTTTCGCTTATAAAGAGGGGGGGCTCAGGCAGACAGCTCAGCAGATGCCAAGCTATATGCGCAACTCGTTTGGCCCATTGGAGGCAGCACACACGGATGCCATTGGCAGAACATTTGAAATGTATGCCAGTGGCCAGGAGCCACAGTGCATATCAAAGTAGTATGTGCGGATTCTCTCTCCCCTCCTCTCCTGCTCTCTTGGGGAAAAGGCACTCCACTAATGTGAGTATTGGGGTAATTGTTACGTATCCGTGGCCCCTCTGCAGCAGTTGCCACAGGTGGTGGTGATTTGGTGTAAGGAGCTTCCAGGCTGGAACTGATTAGTAGGGCAGAAGTGGTGTGGCTGTGGACACGCACAGTGCCTGTTCTCTGTGAAGTGCAGTATGTGGTTAAAAGTAGCTGGACCCCTGGCTGAAAATTATGTACAAGTTCATGGCGCCCTCCATCGGTAATGCTGGAATTCAGTGTGGTGTTGGCTCACCCTTAGCCTTGATGACAGCTTCCACGCTTGCAGGCATTTGTTGAATCAGGTGCTGGAAGGTTTCTTGGGGAATGGCAGCCCAATCATCATGGAGTACTACACTGAGGAGAGGTATCTATATCGGTCAGTGAGGCCTGGCATGAAATTGGCGTTCCAAAACATCCCAAAGGTGTTCCACAGGATTCAGCTCAGGACTCTGTGCAGGCCAGTCCATAACAGGGATGTTATTGTCTTGTAACCAATCTACCACAGGCTGTGCATTATGAACAGGTTCTCAATCATGTTGAAAGATGCGGTTGTCATCCCCCAAATTGGTCTTCAACAGTGGCAAGCAAGGAGGTGCTTAAAACATCAGTGTAGGCCTGTGCAGTGATAGTGCCATGAAAAACAATAGGGGGTGCAAGCCCCCTTCATGAAAACACAACCACACCATAACACCACTGCCTCAGAATTTCATTGTTGGTACTACACATGCTGGCAGATGAAGTTCACCAGCTATTCGCCATACCCACACCCTGCCATCGGATTGCCACATTGTGTACCATGATTCGTCACTCTACCCAATGTTTTTCCATTGTTCAGTCATCCAATGGTTATGCTCCATACACCAAACAAGGTTTTGTTTGGCATTTACCAGCATGATGTCTGGCTTATGAGCAGCCGCTAGACCATAAAATCCAAGTTTTCTCACCTCCTGTCTGTCATAGTACTTACAGTGGGTCGTGATGCGATTTTGAATTCCTATGTGAGGGTCTGGACCCTGGAGGAGAGAAAAGGAGGCAGTGACATCAACATAGAGGGTCGGTCCACCCCTGCAGTGGGGATACCCCGTGAAGCTGATAAAAGTGCTGAGGGCAGATGCAGCAGTGGCAGATCCGCAGCCGTTGCCTTTGTGCAGAAACATAGCTGGTTGTGATGGCACACCACCATGGTCACTGGTGTGCACTATACTGAAGCAGCAGCCTCAGCATCTGCGAACAGTGTTCGGAATCCACTTTGATTGGTGGCCAAACCCATGAGCCCCGGATGCAGAGCCAGGGGTGAACTGCAACAAGGGCCACACTGATGTCTGTTGCTCAGGCGACATAAGATGATGACAGAGGGTGTCCAGCTGGCAGCCATGGAATAATATCTTAGCTGGACTCTGATCCCCACTGGCATGTCCATGGAAGAGTCAGTAGAGTACTTATTCATTAGAATCATGCCATTATATTTGGGGTGGAAAAGAGGAGGGGTTATGTGGTGAATGCCATAACGGACAGAGAAATCTTGGGAGGCCTGAGACACCAACTGTTGATAATTATTAATCACAGCCATATAATGCAGTCCTTCAATAGAAACAATTTTAGAGAGGGCGTGAATGAAACCCGCAGCTTACGTCAAAGGACAGCAGATAACATGTGGAAGTTTAGGAGACAGCACGAACAACCAGTAACAATAGAGGAAATGAACATGTTCATGTTCCCATGAATGCTGTGGCACAGGCCATGGAGAAAGCATCACCTACAGCACCACTTATTGGGTAGCACCATGAGAGCAGGCTTCAGTAAGATGTACAATCTCATTGTTGATGCTGGGCCAACAAATGTGCTGATGGGTCAATAACTTGGTACATGAGTCCCCCTAATGACCATGATGTAGGGGCTGAAGCATCTCTCCCCAAAGGGCAACTGGGATCACAACTCTAAGTTACAGCTCGTCTGTAGCTAAGAGAACAACATAATCATATACTGAAAGATGACGGGGCAAAATAGTTACTCAAAGTATCAGAAACTCTGCCCAAAGCCTGTCTGGTCAGCAATAATTAACAACGTGAACAACCTGATGCGAAACTGGATCAGTAGTGACAGCAGCTGCAATCAGAAGCATGTGCTATGTAACCCTTCCACTGTACATTGCACCAACATCTGACACAAAGGAGTTCATCCTCATCAAAAGTAGAATCCAGCCCAAGCAGAAGCCAGGACAGCATATCAGCATTGGCATACTGCATGGTTGGCCTAAAATGTGTTTCATAGCTATAGTGAGAGACAAGCAAGGCCAAAAGATGGAAGCAATTTGCTGCTCTATTGGGCAATGAAGGGGAAGGATTAAACAACAAAACCAAGGACTTGTAGTCAGCAATCAGGTGGAGCTTAGATGCAAACAAGAACACACAAACCTTTCTGAATGTGTAGACAACAGGAAGCACTTCCTTTTCGACTTGAGAGCAGCACTGCTGAACAGTTGAGTATTTTTTTATGTGTAAGCTATTGGATGTTCTGAACCATTCTTATATCGACGTGCGAGAATGGTCCCAATCCCTTACTGAGAAGCATCTGCAGCCAAAACAAGATGATGACCAGCATGGAAAGTACCCAAACAAGGAACAGAATGTAATTTAAATTTTATAAGCAAGAACAAACATTCGCAGGCTAGTGTCCACTGAAGACGAACATTCTTGTGGAGCAATGTGTGAAGGTGTGGATCAACATAGCCACATCACAGAATAAATTTGTGATAGTAAGCAAATTTACCTGAAACTGCTTGGAGTTCTTCGACATTTGCAGGGCGATGCAGAGCTGTTACTGCAATGACATGATGATGTAAATGCTTAACACCATTTCGAGAAACCTCAAACCCAAAATACACAATAGAAGGCTGTAAAAAGTGGGACTTTGCCAAGTTGCATTTCAATCCTCAAGTATGTAAGGCTGTGAACAAGGTGCATAAATTCTCTTTTGTGGATGCACTCATCACAGTAATGACATAGAGGTAGTTGATGCACCCTAGAACGGACACCATCAATTGTTTCAAAAAGTTTGAAAAATTGCTGGGACACTAACCACACCAAGTGGGAGGCACTGATGTCGGTACAACTTGAAGGACCTGTTAATCACAAGGTACAATATAGAATATTCATCCAGCGGAACCTATAAATAGGCTTCAGGTAAATCAGTTTTAGAGAAAAACTGGACCCAGATAAGTCTAACCAGTAATTCACTCAATGTAATAGGCTGTGTAACCCCGATGACATCAGTCTGTGTAATCAAGTGACACCAAAATTTAACAAAGCCATTGAAACAGGGTGCAAACAGAAAAAAGCACAGCCATATCATAGGTTTCAGGGTAGCATGGGCCACAAAATTACTGGCACAAATTATCCCATCCAAGAAGAGATATGAACTCGGAGCACAGAGAACCTAATTGCTGGGAAAAAACCTGGTCAGAAAAACGGTGCACTGCATCCAAAACGAAAAACCAAAATCATTGATAAAAAAATCCAGACTGAACAAATTTGCTGTGCCATCATCGCCCACTACCAAAAAAGTCAGTGATCCATAGATTTATACATAGTAGTTGTCATAAATTGCCCTGAAATTCGAATATGCTGATAAAATGCCGAGTAACTGGAAACAATACCAGAAATCCTGGAGGGCTGTCGCATGTGCCACCCCCCTTCCACCCCCTGACAATCCACCCCAGAACTGACTGACACCCGATGACCAGGAACAGAAGTCACATGGCGATATCACACCAAGCTTTAATCTGATCCCCAGCAGCATGAGAAACCTTGAAAGAGTGAGCAGTATTTAACGCTTCAACCAAAAAGGATTCTACATCTACATTTATACTCTGCAAGCCACCCAACGGTGTGTGGTGGAGGGCACTTTACGTGCCACTGTCATTACCTCCCTTTCCTGTTCGTCGCGTATGGTTCGCGGGAAGAAAGACTGTCTGAAAGCCTCCGTGCGCACTCTAATCTCTCCAATTTTATATTCGTGATCTCCTCAGGAGATATAAGTAGGGGGAAGCAATATATTAGATACCTCATCCAGAAACGCACCCTCTCGAAACCTAGCGAGCAAGCTACACCGCGATGCAGACCACCTCTCTTGCAGAGTCTGCCACTTGAGTTTGTTAAACATCTCCGTAACGCTATCACGGTTACCAAATAACCCTGTGATGAAACGCGCCGCTCTTCTTTGGATCTTCTCTATCTCCTCCGTCAACCCGATCTGGTACAGATCCCACACTGATTAGCAATACTCAAGTATAGGTCGAACGAGTGTTTTGTAAGCCACCTCCTTTGTTGATGGACTACATTTTCTAAGGACTCTCCCAGTGAATCTCAACCTGGTACCCGCCTTACCAACAATTAATTTTATATGATCATTCCACTTCAAATCGTTCTGCACACACACACACACACACACACACTCCCAGATATTTTATAGAAGTAACTGCTACCAGTGTTTGTTCCGCTATCATATAATCATACAATAAAGGATCCTTCTTTCTATGTTTTCGCAATACATTACATTTGTCTATGTTAAGGGTCAGTTGCCACTCCCTGCACCAAGTGCCTATCGACTGCAGATCTTCCTGTATTTCACTACAATTTTCTAATGCTGCAACTTCTCTGTATACTACAGCATCATCCGCGAAAAGCCGCATGGAACTTCCGACACTATCTACTAGGTCATTTATATATGTTGTGAAAAGCAATGGTCTCATAACACTCCCCTGTGGCACGCCAGAGGTTACTTTAATGTCTGTAGACGTCTCTCGATTGATAACAACATGCTGTGTTCTGTTTGCTAAGAACTCTTCAATCCAGCCGCACAGCTGGTCTGATATTCCGTAGGCTCTTACTTTATCAGGTGACAGTGCGGAACTGTATCAAACGCCTTCCGGAAGTCAAGAAAAATAGCATCTACCTGGGGGCCTGTATCTAATATTTTCTGGGTCTCATGAACAAATAAAGCGAGTTGGGTCTCACATGATCGCTATTTCTGGAATCCATGTTGATTTCTACAGAGTAGATTCTGGGTTTCCAAAAGCGACATGATACTCGAGCAAAAAACATGTTCTAAAATTCTACAACAGATCGACGTCAGAGATATAGGTCTATAGATTTGCGCATCTGCTCGACGACCCTTATTGAAGACTGGGACTAACTATGCTCTTTTCCAATCATTTGGAACCTTCCGTTCCTCTAGAGACTTGCGGTACACGGCTGTTAGATGGGGGGCAAGTTCTTTCGCGTACTCTGTGTAGAATCGAATTGGTATCCCGTCAGGTCCAGTGGACTTTGCTCTGTTTAGTGATTAGAGTTGCTTTTCTATTCCTTGGACACTTATTTCGATGTCAGCCATTTTTTTGTTTGTGCGAGGATTTAGAGACAGAACTGCAGTGCGGTCTGGGAAAAAGGTGTTTAGTATTTCAGCTTTACGCGTGTCATCCTCTGTTTCAATGCCATCATCATCCCGGAGTGTCTGGATATGCTGTTTCGAGCCACTTACTGATTTAACGTAAGACCAGAAATTCCTAGGATTTTCTGTCAAGTCGGTACAAAGAACTTTACTTTCGAATTCACTGAACGCTTCACGCATAGCCCTCCTTACGCTAACTTTGAAATTGTTTAGCTTCTGTTTGTCTGAGAGGTTTTGGCTGCATTTAAATGTGCAGTGAAGCTCTCTTTGCTTTTGCAGTAGTTTGCTAACTTTGTTGTTGTACCACGGTGGGTTTTTCCCGTCCCTCACAGTTTTGCTTGGCACGTACCTGTCTAAAACGCATTTTACGATTGCCTTGAACTTTTTCCATAAACACTCAACATTGTCAGTGTCGGAACAGAAATTTTCGTTTTGATCTGTTAGGTAGTCTGAAATCTGCCTTCTATTACTCTCGCTAAACAGATAAACCTTCCTCCCTTTTTTTATATTCCTAGTAACTTCCATATTCAGGGATGCAGCAATGGCCTTATGATCATTGATTCCCTGTTCTGCACATGCAGAGTCGAAAAGTTCGGGTCTGTTTGTTATCAGTAGGTCCAAGATGTTATCTCCATGAGTCGGTTCTCTGTTTAATTGCTCGAGGTAATTTTCGGATAGTGCACTCAGTATAATTTCACTTGATGCTCTGTCCCTACCACCTGTCCTAAACATCTGAGTGTCCCAGTCTATATGTGGTAAATTGAAATATCCACCTAAGACTATAACATTCTGAGAAAATTTATGTGAAATGTATTCCAAATTTTCTCTCAGTTGTTCTGCCACTATTGCTGCTGAGTCGGGAGGTCGGTAAAAGGAGCCAACTATTAACCTAGCTCGGTTGTTGAGTGTAATCTCCAACCATAATAATTCACAGGAACTATCCACTTCTACTTCACAACAGGATAAACTACTACTAACAGCGACGAACACTCCACCACTAGTTGCATGCAATCTATCATTTCTAAACACCGTCTGTACCTTTGTAAATTTCAGCTTCGGTGCTTTCTATCAGCGTTTGAAGTTCCGGTACTTTACCAACGCAGCTTCGACAGTTTACAATTACAATACCGATTGCTGCTTGGTCCTCGCATATCCTGACTTAGCCCCGCACTCGTTGAGGCTGTTGCCCATTCTGTACCTGCCCAAGGCCATCTAACCTAAAAAAAACGCCCAGACCACGCCACACAACCCCTGCTACCTGTGTAGCCGCTTGTTGCGTGTAGTGGACTCCTGACCTATCCAGCGGAACCCGAAACCCCACCACCTTATGGCGCAAGTCGAGGAATCTGGAGCCCACAAGGTCACAGAACCGTCTCAGCCTTTGATTCAGACCCTCCACTCGGCTCTGTACCAAAGGTCCGCAGTCAGTCCTGTCGATGATGCTGCAGATGGTGAGCTCTGCTTTCATCCCGCTAGCGAGACTGGCAGTCTTCACCAAATCAGATAGCCGCAGAAAGCCAGAGAGGATTTCCTCTGATCCATAGTGACACACATCATTGGTGCCCACATGAGCGACCACCCGCAGATGGGTGCACCCTGTACTCTTCATGGCATCCGGAAGGACCCTTTCCACATCTGGAATGACTCCCCCCTGGTATGCACACGGAGTGCACATTGGTTTTCTTCCCCTCTCTTGCTGCCATATCCCTAAGGGGCCCCATTACGCGCCTGACGTTGGAGGTCCCAACTACCATTAAACCCACCCTCTGCGACCGCCCGGATCTTGCATACTGAGGGGCAACCTCTGGAACAGGATAAGCAGCCATGTCAGGCCGAAGATCAGTATCAGCCTGAGACAGAGCCTGAAAGCGGTTTGTCAGACAAACTGGAGAGGCCTTCCGTTCAGCCCTCCGGAATGTCTTTCGCCCCCTGCCACTCCTTGAGATGACCTCCCACTCTACCACAGGTAAGGGGTCATCCTCAATGCGGGCAGTATCCCGGGCAATCACAGTCGTAGTCCGATCGGGGGATGCGTGGGACGAGCTGGCCGTCCCCGACAAACCCCCATCCGGACCCCCACAGTGATGCCCATTGGCAACAGCCTCAAGCTGTGTGACCGAAGCCAACTCTGCCTGAAGCTGGGAGCGAAGGGATGCCAACTCAGCCTGCATCCGAACACAGCAGTTGCAGTCCCTATTCATGCTAAAAACTGTTGTGCAAAGAACGTCTGAACTAATCTACAGAGAGCGCAAACAAATGGACACAAAATTTAAACGGTTATTAAAATAAAAGATTGCCTAGTAAATGCAGTAATGCTGCTATTTGCACACTGCTGACACAATGCTCAGTGGCGGAAGGAGACTACGTGATTTTACACTATTCAGGTACTAAAACGCAATGCTACAACTCTCAAATACTATAATATGCCCGAAACTTATGAATAAAACAATGCAAGTACCAAAAACACGCAAAGAAATTTAGAATTAAACTATGTAACAAATGAGGGAGTTAGGAGTATACGACTTGCTGCTGCAGCTGCATTCTCACACTGTAATGCATGTTAATGTATCTCCTTGTTAGGAGTCAACCAAATGATGGTGTCAACGACCATAGAATCAGCATTGATGAGCATTGGTAGGAAACTGACGTTTGCCTAAGTCTGTGGAGTCTGGCTGATAGGGCTGTGGATGATGATGATGATGATGATGATGATGATGATGATGATGATGATGAAACTACACGCGGTTCAATGATTTGTGCATTTACGGTAATAATTTGACAAAAAATGTAGATGCAAGCAGTTGCTGACAATTAGGATGAACACAATACAAGAGCGAGTGCCAGGTGCTTTGCACTTATAAACAGGAAGGCTCCAGTAGGCGACGTGGTAGATGCCATGCCATGCGCACAAATTACAGGTGGCCTCTGGTGCTGTTGGTGGAACATTTGAAGTGTAGTGCACTGGTGGAGAATAAAATGTGAATAAATACCATAGCCATTTCAAGAGCATTGTTTAATGTCGTCCAGTAACACACACAGAATATAAAAAATAAAATAAAAACAGAATTGAAGAGTGCATGATTGTTGTATTTGAAAGTTTAGGCACAGACGTTATGACGATGTATAATGCACTATTATCTTTCATAACTTGGCAAAGTGGTCATGCGAATATTGAAGCTTGTTAAAATCCCGAAACTTCAGAGTAATGTCTCTCTTCACCAGATTCTTGTTTATTTGCAGGTATCACGAGGGGCAGGTATATGTGATAGATGTGTCTCAATCAGTAGAACATGACCATCCTCATGCATTGGAATTCTTAAGGAAAGACTGTACAAATATCTCAGGTATGGAATGTAGTTTTATTATTCCACAAGCAGTCCTTTTTTTTCTGTGGTGACATGACGAAAACCAAATTTTCACTCACATCTTCCAAGAGTCTAGTCTGTTCATGAAATTTGACTTTGTCTTATTGATGTGCATTTACATGAATATTTACATGGTCAGAAAAAGATTTTTTAGAACATTTGCTCAAGGAGTAGTATAGTTATGCCACATTTTAAGCATCTGAGTAAGTGAGAAAAACATTATGATCTCAAAATGTAATGTGCTGGGGTAACAACAGCTGCAAAACAGAAATTATTTGAATAAAACTAAAAGGACACGATGAAATTTTGGGCTGAGACACAGATTGCATTCATGTCAATGAACTTTCGTTGTTTGTTCTTGTCATATTAATATAACTCAAGTGTTGACTTGAGCTTCAAATGGAAATGTAAGTTTCATGGATCTGCATATCTTAATTTTTTATTTCAGCAACTGTTGTAGAGAAGAAAGAGATTAAGACCAGTAAGTTGGCTCACTAAGTGGTAAACAGACGATGTACTCTATGTTAATAGTGTATTCTGGCGGGGGTACTCATCTTAAACAAGTTACGGTCAGAAAATAATGGTTCTTATTTTTTATTTTGCAAGTAAAGTAAATGCTGTGTACATAGGATAACAACTGTAACATTTACGATAAGTTAATCATGATCAATTTGTCACTTCAGTATGATCACCATCTTCACCCACAGTTTGTCCCACCTTAAAACGAGCAAGTATGCTGCGGCTGCCACCACCACCACCACCACCAGCGGTGGTGACAAGACAGCCCTTTATGAGCATTGCTCTTCTGTAGAATATTATTCCATTCTTTGCTGTTTGGTGTTAAACTCTTGCAATTCTGAATTCTGATTTTCGTTAGGTCCTCTCTGACACTTTTCACCCACCTTAGCTCTGGTTTTCCAGCTCTCCTGGTTCTTTCAGGTACTGCACTGAATATCTATTTGATCATTCTGTTGTTAGCTCGCAGTACATGTCCTGTCCACTCCCATCTTAAAATGCCGGCCGCGGTGGCCGTGCGATTCTAGGCGCTTCAGTCCGGAGCTGCGGGACTGCTACGGTTGCAGGTTCGAAGCCTGCCTCGGGCATGGATGTGTGTGACGTCCTTAGGTTAGTTAGGGTAGTTCTAAGTTCTAGGGGACTGATGACCTAAGATGTTAGGTCCCATAGTGCTCAGAGCCATTTGAACCCATCTTTTAATCTTAATGTAGCTGACAGTGTCTCGTTCATTATATAGATTCTACAATTTAGTTGAATTGCCTCCTCCAGATACCATTTTCTTCCACTGATCCAAGAATTTGTCACAAAATCTTTCTTTCAGATGTGTCGATTTCTCTTCACTGAATTTTCTTAATGTCCACATTTCAGACTATATTTTAGTGCAAGCTTTACAAAAACTTTGTATCATAACTTGTACAACAGGTTAGATTTCAGATGTTTCCTGATGGCATGATAGCACTTGTTGGTGGACAACATCAATTTTGGATTTCAGAACTGGAACTTCAGGAACAGTTTTTCTGGTAGAAGTGAAACTACACATGAAATCTAACTGATAAGAAGATGAATAGGGGCTCATGAGGATAGTCTTTCATAGTTGTGGGCATATACTTAGTTCTTCCTCCAGTTATCTATAGGTTCATCTTTCCAGCAGCTCTTTCAAGACTCGTAAAGCCTTCTTTCGTTGCTCTTGCTGTTCCTGAAATTCTATCAATATCACCTACATATGGTTAGTACAAGATAGTCCAATGCATTGATTTGTAAATGTCACATAACCCTTTTCCACGGCAATATTAAACAGAAGGCAGAATAATGCATCTGCTTGTGTTACTCCTTTTTTTTGTAGTGACAGCACTTGATAACAGATTCTGTATTTTAACTTAACTCCGGGTGTTGTTCATAGTAGCTTTCTCTCAGGCAATCAGTTTGTTGGAAACCATTACTATATACACCACTCTTCCATCGTTACTGTCATAGGCTGATTTGAAGTCTATAAAGAGGTGATGTCTATCAGTCCAGAATTCTTTGCAGTTTCTTGAATTTGCTGTGTCTTGAAGAGCTCATCAATAGTAGATCTTCCCTCATAAAATCCGCATTGACAGTCACCAGCAGCATTTTCGACATAAGGTGCAAGGCTACTAAAGAGGATGCTGGAGAATATTTTACCTGCTGTAGATAATAGACAAATCCCCTATGGTTGGAGCATGCCATGATACCACATTTCGTGTGTATTGGACATATGATACCTATGTTCCATTATCGGGGATATTTTCATTTACGCAAATTGTAATTATATAGAAATGTTTCACAAGTCCCATTTCCTGCATTATTACATTATGCTTGTATTAGATTCATTTCTGGGGCCTTATTAGTCTTTAGCTTTTTGATGGCAGCCTCCACTTCCCCAGCAACTGGTACTGGTTGTAATGTTTCTGACCTGTATTTATTGAGGGTAAGATTCTTTGGTTCTCAGCTAAAGCTCATTCAGCAGTTCAAGTTGTTAAGAATATCTTTTGCATTTTGCTTCATCACTATTCAAAACTGAATCATCTGTACTTCTATATAAATGTGTCCTAGACTGGAAATCCTTTTGGATCTTATTTAACTTACTACTCATTCATTCCTTTCAGCTGTTTCATTTCTTAGTGCAAAATCTCCTCTTCCTCTTTTCTTATCTTCTTACTGTTCTATAATCTCTGTAGATCTTCAGGTAGGGTTTACCTGTTGTGTTATCTTGTAGGTCTCATTTTTAATTGCTGTTAGTAATGTGCACTCTCCATCATACAAGCCACTGTGCATGACCTGATTCTCTCTTGTGAGACCTTCATCAGTAGTTTTTGTAAGACTGGCTGTTAGGTTTTTACATATTTCTTAGATACACTCACTGTGGGGTAAGTGGGTGAGGTATCACTTCACTTGGTCAGAAAGTCTTCGAGCAGCCTCAGGCACCTTGAGTGAATCAATATGGGATTTACTCGCATGATATCCATGTACATTCCTTGCATTACATATTCAACTTCAGATTGTTGTTGTTGCATTGTAATGATTAGAGTCAACATTAGCACAGCTACAACGCCTTACATCCGTTATGTTGAACAGACATCGTGCATATTAGGAGATAGTCAGTTTGGTTAAAAATATTTCCATCTGGATATTTCCAGGTCATTGTATGTATATCTTCATGGTTAAAATTTTTTCTGTGCAAATTGTACAAACCTGCTCCTATTGTCATTTGGGTAATCATTTAAATTTATTTTCCAATACAAGGCTGTTGTTCATCATCATCTTCTGTTTTAGCATTCATATCTCCAAAGATTATCCTACAGTCTCATTTAGGACATTCGTTTTATACTTTGTCTAACTTATCATTAAAAGGAATTTTCTCCTCTACATGTATAATTGTGCAGTAAAAATCATGGTCCTGCTTCCTCAGCCACTGGCACAAGTCTTGTCTCCAGTCAAAATTTTTGCCATTGTTATTACACCATATGTTAGCTCATTTCATTTCCTGATCCAGATCAAGGCATCAGATTGCCTGTTATCATAAGCAATAAAACATATTGTTGCCCATGGAACAGTTCTGTAAAAAGGCTGTTTGTAGGCTGAGATTCACTGTGGACAGAAAAGCCACATGCAATAACATGCAGGGTAAGGGCTCTATGTGAATGCTCATCACATTTTCCATTATAAAGAGCATACTTCACTGTGAATGTATGTCCTTTACAACCAACAAAGTTTTGTCAAGAAATACCAAGGATAGAGTTCCACGGTGCATTAAATGCCATAAGCCCAATTTGTGCTAGATTTCAATTCTAAAAGCAGACACACTCTTCCATGGCAGTCATCAGTTTGCACTTGTGAAATTTTGGTGAAGTTATTCTGAAATCATTTGTATGCAGGGAAGATGATGTATATGACAGTTGTCATACAGAAAAGTGCCCGATATTGATCAGGATTAATTTTAGGACAATAGGTACCTATAATTATAATTACCCTGAGCAACAGTTCATTGAAAGAGCCACACCATTTGCTGTTGTGTAAATAATCTAATTTGATACTTGTGGGTTACATAATCCAATCCTAGAACCTTGATCCCACATTCAGTAATCCAAATGATTCAGGAAAATGTGGCAACCCAAACTCACAATCAGTCAGACCATGGAGCAGGGCAGCCACACCAGAAATTTTGTGGTGTAATTGCAGTCAGTTTAATTCTTTTTTTTTTTTTTCTTCAGTATCATGTCAAACAATTTAAGTGTAACATAAAATTTATATAGAATGAATGACAAGTTGTAAAGATATTTTGTTTCTCTGAGCTGTTGGTAGATGAGGCAGGCTTCACTATTATCCTTCCTTAACCCTTCCCCTCAGCGTACCTTCCCACAGCACCGAACCTGTTTTTCTTTCCCCATCCCGACATGTCCAGAGCCAGGGGCCAGTGTCAGGTGGCCTGTATTCCGTCCTCACACTGCAGTCACAGTGACTTGAGGAAGTAGTTTCTCTTTATCCACTACACTACTCATTGTGGCATAGCATAGGGCCACCTTGGGCAGGCCAACTGGATGGAGCAGTTCACACACACGCCCCTTTCCCTGTACCCCAGCAAAACCTGCTTTCTCGTTCCTCTCCTTGCCCCCCCCCCCACCTGTCTGTTCATCTATAGAATGTTTGCAGTTGGGAAGATAAAGGGCCTGTAGCCAGAGTCATACTGAGCTGATCCTGTGCCCCATGCCAGAACTGCCAAAGCTGCAACTCCCCGGAGAAAAACTACCTTTCCGCAAATTTTTTCCTACACAAGTATAGGAAATTCTGTAATTTGTAAGATAGGTTTGATAAAAAAATGAAGTGTTACTGAAAAATATTATGTCAGTGAGCTATACTGACAAAAAATATTGCACAGAACAAATTAAATGTATCATCATTGTTATCATATTCCTTTAAACGATTAGGGTGTTGCCTGTTCCGAACTCACAACGAGTCATTCTCATTTTTTTCAAGGTCTTCCATTATCTGTCTTCCCATTCAACTTGTTATTTACATTTTCCAGGGAATCTGTAACCTGAGATTCACGAGATGGGTTGCCTACAATCTTCATTATATTTTTCAATTTTTTGATTCACATTAAAAATAATGCATTTTATTCTAATATCCCTGTTCCTATAATCGTATCCCTTATTATGCAGCCCTTCATCATTCATAGGGACCCCACCTCTCCGGTTAAATGTAACATTGTACTAAATAATTTACAAATTTTACAAACTTTTTAAAAGAATGTCGAGTAAAATAAAGTCTGTGTTACTGTTTGTGGTAGTTGCTGTACATTGATTTTATCATGGTGTATTATAGATAGTCCGCAGCTTGTGGTCTAGTAGCTAGTGTTGCTACTTCCTGATCATGAGGTTCTGGGTTCAATTCCTGGCCAGGTTGGGGATTTTCTCTGCCCAGGAACTGGGTGTTCGTGTTGTCCTCATCATTTGTGACAGTGGCTAGATTCGACTGTGTAAAAAAAGAATTAGACTGTGTAAAAAAAGAATTAGACTGTGTATGGACACTGATGACCACGCAGTTGAGCACCCCACAAACCAATAATCACCACCATCATCATGTAATGATAAATTAAGAGTAGGAAATAAAATCTGTTCCTTAACAGTGTATGAATCATTAATTGGGAAATAAAACAAAAAGGGCTGTAATCAAGTGTTGAGAACATATTCCTTTACAAGAATTGAGTTATTATTATTATTATTATTATTATTATTATTATTATTATTATTATTATTATTATTTTCCATTTCCTTGCTTTGAGTGCAGACAACTCATTGATAATGTCACTGAAGTCTAATTTAGCAGCTGTGTCATAGTCCATTGTCAAGGTAACCAAATTTGACTGTCTGCTTCTCCAGTACACTGCATATTTTTCAGAATAAGATACAGAGCTCTGGTAGGAAATTAAAATGGGATGAAATGATGGATTATTTGTGAGAAAGGTTTACCGTTTCACTTATTCTATCAAATATTTCCTACTCACATGAACCATGGACCTTGCCGTTGGTGGTGAGGCTTGCGTGCCTCAGCGCTACAGATGGCCGTACCGTAGGTGCAACCACAACGGAGGGGTATCTGTTGAGAGGCCAGACAAACGTGTGGTTCCTGAAGAGGGGCAGCAGTCTTTTCAGTAGTTACAGGGGCAACAGTCTGGATTATTGACTGATCTGGCCTCTTAACACTAACCAAAACGGCCTTGCTGTGCTGGTACTGCGAATGGCTGAAAGCAAGGGGAAACTACAGCCGTAATTTTTCCCGAGGGCATGCAGCTTTACTGTATGGTTAAATGATGATGGCGTCTTCTTGGGTAAAATATTCCGGAGGTAAAATAGTCCCCCATTCGGATCTCCGGGTGGGGACTACTCAAGAGGACGTCATTATCAGGAGAGGAAAAAAAAACTGGCGTTCTACGGATCGGAGCGTGGAATGTCAGATCCCTTAATCGGGCAGGTAGGTTAGAAAATTTAAAAAGGGAAATGGATAGGTTAGAGTTAGATATAGTGGGAATTACTGAAGTTCGGTGGCAGGAGGAACAAGACTTTTGGTCAGGTGAATACAGGGTTATAAATACACAATCAAATAGGGGTCATGCAGGAGTAGGTTTAATAATGAATAGGAAAATAAAAAGTGCGGGTAAGCTATTACAACAGCATAGTGAACGCATTATTGAGGCTAAGATAGACACGAAGCCATGCCTACTATGGTAGTTCAAGTTTATATGCCAACTGGCTCTGCAGATGATGAAGAAATTGATGAAATGTATGATGAGATAAAAGAAATGATTCAGGTAGTGAAGGGAGACGAAAATTTAATAGTCATGGATGACTGGAATTTGAGAGTAGGAAAAGGGAGAGAAGGAAACATAGTAGGTGAATATGGATTGGGAGTAAGAAATGAAAGAGGAAGCCACCTGGTAGAATTTTGCACAGAGCATAATTTAATCATAGCTAACACTTGGTTCAAGAACCATAAAAGAAGGTTGTATACATGGAAGAATCTTGGAGATACTAGAAGGTATCAGATAGATCATATAATGGTAAGACAGAGATTTAGGAACCAGGTTTTAAATTGTAAGACATTTCCAGGGGCAGATGTGGACTCTGACCACAATCTATTGGTTATGAACTGTAGATTAAAACTGAAGAAACTGCAAAAAGGTGGGAGTTGAAGGAGATGGGACCTGGATAAACTGAAAGAACCAGAGGTTGTACAGAGTTTCAGGGAGAGCATAAGGGAACAATTGACAGGAATGGGGGAAAGAAATACAGTAGAAGAAGAATGGGTAGCTCTGAGGGATGAAGTAGTGAAGACAGCAGAGGATCGAGTAGGTAAAAAGACAAGGGCTAGTAGAAATCCTTGGGTAACAGAAGAAATATTTCATTTAATTGATGAAAGGAGAAAATATAAAAATTCAATAAATGAAGTAAGCAAAAAGGGATACAAACGTCTCAAAAATGAGATCGATAGGATGTAGACACTTATCTCACTAGGGTTAAGATAGATACTGCCTACAGGAAAATTAAAGAGACCTTTGGAGAAAAGAGAACCACTTGTATGAATATCAAGAGCTCAGATGGAAACCCAGTTCTAAGCAAAGAAGGGAAAGCAGAAAGGTGGAAGGAGTATGTAGATGGTCTATACAAGGGCGATGTATTTGAGGACAATATTATGGAAATGGAAGAGGGTGTAGATGAAGATGAAATGGGAGATAAGATACTGCGTGAAGAGTTTGACAGAGCACTGAAAGACCTGAGTCGAAACAAGGCCCCGGGAGTAGACAACATTCCATTAGAACTACTGACGGCGTTGGGAGAGCCAGTCCTGACAAAACTCTACCATCTGGTTAGCAAGATGTATGAGACGGGCGAAATACCCTCAGACTTCAAGAAGAATATAATAATTCCAATTCCAAAGAAAGTAGGTGTTGACAGATGTGAAAATTACCGAACTATCAGTTTAATAAGTCACACCTTCAAAATACTAACGCGAATTGTTTACAGACGGATGGAAAAACTGGTAGAAGCCGACCTCGGGGAAGATCAGTTTGGATTCTGCAGAAATGTCGGAACACGCGAGGCAATACTGACCCTCGACTTATCTTAGAAAATAGATAAAGGAAAGGCAAACCTATGTTTCAAGCATTTGTAAACTTAGAGAAAGCTTTCGACAATGTTGACTGGAATACTCTCTTTCAAATTGTAAAGATGGCAGGGGTAAAATACAGGGAGCGAAAGGCTATTTACAATTTGTACAGAAACCAGATGGCAGTTATAAGAGCCATGGGGCATGAAAGGGAAGCAGTGGTTGGGAAGGGAGTGAGACAGGGTTGTAGTCTCTCCCCAATCTTATTCAATCTGTATATTGAGCAAGCAGTGAAGCGAACAAAAGAAAATTTGGAGTAGGTAGTAAAATCCATGGAGAAGAAATAAAGACGTTGAGGTTCGCCGATGACATTGTAATTCTGTCAGGGACAGCAAAGGACTTGGAAGAGCAGTTGAACGGAATGGGCAGTGTCTTGAAAGGAGGATATAAGATGAACATAAACAAAAGCAAAACGAGGATAATGGAATGTAGTCGAATTAAGTCAGGTCATGCTGAAGGAATTAGATTAGGAAATGAGACACTTAAAGTAGTAAAGGGGTTTTGCTATTTGGTGAGTAAAATAACTGATGATGGTGGAAGTAGAGAGGATATAAAATGTAGACTGGCAATGGCAAGGAAAGCGTTTCTGAAGAAGAGAAATTTGTTAACACCAAGTATAGATTTAAGTGTCAGGAAGTTGTTTCTGAAAGTATTTGTATGGAGTGTAGCCATGTATGGAAGTGAAACATGGACGATAAATAGTTTGGACAAGAAGAGAATAGAAGTATTCGAAATGTGGTGATACAGAAGAATGCTGAAGATTAGATGGGTAAATCACATAACTAATGAAGAGGTACTTAACAGAATTTGGGAGAAGAGGAGTTTGTGGGACAACTTGACAAGAAGAAGGGACCGGTTGGTAGGACGTGTTCTGAGGCATCAAGGTATCACAAATTTAGCATTGGAGGGCAGCATGGAGGGTAAAAATCGTAGAGGGAGACAGAGATGAATACACTAAGCAGATTCAGAAGGATGTAGGTTGCAGTAAGTACTGGGAGAGGAAGAAGCGTGCACAGGATAGAGTAGCATGGAGAGCTGCATCAAACCAGTCACAGGACTGAAGACCACAACAGCATCAAATATTTTGAAGCAGTCTAGCTTAAACAACTTCACTCTAGTTCTCAGTTGGCAGAAATTGGCAAAAATAGAAAGTCTACTGTCAAGCAGTATATTGTTTGCTTTAAGACCCAGTGGCCAAACTTTGAGACCATACAGTACTGTAGCGAAGCAACAGCAAAACCTCCACTGTTGAGACGAGAGAGCTGTCGAGGTAGCAGCTGTATGAATTAAGTGCACTTTTGATGCGCAACACAGTGTGATGCATGTTCAGGCCTGCCTGGCCCCCCACCCCCCCCACACACCTTTCCCTTTTTGTCCACCCGTCTGCCGCCCCATTCCCATTGTCATTCATCATCGAGAACTGTTGCAAACTGCAAGTGGTGCCATCTCTCAGTACTGATCCATATAAAGAAGGCTGTTTGCTAAGAAACACCTTTTAAGTTATTATATAAATGAAAATAATCAGTGTTTTAAAATGTAATGTAATTGGGTAGGTGAAAGTTCTACTCACTGTGCTACCACCACCTTTACCAGCTCTGTATCTGGCAAAACATATTCTCAAAGGGAGAGCCACCTGTGAAATTACATAACAGCTGGTGTACAACGTTATGTCAACACTGCTCACCCTTTAACATCAGCATGTCTACAACCAAGTTATGAGTTAGGATGAATAGACAGACAATGTATACGGGGGGGGGGAAACAATATTCTGTTGCGGAACATGCTCATTTTCTACTACATGACAGTCATGACCTCAGTGCCTGTTTCACTACATGTGCCATCTGAATTCTTCGCCTGGAGACAATTTTTCAGAACTTTGCATGAGGGAACTGGTGTTAAAACATGTCCCTGGTTCTTGACATCCGTGAGGCCTTAATTTACATTAAGTTTTGCAGTTTCACCATTTGTTCACAGTAACTGTTCCTTTCGCATCTTCCTTTTAGTTTTCTTTCTCATTTTCTGATATGTCTATCACCCCCTCCCCCCCCCCCCCCCCCCCCCCTGCCCAATTCCACCTCTCCAACACATACAATGCACTTAGCTTTCTTCTCTCATTAAATCGTGTGATGTTTTGGCAATACTCCCTCACTTACATAGTACCTTATCTTCCACCCTTAAGCTCTCAGATTTTCAAATCTCATCCAATGAAGTCTTCAACAACCAGCCTTTCTCTCTCATCTCATCCAGTGAGTCTCCCTGGACCCACAGTTCTGGGCGACTTTCCCGAACTCTCCCCACTTTCGTAACCTCACCAGACCTTTTCCTTCACCCATCTTCCTTCCCCTTCAACTCATCTGCTAGGAGGAGAAGCCACTAGTTCCGAAAGCATGCAAACTTAAATTACTTTAAGTGTTTTCTCCTGCCACCACTTGGCGAGAAGAGTTTTTTGCCTACTCATTTACATTATACATTAATTCAGTGTGGAACAGAAGCTAAAAATCAAGTGGTTAGGTGCACATCAACCAAATACATTATTACACACACAACACAAAAAATATTGAGTTCACTTCTGTACATACTTTATTATTAGCATTAGCATATGTTGGTTTAGACATAAATTTGTAATTGTGTAATTACAATATTTACAAGTTTTCTATTACTTCTGAAGCATTATGATACAATTAGTAATTACCATATTTACAATTTTTCTATTACTTCTGAAGCATTATGACACAATTAGAAGTTGTGTGTGAAACAGTTTGGAGTAGTCCCGTTATGAAGTTCATAGACTTGTTACCTCCATCCTAGCAACGCAAATGAGCACCAGCCACTACTGCCGTGGAGATAATTTTGTCATTTTCATACCTTAACCCTACTAAAACCAGATCATTTTAGGATTAGAAGAAAGGCAATTTGAAACAACCGTAGTGATCTTAACATAAAAAGGACACATACTTTTTGCAGAACTTTTTCTCAAAAGGCAGCACAAGAGAGGATGACTTGCCATCAATAATCTGGGAAATAATCATCCATGTATTACTCAGAAAATCACAAGCTGTTATAATGATCACACAACTTGACATAACCTGTTTCCAATTTAACTGCAATATACGAAGATGAATGAAAATAAACATTGACAATTTGCTAGACAACTATTAGTTTGCTTTCAAAAATGGTTACAGTTCTCTGGAATCAATTTGAACATAGAAGTAATGAGACCTCCCGCATCCCACTCTCCAACAACCTAAAATAGACTTAAATAAGGCTACTCTCATTCGCAATTCAGGTGTCATTCTGACTTACAGGATACTGAAATCAGGCAGTGCGTTCTTATAATGTATATAATATCCTAGATTTAAGTAAATCTATGTTGTCAAGTGAGAGAGCAGCAAAGGAAACAAAAGAACAATTCGGAGTAGGTACTAAAATCCATGGAGAAGAAATAAAGACGTTGAGGTTCGCTGATGACATTGTAATTCTGTCAGAGACAGCAAAGGACTTGGAAGAGCAGTTGAACGGAATGGGCAGTGTCTTGAAAGGAGGGTATAAGATGAACATCAACAAAAGCAAAACAAGGATAATGGAATGTAGTCTCATTAGGTCGGGTGATGCTGAGGTAATTAGATTAGGAAATGAGACACTTAAAGTAGTAAAGGAGTTTTGCTATTTGGGGAGCAAAAAAACTGATGATGGTCAAAGTAGAGAGGATATAAAATGTAGACTGGCAATGGCAAGGAAAGCATTTCCGAAGAAGAGAAATTTGTTAACATAGAGTATAGTTTAAAGTGTCAGGAAGTCTCTTCTGAAAGTATTTGTATGGAGTGTAGCCATGTATGGAAGTGAAACATGGACGATAAATAGTTTGGACAAGAAGAGAATAGTAGCTTTCAAAATGTGGTGCTACAGAAGAATGCTGAAGATTAGATAGGTAGATCACGTAACTAATGAGAAGGTACTGAATAGAATTGAGGAGAAGAGAAGTTTGTAGCACAAATTGACTAGAAGAAGGGATCGATTGGTAGGACACATTCTGAGGCATCAAGGGATCACCAATTTAGTATTGGAGGGAAGTGCAGGGGGTAAAAATCGCAGGGGGAGACCGAGGCATGAATACACTATAAAGATTCAGATGGATGTAGGTTGCAGTAGTTACTCTTGAGATGAAGAAGCTTGCACAGGATAGAGAAGCATGGAGAGCTGCATCAAACCAGTCTCTGGACTTACGACAACAACAACAACAACATGTTACCAAGTACCTCATGTGGTCGGATGTAATATTACTGTTTAACTATACTACCTTTGCTAATCTGTCATGGGATTATACTGGGTATTGGTGTACTTTAAATATACACTGCAATGATATATGCATGTGTTTGTGTGGAAGGGGTATTACTACAGTACAATATGTGAAACCTTATTAAATGTAGTATGTGAAACTGGGCACTTATTTGTGCTTTTTGAGTATGAGCCACCTAGATAAGTTAATTCTTGTGTGCTTAATATGTCTCTGATAAACTGTATCACAATGCTCCTTTCTCATTAGAGTACACCACCTTATTTACAGACTTTTTTAGGCGCAAAGGAGTTGCAACAATGACAGTGAAAGAACTGTTTGACTTTATTACTGATCCAACTGTAACGGAGAGAAATATGGAGGAATACTTAGATAGAGTTTCAGAAAAAGCTGCTTCAAGAACTCTGGAAGAGACAACAGCTCAAGAACAAATTGAAGAAGAAGTCTTCAAGAAAGCCTACATACCAAAGAATCTACAGGAGGTAAGAATATCTGTGCAATATGTTAAAAAGTGGGTGAGGTTAGAACACAGTCATTAGAACACAGTCACTGCTGCATGTGTTGCTTAGCCTGAAAATTACGTAGAAGAATGTGGCAACATCAGTGCTCTGTCTTGTGAAGTTGGGAAGACAGATATATGTACAAAGAAAATAACTGCAGAGAAACTAGGGCAGCAGAAGTAATATTTCTGTTGATTGGCTAAGGAAGGGTGTACAGAATTGTTTAGGGTAAGACAGGAAATTGCAATATAAGGCACATTGGAATGAAATAAATAGGGAGGGAAGGGAAGCAGAAGTGAAATTGTTGCAGAAAAATGTTAAGAATTTGAAAAGGAAATCATTTTAATTTTTCATGGTTGCAAAATATTGACATGAATAATTTACTGAAGAATGGAAAAACTGTTAGAATCCGATCTCATAAAAGATCATTTTTAGTACTAGAGAAATTTAGTAATGCACAAGGCAATATTGTCCCTACAATTTATTGTAGAAGGTAAGTTTGAAGAAATGCAAACCTATGTTTACAACATTCGTAAAATTGGAGAAAGCTTTTGATGTGCTGACTGGACTACACCCTTTGAAATTTTGAAGGTAGCAGTTATAGAATACAGGGAGTGAATGGATATTTGACTTCTACTACAGACAGTAGATTGCAGAGAAGAGTCAGAGGGCATAGGGGGGGGGGGGGGGGGGGGGGGGGGAAAGAGACACAAGACACAACAGTCGGAAAGGATCCACCTGTTTTTTAACATCTGGAGTGTAATTTTGTATGGAGATGGAGTGTAGTTGATAAGCAATAGAGAAAAGGTGAGAGAGTAGAAACTTTCGAAATGTGGTACTATAGAGGCTAGAGTAGTAGATCAGATTGTAGATCAGGAGGTACTGAATGGAACTGCCAGAACAGGAAATTTATGGCACAATTTGACTAAAAGAAGGGACTGGTTGACAGAACACATCCTCAGGCATCAAAGAATTCTCAGTTTGGCAATGAAAGTGTAAAGGTGAAAATTGTGGAGATAGAGGGGACCTAGGCCTCCAGTAAGCAGATTCAGATGGATGTAGATTGTGGTTGTTATGCAGAAATGAAAAAGCTTGCATGGTGTAGACTAGCTTGGAAAGCTGCTACAAACCAGTCTTTGCACTGAAGACTGTAACAACATACGTGTAGTTATTGTATCAGGAAATGTCCTCTCCTCTCTGTGGTGATTTTTAACTATTATGCCCATATTTTTAAAACAGTATTACACTGCAGAAACTGCGATTACCAAAAGCATATGACATAAACTCTTCTGACTACAGTATGGCTCTGCTGCTGTTCTGCTGGGGTATGGATACTTCTCAGGTGGAGTGACTGAGTGGAGATAGGTGGGAAATGGGAGGGAGACGTGGGATAAGGTGGCTGACAGCTGTAAGAGAGAGCAGCTGGCTCAAGAGACAGGAATGTGGCGACAGTGAACTTGTTCTGTCAGCAGGTAGTGAGAGTTGTGTGCAGTGCACAATAATATGGAGGAGTTTTTTTTGTGTGTGTGTGTGTGGGGGGGGAGGGGGGGCTGTTAGAAGAAGAAAGAGGGACACTGCAGAGGGGAGGGTGTGAGTGTAGAATGGGTTAAGCTAGACAGGTAGGACTCGAGTGTGGGGCAGGAGCTGACAGACATTGAGACCAGAAGTATTTATGGATGGATGGGTGCATTGGATAGACAGTTCACTTCTATGCAATTCAGAGAAGTTGCAGTTGGGAAAGGAACCAGACTGTATGGATTCGGAAGCAGCCATTGAAATCGAGCATGTTGTGTTCAGTAGCATGTTCCACCACTGGGTAGTTAACTCTGTTCTTGGCCCCAGTTCATCGGTCGCCATTCATTTGGGTGGGCAGCTGGTTGGTGGGCATTCTCACATAAAATATTCTATAGAAGTTACAGCAGAGTTGTTGAATGATGTGATATGACATGACTCTCACCGTCACACCTCTAACAGGATTGATGTAGGATGTGCAGAGTGGATGCATAGATAAGTCTCACACCCATGTCCTTCACATGGTATGACTTCTGTGGCAAGGGTTGGGGAGTATGTGTAGTGTTAAGATGGACTTACGATATTTCATAAGCAGTGTGTGGGTGATGAACTACTACTTTGAGAGGTTGGGAACTATTGGGTTAGGACATTCCTCACTTCTGAGCAGGAGGATAGAACAGCCACTCAAACCATAAGACAGATACCAATTTAACCCTAGCATTACCAACGTATTTTTTGTTACATGTAATACCAACGGGGAAAGGGGGGGGGGGGGGGGGGCTCAAAGGCCCATAAAGAATACCACAATTTATTTTTATCATAAATAAAGTTTATTTACTTCTGATACCTCTAATAACAATTCAAAATGCTTAGACATTGTTTTTGTATACTGGATAATAAAAGATGTTATTATAATAGGAATAAAATGAACAAATCACGAGATTCAGTTTATATATTTTTTGGAGTAATGTTTCAAAATAGTGTTTTCTTATAAAAACGACTTTTTTAGTTTGATACACTACATGAAGCAAACAAAATTTACTGTCTCATTCTGCAACGCATTTTTCACACAACACTGTCTTCCTGCAGTGTTTCCCACAGACGTGTTTGTGGCACTGAGAGCAGGTAACAGTTGACTTTCCCAGCTTGTTGTACTTGATCTTTTTAGATGCAGCTTCTTAGCAGCATAGGTGGCACCGTCCACGTGTTCCTGGTTCTGCTGTTGAGGATGATGGTTCTACAGAGCAGCTGAGCTTCCATTGTGTGATGCTTTCCATTGCCATTATTACTGGCTTCTGAAGTCCATACAAATTTTGTGCCCGTTTATCTACTTGAGATTTTATTAGTTTGAGACCTAAGTTAGTGATAAAAACCCTTCTGCGGTTTAGCAAATTCTTTTTCCAATTCGGAAAGTTGAGGGAGGAAGAGTGAATATGCATTTATTGCTGCTATGTCTATGAGTGTGTAGAAGAGGGACAAAGGCCATCTTCTTGTTCCTCTCTTTGTGCTGTAGTGTCTTGCCATCTGGTCTATGGTGTCCACGCCTCCCTTTGTAGAATCATAAAAAAGATTTATGTTAGTCTTCTTTGAGTCTTCATTCAACACCCCTTCTGAGTGATAAGTTGAGAACATCAACAGCAGTCGCTTTGGCTTCTCGCGGACTAGCGTTGATGCAAGAGTAACTGGTGGCCTCTGTCTGAGGGTCAGTATAAGCAAAGATGGAAGAGTGTAAACTGCGGCCAGTTGTAGTCTTCAGCTCTTCAGGTATGTGTCATCTGTTAGACTGTAGGGTGCCAACAAGTGTGAGGTGAAAATCATTCCATAGAGTCTCAGCAAGCTCCACTGAAGTATAGTACCGATCTGTGGTAACATTACAGCCTGATTTTTCAATAGGTTTTATTAGACTCTTTACAATTTCCATTGGTCCATTTGAATGCTGTGTATTTCCTGACTTGCCTGTATAGATGTCCATGCTGATCACATATCTAGTCTCAGAATCGGACAGCATTCAAATTAGAATGCCGTATTTTCCAGGTTTTTCTTTTAGAAACACCTTGAATGGACAGCGATCACGGAACAAAGACAACATCTCATCCACTGTTGTATGTAGACCAGGAATGAAATACAATGGAAGTGAAGAATTGAATCTTTCAAAAATTTCCCTCATTGGAGCAAACTTGTCAGTCTGGCGACGAATTTCTCTTGTGTTCTTATCATCAAACCTCAATATTTTAGTCAATTCGAAAAATCGGGTCCGTCTCATTGATCCATAGTACACTTGTCAGCCCTGAAGCAAAGACCATAAATCTTGGACAGGTATCTTATTGTCATGATTTGAACCCATGATTAGCAAGAGTCATATATAACAAAATAACTCATCTTCATCTGTGTGCTGAATACCTAGTCGAGAAGCCTCTTCATTTGAGTGTAGTTTTATTAGATTTATAATTTGAGGTGTAAAAAAGAGCTCTATAGCCTCTTTCGGAGACGCAATTCTTCCTTGTTGTCCTAGCCCCATTCTTTCTCGCACTATATTTTGTACAGAACGCCGATATTGTCGAGATGGCTTCGTAATATACTCTCGTCCACTTTTTGCAATGAATTTATCACATTCCGTATCATTATCATCTGGTGGATTGGCTTCAACCTCATTTTCATTCTCAGACGATGAATCAGTTCTAATTTCTTCCACATCATCATCCACTTCACTTTCCTCTAAATCTGATTCGTTCAAAACTTCTTCTAGCACTCTTTCAATGGAACTATCACGTAAACATTGTCTACTCATGTTGCTGGTTCAACAGCAGCAGAAACACTGAAAATAACAATGGTCCGCTTCATAATAATATGTCTGAAGGCAACAATGCCAAAATTCGTTTCATGGTAAGAATTTGAAATGAAAGACTCAACCTCGTAAATCTTACCTTGCTATTACCAACGGGTGGGCTTCTAAGGCCCACAGAGAATTAAATCAAGTAAATGAATTTTAATTACATTTTTATTCTGAAATTCTGTAATGACGCAATAGTACATTCAATAACAAACAATTACCTTTGCTTTCAAGTTCATATATCAAAGGGTGTGGATACAACATAGGAAAAACTGAGTCAGTGGGCCTACGAGGCCTCACCGTTGGTAATGCTAGGGTTAATCCCTGTCCCTGAAGACAGGGGCTCTCCCACTGTTGTGATGAACCTGGCATGATTCTTCTACCTACCAGGATAATGATCCCATCCCATATGTCTAGGATAACATCCATTTCTGACTTCCTTCATTGTGTCTCAACTATGCTCACCCCATTACTAAATGGTTCCCTACTCTTCATTGCTGGCACTACCTCCTTACAAACCAACACCACCCATGCCCATGTCCAGTGCCTTTGCTGCTATTGACACTACCTCCCTATAAACCACCACTAGCCACACCCGGTGGTGGTGCTGCTATTGAACAATACCTCTTCCAACATTGTACTGACTCTGAACCCACCACTTCATTCATTATGTATCTTCAAACTACATTTTTGTTGTTGTTGTCTTCAGTCCTGAGACTGGTTTGATGCAGCTCTCCATGCTACTCTATCCTGTGCAAGCTTCTTCCTCTCCCAGTACCTACTGCAACCTAAATCCTTCTGAATCTGCTTAGTGTATTCATCTCTGTCTCCCTCTACGACTTTTACCCTCCACGCTGCCCTCCAATGCTAAATTTGTGATACCTTGATGCCTCAGAACACGTCTTACCAACCGGTCCCATCTTCTTGTCAAGTTGTCCCACAAACTCCTCTTCTCCCAAATTCTGTTAAGTACCTCTTCATTAGTTATGTGATTTACCCATCTAATCTTCAGCATTCTTCTGTAGCACCACATTTCGAAAACTTCTATTCTCTTCTTGTCCAAACTATTTATCGTCCATGTTTCACTTCCATACATGGCTACACTCCATACAAATACTTTCAGAAACAACTTCCTGACACTTAAATCTATACTTGGTGTTAACAAATTTCTCTTCTTCAGAAACGCTTTCCTTGCCATTGCCAGTCTACATTTTATATCCTCTCTACTTCCACCATCATCAGTTATTTTACTCACCAAATAGCAAAACCCCTTTACTACTTTAAGTGTCTCATTTCCTAATCTAATTCCTTCAGCATGACCTGACTTAATTCGACTACATTCCATTATCCTCGTTTTGCTTTTGTTTATGTTCATCTTATATCCTCCTTTCAAGACACTATCCATTCCGTTCAACTGCTCTTCCAAGTCCTTTGCTGTCTCTGACAGAATTACAATGTCATCAGCGAACCTCAAAGTTTTTATTTCTTCTCCGTGGATTTTAATACCTACTCCAAATTTTCTTTTGTTCGCTTCACTGCTTGCTCAATATACAGATTGAATAACATTGGGGAGAGACTACAACCCTGTCTCACTCCCTTCCCAACCACTTCTTCCCTTTCATGCCCCATGGCTCTTATAACTGCCATCTGGTTTCTGTACAAATTGTAAATAGCCTTTCGCTCCCTGTATTTTACCCCTGCCATCTTTACAATTTGAGTCAACATTGTCGAAAGCTTTCTCTAAGTTTACAAATGCTTGAAACATAGGTTTGCCTTTCCTTTATCTATTTTCTAAGATAAGTCGAGGGTCAGTATTGCCTCACGTGTTCCTACATTTCTGCGGAATCCAAACTGATCTTCCCCGAGGTCGGCTTCTACCAGTTTTTCCATCCGTCTGTAAACAATTCGCGTTAGTATTTTGAAGGTGTGACTTATTAAACTGATAGTTCGGTAATTTTCACATCTGTCAACACCTACTTTCTTTGGAATTGGAATTATTATATTCTTCTTGAAGTCTGAGGGTATTTCGCCCGTCTCATACATCTTGCTAACCAGATGGTAGAGTTTTGTCAGGACTGGCTCTCCCAACGCCGTCAGTAGTTCTAATGGAATGTTGTCTACTCCCGGGGCCTTGTTTCGACTCAGGTCTTTCAGTGCTCTGTCAAACTCTTCACGCAGTATCTTATCTCCCATTTCATCTTCATCTACACCCTCTTCCATTTCCATAATATTGTCCTCAAATACATCGCCCTTGTATAGACCCTCTACATACTCCTTCCACCTTTCTGCTTTCCCTTCTTTGCTTAGAACTGGGTTTCCATCTGAGCTCTTGATATTCATACAAGTGGTTCTCTTTTCTCCAAAGGTCTCTTTAATTTTCCTGTAGGCAGTATCTATCTTAACCCTAGTGAGATAAGTGTCTACATCCTATCGATCTCATTTTTGAGACGTTTGTATCCCTTTTTGCCTACTTCATTTATTGAATTTTTATATTTTCTCCTTTCATCAATTAAATGAAATATTTCTTCTGTTACCCAAGGATTTCTACTAGCCCTTGTCTTTTTACCTACTCGATCCTCTGCTGTCTTCACTACTTCATCCCTCAGAGCTACCCATTCTTCTTCTACTGTATTTCTTTCCCCCATTCCTGTCAATTGTTCCCTTATGCTCTCCCTGAAACTCTGTACAACCTCTGGTTCTTTCAGTTTATCCAGGTCCCATCTCCTTCAACTCCCACCTTTTTGCAGTTTCTTCAGTTTTAATCTACAGTTCATAACCAATAGATTGTGGTCAGAGTCCACATCTGCCCCTGGAAATGTCTTACAATTTAAAACCTGGTTCCTAAATCTCTGTCTTACCATTATATGATCTATCTGATACCTTCTAGTATCTCCAAGATTCTTCCATGTATACAACCTTCTTTTATGGTTCTTGAACCAAGTGTTAGCTATGATTAAATTATGCTCTGTGCAAAATTCTACCAGGTGGCTTCCTCTTTCATTTCTTACTCCCAATCCATATTCACCTACTATGTTTCCTTCTCTCCCTTTTCCTACTCTCAAATTCCAGTCATCCATGACTATTAAATTTTCGTCTCCCTTCACTACCTGAATCATTTCTTTTATCTCATCATACATTTCATCAATTTCTTCATCATCTGCAGAGCCAGTTGGCATATAAACTTGAACTACCATAGTAGGCATGGCTTCGTGTCTATCTTAGCCTCAATAATGCGTTCACTATGCTGTTGTAATAGCTTACCCGCACTTTTTATTTTCCTATTCATTATTAAACCTACTCCTGCATGACCCCTATTTGATTGTGTATTTATAACCCTGTATTCACCTGACCAAAAGTCTTGTTCCTCCTGCCACCGAACTTCAGTAATTCCCACTATATCTAACTCTAACCTATCCATTTCCCTTTTTAAATTTTCTAACCTACCTGCCCGATTAAGGGATCTGACATTCCACGCTCCGATCCGTAGAACGCCAGTTTTTTTTTCCTCTCCTGATAATGACGTCCTCTTGAGTAGTCCCCACCCGGAGATCCGAATGGGGGACTATTTTACCTCCGGAATATTTTACCCAAGAAGACGCCATCATCATTTAACCATACAGTAAAGCTGCATGCCCTCGGGAAAAATTACGGCTGTAGTTTCCCCTTGCTTTCAGCCATTCGCAGTACCAGCACAGCAAGGCCGTTTTGGTTAG
The DNA here is from genome assembly GCF_023897955.1 of Schistocerca gregaria. NCBI lineage: Eukaryota > Metazoa > Arthropoda > Insecta > Orthoptera > Acrididae > Schistocerca > Schistocerca gregaria. Next base: position 640,021,660 of record NC_064922.1, on the reverse strand, counting down.
TGTTACAAGGCCAGATCAGTCAATAATCCAGGCTGCTGCCCCTCTTCAGGAACCACACGTTTGTCTGGCCTCACAACAGGTACCCCTCCGTTGTGGTTGCACCTACGGTACGGCCATCTGTAGCGCTGAGGCACGCAAGCTTCCCCACCAGCGTCAAGGTCCATGGTTCATGGGGGTAGGAACTATATCCTTACACAGAACTATTTCTCCTTTGAAAACGAGATATACCAACAGATGCGGACATGGGTGCCTACATGACACCCTCCTATGCCCAATTGTTTGTGGGCCATCTAGATAAATCTTTCTAGCCTTCCAAAATCCCAAACCCTTTCAGTTTCAGCTTCATTGACGATTCTTTTATAGTCTGGACCCAGGGCCAAGATCCTATCTTCCTCCTCTCACAGCTGCAACGTAGTGTGGCTCATCAGCTTCACCTAAGTGCCCTCATCCTATGGTGCCCCTTTCCTGGTAATGGATGTACACTTCCCTGATGGTACAATTCAAACCTCAGTCAATATCAAGCCTGCTAACCACCCACAGTTCCGACATCTCTTCCAAGCTGTCTACATTATAGTCTGGCGATCTGTGGATGGCACATCAGCAGCAACGAGCAGCCCCTTGCCCAGTATACGGAAGATATTATGCCTTCACAGACTTGCACTACCCCAAACCTAGTCTGCAAACATTTTCCATGTGAGATCCCCACATGCCCTTAATCCTCACACCGCCCTCAAAATCCAGATACCTTATCACACATCATTATGGATTGGAACAATTTGAGCATATCCTTCAATAGGGCTTCAACAACTTACCATCATGATGAGAAATGCGGAACAAACTATGTACAATCCCATCCAATCCTCCTAAAGTGATGTTCTGTCACCCACCCAATCTCAAAATGTTCTTGCTCCTTCTTATGCCACACCTACTCTCACACCCCGAGGATGTGTAATATCTCTTAATGATACTCAGTGCTAAGCCTCAATTTTACTGTGTTCAGGCACATAAGTAGAAAATTCAGATATCTCAATTTCACCTCTGTGATTAACATTAAAATCTATATATAGGTTTCTAGATGAGATACTCTTTATTAATGAGATAGCAAAAAATTCTGTGCTTGTAAAAGTGATTTTCTTGAGTAGAAGTGGTGGTGGTGGAGGGGGAGGGGGAGGAGGGGGGGGGGGCTTCACTGTCTGTACCGAACCATTCTTAGTAGACAGCAAAAACAAACTTATGTAAACACTCTCAATAACAGTGAAAGCATTTGTTGAAAAACATGTTTGATGCACAGCTCTGGGTAAAAGTGAAACATTGAGTGTTCGAAAACTGGAAAAGATTAAAGTGGAAGCATAAATCCTTACATTAATATTGCAAATTGAATTATAAGTATGAAATTCAAGGGTATTAGATATAAATACAGGAGAAGCAAAACTATTAAGTATAGTTTAAATATCACACACGTTAATAGGTGTGGTGTTGTGGAGCGAGTGAGCTCTCTCTCTCTCTCTCTCTCTCTCTCTCTCTCTCTCTCTCTCTCTCATTAAGACAGGCTGATAGCTATTTTTGTTTGTCTTGTATATTATTGTAACTTGATCTAGTTTATTTGAGTATTTAATTTAATGTGTGCTATACCTGGAGTCCCAGTCTACCAATTCATGTCTGCTGCAGGTTGTAGATTTTGAGAGAGATATTACAAAAGCAAAAGCGGGTGAAGGAGACGACCTCACATACAAGACAATCACAGGACTCAAAAGTGACCTGTCCCAGCCACAGCAAACACCAGAGATTCTTCAGGGTGCGAAAAGTGATTCAGATACAGAAAATGCCTCGGAAGATGATTCAGATGCAGAAAAAAGCAGCAAGTTTGTGGATAGTGCAAGGCCGAGAGATGAATCACCAGAAAGCAAGAAGGTGGGTTTTAAGACTAGGTCAATATACCTGTACAAAATAAAAACAGTTCCACTGCATGGAATGATACCATATAGTAAATGTTATTGACTGATTTACTTCAGATTTTTCGTGATACTCTTATAAACATCAGATAGACGTGTTATCAAAAATCGCGACCAATGTATTTCAAATTTTTGTGGCAAAACATTGTTAGGGAAATTCTAAATAAGTTCCTGTCTTGAAATTTTTACGCAACACTCCAATAAATGATCAATGGACATAGGCTAAATATCTTAATAAAAAACTTTTTTGGTTTTCTGTTGAAACAAATTGCAAGGAAGAAAATGCTGTACTGTGAAAATGTGCGATTTTGTTTTCTTTCTTTCACACAGCTTTAACTACAATAGCAGTCCATTCAAACCATAGATACAGTTTCTCCCATATACATTCTTTATTTTCAACAAAAATGTTATGCACAGCTATGTGCCATTTTGTTTTCATCCTTGCATTCAGTTTTCACAGAAAAGAGGAAAGTTGTACGTACTGCTTCTCAGCTTATGGTTAGAATACTACTTTGGAATGTGAATTGTTGGAAACTATGTAGGATCTACATAGATAAAAAAAAAGGTTTTGCAACACCTCATTTCCAAAACCTGTACAGATAATTGGAATAGATATCAATATAAACATCATATCCGCCACTTGAATTGCTTATGAAAACCACACATTGCATGTTGTACACCCATACAGCGAGACCTTCAGAGATTGATGGTCCATGATTGCTGTACCCACCACTACCTCCAATACCCAGTAGCACGTCATCTTGCAGTGATGCCTACCTGTATTCGTCGTGGCATACTATCCAAAAGTTCATCGAGGCACTTTTTGTCCAGATTGTCCCACTCCCCCACTCCTCAATGGCGATTCAGCGTAGATCCCTCAGAGTGGTTAGTGGGTCACATCGTCCATAAACAGCCTTTTTCAGTCCATCCCTGACATGTTTGATAGAATGCATGTCTGGAGAATATGATGGCCACTTAAGACAAGTGATGCCGTTATCCTAAAGGAAGTCATTCACAAGATGTGCAGTAAGGGGGCGCAAATTGTCGTCCATGAAAATGAATGCCTCGCCAATATGCTGCCAATATGGTTGCATTATTGGTTGGCAGGTGGCATCCGTGAATTGTACAGCCATTAAGGCACCTTCCATGACCACCAGTGGCGTACATCCACCCCACATAAGGCCATCCCAAAACACCAGGGAACCTCCAACTTGCCGCACTCGCTGGACAGTGTGTCTAAGGCACTCAGCTTGACTAGGTTGCCTCCAAACACATCTCCGACGATTGTCTGGTTGAATTCATAAGTGGCACTCATCGGTGAAGAGAATGTGATACCAATCCTGAGTGACCCATTCGGCATGTTGTTGGGTCCATCTGTACCACGCTGCATGGTGCCTTGATTGCAAAGATGACCTCGCCATGGATGTTGGGAGTGAAGTTGTGCATCATGCAGCCTATTGCACATGGTTTGCACTGTAACACGACATCCTATGGCTGAACGAGAAGCATTATTCAACATGGTGGCATTGCTGTCAGGGTTCCTCCGAGCCATAGTCTGTAGGTAGCGGTCGTACACTGCAGTAGTAGCAGTTGGGCGGCCTGAGTGAGGCTGTCTCTTTGTATCTCCTCCATGTCTCACCAACATTGCTTTTGTTCACTCAGAGGTGCCTGGATGCTTCTCTTGTTGAGAGCCCATAAAAAGTAACAATGCAGATGTGATTGAACTGTGGTATTGACCACCTAGGCAACACAAGCCATGTACCCCCTGCCTGGTGGAATGTCTGGAACTGACCAGCTGTCGGACCCCCCTATGTGTAACAGGTGCTGCTCATGCATGGTTGTATACATCTTTGGGCAGTTTTTGTGACATCTCTGATCAGTCAAAGGGACTGTGTCTGTGATACAATATCCACAGTCAGTGTCCGTCTTCGCGAGTTCTCGGAACCAGGGTGATGCAAAACTTTTTTAAATGTGTGTATATCCATTTCCTATTCATATTTAGCAACTGCAAAGTATTGCCGAGTTCACTAGTGTTGTTTATTACCCATCTTTCACAATAGCTTACACCTGTCTCTCTGAGAATTTTGTCTTCTACCATTTTACATTGCCAAATACTTTTTCTAGGTTAACTGTTTGTATTAATGTGTTCGAATTTTATTGTTAAGTCTTGCTTCTACTATAAAGTGCATCAAAACTACCTTTCTGTATCTTTCTTTCCTAAACCAAGCTGCTCATCATTTAACAGATTCTAGATTATCCATTCTTCTATTCTTGTCAGCAACTTGGGTATGCGTGCTATTAATCTGATTGTACATAGTTCTTGCACTTAGTTGCCATTGCTAGCGTCAGGATTTTTGTGGAAGTGATTTTTCTGGAAGCGTGATATGTCTTAAATCATATGTATTAAATCATATTTTTTAATTATTCCAAAGCTCTTTTAAACTCTGGCACTAACTCTAGACCCTCTGTCTTCCATACTGACTCCCATTTCTTCTTCTATCACATCATCAGACAGTTTGTCCTTGTAGAAGACTTCTGTCTATTCTGTCTATCTATTCTCTTCTCTAGGTGTAATAGTGGAATTCCTCCTCCACTCTTGATATTGATGTCCTTGTTTTTAATTTAACTCAAGGTCATTTTGACATTTCTATGTGCTAAATCACTCCTTCTTTTTCAATTTCTTTGCATTTGACTTGTAGCAATTTCATCTAGCACCTCTGTATTCCCATGTGACTTACATTCCTGTGTTGCTATCTTTTCCTAAACACTTTTATCCTTCCTTCTCCTGTCAGTCAGTTAAGTATTTATTCTGTTACACAAGATCTCTTCTCATTTACACTGTGGTACATCTTTTTGTCTGTCCAGATTCTGCTTTTTAGAGATACCCACTCATCTTCAATGAATTGACTGTTGTGGTTTTCTTTATCACAGCATCTATAGGCATAGAGAACTTTGACACACCCCTTATCATTCTGCAGTACATAAATATCCAATTTCTTTCCACATTGATTATTCTGAACTATTCTCTTAAATTTCAGCCTACTCGTCATTGTTACTAAATTGTAAACTGAGTCTATATCTGTCCCTGAATCTGTCTTACAATCCAATATCTACTTCTGTAATCACTGTCTGACCATGGTGTAACTCAGCAGGAATCTCTCCAGGGGCTTCAGGGTTCTTTTATGAGTTCGTGCATAGTGCACACGGGACCCTAAGTTACTGCAACCCATTCTTCTTTGCCGGGCTGCATTTCCATCCCATTGCACCTCCTTCTCTGCCTATGCTCCTTCCCCCTCTGCAAAGTCCTTCCCTTCTTTCAGTATTCCTACTTAAACTGATCTAGTTATCCATGTGGTTTCTTGTGTTACTCTGCCCCCCACCCCCTTGCCTTTTCTTTTTCATCCTTCTTTTTGACATCCACTTCTAAATTTTTCCATTTACACACACACACACACACACACACACACACACACACACACACACAGCACGGATTCCTTGCCCCCCCCCCCTCCCCACTATGCCCTCCCTCCAGCAGCAACCCCCTGTAACACCAGAACATGTAGCCAGTCTGTGTGGTTGTACCCACCTGGCTGAGCCCCCTGACAAAACTGGGATCACACTTATGATACCTAATCTGTGGCCTCCCTGTGTATGCCTAGGAGTGGTTGCCTGTCCTGAAGCATTGGAACTCGTGATGATAGCTGCCTTGCCTGAGGGCCCTTTCTGTGGCCAAGTGGTGTCCATGGAGAGCGCCCATGATATGGATGGGTTGTTTCAGGGTGGATGCTTTGCATATAAAATGTATTAAATTGAGAAGAAAAAAAAAAAAACCACACCTCACTGTTAATGTACAAGTATCTCTTCGGTTGCTAATGGATCACTTCAGTCTGCTTTTTATAACCCTGCAGCCTTCCTTCCTTTTCTACACCCTTGGAGGAGGGCCAGTCTCGCTATCCTGGGACGAAACACTTTTCACGCTACCTAGTGTGCACTAGAACTGACATGTACCAGCTCACTGCCACCAAGCCATTATGTTTTGTGGAAAATATTGAAGGAAAGTTTGATGAATTGCAGTCTCTCAGTAAGATGCGCTCAGGTTTGATGTTGATCAAAATTATTTCTGCCACCAAGTCTGCAGCCCTCCAGGCTTGTGACCATCTGGGCAATGTCCCAGTTTCCATTATTCCTTACCAGAGTTGTTATATGATCCAGGCAGTCATTTTTCATAGGGACATCACCCTTCAAACTGATAAGTAACTCTGGGCCATTGTGGAATGACAGGGAGTTCATTTTGTTCATTATATTCAGAAGGCTAATAAGGACAGTTGCACTGGTTCCTGTACCTTTATTCTGGCATTTGAGATACCCTCCCAAAGAAGATCTAGGTTACATGTTATCGTTGTGACGTGAAGCCATACGTCCTGCCACCCATGGGATGTTTCCAGTGCTTGTATTTCAGGTATGTATTATCCTGTTGTGTGGTGGACCCTCTATGTGGTGAATGTGGACACTCACTGAGGGGAGCTAGTGTGTTTTAATTGTCATGATCATTTCTTCATGCTTACCAGATTTCCTGGTTTCCCCCTCCTCCCTCCTCTGTACCCCAGTCCTACTCCCCTCCCCTCCCCCTCACTTCTGTAGTTCCCATGGCAGCCCCCGCCGCCCCCTCCCCCTCCTTTTGGGAGTCGCTTCCACTCCCTGGCCAGAAGAGTGCCCTTTTATGGTGCCTTGCTACCACAATTTAGCTATGGTACACACAGTCCTGTGACCCAAGGCCATCCACTTTCTTTCAGTTCTGGATCTAAGAAAAGCCTGCTCTCTCTCTCCTTGCCCTGACATCATTGACCTATAAAAGAGGAGGAGGGGGAGGGGGTCTCAGGACAAGCCCGCCCCCACCCCCTCACCCCCAACTACACTGTCTTCCCCCTCGAAACTTGAGTCTAACCTCTTATTTATGGATGTCACCCTATCCTCATTGGTGACAGATGGTGACCCTATGGTGTGATTGGCTCCAGCCCATTTACCTCCCATTTGGATCATTGCTCCATGCTTATTTGATGGCACTGCAATGTATACTGTCACCTCCCAGAGTTCCAATCCCTTATCTCATTTTACGTGGCAGTTTGTGTTGTTCTCGAAGAATCTGTTTACCGATGCTCACTCACTGATCCTTCATGGGTTCTGTGCTTTCTGTAGGAACCAGGTCGGCCCTTGGAGGGCTTCCGGAGGTGTTTGCACGTTGGCCTATTTGGACATTGTTAGTCCTTGGCTCCCTCTTCGTACCACTTTTTAAGCAGCTCCCATACAGGTCCACTTGGACACTGCAGTCATGGTTTGCAGTCTCTATCTCCCTCCTGAATGGCCACCTACACCTGCTGCCCTACCTGCCCTAATTTAGCAACTCCCCCTCCCTTCTTCCTCCTTGGGGATTTTAATGCCCATCACCCTTTGTGGCGCTGTGCTTTTTCATCTAGTTGTGGGCTCCTTATTGACCAGTTTCTCATGGATGCCCTCTTAATGATGGTTTCCCTACTCATTTTATTGCCGCATATGACACCTTCTGTGCTATTGATCTTTTGCTCACTACCCCTCCTCTCCACTTCTTCCTTCCTTATACTGGTCGCCCCACAATGTCCTTTCTGGTAGTGACCACTTCCTGTTGATTCTCTCCTTCCCGTCCTGCCTGCTGATGTCCAGGTTATCCCAATGGGTTTCTATCATACTGATTGGCCTCTATATACCTGCCAGGTCATGTTCACACCTTTTTCATCTTTGTCAGGTTGTATTGATAAAAGTTATTTGTGATCTGTCCAATAAGATAATCCACACTGCTGGCATTGCCACTTTGTGCTTAGCAGGCCCCGTTTACTGCTGACCAGTTCCATGATGGAACACAGCCATTGCCACCTCTGATAGTAGTCGCACCTTGCAACATCTTATCTGATCTGACTTTGTTACTATTTTTCCATTTCAAGTTACTGGCCCCCCACTATATCTAGACAGAGCCTTTGCAATCAAGTGCTTTTCACATTCCATGCTCTGACTAATAATGTTATCCTTTCATTGGTTATTCAGTCTTCTTCTCATGGTCATCTCCCCCTTGGCAATCCCCTCCTGGAGATCCAAATATGGGGGCGGGGGGGGGGGGTTAATCAGATTTATTTTGTCAGTGAAGAGATCACCATGACCCATTTCCAACTACAGGATACATGGATACACATTATCTCTTTAAGGCAGTGATTTCCATTGCCTTCGACATCCTCTTGCCATCAATCATTGCTGCATTTTAGGGGCAACTTCCCACCCCAAGATCAAGAGGGCAACTTCTGTAAGCTCCTCTGCTGTCTTTGACAAGGCTTCTAGCAGAATGAGTGTGAATTTTTGCATCAGAAGTCCTTACTGCCACTGCCGACAAATGTCTGGCCACGTGATATTATCCCTACATCATCCTAACTACTTTCTTCACTACAGTTGCATAACATTCTTATCAGACCCTGTACTACTTGTAAATACATTTTCTTGTTTATGGCTTATATCCCTGTGTATTTTTTAACTTTTCAGTCCCTTGTCATATGAAGGAGGGCAGGCTGTTTCAAGGCTTTATGTATCCCCTTTTTCAGCCTTTGGGTTTGGTTTTGCTATTAACAGCTTCATTGTTTTTCTGTGATGCTGTGCAGGTTTTTGTTTTTCCAGTGGGAATATGTGGGGAGGGTGTTGTTGGAGACAGTTCAGATATTTACCACACAGCCAGGGGAAGCCTCCAAAAGCACTGGCCGAAACTGCTTGTGTTGACACCTTATTTTGCCACAGGATGCTTCCATTGTGGTACGTGGCTGTTTTTCTCTCTGCTGTTGTGCTGTTTGTACCACTTTCTCATTAATTTTTAGTGTGAGTTCTTGTCTCTCGTGGGTTATCAGCATTCCACTCGAAAAAAAACTTCATCAGTCTGCACTTCTTCGTTGGTCTGCAAGGTGTGGGCTGATCTTCTTTCACCTGTTAGTTGTTGTGTGTCTTCAGTAATTTTCTTTGGTGCCCTCAGTTCTGAATATGCTGCTCAAAGAATCAGCTCTGTACTTCTTAGAGGACGAATTTGATCTTTGTGTGTGTCTTGTCAGCATACGTGGTTGGGGTGTTGTCGATTTCTTGTTGGCCCTAATGTAGCACTTGCTGTCTTTTCACACATGGCTGGCTGGCTCTCCACTCTCAATGGGTGGTATTGGCACAGGCAGTGTTTGCTACTTTCCATCCTTTTACCCCCCCCCCCCCCCCTCTCTCTCTCTCTCTCTCTCTCTCTCTCTCTCTCTCTCTCTCTCTCTCTCTCTCTCTCTCTCTCTCTCTCTCACACCCCCTCTCCACAACTACTTTAACTGTTGACGTTTCCCAGGCAGTCCAAGGAAATGGAATAGTCCACTGGCTGTCAGCACTTTCTCTTGCATCGGTGTCCATTTCTGCTGGAGCTGTATTTGTTTCCTTGTCTGTGGCTCAGCTGCTGCTTGAGGCATCCTGGCAATCATACCAGTTGGGAACATGAGGCCCACCACAGCACACACATCTTGGAGTCTCTTCTTTGCCCATCACAGGTACAGCTGTCGTGGTCACCTGAGCACTTGACGCAACTCAGAGCTTTGCAGCTGCAGTTTGCCACTTGACCGTTATTTTGGTACATCATCATTTGGCTTTGGGTCCAGGCCTGGAGGGAGCTGTCGCACTTTGATGGAAAAGCAGCTCAACTAACTTGTCACATTGTGTAAAACTTATTTCTTTGCACTTGATTGCCACCTGCACCAATTTCATTACTGGCAAGAACTGTTCCTGAAAGGGAGAGCCAAACAACTCGTATAAAGCGTGCGTGTGCCGACCCTGGCAATACATAGTACCCTGTGGAGAGCTAAATCGGCAATGCAATCTTAATATACACTATGTGTGTTCTCTCTCGTAGATCCGGTTTCTTGGAACTTCAGATGTAAATTTGCAACATAATACTTCCATTCTCTTTTTTCTGTCCGTCCTTTTTAATTTCTTTCTCCTAACCTTTCCTTTATTTTTCCAGCGGATTATTTGTACTTAGTCCCTTCCATGGGGACTTACTGCAGCATAATTTTATGCTTCTCCTGTGTACCTGCTATCCTTCACATCTACCTGTTGTTGTTGTTGTTGTTGTCTTAAGTCCAGAGACTGGTTTGATGCAGCTTCCTTCTGAATCTTTATAGTGTATTCATGCCTCGGTCTCCCCCTGCGATTTTTACCCTCTGCACTTCCCTCCAATACTAAATTGGTGATCCCTTGATGCCTCGGAATGTGTCCTACCAATCGATCCCTTCTTCTCGTCAATTTGTGCTACAAACTTCTCTTCTCCTCAATTCTATTCAGTACCTTCTCATTAGTTACGTGATCTACCTATCTAATCTTCAGCATTCTTCTGTAGCACCACATTTTGAAAGCTTCTATTCTCTTCTTGTCCGAACTATTTATCGCCCATGTTTCACTTCCATACATGACTACACTCCATATAAATACTTTCAGAAAAGATTTCCTGACACTTAAATCTATACTCGATGTTAACAAATTTCTTTCCTTCAGTAACGCGTTCCTTTCCATTGCCGATCTACAATTTATATTTACTCATGTACTGCTTTATGTGTCTCCTTTCCTAATCTAATTCCCTCAGCATCACCTGATTTAATTCAACTACATTCCATTATTCTTGTTTTGCTTTTGTTGATATTCATCTTATGTCCTCGTTTCAAGACACTGTCCATTCCATTCAACTGCTCTTCCAGCTCCTTTGCTATCTCTGACAGAATTACAATGTCATCGGCAAACCTCAAAGTTTTTATTTCTTCTCAGTGGATTTTAATTCCTTATCCAATTTTTTCTTTTGTTTCCTTTGCTGCTTAATCAATATACAGATTGAATAACTTTGGAGATCAGCTACAACCTTGTATCACTCCATTCTCAACCACCTCTTCCCTTTTGTGGTTCTCGTCTCTCATAACTGCAATCTGGTTCCTGTACAAATTGTAAATAGCATTTCGTTCCCCATTTTGACAGCTGTCACCTTCAAAATTTGGAACAGATTATTCCAGTCAACATTGTCAAAAGCTTTCTCTAAGTCTTTGAATGCAAGAAACATAGGTTTGCGTTTTCTAAATCTGTCTTCTAAGATAAGTCGTAGGGTCAGTATTACCTGTTGTTTTCTCACCGTAACCATTTTAGAAAGTAACTGGTCACGTGACAGTTGCGCATACTGTCACTTCGCTTCATCTGTTTTGAGGAACTCCTCCTCTGGTGCTGTATAACAGAACAATTCTTCACCTTATAGTACTCAATCAGTATTGGCCATACCTTATACAGTGTATATACATCACTATCTACTAAACATACATTTAATACTTAAGAGGTCGTCTACTAAAAATATGTCTAAATCTATTATTTGCAATAACAGATATCCTTGGTCCTTCCCGAGTTCTGCGAGAACTTTGTCTTTCAGCTCTCCTTTGATTGGTTCCAAATACTTAACTACCCAGGATTTATCAAATGTGGTTCTAGGAGACCCTTTCGTGCATTCACAATTGCAGAAATCAGTAAGTCGTACTCCCACTCTAATTCAATTAACATGGCTGTAAGTTGTACTAACTGTTCCTTGATGGTTATCATAATCAAGGCCTGTTGTACCTTTCTGTTGGTGCTGTTCCCGTAGTCTTCTATGTGCGCACTTAGCTTCGCGATTCCATCTGCAATAATTTGAGCATTCGTAGTTACCATGTTTAGTGTCTGATTAACCCCTGTCAATGACGACTTGGCTTTTGTCACTTGCTCCTTGGACAGTCAAAACAGCTCCCACTGTTGCTCCTCTGATACGTCGATTTTTGCCTTGAAAAATGCTGCATCATTTTCATCTAGTGTGCCAAATAGTATTTTACTGGTCTCCCCAATACAGTTTACTATCTTCCGTTTAGTTCTGGGTCTCCCATATTGGGCTAACTGCTCAGTTAACCACCTTGACACTGTAAATTTTCTCACATACCGTGCTTCTGTTTTTTGAACATTCTCTCAGTCCTCAGCATTCAGCTTTACCTGGTGCAACCTGTGGAGACAATGCACTACTGCTCTGTCAGCCAATGCTGTACAGGTTAACTATACCGTGGTTGTTGTAATATATCCCTGGCACTGACTTAAACTGCTGCACTCATATGTCCATTGGTGGCTCTTCTCGTTCCGTGAGGACGGTCTGCATCATACTCCCCATAATGCTTGGGGTGCCTGCATCATGTTCATCTGTAAAAGAAACGGCTTTCCTCAGCCTTCTGTTTCCATTTGCACGAACCCTAATTTCTTTCCCTGACATCAATTCACTCTGGTATGCACTATCTTAATCGTCCCATATTACTCAGAAAAGTTCTTTCAACCAATTCGCATGTACTGTTAAAAAATTATTTAATTGTAATTGAATTATTACATTTAGACCTTTTACAGTGTACAGCAGTAGCCATTGACTGTCCAGCTTCTTACTGTGTCCTCTTTGCACACTTTCATCAAACAACAACATGCGGTCATGTGTTTCAAAATCTTTTGGGTTTTGCGTCCGGTCATAATTAACCTTATTTCTCTCCTTGCTTTCCTGAGTCACCAGAGGGGCATCTTGATTCAGCAGTTGCATCCATTGTCAGATCTCAGTCAAGTAATCCACATAGTTATAAACTGCATTTGTGGGTTTTCTATGTAACCACCCGGGTAGGTTGCACTTCCTCCTGGAAAACAATTTGAAAGGTGTGTACCCAGTTGTACGGTGTGGAGTCGTGTTGTACGCAAACGTCGTGAAATAAATCCAGTGGTCCCAATCGCCCTGATCTCAGCTAATGTAGTGCTGTAACATTTCAGTTAGCATACAATGTGTATGCTGTAGCGAACTATTTGTCTGTGGATGGTAAGCATTTTATCTATCCTCAATAGTTTACATATGCACTTCATAGTATCACTTATAAAATTACTCCCCATGTAAATGAGTAAATCTGTTGGGATCCCAAACCTTAGGATTACGTTCTCTATTAATTTACGTATGACCGTGTATGCATCTTGGTGATCAATTGTCTCGACTGCAACAGACTTTGTGAGCTAGTCCTGAAATCTTAGGATATGTCTATTACTGGATTGGGTTAGTGATAGGACCAAATTAAGGAACAAATCTTCAAGGTCATGGAACGTGTCAATACATGAAATTACAACATCAGAGTAATAACAGATAAAAGTGAAATGTTTATGAACCTGAAAAAAGTCAATCCATATGTTTAAGTAAATGCAATCGACTATACAACAAGAATCAGCTTAATTTTTCAAGAAACTCCTCAACAGAATAGGAGGAGTGACCCATGAGGAAACTCCTCAGTTTTGAATTGAAAGCGCATGAATTACTGCTAAGATTTTTGAATTCTTGTGATAGCCTGCACGTAGCAACAGTATACTGCACACCTCTGTGCCCAAGAGTTAAGGCAGTTCAATCTAAATGCATGTTTGATTACTGTCGAGTGTTAACTGAGTGACAGCTGCTTATTCTAGGGAATAAGCTAATATTGTTAACAAGAAACGACAGTAAGGAATATATGTAATGAGAAGCCAATGTCAAAATACCCAGACTCGTGAACAGGGGTCGACAAGAGGTTCGCGAACTTGCACTCCTTATTGCCCGAACCACCCATTTCTGAGCCAAAAATATACTTTTATAATGGGAAGAGTTACCCCAAAATATAATACCATGTAACATAAGCAAAGTAGACTAATTTTTGTGTCAAATGATCACTCACTTCAGATACTGTTCAAATAGTAGAAATGGCAGCATTAGGTCTTTGAACAACATACTGAAGTGTAGAAATTTGAACTGTTCAGTTTCACTAATCATATGTCAATTCTGTAAAATTAAAATGTCAGCTTTTGTTGAATTGGGTGCTAGAAACAGTAAAAACTGAGTCTTACTGTGATTTAGCATTAGGCCTACTTTATTTTCTACGAGCCATGAACTTAGGTCATGAACTGCATCATTCGAAACATGAAATATGCTCACTACTTTTATATACTGTATTTAGCTTATTTCGTGACAGTACCTTTTCCGTGAAATGTTTACAAGACGATATTTGTCTGTTTGTGTCTGCTTCAGTCGTCTAGTGAAAGTACGATTCCACAATGCTGTTTCGTCGGCTGCAGAAATGACCTGGTTCAATGCGTTTGCCTCATTTTTGGTGCTTCAAATACCATTTCTTCGAATTTGGTTTTTTCTTGATCTTTATATAAAAAATAGTAACATGATTCATTTTTCATGTTAACTAGCAAATTATTATGATGGTGACCTACACATTGTTCGTTTCTTGTCAACACACACCAAGAGTTCACTGCCGACTGACTAGGGTCCAAGATGACTCCAGTGTCAAAGACATTTTACACAACACACAACCTTCCACTTGTAACCAGTCTCTTTGATATTCTTCGTCACATCTACTAAAAGTAATCAATCTGCTGTCCCTCTCAAAAATATAAGTAAATTAGCATAAAATAAGGCAAGTTACAATTCACAAAAAATATTTTGACAAAAATATAAGAAAACATTTACAACCTCCCTCATTAGATTTGGTATCGACAAATCCGGTAGAAAATAACACATCTCCCAGATCCATTACAACTGCTCCCCAGGGCTTTTGCTGTTATGAACACATACAACAAAATCCTGACCACACTCAGTAATGGATCTGTATTACACAATTAGTACTTAAATGATGCAGTCTGATAACCTCTTCCAAATTTGGACTCTTTGAATCTGTGGACTTGTTACTGGCTGTTGTTGCAATGATCCTCCCCCTTCAATCTCATACACGAAAAAGTAAAGAAATTATTTAACAAGACAAATATACATGGCGCAAAACATACATGCGAAATACTCTAAAATATAGCATACAGATTGAAAATAATAGTAAGGTAAAACTCATTTGCTAGAATAAGATATTTACAACCAATTCTTTGGTCACACTGTGCCAACTGGTTCTCATAAGTAAATTTTTTGTTTCCATATTAATGTTAATTTCATTTTGCTTACATATTGTACAATAAAAAGTGATACTGGACATGTATAGTGTAGTGTTTTTCCTCTATATATTTGCCTTTTTTAATATATATATATATATATCTGATTTTCTTTTTCAATTTTATATATTTTTTACTCATGTTTTTTTGTGTAAATTTTTTTTACTTATGATATTTTTTTTACTTTTATATATTTGTTAGTACAGCTAAAGATACATCAGTTCTATCTATGTGTGTGTGTGTGTGTGTGTGTGTGTGTGTGTGTGTAAAAGAAAAGTAGTAAATAATCTTTCTCTCATTCTTTGTTAAAACGGCTTTTTTTCATCAGTTTCAATTAACATGTGACGTCAAATTATTAATTTATACATCTCAATATACGTACTAGGTTGTACAGGTAGTTTTAAAGAAACTTCCACATGGGAAAAATATGTTAAAAACAAAGATTCCAAGACTTACCAAGCGGGAAAGCGCCGGCAGACAGGCACATGAACAAAACACACAAACACACACACAGAATTGCTAGCTTTTGCAACCGATGGTTGCTTCTTCAGGAAGGAGAGGGAAAGACGAAAGGATGTGGGTTTTAAGGGAGAGGGTAAGGAGTCATTCCAATCCCGGGAGCGGAAAGACTTCCCTTAGGGGAAAAAAAGGACAGATGTACACTCGCGCACACACACACACACACACACACACACACACACACACACGCACACACGCACACACACACACACATATCCATCCGCACATACACAGACACAAGCAGACATATTTAAAGGCAAAGAGTAAGGGCAGAGATGTCAGTCGAGGCGGAAGTACAGAGGCAAAGAAGTTGTTGAAAGACAGGTGAGGTATGAGTGGCGGCAACTTGAAATTAGCGGAGGTTGAGGCCTGGCGGATATCGAGAAGAGAGGATATACTGAAGGACGAGTTCCCATCTCCGGAGTTAGGATAGGTTGGTGTTGGTGGGAAGTATCCAGATAACTCGGACGGTGTAACACTGTGCCAAGATGTGCTGGCCGTGCATCAAGGCATGTTTAGCCACAGGGTGATCCTCATTACCAACAAACACTGTCTGCCTGTGTCCATTCATGCGAATGGACAGTTTGTTGCTGGTCATTCCCACATAGAAAGCGTCACAGTGCAGGCAGGTCAGTTGGTAAATCACGTGGGTGCTTTCACACGTGGCTCTCCCTTTGATCGTGTACACCTTCCGGGTTACAGGACTGGAGTAGGTGGTGGTGGGAGGGTGCATAGGACAGGTTTTACACCGGGGGCGGTTGCAAGGGTAGGAGCCAGAGGGTAGGGAAGGTGGTTTGGGGATTTCATAGGGATGAACCAAGAGGTTACGAAGGTTAGGTGGATGGCGGAAAGACACTCTTGGTGGAGTGGGGAGGATTTCATGAAAGATTGATCTCATTTCGGGGCAGGATTTTAGGAAGTCGTATCCCTGCTGGAGAGCCACATTCAAGGTCTGATCCAGTCCCGGGAAGTATTCTGTCACAAGTGGGGCACTTTTGGGGTTCTTCTGTGAGAGGTTCTGGGTTTGAGGGGATGAGGAAGTGGCTCTGGTTATCTGCTTCTGTACCAGGTTGGGAGGGTATTTGCGGGATGCAAAAGCTGTTTTCAGGTTGTTGGTGTAATGGTCGAGGAATTCAGTACTGGAGCAGATTCGTTTGCCACGAAGGCCTAGGCTGTAGGGAAGGGACCGTTTGATATGGGATGGGTGGCAGCTGTCATAATGGAGGTACTGTTGCTTGTTGGTGGGTTTGATGTGGACGGATGTGTGCAGCTGGCCATTGGACAGATTGAGGTCAACGTCTAGGAAAGTGGCATGGGATTTGGAGTAGGACCAGGTGAATCTGATGGAACCAAAGGAGTTGAGGTTGGAGAGGAAATTCTGGAGTTGTTCTTCACTGTGAGTCCAGATCATGAAGATGTCATCAATAAATCTGTACCAAACTTTGGGTTGGCAGGCTTCCGCTCCCGGGATTGGAATGACTCCTTACCCTCTCCCTTAAAACCCACATCCTTTCGTCTTTCCCTCTCCTTCCTGAAGAAGCAACCATCGGTTGCAAAAGCTAGCAATTCTGTGTGTGTGTTTGTGTGTTTTGTTCATGTGCCTGTCTGCCGGCGCTTTCCCGCTTGGTAAGTCTTGGAATATATATATATATATATATATATATATATATATATATATATATATATATATATATATATATATGATGTAAATAAAACAGAAAGAAACTTCCACATGGGAAAAATATATTAAAAACAAACATTCCAAGACTTACCAAGCGGGAAAGCGCCAGCAGACAGGCACATGAACAAAACACACAAACACACACACACAGAATTACGAGATTTCGCAACTGGCAGTTGCTTCGTCAGGAAGGAAGGAAGGAGAGGGAAAAATGAAAGGATGTGGGTTTTAAGGGAGAGGGTAAGGAGTCATTCCAATCCCGGGAGCGGAAAGACTTCCCTTAGGGGAAAAAAAAGGACAGGTGTACACTCGCGCGCGCACACACACACACACACACACACACACACACACACACACACACATATCCATCCGCACATACACAGACACAAGCAGACATATTTAAATATGTCTGCTTGTGTCTGTGTATGTGCGGATGGATGTGTGTGTGTGTGTGTGTGTGTGTGTGTGTGTGTGTGTGTGTGCGTGCGAGTGTACATCTGTCCTTTTTTTCCCCTAAGGGAAGTCTTTCCGCTCCCGGGATTAGAATGACTCCTTACCCTCTCCCTTAAAACCCACATCCTTTCATTTTTCCCTCTCCTTCCTTCCTTCCTGACGAAGCAACTGCCAGTTGCGAAAGCTCGTAATTCTGTGTGTGTGTGTGTTTGTGTGTTTTGTTCATGTGCCTGTCTGCCGGCGCTTTCCCGCTTGGTAAGTCTTGGAATATATATATATATATATATATATATATATATATATATATATATATATATATATACACACACACTCCTGGAAATGGAAAAAAGAACACATTGACACCGGTGTGTCAGACCCACCATACTTGCTCCGGACACTGCGAGAGGGCAGTACAAGCAATGATTACACGCACGGCACAGCAGACACACCAGGAACCGCGGTGTTGGCCGTCGAATGGCGCTAGCTGCGCAGCATCTGTGCACCGCCGCCGTCAGTGTCAGCCAGTTTGCCGTGGCATACGGAGCTCCATCGCAGTCTTTAACACTGGTAGCATGCCGCGACAGCGTGGACATGAACCGTATGTGCAGTTGACGGACTTTGAGCAAGGGCGTATAGTGGGTATGCGGGAGGCCAGGTGGACGTACCGCCGAATTGCTCAACACGTGGAGCGTGAGGTCTCCACAGTACATAGATGTTGTCGCCAGTGGTCGGCGGAAGGTGCACGTGCCCGTCGACCTGGGACCGGACCGCAGCGACGCACGGATGCACGCCAAGACCGTAGGATCCTACGCAGTGCCGTAGGGGAACTCACCGCCACTTCCCAGCAAATTAGGGACACTGTTGCTCCTGGGGTATCGGCGAGGACCATTCGCAACCGTCTCCATGAAGCTGGGCTACGGTCCCGCACACCGTTAGGCCGTCTTCCGCTCATGCCCCAACATCGTGCAGCCCGCCTCCAGTGGTGTCGCGACAGGTGTGAATGGAGGGACGAATGGAGACATGTCGTCTTCAGCGATGAGTCGCTTCTGCCTTGGTGCCAATGATGGTCGTATGCATGTTTGGCGCTGTGCAGGTGAGCGCCACAATCAGGACTGCATACGACCGAGGCACACAGGGCCAACACCCGGCATCATGGTGTGGGGAGCGATCTCCTATACTGGCCGTACACCTCTGGTGATCGTCGAGGGGACACTGAATAGTGCACGGTACATCCAAACCGTCATCGAACCCATCGTCCTACCATTCCTAGACCGGCAAGGGAACTTGCTGTTCCAACAGGACAATGCACGTCCGCATGTATCCCGTGCCACCCAACGTGCTCTAGAAGGTGTAAGTCAACTACCCTGGCCAGCAAGATCTCCGGATCTGTCCCCCATTGAGCATGTTTGGGACTGGATGAAGCGTCGTCTCATGCGGTCTGCATGTCCAGCACGAACGCTGGTCCAACTGAGGTGCCAGGTGGAAATGGCATGGCAAGCCGTTCCACAGGACTACATACAGCATCTCTACGATCGTCTCCATGGGAGAATAGCAGCCTGCATTGCTGCGAAATGTGGATATACACTGTACTAGTGCCGACATTGTGTATGCTCTGTTGCCTGTGTCTATGTGCCTGTGGTTCTGTCAGTGTGATCATGTGATGTATCTGACCCCAGGAATGTGTCAATAAAGTTTCCCCTTTCTGGGACAATGAATTCACGGTGTTCTTATTTCAATTTCCAGGAGTATATATATATATCAAAGAATTTTTTAATTTCTGAAGTTAAAATTTTTGATTTTTTGTGTTATGTTACCAGAACAAGACCCTCAATTTTGAAAGTGGTTAATTTTGCCCTATTGTAATGTCTTTTATACCTCTTTTCCGCTTGTTTCCTCATAGTTTCCCTGACAATATCTTTTCTCTCTTGCATGGTTAAGGGTGTACATTTAGGAAATTCAATAAGTTCTGATATAAGATTTGGAGGTCTGACATTAAACATAATCTCATACGGTGAAAATCCTGTGTAACTATGTTGTAGGCTATTCATAATATTTTCAAAAATTTGAATGTGCTCAAACCAGGTTGGATGTTTATGGCTACAATAGGTTCTGCAAAGTCCCCCAATTTCCCTTGTATCTCTCTCTGCAGGATTGGTAGATGGACAATAAACAGATATAAGTATATGCTTCAATTTTGATCTTTCAGTAAACTTTTTTCCTAATTTTAGAGGTGAACTGTGAACCATTATCTGATAATCTAGCTTTTGGTTTACCCACTTGTGTGAAATAATCTTTCAATTTTTATTATAATTTCAGGGCTAGTAGCTTTTTTCACTGGATGTAGTTTAATTAATTTTGAAAATACATCTATCATAACAAATATGTAACAGTGGCCACCTTTACTCTTTGGTAACATTCCATATAAGTCAACAGCGATAAGGTCTAAAGGTTTTACCGGAATAATGTTTTGCATCTCTCCATCACATCTTTGATTGCTCACTTTAACTCTCTGACATTTGTCACAGGTTGCCAATCCTTTTCTTACCTTCTTTCCAATATTGCCCATTTGGTCAATCTACTGTGGTATAATTTGCACTCTTGTAAGTAACTCAAAGCTTTGTGATCCAAAAATACTATGGTTTTATGTCCAATAAGATAAATTCTAAGTTTTGTAAAAGCCCAATGAATTGCCAAAAGTTCCTTCTCTGTGACTGTATAATTTTTATCATGCTTGAGCATCATTCTGCTTGAAAATGCTATGGTACAATGTATCTTAACTCCATTCTCTACTCTTTCTTGAAATAGCTCTGCTCCAAGCCCATAATTACTGCTATCAGTGTTCAAACAAAATGGCAAATTAAAATCAGGTCTGTGTAATGAGTGTTGCTACCTCAACTCTTGCTTAATTTTATCAGACGCTTCATTACAACTTTTATCCCAAACCCAAACAGTGTTTTTCTTAAGTAACTGACTTAAACATGGTGCATTCCGACTCTGATCACTTAAGTTTTCGGTAATAACCGCATAACCCAAAGAACGACTTTGTTTTTTTAGTCTTAGGAATAGGAATTTCTGAAATTGCTTTAATTTTTTCTGGATCTGCCAAAATTCCCTTGTCTGTGACAACATGACCCAAAAATTTTAATTCAGAAACTGCAAACT